>NC_052646.1:18093175-18698859 GCF_016161935.1 Mauremys reevesii
ATGAGCCTGGCCCGGCTGAGCCTGGTGCCTGGCCCTCAGCGTGGGAAGAGCGTGACTAGGAGGCGCTCGCTGATTCCCGGGGCTCGCAGCGCGGCCTCTCACCGGGACGTCCGTTCCTGGTCAGGGTCCCGGTGATGCTGGGGGGCACGGGCGAGTCTGTAACACAAACCAGACAGGGGGGATCAGAGGGGCTGGACAGCACCGGGGGGGGGGTGCTAGTGATCCCTGAGCCTAGACACGGCCCCTTGCTGTGAGCTCAGCTGGGGGACGGGAAAGTCCCTGAAGTGACACAAGGCCCGTGGGCGGGGAAGGGAAGCGACAGACCTGACTGAGCCCCACCCAAGAGGCGCCCGACGGAACCCAGGGGCTGGGTTAGGGCCACGCCGGAGAACCAGAAATGTGGGAAATGGAAACCCAAGGGACCAAAAATAGGGGGGGGGTCAAAACTCGGCCTAATTGGGGCAGGCACTAACGAGGGGCCGGCCTGCATCAGACTGGGTACTTGAGCAAGTGTGACCTGCGCCACTGTCTGCCGGGCGCCCGGGCATTCAGCGTCCTGCTCCCCAAGCATGTCTTCCCCAGGGCAGGACAGAGCCAGGGGTCTAAATAACCCCACTCCCACCCCCAGCCCAGACCCAGCCTCCACCAGGGACATTAGACACCCCCATCATGGGTCCTTCGCCTTCCCCCAGTTCATCTCTCCCCAGCCCTCTCCTTTTGCCCCTGGGGCTTGGCTTGCCAGGCCTGGGTATTTTGGAGCCCAGCTGCACCCAGAGGGGCGGCTGAAAGTAACACCTGGAACAGCCGGACGCTGGTACCGGCTGGCCAGGCCTGGCAGGGTCCGTCCATGCTGCCCTCAAAGCCCCGCGGCGCCGAGGCTCAGAGTCTGGGTCCGTTGGGTCGGGCTCGCGGGGCTCGGGGTGCGGGTCTCTGATGTCTGTGTAGATGTTCGGGGTGGGGCTGGGGCCTGGGCTCAGACACGGGCGGGGGACGGGTTCCTTCCAAATCCCCCTCCGGCTGAGGGAACAAGGGCCGTCCTTACAGTGGAGCCTGATTTGATCCTTCACCTCGCAAAGGCGGCTGCTGATTTCCCCTCTGCCCTGGATCTGCAGCACAAGGGTCACAGGCAATTTAACGGGGGTTTGCCCTGGGGCAGGGTGGGCCGAGGTCTCTGGGCACCGAGCCTGGAGTGTGTTTAGTGCCGGACAGTGACTGGGTCCCGTTAACCCTCTGCCCCATATAGAGCATCCACCGATCCCAGCAGAAAGAGGAGGGGCTGGAGGAGACACAGTGGGACAGATCGGGGATCTCAAGGGAACTGGGGTTGCTGGTGCGAAGGGGGCAATCACAGCCAGGGGGGATATGAATGTAGGGGTGGATCCCAGCATAGGTCGATTCTGGGGGCAGGGCAGGTTGGGGGTAGAGAGGATTCCAGAAAAGAAGGCTTGGGAACCTGGGGGTGAGGATGGGGGGGGTGCCATAGCCAAGGGGGGCTGGAAGGGGTGAAGATCCCAAGGGAGAAGGGGCTGCACAGTGTGAGGTGAAGGGGCCTGGAGTAGAATTGGCTGAGGGTGCCTGGTGGGGGGGGGATCCCAGCACAGGGCTGATTGGGGGAGGGGCTGGAGGGCAGGGCTGGGAGGCGGGGGGGAATCCCAGCAGAGGGGCCTGAGGGCCGGCGTGGAGGGGCTGGAGGGGGTCACTCACTGGTGATGTTGAGCCGGACGGTTCTGTGGGTGGAAGGTCCCTGTGGTGGCCTGTAGGTGACATTGCAGACGAGCTCTTTGCCGTGGTCCCCCGGGCCGGGCGTGAAGCTGAGCGCGGAGCTGTGGGCCCAGGTGCCGTTCGCCAGCTGGGCTGAGACGTTCCGGGCTGTGTCGCTGAACGGCCCCGTCCAGGTGACTCGTGGAGGGGGCCCGGAGCAGCGCCCAGGGGCTGTGCAGGTCACAGTCACCGGCTGCCCGGCCACCAGCGTCCCTGGTAGCCCCCGCGCCGGTGAGATCTGGATCTCTGGCTCTTCCGTCAGCCCTGAGACACAGTGAGAGGGGAAGAGAAACGTTCAGGGAGATGAGACGTTTGCCCTTCAGATGATCCGGCCCCCGAGCGGGGACTGGCTGGCTCAGGGGGGCTGCTGAGTTGTGTCATAAATATAGAGGGAAGAGTAACAACTTTCTGTATGCATCCCTTGTTGTCAGCTGTACTAAATCGCCTTCCCTGTAAGGGATTAATCAGCTCAGATAAGCTAGTTGGCACCTGACCAGAAGGACCAACGAGGAAAGAAGAAACTTTCAAATCTGTGGGGGTGGGGGGAGGATTTGTTTGTTGCTCTCTTTGTTGTTCCCTCTCTGGACGGAGGGAGAGACCAAGCAGGTACAACATCTCCTGAAAATATACCTGGAAGAATAGATCTTAAACCACAGATATTGTAAGTAGGCAAGGAAAGGCGTTAGGTTATCCTGTGTTTTAGCTTGTGAATTTTCCTATGCTACAGATGTAGTTTGATTCCTGTTTTTGTAACTGTGAAGCTGAGCCAGAGGGGAATCCTCTGTGTTTGAAATCTTTTTCCTGAAATATTTACCCTGTGAAGTTACCTTCCAAACTGATTTTGCAGGTGTGATTCTATTTCTCTCTCTCTCTATATATAAAATTATATATATATATAGATATAAAATCTATATATATATATTATATATATAGTTGTTGTTCCCTCTCTGGATGGAGGGAGAGACCAAGCAGGTACAACATCTCCTGAAAATATACCTGGAAGAATAGATCTTAAACCACAGATATTGTAAGTAGGCAAGGAAAGGCGTTAGGTTATCCTGTGTTTTAGCTTGTGAATTTTCCTATGCTACAGATGTAGTTTGATTCCTGTTTTTGTAACTGTGAAGCTGAGCCAGAGGGGAATCCTCTGTGTTTGAAATCTTTTTCCTGAAATATTTACCCTGTGAAGTTACCTTCCAAACTGATTTTGCAGGTGTGATTCTATTTCTCTCTCTCTCTATATATAAAATTATTCTTTTAAGAACCTGATTGATTGTCAGTGTCCTGAAGACAAAGAGTCTGGTGTGTGCTCACATTGCTAACCAATTGGTTGGCATATTGTTCTCAAGCCTCCCCAGGAAAGGTGGTGAAGAGGCTTGGGGGGATATTTTGGGGGGATTGAGATTCCAGGTTACTCTTCCCTAGATTTTTCTATAAATCACTTGGTGTTGGCAGCAATAGCGTCCAAGGACAAGGGAAGGAATTTGTGCCTTGGGAAACTTTTTAACCTAAGCTGGTAGAATATAAGCTTAAGGGGTCCTTCCTGCGGGTCCCCACATCTGTACCCCAGAGTTCAGAGTGGGGGGGAACCCTCACAAGCGGTGACTGCGGCTGCTCTTACCTGGAACAGAGATCGTGAGCGCAGGGTCAGCGCCATCGGAATTGGAGCGGTAAGTGTGATCTAACAGGCCTTTCTCAAAGCTAAAGAAATATCTCCCGGCATCCGTCCATCGGGCATCACTGATTTGCAGGGAGCAGTCGCCGCGCGCTGGATCCCCCGTCAGCCGGAACCGGCCCGGGGTCTCCTGCGACACCCTCAGGCTGGTGGCACTGCTGGCCACGGGACGATCCTGGCCCCCAGTAGCAGGCTCCTTGTACCAGTGTCCGTAGAGCTGGGCCGAGGGATTGTCGGTGTTGTACGAGGCTGGGTACGTGAAGGTGCAGGGGACGAGGACGCAGAGACCCTCCTGCACCGACACCGACTGCGGCACCGTCAGGGTAAATCCGGGCAGCTGGGCCAGGGACCCTGCAGGGGGCGGGGAGGGATCGAAGTGGGGCCCATAGAGAGCAGAGCCCCCCCCGAGCGCCCCCCAGACGGGGCCGGCTCCAGGCACCAGCCTGCCAAGCCCGGGAGGGGGCGGCACTCGGGGGTGGGTGGTGTGTGGCCGGGCGGCGCTGGGGGGCGGCGGGGCGGAGGGGGCGGGGTGCCCTGTTGGGGGGGCGGGGACTTGGGCGACGGGACCTCGAGGGGGCGGGGACTTGGGTGACGCGACGCTCGGGGGGGCGGGGACATGGGCGGGGCGACGCTCGGCGGGGCGGGGACATGGGCGGGGCGACGCTTGAGGGGAGGGGCTTGTGTGACGCTCGGGGGCGGAGCCTTGGGTGGCGTGACGCTCGGGGGGGGGCGGCGCTCCTTGTTTTTGCTTCGGGCGCCAAAAATGTTAGAGCCGGCCCCGCCCCCAGAGCTCTGCCGGTGCCCCTCACTCCCGACCTGCAGCCCCCTGCGAGCCCAGCCCTGGGTCCCTGACCAAATCTCACTCCATTTAGTTTCCATCCCTCCCTACATCAAGCCCCCTGCCCCCGCTCCCTGTCACTCAGCGCCCCCTAGCACCGCACTGGGGCACTGCGATCCCCTCCCCCTCTTGTCCAAGTCCTGGGACAGACCTGGCCCTGCCTAGCGCCGGTTCTGCCCTTCCCCCTAAGCTGGAAGCTCCCTTTCCCTGGCATCCTCCTGTGGCAGCAGGGTTGTGCCCATGGCTGGGGCGTCCGGCTGGGACAGACCTAGAGCCAGACGGGGGTGAGAAGTGTGAGAGCAGAGGCTCTCTGGGGGGCGCAGATCTGCCTGGGGAACCATCAGTGCTGCTGGGCCCTGCAGGGGGCTGATCTGGGGCTGCTGGCAGCGCAGGGACCTCCCCCACACACAGCAAACCCCAAATCACTGGACGGTCCTGAGAGTCCAGTAAGCCCTAACTTCAGCTCAACTCCCCCTCGTGATCTATCAATGCCCCTCACTCCCGACCTGCAGCCCCATCTGAGCCCAGCACTGGGTCCTTGACCAATTCTCACTCCATTTACTTTCCATCCCTCCCTACATCGAGCCCCCTGCCCACACTACCTGTCACTCAGTGCCCCCTAGCACCGCACTGGGGCACTGCGCTCCCCTCCCCCTCTGGCCAGTCTCCCTTCCAAGTCCTGGGACAGACCTGGCCCCGCTTAGCGCAGGTTCTGCCCTTCCCCCTGCCCTGGGGCTGCAGGTGCTGCTTACTTACCCCTCCAGAGCAGGGTGAGGATCAGGACCCTCAGCGTGGCAGGACCCCCTGCTCTCCAGTGGGGGCCCTGAGGCGGGAGCTCCCTTTCCCCAGCGTCCTGCTGTGGCATCGGGACTCTGCCCATGGCTGGGGAGTTGGGCTGGTACAAACCTAGAGACAGACGGGGGGTGAGAAGTGTGAGAGCAGAGGCTGTTTGGGGGGGCGCAGATCTGCCTGGGGAACCATCAGTGCTGCTGGGCTCTGCAGGGGGCTGATCTGGGGCTGCTGGCAGCACAGGGACCTCCCACCCACACAGAAAACCCCAAATCACCAGATGGTCCTGAGAGATCGTGAGCTAAAAAAATCCTTAAATTGGTGAAAAAAACCTGAGATTTTCTTTAAGAATCATGAGAGCGGCCAGAAAAACCCAAGCTGGTGACAGAAGGTCAGAAGGCAGCGCTGCTCAGTGCCTGCTTTGCTTCAGTCTTCCCAGAAAAAAACAACATGTGAGTGGGAAACCAGCGAAGTTACCATGGACAACAAAGCAGAAGGGCTGCAGATCGGGATCAGTAAAGAACACGTCAGGGATGTTCTGGCCAATTTGAATGAATTCAGATCAGTGGGGCGGGAAGCTGTTCAACCCAGGGGGGCTGAAGGAATTAGTGGAAGAAATCTTGGAGCCACTGGCAATAATATTTGCAAACTCATGGATGCCAGGAGAGGTCCCAGAAGATGGGGGAAGGGCTAACAGAGGGGCCATCTTTAAAAGGGGAAAAGGGAGGAGCTGGGAAACTACAGACCAATCAGCCTGACCTCGACACCTGGAAAGCTACTAGAGCAATGTATAAAACCTTCAATTTGTGAGGCCGAAGGGGTGATCACCAGCATGGATTTACCAAGAAGAAATACTGCCAAACCAGCTTCGTTTCCTTCTTTGATGAGGTAACTGAACTAAGAACTTTGCCATTACTGTATGTAATTGATTCCATTTAACCAATTCTAGCTCTCATCTCTACCTTTTTCCTTTTATGAATAAAACTTTCGGTTTTAGATTCTAAAGGATTGGCAACAGCGTGATTTGTGGGTAAGATCTGATGTGTATATTGACCTGGGGCTTGATTCTTTGGGATTGAGAGAACCTTTTTCTTTTATTGGGGTGTTGGTTTTCATAACCATTCATTCCCCAGGATGAGTGGCTCTGGTGGTGATACTGGGAGACTGGAGTGTCTAAGGAAATTGCTTGTGTTGGTCACTGGGGTAAAACCAAAGTCCTCTTTGTCTCGCTGGTTTGGTTTGCCTTAGAGATGGAAAATCCCCAGCCTTGGGCTGTAACTGCCCTGTTTAAGCAATTGGTCTTGAATTGGCACTCTCAGTTGGGTCCCACCAGAAACGCATCGTCACAAGGTGATCCCAGCAGTTGAAGGCCAATAAGCCTAACTTCAGTGACGGGCAAACTGGTTGAAATTATAGTACAGTGAAAGTATAGCAAAGAGCAGAATGATCAGATGCAGAGATTTGTTGGGGAAGACTCAATATGGTTTTTGTAAAGGGAAATCATGGGTCGCCAAACTACTAGAATTTTTTGATGGAATCAACAGCATGTGGACAAGGGTGACCCAGTCGATGTCCTTAGATTTTCAGAAAGTCTTGGACAAGGTTCCTCCCCAAAATACTCTTAAGCAAAGTGAGCTGTCATGGGATAAGTGGGAAGGGATCAGTAACTGGTTAAAAGCTAAGAAACCAAGGATGGGAATAAAAGGCTAATTTTCACAGTGGAGAGAGGTGAATAGTGGTGTCCCCCAGGGGTCTGTACCGGGACCAGAGCTGTTCAGCATGTTCATAAACGATTTGGAAAAAGGGGTAAACAGGGAGGTGGCAAAATTTGCAAATGATACAAAACCACTCAAGAGAGTTAAGTTCAAAGCTGACTGCGATGAGCTACAGGGGGATCTCACAAAACTGGGTGCCTGGGTAACAAAATGGCAGATGAAATTCAATGTTAATAAATGTAAAGTTATGCTCATTGGAAAACATAATCCCAACTATACATATAAAGTGGTGGGGTATAAATTAGCTGTTACCACTCATGGAAGAGATCTGAGAGTCACGATGGATAGTTCTCTGAAAACACCCACTCAGTGTGCAGCGGCTGTCAAAAAAATTAACAGAATGTTGGGAATCCTTAAGAAAGGGATAGCTAATAAGACAGAAAATATCATATTGCCGCTATATAAATCCATGCTACGTGCACATCTTGAATACTGTGTGCAGTTCTGTGGCCCTATCCCAAATTGGAATTGGAAAAGGTTCAGAAAAGGGCAACAAAACTGATTAGGGGATGGAACAGCTTCCTTATAAGGAGAGATTACTAAGACTGGGACTGTTCAGCTTGGAAAAGAGACAACTAAGGGGGGATATGATAGAGGTCTATAAAATCATTGACTGGTGTGGAGACAGTAAATAAGGGAGTGTTATTTACTCCTTCCCATAACACAAGAACTAGGAGTTCCCCAATGAAATTAATAGGCGGCAGGTTTAAAAAAATATAAGGAAGTATTTCTTCACACACAGTCAACCTGTGGAACTCTTTGCCAGAGGATGTTGTGAAGTCCAAAACTATAACAGGATTCAAAAAGAACTGGATAAATTCATAGAGGGTAGGTCAATCAATGGATTATTAGCCACGATCTACAGAGATAGTGTCTATAGCGTCTTTTTGCCAGAAGCTGGGAATGGGCGACACGGGATGGGAAACTTGATGATTCCCTGTTCTGTCCATCTCCCCGGGACACCTGGCATTGGCCACTGTCAGAAGACAGGATACTGGGCTAGATTGTCCTTTGGTCTGACCCAGTCTGGTCGTTCTTATGGAGAAATGTGGACTTGGTGGAACTACCATTAAGTGGATACAGAACTGGTTAAACAACAGCAAACAATGAGTAACTGTTAATGGAATGATGTGGGATTGGAGGGAGGTCCCAAGTGTGGCTCCACAGGGATTTGTTCTAGGTCCCATGTTGTTTAACATCTTTATCAATGACGTGGATGTAGGACTAGGGAGCAGACTGATCAAATCTGCAGATGACACAAAGCTGGGAGGAGTTGCCAACACTTTGGAAGATGGAGCTAAAATTCAGATAAATTGGAGAATTGGGCTGTAGCTGACACAATGAAATTCATCAAGGACAAACGGAAGATGCTCCACGTAGGGAACACAAACCAAATGCACAAATACAAGATGGGGAAGAACTGGCTTGGCAGCAGCACTGCTGAGAAGGAGCTGGGAGTTGTGGCGGATCACAACCTCGACAGGAGTCAGCAATGTGATGCTGTTGCAAAAAAACCCCCAAACAAATGCAATGTCAGGCTGCATGTACAGAGGCAGAGCATGCAAGTCAGGAGAGGTGACAGTACCGCTCCTTGCCTCAGCTGGAGGACTGTGTCCAGTTTTGGTCACCAATGTATAGAAAGGATGTAGAGAAATTGGAAAGGATTCAGAGGCGAGGGATCAAAGGGATGGAATGGAAGCCCTAGGGGCACAGCCTGAAGGAACTGGGTATGACTAGTTTGGAAAAGAGATTAGTGGGGTGAGAGGGGACATTATCACAGTTTTCAAGTACAGGACAAGCTACCGTAGAGAAGCTGGAGAAAAGTTGTTCTCTCTCAACCCAGAGAGCAGGACGAGAGCAGTTGGACAATGGAGCAGATGCCCATGGAGGTGGTGGAAGTGCCTTCACTGGAGGGATTTGAGAGGGGGCTGGACAGTATCTGTCTGTGATGGGTTAGACCCAACAAATCTTACATCTTGGCAGGGGTTGGACTAGGTGACTCCTGTGGTCCCTTCTCACCCTGTGGGTCTGTGATTCTAGGATTCGCTAAAAAATCCCAAGATTGAATGTGAACATGACCACCCCAACCCCTGCCTGAAATTCACTGATAAATCCTGAGGTTTGCTTTAAAAATCCTGAGATTGGCCAAATATTGTGAGATTTGCTCACAGAATCCTGACTTTGGCTTTTAAAATCCACATATTTGTGCTTTGTCTCCCCACACCTGGTTCTTTGCAGCCCTTTGCCTCATCCACCCCACCTGGGTGCTGGTGCAGTGAGCTGGGCGGGTGTCAGCCTGGATCCCCCATGGCCCATGCACCAGCCCAGAGCATGGTGGGATGGGCCCTGCTGCCCAGGGCTGTAGGGGCAGGGGCCAGGCCCGTGAGATCCAGCCTCCATCCCCATCCCTGGGTCGGGACCCTGCTCGGCCTTGAGAGGCATTGGCAGAGCTATGGGGGCGGGGAGCCCAGGGCTGCGATAGCAAGAGGCTGCAGGTGGGGATTGAGGGGCACCCCAGTCTCCACAGACCATCCAGCTCCCTCCCCCCTATTAACCACTCACCCCTAGACCTGCAGAGGGGTGCTAAGCACTTGACTCTCCGACCCTGCAGCCTGGGTTCCTGAATCAGAGTCTGGGGAAGCGGCAAGCACAGGAATGTGAAAGCAGAATTGGGTGCGGATGGGAGGGGGTTGGGGGGAGATGCTGTCTCAGAAACCCAGCACCAGCATCCTGCCGTCTTCCGCTCCTTCTGGCTGGCCCTAACCACGGCTTCCCTGCAACAGAGGCAGGCTGCATATTGCTTGTGGGGCTGGAAATAGAACCCAGGAGTCCGGGCTCTGAGCCCTGCTAACCCTCACTCTCCTCCCAGAGTTGGGATAGAGCCCAGGAGTCCTGACTCCCTGCCTCCACCCTCCACTGTAACCCACTAGACCCTGCTCCCCTCCCAGAGCCAGGGACAGGAAAGGAGTCCTGACTCTGAGACCCTGTACACCCCACTCTGGTCCCAGAGCTCTGGATGGACCCAGGAGTCCTGGCTCCCAGCCCCACTGTTATGACCATTCCCCTCCCAGAGTTTGGAATAGAACCCAGGAGTCCTGGCTACCTGCCCCCCATCCCAGATCTATCCCTTAATTACTGGTTTTCCCCATCACACAATAATATTTGAAGACTAGCAGCTCACACCTCTTATCGTATTGTACATGTAGCAAATGCTAATCACTCACCCCGAGCTGAGATGCAGCCGCCTCTGGGGCGGGGTGGCTGGGAACAGCCACACAGCGACACTGCCCAGGGGTTGCTCACCCGCAGCTGAGATGCGTCTGCCTCTGGGGCAAGGCGCTGGGAACAGCGCACTGGAACAGCAGGTGTCCGGTTAGGACGGCAAGTGAATCCCGACTCCAATGGGAAGAACCGGGTGCGTGAGTAGACCTGCCTGGGACTGAGCAGGCGCGAGTGTCAGGGTGAGGGCTGTGGAGAGATGTGAGATTTCAAGACAGGAAAGGGAAGTCAGGGCGTGAATCTGGCCCTAGAGCGTCTTGCAGAAGCCGTTTCCAGTGGAAGCAGATCTCGGTGCCATCGACGCAAGCGGGAGATTGTCCCAGATACAAGCAGCTCCCACGTGGGGGTGCGTACTGGCTGGGGGGACTGGCTGGGAGGGTAATGGGGCACAGGGCCCTTCCCCTCTATAGGGCGCTGGCTCCAATCTGCCCCAGGGTGAGTTTGACACTTTGTATCTCAGGGAAACAACCTACACCCCCATTTTTATCGTTAGAAAATGACTGTGTGTATCCAATGCAAAATTTGTCATTTCGGGTGTCTTCAGAAGGCTTGTGAGGCACTGAGCATTGCTCCCTCCAGCCCGGCCCATCTTCTTCTATAGATGGAGAGAGACTGACTGGGCTTCTGGCTTCCCTGGCCTTCTTATAAGGCCCTGGTGCTCAGTTTGGGGCATGGCCCCAGCTGCAGCCACTTCCCCAATCAGCCCAGCCTAAAGCCCCTTCCCAGGGCTGTTTTCAACCCCTTCAGGGCAGGAGCAGTGGTCCACCCTGCTACATATCCTAAAATAATAGTCAGTGTATGTATCTATCCAGTGTATGTGTGTGCGCACTGTCTATATGTATTCTCTCTCTCTCTGTATATATATGTGCATGTATATGAGTGTGTATGTGTATGTGCGCATGTATGTACGGTACAGAGCCATTTACGCACGACCTGTTTACGCACTAATCCACTTAACACGTGGTAGCGCCATGCCTCCCCGTGCTGCCTATTTAACACGCGAGACTCGTTAACATGCGGTACAGGAACTTGCTATATAGCGCGACAGATTTGCTCTCTAACTCACTGAGATAGAAATCGACAGGAAGTGCGGAGCAGAATCGTGTTGTATGTTTTTCCCCGTGTTCGTAAAGACGTATCATGCACGCTTAGTCATTGTCACGCAACAGGGCAGAGGGCAAGCGTCAGCGTTCCTACAGTGGAGAAGAAAAGCTGCTGCAATACATTGAGCAAATAGCGGGGAAACCCAGGCCAAAATTTGAAAAGACACTGGGATTGCCGAATCTGCTCTCCGAGGATGGAAAAACAATGTATATAAACTGAACGGCTTTGTACAAAATATCGATTCTGCCGCGGGGCTTAAGTGAAAATGTGTGCACTATTCAGCAAAACCCACGAGAGAGAAAAAGATGCGCACGTGGTTTTCTCAGGAAAGGCTGAAAGGAATGCCCCTAAGGTGGGCCAACTCTTCAAGCCCAAACGACCAAATTTGGAAATTTAACAGGGGATGAATCATTCCAAGCCAGCAAGGGGTTTATAAGTCGTTTTTAAAAGCGTCATGGCACAGCGCAGGTATCGATTTCTTTTGGCACGTGCCAAAACGTGAGTTTTATTCCTATTTGCAAGTTTACAGTTTCTGTGATTCTCTGACATGTCTAGAAACCAAAGATTCTTCTGTGCTTGGACCAATCTTAGCACATAGTAGGTGCTACTGTAACACAAAGACAAACACAATCAATTCAGCATTTCTCAAAGACTGAACACTTGCTTTCACGCTAATATTTGGCTTTGTGGTAACTGCATTGGCTTGCAGGGATCAGTAACTAGCATCACCTGGTGTGCTCTGTTCTCGCAGGGGGTCTCAAACTACATTGCACCATAACCCCCTTCTGACAACAAACATTACTACACGACCCCAGGAGGGGGGATCGAAGTCTGAGCCCACCGGAGCCCAGGCAGTGAGTCTCGGGCTTTGGTCCCCGGGTACAGCAAGTCTAAGCCAGCCTTGGTGACCCCATTAAAATGGGGTCATGACCCACTTTGAGGTCCTGATCCACAGTTTGAGAGCCGCTGCTCTAGAGAGTATCGTACTGTGCTCGACACCAGGGTATCTGAACGCATTCTGGACATCACAGAGCAAATTAAGTAATCCAGGGCTGGCCTTAGCCACGGGCGAACTGGGCTGTAACGGGTTGGGTCACAGAGACCCCCTTGGGACTGCCACCTGATGTGCTGACACTACCTCAGAGCCCATTTTCCCTGCCAGCTTGGGACTGCAGAAACCTGCCTTGTTGAGCCACGCATGCCAGCCTGCTGCAACACAGACCCAGGGTCTGAACCACACCCACAAGCCTCAGACTTAAATGAAAATGACTTAGCACGTGCTCCTGTCTCCAGCACCCAGACACCCAGCTCTCAATGGGATCCAAACCCCTGCTGGTGTCTGCAGCCCCATGGCTCCTGCCCCCTGCCTTGGAGCCACCCTGGCCAGCTGCTCCTGGGAGCTTCCAGTCTGCTGTAAGGAGCAGGGGGAGGGGCTCGGATGTCAGCCTGTTCCCTGTCCTCCCAATATGCCCCATCTCCGCAGAGCAGGTGGGGTGGGGGACAGGGCTCACCCAGAGTGGGACGGCGCTGCTGTGTCTCAAGGAGCTTTCCTTCAGCCTGCAAAGAGCTGCTCTCTTAAAGGGGCAGCATGCGGTCTCGCACACACTCCCCCAGCTCTCACACACCCCCAGCTCACACACACTGTCTCTTTAACACTCACTCCACCCAACACATACTTATCTTGCTGTTGTTACTTGTTACTTCCTGCAATACACATACATGCTCTGTAATTTTATTCTTTCAAAGTGCCGTCAGTTGAGTTTTTTGACTAGTCTCTGCATTTCATAATTTTATTTCTCTTTTATGCTCACACTGAATTCTTTGAGTAGTGAGTTTTAAACTGCCTAACCTGTCCGGGCTGAAGTAATTAGCATTATTACTGTTAGTATCATACTGTGCTTTTCCATTCATTATGTAAAGTGGCACAATCAAATAATAGCATCCTCCTAGAATGTAACTTTAGCTTTTACTCACTTTAGTAATTCCAGTTTCAAAAACATTAGCTAAACACAGAACTATAGACACTGCGCAGATGAAAGTCACTTATTTTCAAATTGTATTTTAGTTATAGCTGTAAATTAACTTAAGATTTGCATGAAAATAACTGCAGTTCCAACTGTGATACCAATAGCAATGGTGGAGTCAAATGTTAGTGAGTCACATACAAATACAGGATTGTGGTCGATAAACATAAATGCCAAAAGAATTAGAAACATTAATTCCCTTTCTTAATAAAAGAGGAAAAAAACCCTTAATCACATATGTTAAAATTATGTTTTTAGTGAAAAATAATTGACTAAAATAGAGGCGATTTGGCAGTAACACAGTGTGTCTGTTTCAGAAAGTAAGACGATATTATTTATTTTTATTTATCTCTACTAAAGATTGTGCACAAAGTATCAGACGTGTGTTTCTGATAGCTGCGTTAAAGCTCCAGAACTGATACCTCAAGTCTTGGGATTGGGAATATCTCACTGTATTAGCTCCTGATTGTTCTAAATTTACATATAAGATTTAAACGTGGCTTTAATGGGCGTTTGTATATATATTTTCTTTCTTTATATAACAGCTAGATACAGTGCTCCTGTCAGCGAATTGCTAAGTTATTATCTGCAAAGCCCTGAAAGTTTTCAGTTGCCTGAGTTGTCCCTGGAATCATGGGTAAAGTTTCCTCCCCCTGCCCCAAGTCTGAACTGGTGCCGCCCCCCCCGGGTGAGCCAGGAGTGGCCAGGGGGCTGCGGGAGGCCGTGGGCTCTGGCGAGATGCAGCCCACGTGTGACAGCGCGAAGCCTTGAGCCACATGCCGAGCACCAGGCACCACAAGCCCCAGCAGCAGCGCAGGAGGGTGGCAACACCCCATGTGCCAGGCCCCCCTGACTTCTGCGCTGCTGCTGGCGGTGGCGCTGCCTTCAGAGCTGGGTGCCCGGCCAGCCCCCGCCAGTATCAGGCCGCCCTGCCAGGGCTTAATTTGAGCCACAGCTGAGCTCTGGCATCTCTTTCAATACAAATTAAACACTGTGGGAGGCAACAGGGCCCATTGGCCTCACCCGGAGTGGCAGTGCCCCCAGCTGAGGTCTCATTCTCTGATTCCTCAGTCCCTTGAGTTTCTAATTCCCTGTCGGCTCTTCGGTGACTGAGGAATGGCCCGATCTACACGCCGAACTCAGGCACCGTGGATTCCCTGTCCCCTGGGCGGTCCTTCCTTCTGCTTTCATGAGAGCAGTAGAGTGTCCTGAGAGAGAGAGACAGAGAGAGATTCTGGGATATGTAAGTGGCTGACACTCAAGATATAGAGATAGACAGAGGGGTGGGTGGGCGAGTAGGTACCTAGGCCTGGTGATAGGTGGGTACATAGGTGGGTGGGTAAGTAGTTAGTTAGTGTCATAAATATAAAGGGAATGGTAATAACCTTATGTATGCAGTAACATAAATCCCTCCTGGCCAGAGGTACAGAATCACTTACCTGTAAGGGGTTAATCAGTTCAATTAACATAGTTGACACCTGACCAGAAGGACCAACAGGAAAAGATACTTTCAAAACTGGGAAGGGGGGAGGTTTTGTTTGTGCTTTTTCTGTTGTTCTCTCTCGGGTCATAGAGAGGGACCAGGCAGAAAAATAAACTCTTCTAAAGCCCGACCTGGAATAAGTATCAAAAATTACAAAAATAGCAAATGAAATGCATTAGATTGTCTTTTGTTTTAGCTTGTGAATTTTCCCAATGCTAAGAGGTAATTTTATCCCTGTTTTGTAACTGGAATGCAGAGTCAGAGCGGAATCCTCTGTGTTTTGAATCTTTTTATTTACCCTGTAAAGTTCTCTTCCATCCTGATTTTACAGAGGTGCTTCTTTTACTTTTTTTCTTGAGAATACAATTCTTCTTTTAAGAACCTGATTGATTTTCAGTGTCCTTAAAAACCAGGGATTTGGTCTGTGCTCATTGGTTTAACCAATTGGTTGGTACATTATTCTCAAACCTCCCCAGGAAAGCGGGTGAAGAGGCTTGGGGGGGATATTTGGGAAGGGGGGGGATAGGGCTCCAAGTGACGCCTCCCTGAATGTTTGTTTAAATCACTTGGTGGTGGCAGCAATACTGCACAAGGACAAGGGAAGGAATTTGTGACTTGGGGAAGTTTTTAACCTAAGCTGGTGGAATATAAGCATAGGGGGTCTTTCATGTGGGTCCCCACATCTGTACCCCAGAGTTCAGAGTGGGGAGGGAAAGCTGACAGCTGGGTAAGTGCATAGATAGATAGGAGGTAGGTGGGTGTGTAGGTGGGTATGTCAGTGGGTGGTTGGGTCAGTGCATTAGTAGCTAGGTGGGGTAGTAGGAAGCTGGCTGGGTCAGTAATTACATAGGTAGGGAGGTGGGTATGTAGGGGGTGGGATGGTAGGTGGGTGGGTGAGTAGGATGGTAAGTTCGTAGGTAGGTAGGTGGGGTGGTAGGGGAGTAGATGGGTGGGTCAGTGGGTTGGGAGCTAGGTGGGTACATAGGTGGGTAGGTATATGGGTAGGGGGGTAGGTCGGTAGGTGGGTCGGTAGCTGAGTTACCGTCTGTAATAGAGCATGGTGAGGTAATAGGCCAGGAAGAATCCAGTCACCACGAAGATGAGTTTGCAGCTGATTTCGATCAATGCCCGAGTGAGGCCACCTGTGGGAGCCAGAACAAGCTGAGGGTTTGGGATAGATCCCTGCAACCCCTGCCCCGAGCAAGCCAGTCCCCAGCCTGGGGCTGAGTCAGAGCTGGCACCCCCTAGAGGGGAAATTCCCAGCCCCCTGAGACAGTCAGTCCCTACTCTGGGGATGGGTCAGAGCTAGCGCCCCCTAGAGGGGATAAGCCCAATACCCCATTCCCTGCCCCCAGAAGAAGCCAATCCCTCACCCTCAGACCAAGTCAGAGCTGGCACCCTCTAGAGGGGAAGGAGACTCACCTGTTTCCGGTGGGCTCAGCAGTAAAATATAGAACCCGTGGGGGTTGGAACCGAGGCAAAAGATCTGATAGCCTCCATCAGCGCTCCCCGTCCAGCTCAGAGTGCTGACGGCCTCGTCCCCCTGGGCCCAGGAGCTGACCTGCAGGCCCCCTCGTGAGCCGTTCCCAGCCAGGGGCTCCCCGTCCACTTGCCACTGGAGCTGGGGCGGGGGCTGGGAGCGCAGGGAGCAGCTGCAGTTGATGCTGGGCCCCTGGCGCTGGCAGGACGAGTTCAGCCCGGTCCCCGGCCGGGGACTGTCTGGGGAGAGCAGGAGACAAAGCAACAGGAGTCAGAGAGAGAAAACCAGGGGCAGGGAGTCCTCTGGGTTAACCCCACTCACAGTCGCTGGAAGGGAGTCCTGTGGGTTAACCTCACTCAGACTCGACAAGCAGCCGGAACTCGTGCCCCTTGGCCTCGGCTCTGCTCCCAACCTCACTCCCCAGACTCAGGGAGTCGCCCTCCCGGGTCTCCAGAGACACAATGTTGCGCTCAGCTCCGAATGGGGCCAGCACTGGAGGAGAGGAACAGGCAGGTTTCCCCCCCCCCCCCCAGAGATCCTCTGCCAAGGAACCGAGATTCAGCCACCTCTGAGGTGGGAAACGGGGGCTGTTTACATGAGGAGCCCTCTCCCAGTGCAGAGACGTAGCAGCTCTGGGGTCGGAGCACAATCCTGGTGACTTTCCATGGCAGCCGGTCTCTGTCTCAGAGACTGGTCCATGACTGATCTCATCCCCACTGGCCAGCACCCCCTAGTGCTGCCCCAGGGTCGGAGGCAGAGGGAACTGGGCCTGCTCCCCCACCACCATCCCCACAGTCCTCAGGCTCTCCCCTCCGGGCATGGAAAAGCCTGGCCCGGCTGAGCCTGGCGCCTGGCCCTGAGCGCAGGCAGAGCGTGACTAGGAGGTGCTTGCTAATTCCCGGGGCTCGCAGCGTTGCCTCTCACCGGGGCGTCCGTTCCTGGTCAGGGTCCCAGTGATGTTGTGGGGCCCGGGCGGGTTTGTAACACAAACCAGACAGGGGGGATCAGGGAGGTTGGACAGCAGTGGGGGGGGGGCCACTAGTGATCCCTGAGCCTAGACATGGCCCCTCGCTGTGAGCTCAGATTGGGGATGGGAAAGTCCCTGAGGTGACACGAGACCCGTGGGGGGGAAGGGAAGCGATAGACCCGACTGAGTCCGACCCAAGAGGCACCCGATGGAACCCAGGGGCCGGGTTAGGGCCGCGCCGGGGAACCAGAACCGTGGGAAATGGAAACCCAAGGGACCCAAACTGGTGGGTCAAAATTGGGCCTAATTGGCAGAGTCACTAACGAGGGGCCAGGCTGCTCCGGGGTACCTGAGCGAGCATCCACAGCCCCACTGTCTGCCGAGTGGCAAGACGTTCAGTGTCCGGCTCCTCAAACGTGTCCTCCCCAGGGTGGGCCAGAGCTGGGGGTCTAAATAACCCTGATCCTGCCCCCACCCCCAACCCAGACACCACCAGGGACATCAAACACCCTCGTCATGGGTCCTTACCTTCCCCCCTCGGTTTGTCTCTCCCAAGCCCGCTTCTTTTGCACTCTGGCTTAGCTGGCCAGGCCTTGGTATTTTGCAGCCTGGCTGCGCCCAGAGAGGCGATGAAAAGCGACACCCGGAACAGCCGGACACTGGTACCATCTGGCCAGGCCTGGCAGGTTCCGTCCATGCTGCCCTCAAAGCCTAGCGGCGCCGAGGCTCAGAGCCTGGGTCCGTTGGGTCGGACTCGCGGGGCTCGGGTTGTGGGTCTCTGATTGCAGCGCGGACGTTTCCTCCGAGGTCTGTGTAGACGTTCGGGGTCGGGCTGGTGTCTGGGGGGCGGGTTCCTGCTAAATCCCCCTCCAGATGAAGGGAACAAGGGTCGTCCTTACACTGATGCCTGATTTGATCCTTCACCTCGCAAAGGCGGCCGCTGATTTCCCCTCTGCCCTGGATCTGCAGCGCGAGGGTCACAGGCCATTTAACGGGGGTTTGCCCTGGGGCAGGGTGGGCCGAGGTCTCTGGGCACCAGTCTGGAGTGTGTTCAGTGCCGGACAGTGACTGGGTCTCGTTAACCCTCTGCCCCATATAGAGCATCCACCGATCCCGGCAGGAAGGGGAGGATGAGGAGACGCGGTGGGACAGCCTGGGGGGATCTCAGGGGGAACTGGGGTGGCTGGTGTGAGGTGGGGAATCCCAGTAAGGCGGGACTGGAATGTGGGGATGGATCCCAGCACAGGAGGCTTCTGGGGGCAGGGCAGGTCAGGGGGCTAGAGAGGATCCCAGAAGAGAAGAACCTGGGGGTGTGGATGGGAGGGCAGAGCCATAGCCAAGGAGGGCTGGAAGGGGTGAAGATTCCAAGGAAGAAGGGGCTGCACGGTGTGGGGTGAACGGGCCTGGAGTAGAATTGGCTGAGGGTGCCTGGTGGGGGTGGGGATCCCAGCACAGGGCTGAGTTGGGGGAGGGGCTGGATGGCAGGGCTGGGAGCCGGGGGGGGCGGTCCCAGCAGAGCGGGCTCAGGGCTGGCGAGGAGGGGCTGGGGGTATCACTCACAGCCGACGTGGAGCCGGACGGTTCTGCGGGTGGAAGGTCCCCGTGGTGGCCTGTAGGTGACGTTGCAGACAAGCTCTTTACCATCGTCCTCCAAGCCGGGCGTGAAGCTGAGCTCGGAGCTGTGGGCCCAGGTGCCTTTCGCCAGCGGGGCTGAGACGTTCCGGGCTGTGTCGCTGAACGGCCCCGTCCAGGTGACTCGAGGAGGGGGCCCGGAGCAGCGCCCAGGGGCCGTGCAGGTCACAGTCACCGGCTCCCCGGCCAGCAGCGTCCCTGGCAGCCCCCGCACCGGCGAGATCTGGATCTCTGGCTCCTCTGTCAGCCCTGAAACACGGGGAGAGGGGAGAGAATCACTCGGGGACACGGGGCCTTTCCCCTCTAGGGGCGCAGCCCTGATCCGGCCCCAGGGCGGGGACTGGCTGGCTCAGGGGGGCTGCTGAGCGGTGTCATAAATGTAGAGGGAAGAGTAACAACTCTCTGTGTGCAGTAGCATCAAATCCCTCTTTGGCAGCTGTACTAAATCGCCTTCCCTGTAAGGGATTCATCAGCTCAAATAACCTAGTTGGCACCTGACCAGAAGGACCAATGAGGAAAGAAGGAACTTTCAAATCTGTGGGGCGGGGATTTGTTTGTTGCTCTCTTTGTTGTTCCCTCTCTGGACAGAGGGAGAGACCGAGCAGGTACAACAGCTCCTGCAAATATACCTGGAACAATAGATCTAAAACCACAGACATTGGAAGTAGGCAAGGAAAGGCGCTAGGTTACCTTCTGGTTTAGCTTGTGAATTTTCCTAGGCTACAGATGTAGTTTGATTCCTGTTTTTGTAACTAGGAAGCTGAGCTAGAGGGGAATCCTCTGTGTTTTACATCTTTTATTTACCCTGTTAGTTTCCTTCCAAACTGATTTTTGCAGGTGTGAATCTTTTTTTATACATATAAATAAAGTTCTTCTTTTAAGACCCTGAATGATTTTCAGTGTCCTGAAGACAGAGTCTGATCTGTGCTCACATTGTAACCAATTGTTTGGTACATTGTTCTCAAGCCTCCACAGGAAAGGGGGTGAAAGGGTTTGGGGGGATATTTTGGGAGGAGAGAGATTCCAAGTTTCCCATCCCTGAATTTTTCTACAAATCACGTGGTGGTGGCAATAATAGCGTCCAAGGACAAGGGAAGGAATTTGTGCCCTGGGGAAGATTTTAACCTCAGCTGGTAGAATATAAGCTTAGGGGGTCTTTCAGGCAGGTCCCCACATCTGTACCCCAGAGCTCAGAGTGGGGGGGACACTCACAAGCGGTGACAGCGGCTGCTTTACCTGGCACAGAGATCGTGAGCGGAGGGTCAGCGCCATCGGAATTGGAGAAGTAAGTGTGATCTAACAGGCCTTTCTCAAAGCTAAAGAAATATTTCCCGGGATCCGTCCGTCGGGCGTCGCTGATTTGCAGGGAGCAGTCGCCGTGCGCTGGATCCCCCGTCAGCCGGAACCGGCCCGGGGTCTTCTGCAACACTCCCCGGCTGTAGGCACTGCTGGCCACGGGACGATCCTGGCCCACAGTAGCAGGCTCCTTGTACCAGTGTCCGTAGAGCTGGGCCGAGGGATTGTCGGTGTAGGACGAGGCTGGGTACGTGAAGGTGCAGGGGACGAGAACGCAGAGACCCTCCTGCACCGACACCGACTGCGGCACCGTCAGGGTAAATCCGGGCAGCTGGGACAGTGACCCTGCAGGGGACAGGGAGGGATCGAAGTGGGGCCCATAGAGAGCAGAGACCCACCCTGAGCTCCCCCCAGACGGGGCCGGCTCCAGGCACCAGCCTGCCAAGCACGGGAGGGGGCGGCACTCGGGGTTTGTTTTTGTTTGGCCCGGCGGCGCTGGGTGGAGGCGGGGCTTATGAGGCGGGGTGCCCTGTTGGGGGGGCGGGGACCTGGGCGACGCGACGCTCGGGGGGCAGGGCTTGGGCGACGCAACGCTCGGAGGGGGGGCGGCGCTCCTTGTTTTTGCTTCAGGCGCCAAAAATGTTAGAGCCGGCCCTGCCCCCAGAGCTCTGCCGGTGCCCCTCACTCCCGACCTGCAGCCCCCTGCGAGTCCAGCCCTGGGTCCCTGAGCATTTCTCACTCCATTTAGTTTCCATCCCTCCCTCCATTGAGCCCCCTGCCCCCGCTCCCTGTCACTCAGCGCCCCCTAGCACCACACTGGGGCATTGGGCTCCCCTCCCCCTCTTGTCCAAATCCTGGGACAGACCTGGCCCTGCTTAGCGCCGGTTCTGCCCTTCCCCCTAAGGCGGGAGCTCCCTTTCCCCGGCATCCTCCTGTGGCATCAGGACTCTGCCCATGGCTGTGGCGTCCGGCTGGGACAGACCTAGAGCCAGACGAGAGTGAGAAGTGTGAGAGCGGAGGCTCTCTGGGGGGCGCAGATCTGCCTGGGGGCCCATCAGTGCTGCTGGGCTCTCCAGGGGGCTGATTTGGGGCTGCTGGCAGCGCAGGGACCTCCCCGCCACAGCAAACCCCAAATCACCAGACGGTCCTGTGAGTGATCCCAGCAGTGGAAGGCCAGTGAGCCCTTACTTCAGCTCAACTCCCCCTCGAGATCTATCAATGTCCTTCACTCCCGACCTGCAGCCCCATCTGAGCCCAGCCCTGAGCCCTTGACCAATTCTCACTCCGTTTAGTTTCCATCAGTCCCTACATCGACCCCCTGCCCCCGCTCCCTGTCACTCAGCGCCCCCTAGCACCGCACTGGGGCACTGGGATCCCCTCCCCCTATGGCCAGTCTCCCTTCCAAGTCGTGGGACAGACCTGGCCCCGCTTAGCGCAGGTTCTGCCCTTCCCCCTGCACTGGGGCTGCAGGTGCTGCTTACTTACCCCTCCAGAGCAGGGCCAGGATCAGGACCCTCAGCGTGGCAGGACCCCCTGCTCTCCAGGAGGGGCCCTGAGGTGGAAGCTTCCTTTCCCCAGCATCACGGTGTGGCGGCAGGGCTCTGCCCATGGCTGGAGCGTTGGGCTGGGACAGACTTAGAGACAGAAGGGGGGTGGGAAGTGTGAGAGCAGAGGCTGTTTGGGGACACAGATCTGCCTGGGGGACCATCAGTGCTGCTGGGCCCTGCATGGGGCTGATCTGGGGCTGCTGACAATGCAGTGACCTCCCCCTCCTCAGAAAATCCCAAATCACCAGATGATCTTGAGAGATCGTGGGCTAAAAAAATCCTTAAATTGGAAAAAAAAAAAAAACCCTGAGATTTTCTTTAAGAATCATGAGAGCGGCCAGAAAATCCTGATCTGGTGACAGAAGATGGTCAGAAGACAGAACTGCTCAGTGCCTGCTTTGATTCAGTGTAAAACAACATGTGTGCAGGCAACCAGTGAAGTTACCATGGACAACAAAGGGGAAAGGCTGCAAATCGGCATCAGTAAAGAACACAGCAGAGATGCTCTGGCCAATTTGAATGAATTCAGATCAGTGGAGCAGGAAGCTGTTCAACCCAGGGGGCTGAAGGAATTAGTCGAAGAAATCTTGGAGCCACTGGCAATAATATTTGCCAACTAATGGATGATAGGAGGGTTCCCAGAAGACGGGGGAAGAGCTAACAGTGTGGCCATCTTTAAAAGGGGGAAAAGGGAGGAGCCGGGGAACTATAGACCAGTCAGCCTGACCTCAACACCTGGATAGCTACTAGAGCAATCTATAAAACCTTCAATTTGTGAGGCCGAAGGGGTGATCACCAGCATGGATTTACCAAGAACAAATCCTGCCAAATCAGCTTCCTTTCCTTCTTTGACGAGGTAACTGGTTGGGAGCTGGGGGAAAGCAGTGGACATAACATACCTGGACTTCAGGAAGGCTTTTGACACAGTCCCACATGACATTCTCATAAGGAAGCTGGAGACGACTTCTGACGGATCTCAAATGTGAACTCTCATTTAAATCAGCTTCTGTACCAGATGACTGGAGGAGAGCGAATGTGACACCAATTTTTAAAAAAGGCTCCAGGGGTGATCCTCGCATTTGAAAGCCAATAAGCCTATCTTCAGTGATGGGCAAACTGGTTGAAATTATAGTAAAGTGAAAGTATAGCAAAGAGCAGAATGATCAGATGCAGAGATTTGTTGGGGAAGACTCAATATGGTTTTTGTAAAGGGAATTCATGGTTCACCAAACTACTAGAATTTTTGGAGGGAGTCAACAGCATGTGGACAAGGGTGACCCAGTCCATGTACTTAGATTTTCAGAAAGCCTTGTACAAGGTTCCTCCCAAAAGGCTCCTAAGCAAAGTGAGCTGTCATGGGATAAGTGGGAAGATCCTCTCCTGGATCAGTGACTGGTTAAAAGATAGCAAACAAAGGACAGGAATAAATGGCTAATTTTCACAGTGGAGAGAGGTGAATAGTGGTGTCCCCAGGGGTCTGTACTGGGACCAGTGCTGTTCAACATGTTCATAAATGATCTGGACAAAGGGGTAACCAGTGAGGTGGAACAATTTGCAGATGATACAAAACTTCTCAAGATAGTTAAGTTTAAAGCTCACCGCAAAGAGCTACAAAGGGATCTCACAAAACTGAGTGACTGGGTAACAAAATGGCAGATGAAATTTGATGTTAATAAATGAAAAGTTATGCACATTGGGAAACATAATCCCAACTATACATATAAAGTGGTGGGGTATAAATTAGCTGTTACCACTCAAGGAAGAGATCTGAGAGTCAGTATGGAGAGTTCTCTGAAAACACCCACTCAATGTGCAGCGGCCATCAAAAGAATTTGTTGGGCATCATTAAGAAAGGGATAGATAATAAGACAGAAAATATCATATTGCCTCAATATAAATCCATGGTAACAATCAAATCTTGAATACTGTGTGCAGTTCTGGAGGCCCCATCTCAAATTGGAACTAGAAAAGATTCAGAAAAGGGCAACAAAAATGATGATGGGTGTGGAACAGCTTTCACAGAAGGAGAGATTAATAACACTGGGACTGTTCAGCTTGGAAAAGAGATGACTAAGGGGGGATATGATAGAGGTCTGTAAAATCCTGACTAGTGTGGAGACAGTAAATAGGGTGGTATAATTTACTCCTTCCCATAACACAAGAACTAGAAGTCCCCAAATGAAATGAATAGGTGGCAGGTTTAAAAGAAATGTAAGGACGTATTTCTTCACACAATGCACAGTGAACTCTGCAGACGGGGGGGGGGGGGGGGCCCTAATGCTGCCCTCTCTGCCCCACAGCTGCATTCTCCCCTCCCCCGCTCAACCCTGCTCCTCCTGCAGCTGGTACTCCCCTTCCTGTCAGTGTTACGGACCCTCCATCCTGTCCCTTCTTATGAGAATGGTGGGGCCCACTCCCTCCTTCCCCTCCTCACATGTGAATTGGGCCACTCACACCTTCCCCCCGTCTTTACCTGTTAAAATGGTACAGGCATCTCACTCCTGCCTCCCCCTCCCCCATCCACTGCAGTGAGCTGGGGGGGTCTCCGCTTGGATCCCCCATTGCCCATGCACCATCCCGTGCCCGAGCAGGGTGGGTCGGGCCCCGTTGCCCAGGGCTGGAGGGGAAGGGGCCGACTCTGAGAGATCCAGACTCCATCCCAGAGCTAGGATAGAACCCAGGAGCCCTGGCTCCCAGCCACCCACCCCTCACTGTAACGCACTGGACCCTGCTCCCCTCCCAGAGCCAGGGACAAGAAAGGAGCCCTGACTCTGAGATCCTCTACACTCCATTCTGGTCCGAGAGGTCTGGATGGACCCCGGTGTCCTGGCTCCCAGCCCCACTGTTATGACCATTCCCCTCCCAGAGTCGGGAATAGAACCCAGGAGTCCTGGCTACCTGCCCCCCGTCCCAGCTCTATCCCTTTATTACTGCTTTTCCCTGTCACACAAAAATATTTTTACACTACCAGCTCACACCTCGTATCGTCCTGTACATGCTGCAGACGCTAATCACTCACCCTGAGCTGAGATGCAGCCGCCTCCAGGCAGGGCAGCTGGGGAACAGCCACACAGTGACAGTGTCCAGGGGTTGCTCACCCAGAGCTGAGATGCAGCCGTCTCTGGGGCGGGGCGGCTGGGAACAGCGCACTGGAACAGCAGATACCCGGTTAGGATGGCTAGTGAATCCCGACTCCAATGGGAAGAGCCGGGTGCGTGAGGATACCTGACTGGCAGAGAGCGAGTGCGAGTGTCAGGGCGAGGGCTGTGGAGAGATGTGAGATTTCAAGACAGGAAGGGGAAGTCAGGGTGTGAATCTGGCCCTAGAACGTCCTACAGAAGCCTGTTCCAGTAGCTGCAGATCTCAATGCCATCAACGCAAGCGGGAGATTGTCCCAGATTCAGGCAGCTCCCGCGCACAGCTGGCTTCCAGCCCCACTGCGTGGTGGGACGTACTGGCTGGGGGGGGACTGGCTGGGAGGGTAATGGGGCACAGGGCCCTTCCCCTCTATGGGGCGCTGGCTCCAATCTGCCCCAGGGTGAGTTTGACGCTCTGTATCTCAGGGGAACAACCTACACCCCCATTTTTATCGTTAGAAAATGACTGTGTGTATCCAATGCAAAGTTTGTCATTTCGGGTGTCTTCAGAAGGCTTGTGAGGCACTGAGCATTGCTGTTGTAGTAACTGTTCTTACAGTAATGTTCATAGAAAAGGGGCATCCGAAGAAGTGAGCTGTAGCCCACAAAAGCTTACGCTGAAATAAATTTGTGAAATCTTTCTAAAATCCAAAAAATACTGTGATTAGTTTTTTATGAAACTTTTATTTTAAAAAAAGCCTGTGACAAAGTTGTTGGGTTTTTTTTTAGTGATTTGCATAAATACTGTCTGTGCCTCAGTTTCCCTGTGTGGTGAGTGTGTAATGAGGTGGTGGGAGAGGGGGGGTTGTGGTTGCAGAGGGCCAGATGTGACCTCGCCTAACAGCCCAGACATCGGCCTGGACACTGTAGAACTTACCAACCCGTGAGCCGGAGGCCCAGCCCATCGTGGGAGCCAGTCTGTTCTGGCCCATGGGAGGACAAAGGGCAGAGGAGAGAGGGCCCCAGAAGGCAGCCGATTCTGGCCAATCAGGGAACAAAGGACGGAAGAGAGGGGACTCAGGTGACCTGTTTGCCCAGGAACAAAGACAAAGGGTGGAGGAGGGGCTGTGGGGGAGGAGATATGGGGGGCTCGGCTGGAAGGAGGTCGCTTCTGGACTGGGGACAAAGAGGGGCCTGAGCTACCTGGATGGAGGCAAATCCCGTTGGATGGTGCTGAGACTGGCCAGGCCTGAGGGCCCTGAGAACTGCCTGTGCTGGGTTCAGATGTTCAATAAACCTCCTGTGTTGTGCTGGCTGAGAGACACTGCAGGGTAGAGATCAGGGGTGTTGCTCCGTCTGTAGGTGGAGGCTGTGGGGGTGCAGAGCGAGGAGACTCCCTGAGGGGGCCCACAGCAAGATACAGTCGGGTTGAAGGTTCAGGAAGTGCGGCTCCGGGAGGTGCTGGAGCCCAGGTCTTAACCCCCCAGAGTGAGTGTGACCCCGAGAAGGGCTGTCACAATGAAGGGGGGGTCCTCTCAGGGACCATACGGAGCCAAGAGAGCCTGGGGCCTGGAGTCTGTGACATAACTCAGATCTGCTGTAATAGATTTACTACAAGAAATAAAACATAATTAGCATTATTATATAAAATATAGCTGTAGACGAGCAGACTCACCCCTGCAGCGCCTCCTGCTGGTGACTTTGGGAATTAGCTCGTTCCAGCTCCGGAGCACCTTCTGCAGGCTGGTGATCCGCCTGTCCTCTGGCCCCTGTGCCCTCCCTGGACCTGGTGCCCTTTCACATGGGGTGCTGCCCCCTGGCAGTAACTCCCTCAGTCTCAGGGTCTCCCCTCCCCAGGGAACCCCCACCCACTATCCCCACCTTGCCTCAGTATCAGGCTACTGCCAGTCATTGTCTAGCCCCAAGCCCTGGGGCAGGCTGCAGTATCAGCCACTCATCACTGGCAAGGAGGGTCTGGACCTGCTGCCTGTGCCTACCCCTGGGCTGCCCTCTGCAACCCCCAGTACCTGTTAGCCCAGTGCTAGGCCGCAGCCTGGGGCTTTCCAGGTTGGAGCTCCCCAGCCCAGCTCCTCTGCCTTTCCCCAGCCCTGCTTCACTCAGGTACCTTGTGTCCAGCTCCCTGCAGCCAGGCCCTTCTCCCTCTATAGATGGAGAGAAACTGACTGGACTTATGGCTTCCCTGCCTTCTTATAAGGCCCTGTTGCTCAGTTTGAGGCGTAGCCCCAGCTGCAGCCACTTCCCCAATCAGCCCAGCCTAAAGGCTGCTTTCTCCAGCCACAACCCCATCCCAGGGCTGTTTTTAACCCCTTCAGACCAGGAGCAGGGGTTCCCCTGCTACCGGGAGCGCTCTGTCTGCTTGGGCTGCCCTGCTGGCTGGAGTGCTCCCCCTTCTCTGGCTACCTTGCTGGCTGGAGCTCCAGCACTACAACTACCACCTGTGGGGGGTCCTTCCTGCCTGGCCACCAGGGCTGCTGGAGGAGGAGCTGCTGCTGCTGCTGCTGGAGCTGTGTTTGTCCTGGGGAGCTGCTGGAGCCTGGAGTAGGAGGAGGAAAGGGACTGAGAAGGCCACCGGCTGCTGGGGAGCACACAGGACTCTGAAGACCACTGTGGAGGGGGCCACCAAAGACTGAGTAACTCTCTAACTGTGCTCTAGTGGTGGGGGTTTAGACTGTGTTTGTGGGGGCACAGGGGGTGTGGCGTGGAGCCTGCCCCCTGGTCCATCTGTGTGTCCCCCCCAACCCCCACCACCACCACTGCCCCCTCCACCACCCCCGCAGGCTGCTTACCATCTGCCTCTGCCCCTGTCTCTGGGACTCAGCTGCTCGCCTGGCCTGCCACACCCTATTGCCACCGTTTGGGCCTCCAGCAGCAGCCAGCCAGCCATTGCCTGTGCACAAGTGCTTATGGGTGCACGCACCCCCCCCTTCCCCTGGACTGGCCCCTTCCCCACTGCCACAGGCCCCCTAGCCTTGCCCCTTGTTGCCTGCCCCGTTTGCCCCTTGTAGCCTTCCCCCCTCCCGCCCCGCCCAGCTTCAGTTTGTTTGCCAGCCCCGCCCGTCTCCCTTTGCAGCTTTGTTTGTCCCGCCCCGGCCCTGAAGCCAGCCCCTTGGTCCCTCTGGCCCACTCCCAGCCTGGTTGCTCCCCTCCCTCCGCGGCCCCCTCCCCCTGATTAGCCCCTCCCCTCGTGCGCCCATAGTCCCATCAGTGCGCTTGTGCCTCTCCCCTGTTTGAGTTGCCCCTCTTGCACTGCACCCCATTGCTCTTGTTTCCCCCAGTGCAGCTAGAGGAGCCAGATTTCAATCTCGTGTCGGTGACTAACCCCCCAAGTCCTTCGTAGTCCCGTATCTGCCCCCTCCCCCCATTTTGGCACCCTCCTCCCTGCCCACAGCCTAGCAGGGAGGAGTGGGTGACCTGTTCTTCCTCCCCGCCCCCTTTCTCCGGTGTTTGCCCTCCCTCCCGACTCATCGTGGCGGGAGGCGCGGCGGGTGGGATTCCCAGGACAACGCCCGTCCCCTCTCCCCCGCCTGCTTCCCCCAAAAAACGCCCGGTCTCGACCTCAACCGCCACTGCCGGACCACCTACCACCGTTCCCGCTGAGGAGCCGGCAGCAGCGACCGACGGGGTGCCCTCTGCTGCTGCCACGTCCCTCGCCCCTTCCGCCTCTGGGGGAGCCCCCCCAGCCGGCAGAAAGGGCCAGGGCAAGAAGAAGGGAAAAGGCCCCGCTAGGAAGACAAAGCCCTCCATGGCGGAGCCTGCCACCGCTGCCGCGGCCCCGCCACTGGCCGCGGCGTCCCTCCCCGCTGTCCCCTCCACCAGCTCTGCGGTGCCTCCTCGGCCCCAGAGCGTACGCCCCTGGTGCGGCGGCCCCCCCGCGTGCCGCTACATCATCTCTCCCGACCGCCGCCTCCGCTACCATCTACAGCGGCTGGGGCCCCTTCCCCACCTTGACCCGGAAGCACGGCGTCCGCTGCCTCCTGGTTCCCGCCTCGCCCCACGTGGAGACCTACGTGCGGGCGTTGGCGAGGGTGGTGGGGCCCACGGCCATCGTGGCGGCCTTCAAAATGTACGGCAAGGTGGTCTTCTTCCTTGCCTCGGAGGCCATCGCACAGGAGGCGGTGGAGCAGGTCCTGGCGGTGGGGGGCGTGTTTGTCCCCCTGGAGCCGCTGGAGGACCTGTGTGTCCGTGTTGTTCTGACCTCTGTTCCTCCTTTCCTTCCCATTGCCGCCCTGTTACCCGCCCTCTTGACCCTAGGGAAGCCCATTTCCATTGTGAGCCCTCTTCCCTTGGGCTGCAAGGACCCCGCCCTCCGTCACGTCCTCTCGTTCCGCCGGCAGGTGCAGCTTCAACTGCCGCCGGCGGCGCGTGGCGGAGAGGCGCTCGAGGGGTCTTTCCTGGTTCCCTATCAGGGGGCCCAGTACCGGGTGCACTACTCCACGGGGGAGGCCCGGTGTTACCTCTGCTGGGCGATGGGGCACGTTCGGAGGGACTGCCCCTTGGCCCGGCACGGGGGAGCGCCCGGGACCCCCGAGCCCCGGCAGGGTGCCGGCCCCGTCGTCGCCGGCGCCCCTGGCCGCCCGGTGCCCAGAGTCACCCCTCCTCCTCCTCAGCCCATCATTGCTCCCGCTCGGGCCTCAGGGGTCCGTCCTCCAGTGCGCCCAGCCGAGCGGGAGAGCCCTGCCTCTGCTGCTTGCACTCTGGCGGGGCCTGTGGAGGAGGGTGCGGCAGTGGTACTGCCGGGCGTGGGAGAGGGCTCTCCCCAGGGGGACTCTTCCCTCTCTCCTGCTGTCCCCCCAGTGCCTCTCCAAGCCCCCGAACAGGCATCCTTGCCCCCCAATCCAACCCCTGTCGACCAGCCCGAAGATGATGCCATGGAGGGCTGGACCCGGGTACAGGGTAAGCGGAGCAAGCGGAAGGCTCGGGCTCCGCCCGTGCCACCTGAGGCGGAAACCCCCCGCAAGACCAGAAAGGGGGCCGCCAACACCGAGCCTTCCGCCGTGCCCCAGGAGTTGACCCATCTGCCGATGACGGCTAGGGCAGACGTGGCAGCACCGGGGGGTACCACTATCCCCCCTCCGCAGTCCCCCCCTGCGGAGGCCTCCGCTGCGGCCCCTCCTGTTCCCTTGCCGCCTGTACCCCCTGCACTACCCGAGGTGAGCGTTGCCTCGGGCGCGAGTGGGGAGGACCCCGGGGTGGGGGGAGGTGAGTTCCCCTCCATCTTTGCGGAGATCGAGGCCCTGGGTCTGACCCCAGTCACCCCGGGGGAGGATGACCCTCTGCCAACGGGCCTCGACCTGGCCGACCTCACCCCAGCTCCCCCTTCCCCGTGCTCCACCATCCCTCCTGCTACGTCCGCTCCCGCCTCCGCAGGTCCCCTGGACTCCTCGACCTGCCCGGCTATGGATGGCAACCTGCTGCTGGCCGCCGAGCCTGTTGAGGCGACGGCCGGTGCCTCGTGGCCAGGAGACAAGCCACTGGGGGTGTCCCTCGGTGGTGTGGGGCAATCGAGTTCCTTCCCGGGTGGGGGCCCCCCTGAGGGTTCCACATCTCCCCGTGCCGAGGCTGCTCTGCCTGCCATTGAGCCCGAGCCCGGTGTCACTGGGGACCCCCTCCCTACCCCTCAAACCCCCGTGCCTGGCCACGAGGAGCCGCTTACCGATGGTCCTGCTCCTGCGGCCCGGGGTCCCATCTCTGTCCCTCCCCCCAACACTGCTTCTGACCCCAGCCCCGCCCCCTCCACCTCCTGCGATGTTATTGCCGCCCCTGGGGCTGTCTCCTTCCCTTTCCCGGAGGATGACTCCCGGGGAGCGGCCTTTGGTTTCCACAGTCCTGACCCACTAGGGGTTGCACTCTTCCCTCCGCCGCTCCCCACTGAGCCAAGGTCCGGGGCGGACCAGGTGGCGCCGGTCCATCGGGCGCCACGTCGTGGGTCCGCTCCTTGTTTACCCATCCCAGCGGGCCACGGGGCTGCACCAGAGGCCCCACCGTTGGACCCCCAGAGGCCAGTGACCCCGCCTCCCCATACACTGCGAGAGGAGTTGCGTGAGTTCTTGGAGGACGTCCGGGGCTCCCGCAACAAGGTCGTGCTTGCTCTCCAGCGCTGGGGGGACTTCCATCGGATCCTCCTGGCCACGCTGGCCCTAATAGGGGAGGGCAAGGGGACCGGGAAGCAGAATGTCGCAGCTTACCACTGGGCGCGCGGCTTCCGTGACTCCCTGCTCGCCTTCGGGGTGGGCCACGGTTTGCTGCACGGCGCAATGGGGGCCGTGAGCGCCCCTGCTGACGTGGATCCCCCCCAGCCCTCCTCATGGCAGTCATCACCTTTGCCACACTAAACACCCGGAGCTGTAGAGTGGGTTTCCGCAGGAGCCAGGTGCTCTCCTTCCTTCGGGAGGGGGGTACTCCGTGGTTTTCCTGCAGGAGACCCACACGGATCCGGCCGCCGAAGCTAGCTGGCGGCTGGAGTGGGGGGACGGGGTCTACTTCAGCCATCTCACCACCCGTCAGGCTGGAGTGGCTACCCTGTTCTCCCCCGACCTATGGCCAGAGGTGCTGGGGGTCGCCGAGGCTGTGCCGGGCCGCCTGCTGCACCTCCGGGTCCGCATGGCAGGGCTTGTGGTCAACCTCATCAACGTCTATGCCCCGCCATCGGCCCCGGAGCGGCTGCAGTTCTATCGGCAGGCGTTCGCCTTCCTCGGCTCCCTGGATCCTTGCGAGTGCCTGGTCCTGGGTGGGGACTTTAACACCGTCCTCAAGGAGCAGGACCGCTCAGGGACCGAGCAGAGCCCGGCCGCCGCTGACGTCCTCAGGGAGATCGTCGCCCATCACTCCCTGGTGGACGTCTGGCGCGACCACCACCCGGACGATGCCTCCACGTACACCTATGTCCGGGTGGAAGCCCATCGGTCGTGCCACTCTCGGTTGGACCGCATCTATCTGTCCCGGTTCCATCTCTCACGGGCCCAGTCCTCCAGCATCCGGGCAGCCCCTTTTTCGGACCACCACCTCGTCACCGTGACAGCCTCTCTCTGCGCGGAGAGGCCGGGGCCGGCCTATTGGCACTTCAACAACAGCTTGCTGGAGGATGGGGGCTTCGTGGCGTCCTTCCGGGAGTTCTGGCTGGCCTGGCGAGGGCAGCGGCACGCCTTTCCCTCGGCACGGCGGTGGTGGGATGTGGGGAAGGTGCGCGCCCGGCTCTTCTGCCATGACTACACCCGGGGCGCCAGCCGACGGAGGGATGCGGCGATAGGGCAGTTGGAGCGGGAGGTATTAGAGCTGGATAGGCGTCTGGCCGCCAGCCCCGAGGATCCATCCCTTTGCGGAGCGTGCCGGGAGAAGCGGGAGGAGCTCCGGGTCCTGGAAGACCATCGGGCCCGGGGCGCCTTCGTTCGATCCCGCATCCGCCTCCTTCGGGAGATGGTTCGCGGCTCCCGCTTCTTTTACGCCCTGGAGAAACAGAGGGGGGCCAAAAAGCACATCACCTGCCTCCTGGTGGAGGACGGCTTCCCCCTCACGGATCCGGCGGAGATGTGCGAGAGGGCCCGGACCTTCTACGCGCGCCTTTTCTCCCCGGATCCGACCCATCCTGCCGCTTGTAAAGTGCTCTGGGACGGACTCCCGACGGTCAGCGCGGGCGACCGGGACCGGCTAGAGCTGCCTCTCACTCTGGCCGAGTTCTCGGAAGACCTCCACCACATGCCCACCAATAAATCCCCGGGCATGGACGGGCTGACCGTGGAGTTCTACCGCGTGTTCTGAGACGTCCTCGGCCCAGACCTAGTCACCGTCTGGGCCGAGTCCTTGCGGGGCGGGGTCCTCCCTCTCTCGTGCAGGCGAGCCGTGCTCGCTTTATTGCCGAAGAGGGGGGACCTCCGCGATTTACGGAATTGGCGTCCCATCTCGCTCTTCAGCACGGACTATAAAATCGTTGCGAAGGCCATTTCGATTCGGCTAGGGTCCATGCTGGCGGACGTGGTCCACCCAGACCAGACCTACACCGTCCCGGCCCGCACGATCTTTGATAACTTGTATCTGGTCCGGGACCTTCTGGAATTAGGGTGTAGGGATGGTCTGTTGTTCGCCCTCCTGTCCCTGGATCAGGAGAAGGCGTTCGACAGGGTGGACCACGGGTATCTCCTGGGCACTCTGCAGACGTTAGGCTTCGGACCCCAGTTTGTGGGTTTTCTCCAGGTGCTGTACGCTTCCGCAGAGTGTCTGGTCAGGCTCAACTGGACCCTGACCGAGCCGGTCAGCTTCGGGCGGGGAGTGCGGCAGGGGTGCCCCCTCTCGGGCCAGCTGTATGCCCTGGCGATCGAGCCCTTCCTCTGTCTCCTCCGCAGGAGGTTGACGGGGTTGGTGCCGGGAGCGGAGCTGCGGCTGGTCCTGTCGGCGTACGCCGACGATGTGCTCCTCGTGGTCCAGGACCCGGGCGACTTGGCGCGGGTGGAGGCTTGCCAGGCCGTGTACTCGGCGGCCTCCTCCGCCCGGGTCAACTGGGCCAAGAGCTCTGGCCTGGTGGTCGGGGACGGGTGGCAGGCGAGCTCCCTCCCACCCGCGCTTCAGGCCATCCGGTGGAGCGCGGGTCCGCTGCTCTATCTCGGCGTTTACCTTTCTGCCACGCATCCGTCTCCGCCGGAGAACTGGCAAGGTTTGCAGGGCAGGGTGGCGGAGCGGCTCCGGAAATGGACAGGACTCCTCCGGTGCCTTTCCCTCCGAGGGAGGGCACTGGTGCTCAATCAAATGGTCCTGTCCATGCTCTGGTACCGGCTCAACACCCTGGTCCCGGCCCCGGTGTTCCTGACCGACCTCCGGAGGGTGGTGCTGGAGTTCTTTTGGCCAGGACTGCACTGGGTCCCTGCAGGGGTACTCCACCTACCCCTGGAGGAGGGCGGGCAGGGCCTGAAGTGCCTCCGCACTCAGGTCCACGTCTTCCGCCTCCAGGCACTGCAGAGGCTCCTTTATGATGCGGGTAGTCCGGCGTGGAGAGCCCTGGCGCACGCCTTCCTGCGCCGCTTCCGAGGGCTCCGATACAACCGGCAGCTCCTTTATCTCGATCCGAGGGGTCTTCCGCGAGACCTCTCTGGGCTGCGGGTCTTCTACCAGGACCTCCTCCGGACCTGGAAGCTGTTCTCTGTGACCAGGTCCGTGGCGGCCACCGAGGGGGCAGATATCCTCGCGGAGCCCCTGCTACACAACCCCCAGCTCCGTGTGCAGGTGGCAGAGTCCCCCGCGGTGCACCAGAGGTTGGTCCTGGCAGACGCCACCAGGGTCGGAGACCTCCTGGACTACGACCGGGGTGACTGGCTGGATCCCCTGATGCTCGCTCGGCGGATGGGGCTCTCCAGACCTTGTACTCCCCGGCGCGTACTACAGGAGGTGAAGGCCGCTTTGCCGCCCGCTGCTCGGGCTTACCTCGACTGGGTCTTGCGTGAGGGCACGCCCCGTCCTCCCCCCACCCCGAGCCCTCCGGACCTCTTCATCGGGCCCCTGCCCCGTGGACCCAAATGGCCCCCCCGCCCCTTCACCGCAAGCCGGCTGCACGATCTGCAGCCGGTCCGTTTCCAAACCGCACCAAGGAAGCATCTCTATGCGCTCGTGTTCCACACCCTTCACTTCCTCACCCTCGTGTCCCGCCCTGACACCAAGTGACGGGACCTCTTGCCACCTCTGGATGGTGAGGAGCCCTGGTGGGCCAGCCTGTACTCTACCCTGGTCCCGAGGCCCGTCGGGGACATCAGTTGGCGGCTCCTCCACGGGGCCGTGAGCACGGGCGTGTACTTGGCGCGGTTCACCCCTGTCCCAGACACCTGCCCCTTCTGCGGCATGAGGGAGACACTGGCGCACGTTTACGTAGAGTGCGCCAGGTTGCAGCCCCTATACCGGCTCCTCACCAACCTCCTGTTGCGTTTCTGGCTGCACTTTTCCCCCACCTGCTTCTCCACGCACTCCCTATCCGTGGCCCCATGAAGTCGCAGGACCTCCTGGTCAACCTCCTCCTCGCCCTGGCTAAAATGGCCATCTACGTGACCAGGGAGAGGCGGTTGGCCAGTGGAGATTCCTGCGACTGTGGGGCTTGTTTCCGATCCTTAGTCCGTTCACGTCTCCAGGCGGAGTTCCTCTGGGCGGCATCCGCTGGCTCCCTTGACACCTTCGAGGAGCAGTGGGCGCTGTCCGGGGTTCTCTGCTCGGTGTCCCCGTCAGGCTCCCTTCTCATGACCCTTTGACCGCACTCCTGTCCCTGTTCTTTTATTAGTTGTCCCCCGCAATTAGTGGGTTTCTGAGGCCCTGTGGAACCTCCCTTTAGGCTGGAGCGGGGGATCCGTTAGCATGTACAGAGCCCGCTCCGTTTCCCGGAAACCCAATAGATACATATCCTAAAATAATAGTCAATGTATGTATCTATCCAATGTATGTGTGTGCGCACTGTCTATATGTACTCTCTCTCTCTCTCTCTGTATATATATGTGTGTGTGTGTGTACATGTATGTACAGTACAGAGCCATTTACGCACGACCCGTTTATGCGCAAATCCACTTAACACGCGGTAGTGTTAGGTAAAAAGCAAGTCCTACTCACCTCTCCAGCACCCGAGTTTGTGCGGAGTTGGTATGGGACTCAGAAATCTGTCAGAGACCAGACAACAATTCGTTGATCAACGGGCTCACACCATCCTTAGCTTAAAAGAAGAGCTTCGGAGTAAGTGTGGCAAGTTTATTAGGAGTGAGCATCAATGTTTATACACAGAAGTAAACAAAGTGATTAACAGATAATAATGGTCATGCATAATCAATCAAGATTCTACAGGACAAAACAGGTTAAAATGTAAATTGGAGAAGACAAAGGAGGAGATGGCTACTTATTGCTACTTATTGGGAGGGGAGGGGTCATGAGTAGTTCGCAGGTCAAAGCTTTTTGATTAAAAGTTTCAGACAGAGACATGAAGTCTGAGTTAAGTTTCAGTTCATAAAAAGTTCAGACTCAACATTCCTCCATTTGTAGCTTTGGGATAACTATTTACCAAAAGCTACACTCCATTTTAAGGAGCCAAGGGCCGCTTGGCAATTTCAGCCTGGGCCAACTCGAAGAGAGTAAGGCCTTTGGCTGAAGTAGAAAAAGAATAAACTGACCCACATGAGTTTATGAGGGAGGGGACACACTGAATACAGCAACACAGTATTATAAGGATTACTATGGCTAACAACACCCACCAAGAGTTTTTTAACCCACCCAAATCCAGGCAACCAATTCCATAAGGCTCCCCACCAATCATAAGGTGGCTGGCCAGAGGAGTAGTTCTTAGCCATTTCCCTTAGATGTTTGGTACGTTGAAAAGTGTCAGGATAGGTGTCGTTTACAAAAACACAGCATTCTTCATTTATGAGGGCGCAAGTTCCTCCTTGGGCTGCTAACATTATGTCTAAAGCCATTCGGTTTTGCAAAGCTAACTGGCGCAGCTGGGACATTTCCCCGGCCTGATTCTCAAATAGGGTCGCAGTCTCATTGGTTAAAGATTCTAGTAGTCCCTGTAGACGGATGACACCACCCCTCAAGCTAATAAGACCAGCCCACCGCTGCCACGACAAACCATCACGGATATTAATATCTCTGAAGGTTTCACGGATGTTACGAACGTGGGGAAAATGCGGGTGAGGAGATGCAAGAAGGCGGTGTGAGCCACGCTAAATAACATGACCCTGCCCAATCAGGGGAGAGAAAGTAATAAGCTTTGGGCCCGCACACCCAGTATGTTCCATACATTGCGTTTCGGGTATTCCATTTCTCAAAGTAGGAGGTAACCCACCACCCGTTGGACCACTGTTCCCCTGGTAATGCAGAGGGGTCGTTGTGCGAACCGCAGAGGCACAATTTGGTAGTGGTGTTTTCAAAGTGCAGTGTAGTACTGTTTGAGCAGTTGTAGAAGGCAATCGTATATCCCTTAGCAATTAGTTGGACACCCTCGTGATCTGAGCAGGGTTTCTTAAAAGCTGACTCTGAAGGCTTGTGAGGGATCCACATATGGGATAAGTGGGATGCGCAAGGCTTGAAGCCAAGGTTTTTACTAAAGGCGGTGCCATTAAAATACATGTTGTATTTACTGGTTCCCACAAAAGTTGACCCTTTTTCTTTAACAAAACACAGTGATCCTGTCTGATTTGTTACCCTGAGATATCTGTTAATTGGCACTCCTGTTTTGTCCCATGTAAGATTGTGTTGGACTGGATCTTTTATTCTAGCCGGTGGCATCCAAGTCATATTAGCAGTGGTCAGGGGAATGGGTGTGAAGGGGAGTCCCTGTTCTGCATTTACTGGAAATTGAGTACATACCGAGCAATTACTTCTATTTCCTAAAATACGAGTTTTAACCTCGTGGGAATATCTAATAAAAGCATTATCTTCATAAGCAGAAAATAAACTAAAAAGGCATAATAAAAACATACAGTTGTCAGAATAAAAGGTCCTCTCCTTTTTTTCGAGTCAATTTAAGTCTGATGTCTGAAAGAGGTAAGCTGGTCCACTGGTCAGAGGCAGTGTCCTCGGTGGTGGCAAGAGCTGCTGGTCCGTCACTGTGGTCCACTACGGCTGGCTTGACGTGGGAGTGGTGGATCCAGGATTTGCGTCCTTCCAGGAACACTGCAGTCTGGGTTGTTAAAAGAACCTGGTGGGGTCCAGTTAACCTCGGCTGGAGGCGTCGCCACGAACGAACTTTTGGCCCAGACGAAGTCCCTGGTTGGAGCAGGTGGATCTGTTCTTCCAGCGGCACGGTCTGGGAAAACTGTGAGGCTTTCCAACGGGTACGGAGGCGAGCCTGTAGGGAGAGAAACTGGCACGCGGTCATATGATCCCCTCCCAATAGTGAAACATCAGCACGTGGTAGTGCCCCGCCTTTGAAAGGGGGGTGTCCATAGAGCAGTTCAAAGGGGGATAATCCCAATACATGGGTTGGGCGAGTACAAAGGTGAAACAGGACCAAGGGAAGTACCTGAGGCCACTTTAACCCTGTTTCCTGACAGTATTTAGCCAATGTAAGCTTAAGCTCCTATTCATACGCTCAACTTTCCCGCTAGACTGGGGTGGTAGGGTGTATGAAAGGAGTGTGAAATGCCCAGTCCTTGTTCTAAACGGCCAAGGACATTACCAGTAAAGTGGGGTCCATGATCTGAATCAAGTATGAGAGGATGCCAAACGGGTACAATGTCTCTAAGGAGGATCTTCGCCACTGTGGCAGCAGTACAATTAGCAGTAGGAAAAGCTTCGACCCATGAAGTCAGAGGGCAAACCAAAACAAGGAGGTGCTTTTTCCCAAAAGCCTTTGGCATATCTGCAAAGTCAATTTGAAGATGTTGAAATGGGGCAGCAGGCGGAGGTCTTCCACCCTTAATTTTGTTAAGAGGCGGAGCAGGTCCATTTCGCTGACATGTGCTGCATGCTTTCACTATTGACAGGCAGTAGGTTTGAATGCCTGGAGCATACCAAAAGCGAGCAATGGTGTCCACAAGGGCGTGCATGCCGTAGTGACCCCCCTTATCATGGTGCCAGCGAACTGCCACGGGGTATGTGGAGCGAGGGAGGCAGGCTCGGCCATCCGGCATAAGCCAGGTCCCTTTGACCAGAGTGGCTCCAAGGCTCTCCCACGACTGTAGTTCAGCAGCGGGTACCGGTACGGGGTGCGGTGGAGGAGGTCACAATAGCCAGCGTGGGCATGGCTAAGGGTAAGACGGCAGCCGCCTTGGCGGAGGCGTCAGCCAGGGCATTCCCACGGGTGACGGGGCTATCATCTTTAGTATGGGCCTGGCAGTGAACTACAGCCAGGACCGAGGGTTCTTGGAGGGCATCCAAAAGCTTGTGGATGAGGGGGAGGTGCTGAATGGGTTTACCGGCAGCTGTCTGGAAACCTCGAAACTTCCAGAGGTGGATGTGACAATGCACAACTCCAAAAGCATACTTGCTATCAGTAAAAATGGTAACGGTCTTACCAGCGGCCAACTGGCAGGCTCAGGCCAGGGCATAGAGTTCGGCGGCTTGGGCTCCCCATTTGCCTGGCAATGAGGCGGCCTCTTGAATGTCCCATTCAGAGGTGACTGCATAACCAGTGAAACGCTTGCCATCAACATAGAAGGAGCTTCCGTCCGAGAAGAGGATGCAATCAGGGTTGTCCAGTGGCACGTCAAACAGGTTGTTCCTTATCTGTAAGATGCTATGAACTACTTCCACACAGTCGTGCTGATCCTGGAGGACTGGCAGGTCAGGAAGCAAGGTAGCTGGATTAAGGGGCCCACACCTTTCAAAAATTAGGTTAGTGTCTTCTAGGAGTTCGGCCTCTAGCTGCTGCTGACGATGGGCCGAAAAGACTTGGGTCGTGCCCCTACGCAGAAGGGCTGACAAGGCATGAGAGGTCCAGACCGTGGTAAAATGACCCAGGGTCAGGCTCTTTGCCTTTGTGATCAGCAGGGCAGCTGCTGCCAGAGTCCGGGTGCAGGATGGGGTTCCCTGAGCGACAGGGTCGATCTGCTGGGAGTAAAAAGCAAGCGGGAAATGGTGGGGCCCGCTCAGCTGGGTAAGGACGCCACTAGCAATTCCGCCCCTCTCGTGGACAAAAAGGTGAAAGGGTTTGCTGTAATTGGGGGGGCGGAGAGACATGGAGGAGGCCACACTGTCCTTGAGTAACTGAAAGGCTTGGATCGTGTCTGGGGTCCACTGCAAAGGGTCAGGAGCAAGGTTAGCAGTGAGTCGGTGGAGCGGTTTGCTCAACTCCCCGCAGGACGGCAACCAAGGTCGACAGAAGCCAATTAATCCTAAGAAACCTCGAAGTTGTTTCTTGGTGTTTGGCAGAGGGCAGTTTTGGATAGTCTTTATGCGGACTGGGTCCATTTGTCTCCCCTCTGGGGTTAACAGGAAGCCCAGATATCGAACCTTCTGTGAGACCCACTGAATCTTGTTAGGGTCTACCTTGTGGCCTCTGGTGTGTAGGTATAATAAAAGTGCCTTACCATCGATGCGGAGGGTGGCTTCTTCGCGGTTACCTAGTAGGATGTCATCTACGTATAGGACTCACGTGGATCCCTGCGGACTGGTGAAGCCTTCCAAGTCGTGGCGGAGGCATTGGCTGAAAATCGTGGGGCTGTCTCTGTAGCCTTGAGGAAGTCGTTGCCAGACATAACTTTGTCCCTCCCAGATGAAACCAAAGAGATATTGAGAGTCTGGGTGCACAGGAATGCTGAAAAAGGCTGATTTTAAGTCAATAACAGTGAACCACTCAGCATCCCAGGGGATTTGGCTGATGATAGTAGCTGGATCAGGAACTACTGCATGAAGAGGGACCACATACTGATTAATAACCCGTAGATCCTGTACAAAGCGCCAACGAATAGGGTCTCCGTCCTTTTTAGGAGGCTTTTTGACAGGCAGTATAGGGGTATTACAGGGAGTGCACTGAGGCGGACTAGCTTTTGTGCAATGAATCCCTCGACAATGGGGCAGATGCCCTCCCGGGCTTCCAGCGACAGGGGGTATTGGGGGACTGACGGGGGGGGGGGGCTAAGGAGGGCTTTACTTGAATCCTTACTGGCTCTGCCGAAAGGAGCAGGCCAACATCAGTGTCAGAAATTCCCCAGAGGGTTGAAGGCAAGTCAGTGAGGTCAGGGGAGAGAGGGGGGGGGGGTTCCCAATTACCCTGAGCTGGGGCCGAATCTCCTAACACTGTCATCAATAATCCTACCCCTTCAGGAGTGCAGGTTAAAGTAGCCTCAAGCTTACAGAGTAAATCCCGGCCCATCAAAGGGATCGGACAAGCTGGGGAAAAAAGAAAATGGTGAGAAAAACATTTATCAGCATAAATAACATTTAGAGGTAAAGTGAGTCCCAGAGACTGTGGGTTGCCTTCCACCCCAGTTGCAGTTTTAACCTCAGAGGATAGCCAGGGAGAGGGGGCATGATTTAAAAGAGAGAAAGTAGCTCCAGTATCAATGAGGAAACAGACAGGCAGTCCCTGGACTGAAAGGGTTAGATGAGGCTCTTTGCTGGGAGGGGAGAAAGTGAGGAAAGAGCCGGCTAAAGACATTAAGGAAATAAGACCATCACATTGTTTGCCTTCGCCCCCGGGGTACCGTCATTGAGAAGGCTGAGTTTGCTGCAGCTGCTGCTGTTGCCCGTAGTTGATCCAGGCCTGAGGAACGGGCTGGGATGGTAGTGCAGGGGTGTATTCGTCCCTGGTGTAAGTATCTGCCAATGCGACCGGACCCTCTGGGCGTCCCCAGGGGCATTCACGTTTAAAGTGACCGGGCTGTCCGCACTGAAAACAATTTCCTGATGGCTGGGGTTGCCAGGACCCTCTTCCCCGAGCACCCTGAAATCCCCTGCCACGGCCACGGCTTCTGCCTCGAATACCACCGTGAAAAGCTAAAGCCATCAACTTATATTCTTCCTTTTTCTCTTTCTTTCTGCTACTTTCCTTTTCTTTCTCCCATGCAAAATCAGCTACGTCCAACACTGAAGTGACTGACTCACCTCCCCAACCAGGGCGAAACTGTAAGAAATAATCCCTTACAGGGGGTACTGACTGATTCACAAAAAACGAAATAAGAATAGGGTGGTCTGCTTCTCTCTCAGGATCCATCTGAGTGAACATTCAGGCCCCCTCCAATAGCCTCGACCAGAACTTTCTGGGTGGCTCATCAGATTCCTGCCGAATCTGCATGAACTTAGCCTGATTAGGCGAGCGGCGAGCCATTTCTTTGAGTCTCTCTAACAATCGCTCTCGATCTATCCGCAGCTGAGTCAGCCTTGGCTGACTCCAGTCTGGGGGATTCCAGCCAGCGGCTTGATCCTGCCTATCCATCCAAGTGGTATTAACCGCATCGCTATCCCCCCATGTCCTTTCTGCCATCCACAATCTACTACGTTCCTCTCCGGTCAAAACTCTACTTAACAACTGATCTACATCCGTATAAGTAGGATTATGTCTTGAAAACAATCTTTCTAAAAGTTCAGTGATCTTTCGGGGATTTTCCCCAAAGGACCCTGACAACCGTCCCCACTCTTTCAAGTCCCATTCTAGCCATCCTTTATATTCCACAATATTAGTATGTTGTAACTGGCCATTATTGTTCACAAAAGGTTGGTCGTGCACCTGTAAAGGCATTTCTCTACTCACAGAAAGTGTGGCAGAGGCAGCCTCTGGGCTATCCTCAGGAGAGGGGTATGCACCCTGCTGCATCTGCTTGATCTTTTGCCTAGTAATTACTCCTCCCGAGGTGTGCCCCTCCATTTCCTCCTTATCACTCTGCAGAGATTCCAATTTGGAGTCCTGCAGATTGCCCTCTGCGCCCTGGAGAGAGTCCCCTTGCGGAGGAATAGGGGCAGGTGCAGTGGGGACCAACTGACGAGTTAAAACATGCCGTGGTTTACACCCTTCATCGAAATAACATGGAGGGGGTTCACTCTCGGAAGAATACCTGACTGCCATAATTTTTAAAGATTTCCACAGCTCTGCTGCTGTGTCCCAACAAAACCAGTAACATAACTGTCCCGGATGGTCTTTTTCGATCTGGCTCCTTACTCCTCTTAAGGCAGCTTGTTCGAAAGAGCCATACGAAGGCCACCTCATCTCCGGGTCGGCCAATACCGCGGTATACCCAGTCCAATTCCTTACACACAGTGTGTACAACTTCCTACTAGACATTCCTGTCTGTACTGGGAGTTTCCCTTCATTCCATAACTTATTTACAATCCCCAGCAGACTCTCAAGAGGCACGCTAGTCCCTTGACCCATGGTGTCTGACAGGAGTCCTCCAACTGGCGTTTATCCTGCTGTCCAGTACACGACCCCTCAATATTGAATTGGCTGGGAGAAATCTCCCGTGGCGCCTGCCAATTCGTATGTGAGTGGTCTGACCACTGGACAGAGGGACCGCACCAGAAGGAATCCCGGACGAGCCCCCAAATTGTTAGGTAAAAAGCAAGTCCTACTCACCTCTCCAGCACCCGAGTTTGTGCGGAGTTGGTATGGGACTCAGAAATCTGTCAGAGACCAGACAACAATTCGTTGATCAACGGGCTTACACCATCCTTAGCTTAAAAGAAGAACTTCGGAGTAAGTGTGGCAAGTTTATTAGGGGTGAGCATCAATGTTTATACACAGAAGTAAACAAAGTGATTAACAGATCATAATGGTCATGCATAATCAATCAAGATTCTACAGGATAAAACAGGTTAAAATGTAAATTGGAGAAGACAAAGGAGGAGATGGCTACTTATGGCTACTTATTGGGAGGGGAGGGGTCATGAGTAGTTCGCAGGTCAAAGCTTTTTGATTAAACGTTTCAGACAGAGACATGAACCTACACCCCCATTTTTATCGTTAGAAAATGACTGTGTGTATCCAATGCAAAGTTTGTCATTTCGGGTGTCTTCAGAAGGCTTGTGAGGCACTGAGCATTGCTCCCTCCAGCCAGGCCCATCTCCTTCTATAGATGGAGAGAGACTGTCTGGGCTTCTGGCTTCCCTGGCCATCTTATAAGGCCCTGTTGCTCAGTTTGAGGCGTGGACCCAGCTGCAGCCACTTCCCCCAATCAGCCCAGCCTAAAGGCTGCTTTCTCCAGCCACAGCCCCCTCCCAGGGCTGTTTTTAACCCTTTCAGGGCAGGAGCAGTGGTCCACCCTGCTACATATCCTAAAATAATAGTCAATGTATGTATCTATCCAGTGTATGTGTGTGCGCACTGTCTATATGTACTCTCTCTCTCTCTCTCTCTGTATTTACATATGTGTGTATATGTGTGTGTGTGCATGTATGTACAGTACAGATCCATTTATGCATGACCCGTTTAACCGCAAATCCACTTAACACGCGGTAGCGCCATGCATCCCCGTGGTACCTATTTAACACACAAGACTCGTTAACACGCGGTACAGGAACTTGCTGTGTAGCGCTACATATTTGCTCACTAACTCACTGACATAGAAATCGACAGGAAGTGCGGAGCGGAATCGTGTTGTACATTTTTACCCGTGTTCGTAAAGACGTATCACGCACGCTTAGTCATTGTCACGCTAGAGGGCAGAGGGCAAGCGTCAGCGCTCCTACAGTGGAGAAGAAAAGCTGTTGCAATACATACAGCAAATACCGGAGAAACCCAGGGCAAAGTTTCAAAAGACACTGGGATTGCAGAATCTGCTCTCCGAGGATGGATAAAAACCAAATCTAAACTGAATGGCTTTGTACAAAATATTGATTCTGCCGCAGGGCTTAAGTGAAAACGTGCGCATTATTCAGCAAAACCCACGACAGAGAAAACCATGCGCACGTGGTTTGCTCAGGAAAGGCTGAAAGAAATGCAGCTAAGGGGGCCAATTCTTCAAGCCTAAGCGACAAAATTTGGAAATTTACCAGGGGATGAATCGTTCCAAGCCAGCAAGGGATTTATAAGTCGTTTTAAAAAGCGTCATGGCACAGCACAGGTATTGATTTCTTTTGGCACGTGCTAATTACAATCCTGCATCTCCAGTGGAGTATCTCTTGATCCCTGATCACACTTGCCCTTCCTATGTTGAAAAACATATGGAAATAAAAAGTGAGTTTATTGCTTTTTGCAAGTTTACAGTTTCTGTGATTCTCTGACATTTCTAGAAACCAAGGATTCTGCTGCATTTGGACCAATCCGAGCACATAGTAGGTGCTACTGTAACACAAAGACAAACACAATCGATTCAGCATTTCTCAAAGACTGAACACTTGCTTTCACACTAAGATCTGGCTTTGTGGTAACTGCATTGTCTTGCAGGGATCAGTAACTAGCATCACCTGGTCTGCTCCGTTCTCGCAGGGGGTCTCAAACTTCATCACACCATAACCCCCTTCTGACAACAACATTACTACACAACCCCAGGAACGGGGATCAAAATCTGAGCTGACCGGAGCCCCGGGCAGTGAGTCTCGGGTTTTGGCCACAGGATACAGAAAGTCTAAGACAGCCTTGGTGACCAAATTAAAATGGGGTTGTGACCCACTTTGAGGTCCTGATCCACAATTGGAGAGCCACTGCTCTAGACGGTATCGTACTGCGCTCATCACCGGGGCATCTTGATGCCTTGCAGTCACCACAGAAAAAAACAAAGTCACCTAGGTCCGGCCTTAGCCACGGGTGAATGGGGCGGTAACGGGTTCGGTCACAGAGACCCCCTTGGGATTGTCACCTGATGTGCTGACACTACCTCAGAGCCCATTTTCCTTGCCAGCTTGGGACTGCAGAAACCTGCCTTGTTGAGCCAGACATGCCAGCCTGCTGCAACACATACCCAGGGTCTGAACCACGCCCCCAAAGCCGCAGACTTCACTGAAAATGGCTTAGCATGTGCTCCTGTCTCCAGCACCTAGACCCCCAGCTCCCAATGGGATCCAAACCCCAAATAAATCCATTTTATTCTGTATAAAGCTTATAAAGGGGAAACTCATCAGTTGTCCACCCTCTATAACACTCATAGGCCTTGTCTACACTACAAGACTATTTCGAATCAACTTAGTTCGAATTTGTGGATTCGACCTTATGAAGTCGAATTTGTGTATCCATACTAAATACACTAATTCAAATTTCTGAGTCCACATTCACGGGGCCAGCATCGACTTTGGAAGCGGTGCACTGTGGGAAGCTATCCCACAGTTCCCGCAGTCCCCGCTGCCCATTGGAATGCTGGGTAGAGCCCCCAATGCCTGCTGGGGGGAGAAATGTGTCGAGGGTGGTTTTGGGTAAGTGTCGTCATTGAACCGTCAATCACAACCTCCCTCCCTCCCTCCTTGAAAGCGCCTGCGGGCAATCTGTTCGTGCACTTTTCTGGTCAGTGACAGCGCGGACGCCACAGCACTGCAAGCATGGAGCCCGCTGCGATCATCGCCATTTTCTCCTCCTCGCACTTTATCATCCACCTCTTCCACAGTCAGCTGATGAGAAATTGGGCCACTTTTCAATGGTGCTGCAAGCACTGGGGGACCATAGGGGACGTTTTACAAACATCAACGTCGGGTGGCCGGGCAAGGTTCATGATGCGTGTGTTTTCAGGAACTGTGGGCTGCTCAGACGCCTGCAGGAAGGTAGTTTCTTCCCGGACCACGAAATAACTGTTGTGGATGTGCAGATGCCTATAGTCATCCTCGGGGACCCAGCCTGCCCGCTAATGCACTTGCTCATGAAGCCCTATACAGGCGCATGGGACAGCGACAAGGAACTCTTCAAATACCAGCGAGCAGCGAGCAGCGTGACCTGTGACTGTTCAGTTTCTTTACAGAGAAGCTGAACCTGCCCCTGTTTCTTTACTCAGTTACTGTTGACTCTCCTCTTTGGTTACATACCCCGTTACCCCCACTTCCAGCACACGTGTAAAAATAAAATACATGTCCCATTATTACTTAACAAAGGTTTCTTTATTCATGACTTTTCGTGAAAGGGTTGAAACTGGGACGCAGGCTGTGCTGGGTAGGGTGTGCGGTGATGTAAAGACCGCCTCTAAACTCAAGGAATGACAGGCTCCTGCTCCTAGAGCGGTCCGCAGTGCCAGAAGCTTCTTTCAACGGAGCCTGCCATCCCTCTTTATGGAATTCTGTGTGCGGGCGGATATGTGACCTTGTGGCGGAGGAGGACGGATACAGATTCCTCAGCTGCGTGACTCAGCGGTCCAGGACAAGGACCGCTGTATAAGATCTGTAACCGCCCTCCCCCGCTGCAAAGTCACATCTCCCCCGCCCACACAGATCCTGGAAACCACCTCCAAAAACCGACCAGGGTGCCTACTGACTGCACCGTGTGTGTGACCCGCTGCTGATCCTGCCCCCGTGTCTGTACCCTGGGAAAGGTGACTGTCCTATGCAATTAACCACCCCCTTCCCCACGCCCCCCATTCAAACACAGTCTTCTTTGAAAAAACATAACGGAAACAGTAATTAACAGCAAAGCATTTTTATTAATTAAGTACACAGTTAGGGGATGGGACTGGGATTGGGACTACTGTGAGTGTGGAAGTGAAGGACTTCGGCAAATGTAGGGTATGAGAGCTTTTGGGTACTTGAGCACTGTGCTGTGGTGCAGTGACAGTATTCACGTCCCCGGCCGCCCCTCCTCCTGATTACTTTTGGTGAGGGGGGTATGGGACTTTGTGTCAGGGGAGTGCAGGGATGGCAAAACGTGGCACAAAATCTTTAAGCAAAATGTCACAACAGTCCTGACACCTGCTTTCCTGCAGGGAAAAGCTTTAACCCAATTGGTAAATACATCAACTAAAACAAATACATATCCATAACCACAACATGTAGACATCGAAATAAAATCAATCTGAATATTTAGAAAAGGTCCCCAAGGAGGAGAGTGGGCTGGCCGCTGCACACCAATCTCGTGTAACTGCAGCAAACATTTCCCCCCCCCCCTTCCCTTGGTAGGCAGCCAAGCGGTGTCCTTGACTGGGGCCAGCGCATGTTAGCCATTCTCTACTTGGCTTTTTTTTTTTTTTTTCTTCATTTAACCTACAAAGGAAACTTTTACTCTTCAATTATACACCTTTTTCATACCATGAACACATAAACAGTACTGTTATACAGTACAGATGTATTATCATTTAATGTATGCCACATATACCCTTTCACTAAAATAACCTTATTACAGAACTTTGGAAGAACAAGCCAGGACAAGCACACCCACTTTGAGAAGTTCACTTAATATAACTTCTAGTCCAATAGCTATCCACCATCCCCAGCCCTCTGGCTAAAGTCTGAGGTAGCCAGAAGGATCCCTTATACAATATGGGGAGTGGGTTAACTTTTCATGTCCTTGCTTCCAAAGACTGTCAGTATGCAAATTTTAACAACAATTCTCAAGTAAAAGATTTGGCCAATGTAGTTTCCTTCTCTTACTTAAGAAAATGTATTAGACTTTAGTACATCACATTTTTCTGATATAACTAAACACTTTGTACTCTAAGTTGAACAAAACAAGTATCTGCATTGCAATGCAACATTTTCGCTTGATGTCAAATCAGACCATCTCATGAAAATATTAAACACAACAATTTTTTTTTTTTTTACTGTGCCAGTAAATCAAGGTATGTTGAATGCTGTGCAGCTGGCATTAATGTTCTTTGATTATCTGAAAGACAAAAACAGAGGTCCACCCCTTCGGGGCAGTTAAATACTTAAAATATACAAATACTCTTGTTGATTCTAGGCAAAACAGAGGAATTACCCCATATTTTCTCGTATGTGCTTCTTAGACAGCCCTGGTTCAGCGGCCTCTACCTTATCAGTTAGTTAATTTGCATTAACACAGATGCTCTCCGGCTTGTTTTTTTTTTGTTTTTTTTTTAACTCCTGCTTTTAAACACTGAAAGAAAACATCACCACTTATAGTGCCTGTAGGGCCTAATACAATGTCATTACATAGCACTGTATACATTCTTCAACTGATTTAACAAAATTGTTCATAGCCAAATGAGTGCAATCTAATAATTTCTTTGCCTGAATTCATTCACAAACATGTCAAAGACACCAAAAACTGCTCTCTTCAGCTTTTTCACAAAGTTCAAGTGCTGTTCCCCCCAGCAAACACAGAGTCAATTTTTCATTTTCCCTTAAAAATCAATTGCTTTCTCCTTCCAACAGCCACTTTACCAATGCAAATCACCATTCCAAATATCCTTCTGAGTATTTGAAATCCTCATGCTTATATTCACTTACTCCTTCTTTCCACTACACCATCAAAAGTTTCCAAATCTCTCTGTCTGTTGCCCTAAGGCTTGGGCCCGATCCTTTTTTCCTCGCTGAATCGTCCCGTCCATGGACACTAGCTTGTTCCACAACCAGTTCTTAGCTAGGAGGGTGAGTTCCTCAACTAGCCCCACCCTTCTGGTCTTTTCCCCAAAACATTTCTACTCACAAGACTACCTGAGTCCTTCCTAGTAAGGCGTGCCACCTGGGCAAAAATACATGGCCATTCACTTAACACATAATCCAAACCCCTTTGGGGGTCTACCCAGAGACCCACCCATTTGTCTGCTGACACTTAAACAGAAAAGAAAATTTCACAGAGAGCCAAGAAAATTACAGTCTAAGCTAGATTTCTCCTACTTCTATTACATTGTCCGCTACGGGGGGCGGGACTGTAAAATTTCAGGACAACCTCAGAGCTTCATCGCACACATGGCTTCCACCCTGAGGAATTACGAACGAGAAGTTCAGTTCCGCTCACACACCTAACGCCCAAATGAACAGAGCAGAAAACATCAGTAACCGGTTAAACAAAACAGAGCCAAAGCTAAATAGTGCACCAAAACCAATTAGTGTTTCCTCATTCTATTAGAGCTCACCTATAATCATGCTATTCTTAACACAAAACACCAACAGTACCAAACAAAGCAAACATAAACTAACAAGGGTAAAACAGATAGATGGTGTAAATTCTACAGTGCTTTCCAATTCTCTATTGCTCACCAAACTGTGACAAATTCCTGTTACTAATTTATCCCTCATGTCAGGTGATCAAACTGACAGAGCATACAATCAAATTTTAAAGCTTCATTAAAAATAATAAAACAACAATGGAGAGTATTGGGAATGCTCCCACATCACTCGGGAAAAATATGAATGCCCCAAGCCTTAAGCCACTTTAATACTTACACATATCCAGACTGGCATGTCTGTGTATAATGTTCAGAGAAGGGAAATAGGTGGACGGGAGATTATCCTGTATACAGCTTGTCCAGCATTTCCAACATGCTGCCACTCTTGGGATGGCTGTTCTTTTACACCCTGGAATCTCCTGCGGCGTCTCTTTCAGAGATTCCAGTTCAGGTCAGCTGCCTGTCCGGCTTCAGGGTTGCAAAAACTGTTGGATCTCACTGAACCGTTAAGCTTTGCAAATGCAATCTCAGTTTTGTAACTTATACTGCTTAGCATAGTCCGCACTAATTCATGACCTTGAAGACAAAACAACTTCTCCCTTATCTCAGGGCTAAGCCGAATTTCAAATTAACCCGTTCCTAGACAAATTGCTCACACTGTAACAGAGGTTTTTCTTCATGATTAAAGCTCCACTGAGATATATGGTCTTATCTAGATTGAAGGTACCTTCTAATGGGCATTGTTTAAATGAATTTTCACGCGTATACAGATTCCAATCATTTAAATACCTGCAGGTTTTAGGACCATAATGTACGTACATGTAATATGCTGGGGTACCCTTAGGGGGTAAGGTGGAATATTTAGACAGTCCCTTACCCATTTTCCACTCACACAGGAGAGACTCACAAGGAAAGGGGAGGGAAGATGGGTTCACACACTCCTAGACCCAGGCAGCTTCCTCGCCGGACTATGCCAGGCTGAGTCAGCCCACCGTGGGTCGGATCTCCTAAAGATCCACTAGTTACTGGCTAGCCCGGTAACAGCCACTCACACTGGTGTACACACACACACACCAAGGCCTCTTTTTCTTCCTTTTTCTTTTTCTGTCTTTTCTTTTTTTTTTTTTTTTTTTTCAACCTTTTTATCTCTCTTTTTTTCTTTTTTTTTTTTTTTAAACCATGATGCATCTTTACCTGGTCCGGACCAATACCATGAGGCGGTATGACAACCCCTCTTGAGGCGGTAAAAACCCCTCAGCACCGGTGCATTCTAATGCATTTACCTATGCATTACCTTATGCATTACCTTATGCATTTCCTTGGCCAACTCAGCAGTTCCCAGTACTGCAATAAACTAACCTTATTGGGGCCTCTCCCCAATACCACTTTGCATCTGATCCTGCTGCACAGTCAATAAGTTCAGATGGCGTGAGCCCAACAGAGAGACAGACGTCCTCACGGAAAGTCCTCCTCCGATACCCCAATAGAGATTTCAAAAGGTCTCATACCTCTCATGTGGCGCCATGGGGTTCGAAGGGGAATGATCCGTAGTAGTTGTCTGTGGGTCCGTGGGCGTTGCCATCCCGGACGAGCCCCCAAATTGTCGAAGAAAAACTCAGTTCTCACTTTTTGTTTGGATGCAGCAAAATCAAATACTTTATTATTTCTCCAGTAATTACCATGGAGGGAGAGAGTGCCATAGGACACAGGGTCCTGGACAGGTCTCTCAACTGGTAAAACAATCACAGCAAGCCTTTATACCTTTTACAGACAATTTCTAACAATAATACAGACAGTAAAAAGCAACAACTACATTTTGTTTATACATAGCAAAAAGGCTTATCTTATTAGAAAAACAAGACTGCAAGACTGCACATTGCAAGGTCGTAATAACTTTCACACAATTCACTCTGTCTTACATTATCTTGCTTCCTCACGTCACCAGGGTCACAGTTAACCTAACTCATGCTAACTAACATTCATTAAGATCTCTTCAAAACCTTGTTAATTATTTACTGGCTTCCACACACTGCAGGGTGTCTCTGTCCTCCTGCGGTCCTGCAGAACATCCACAAGGCGCCTGAGCGTGTCCGTTTGCTCCCTCACTAGTCCAAGCAGCTTTTCAGTCACCTGCTTGTCTTCCTCACGCCACCTCTCCTCTTAGTCTTCCTAGCAGACTAAGATGTCTGCGCTTTTCCCAACTTCCACACTGATAGCTGCATTAAAGCTCCAGAACTGATACCTCAAGGCTTGGGATTGGGAATATTTTGCAGTATTATCTCCTGATTGTACTAACTTTACATATAAGCTTTAAACATGGCTTTAATTGGCGTTTGTATATAATTTTTCTGTCTTTATATAATAATTAGATACAGTGCTACTGTCAGCTAATCCCTACGTTATTATGTGCAAAGCCCTGAGAGCTTTCAGGTGCCTGAGTAGTCCCTGAAATCACGGTTAAAGTTTCCTCCCCCCACCCCAAATCTGAACTGGTGCCCCCGCCCCCAGGTGAGCCAGGAGTGGCCAGGGGGCTGCGGGAGGCCGTGGGCTCTGGCGAGATGCAGCCCACGTGTGAGAGCGCGAAGCCTTGAGCCACATGCCGAGCATCAGGCACCACAAGCCCCACCAGCAGCGCAGGAGGGTAGCAACACTCCATGTGCCAGGCCCCCCTGACTTCTGCGCTGCTGCTGGCGGTGGCGCTGCCTTCAGAGCTGGGTGCCCGGCCAGCCCCCGCCAGTATCAGGCCGCCCTGCCAGGGCTTAATTTGAGCCACAGCTGAAATGCAGCTCTGGCATCTCTTTCAATACAAATTAAACCCTGGGGGAGGCAACAGGGCCCATTGGCCTCACCCGGGGTGGCAGTGCCCCCAGCTGAGGTCTCATTGATTGTTTTCTCAGTCCCTTGAGTTTCTAATTCCCTGTCGGCTCTTCAGTGGCTGAAGAATGGCCTGATCTACACGCCTTACTCGGGCACTGTGGATTCCCTGTCACCCGGCCTGTCTGTCCTTCTGCTTCCACGAGAGCAGCAGGGTGTCCTGGGAGAGAGAGATTCTGGGATATGTAAGTGGCTGACACTCAGGATAGATAGATAGATGGGGTGTATTGGGATGAATAGATGCATAGACGGGTGGGTAGGTACAGGGCCGGCTCTAACATTTTTGGCGCCCCAAGCAAAAACAAGGAGTGCCGCCCCCCTCCAAGCGTCACGCCACCCAAGTCCCCGCCCCCGAGCGTCACACAAGCCCCTCCCCCCGAGCATCTCCCAGCCCACTCCCCACCCCGAGCGTCGCCCCACACAAGTCCCGCCCCAGCGTCGCCCGCCCAAGTCCCCGTCCCCCCAACAGGGCACCCCGCCTCCCCCCAGCGACGCCTGGCCAAACAAAACAAAAACAAACCCCGAGTGCCGCCCCCTCCCAAGGTGCCGCCCCAAGCACATGCTTGGTAGGCTGGTGCCTGGAGCCGGCCCTGGGTAGGTACAGAGTTGGGTGGGTGGGTGGATTGATGGTAGGTAGGTGGGTAGATTGGTGGGTAGGTTTATGGGTAGGGGGGTAGATGGGTAAGTAGCTGAGTTACCGTCTGTAATAGAGCAGGGTGAGGTAATAGGCCAGGAAGAATCCAGTCGCCGCGATGACGAGTTTGCAGCTGATTTCGATAAATGCCCGAATGAGGCCACCTGTGGAACCTGGAACAAGCCGAGAGTCTGGGAAAGATCCCTGCAACCCCTGCCCCAAGCCAGCCAGCCGCCCCGTCCCTATTCCTTTTCCAGCTCAGGGTGCTGATGGCCTCATCCCCCTGGGCTCAGGAGCTGACCTGCAGGTCTCCCCGTGAGCCCTTCTCAGCCATGGGCTCCCTGTCTACCTGTCACTGGAGCAGGGGTGGGGGGTGGGAGCGCAGGGAGCAGCTGCAGCTGATGCTGAGCCCCTGGCGCTGGCAGGACGAGTTCAGCCCAGTCCCCGGCCGGGTGCTCTCTGGGAAGAGTAGGAGACACAGCAACAAATTAATAGTCAGAGAGAGAAACCTTGGGGCAGGGAGCTTCCCGGCTCAACCTCACTCACATCCAGTGGCAGGGAGTCCTGCTAATTAACCCCACTCACACCCAGGGGCCTGGAGTCCCACGGGTTAACCCCCTCACACCTGTGGCAGGGAGTCCCACGAGTTAACCTCACTCACACTCGACGAGCAGCTGGAACGTCCCCTGGGCAGAGCTCTCCTCTCTCTGTGCCCAGCACCCGTACAGCCCCCCGACCTCGGTCGTCACGTTGGGAAGCTCCAGTCACAGCTGGCTCACCCCCGCAGCCCAGCGTGGGGGGGCTGCTCATGACAGAGCAGAGGAACCACAGGGAATCACCCTCCAGGGCTGTGAGCCTCTCCCCTCTCCCCCCAGCACAGTGCCCCCCACTGACTCTCCACCCCACACCGAGCAGCACTGCATGCCCCACTGATGCCCTGCCCTGTTCCGTTTGGCACAGCGCCCCCTAGCGCCTTACGCTGCACGGGCACATGCAGGGCCTGGCTGGCCAACCCAAAGGGATTCTTTGCCCAGCATCGATACTCCCCAGCGTCCCCTGGGCTGAGATTCGACAGCTTCAGGTGCCAGACCCCTCCCTGACCCTCGCCCAGTGTGGAGACGTAGCAGCTAGGGTGGGACATGGGAGCTGTTTATACAGGGACCCCTCACCCAGCGCGGAGACACGGCCCCTCTGGGGTGGGCGCACAATTTTCCATGGCAGCAGGTCTCGGTCACAGACATCGGTCCCTGACCCATCTCCTCCCCACTGCCCAGCGCCCCCTAGTGCCACCCTGGGGTCTGGAGACAGAGGGAATCGGGCCTGCTTCCCCCCGACCCTCTCTACAGTCCTGTGGTATGGACCAGCCTGGCCCGGATGAGCCCGGGGCCTGGCCCTGAGCGCGGGCAGAGCGTGACTAGGAGGCGCTCGCTGATTCCTGGGCCTCGCAGTGCGGCCTCTCACCGGGGCGTCCGTTCCTGGTCAGGGTCCTGGTGATGCTGGGGGGCCCGGTCGGGTCTGTAACACAAACCAGACAGGGGGGATCAGGGGGGCTGCACAGCACTGGTGGCTATACAGACACCCCTCACCCAGCGTGGGGATGTAACAGCTCTGGGGGTGTGTGTGCACAATCTCGGTATCTTTCCATGGCAGCAGGGCCGGTGCAACCATTTAGGCAGCCTAGGCGGTCGCCTAGGGCGCTAGGATTTGGGGGGCGGCATTTTATTTGGCAGTGACCGCGGCGGCCAGATCTTCAGCCGCCCCGGTTGCCGCCAGCATTTAGGGAGAGGGAGCTGGGGCAGGGGAGCGCAGGGAGGGCCGCCTGCAGCAAGTAAAGGGGGGGCAGCATGCAGGGGAATCCCCGCCCCAGCTCACCCCTGCCCCGCCTCCTCCCCGAGCACGCCATGGCTGCTTCACTTCTCCCACCTCCCAGGCTTGCAGCACCTAAGTTGATTGGCCCTGCAAGCCTGAGAGGTGGAAGAAGTGAAGCAGCGACGGTGTGCTCGGGCAGGAGGTGGCACAGGGGTGAGCTGGGGCGGCGGGGGTGCCTCAGTGCGGAGGGTTGGGGATGGGGAGCTGCTGCAGGGTGGGCACCTCAGGGTGGAGGTGGGGATCTACCGCGGGGAGGGCACCCCAGGATGGGGGCTCAGGGATGGGGGAGGGCGCAAGGTGGAAGTTTCGCCTAGGGCGCAAAGCATCCTTGTACCAGCCCTGCATGGCAGCAGGTCTCCATGACACAGATCAGTTCCTAACCCATCTCCTCCCTGCCGCCCAGTGCCCCCTAGTGCCGCCCCACAGGCTGGAGACAGAGGGAACCGGGCCCTAGTCCCCTGGAGTCCCGAGCCGCAGACCAGCCCCCTCTAGTCCCAGCCCCAGTCCCAGCACTGCCCTGGGGGAACAGCGTGGACAGTGAGCAGGAGAGGACCTGGGGGCAGAGCATGGGTGGGGCCATGTAGGGCTGTTTGGGGCTGCTCAGCCTCCCCTGGCCTGCAATAGCCACCACCCATAAGCCTGGCCCGGCTGAGCCTGGGACCTGGCCCTGAGCGTGGGCAGAGCATGACTAGGAGGCGCTCGCTGATTCCCGGGGTTCGCAGCGCGGCCTCTCACCGGGGCGTCCATTCCTGGTCAGGGTCCTGGTGATGTTGGGGGGCCCAGGCGGGTCTGTAACACAAACCAGACAGGGGGGATCAAGGGGGCTGGTTCAGCCCAGTCCCTGGCCGGGGGCTGTCTGTGGAGAGCAGGAGAACCAGCGAGAAATCCAATAGCAGGGAGTCCCATGGGTTAACCCCACTGACACTCGATGAGCAGCTGGAACCACAGGGAGTCGCCCTCCCGGGCCATGAGCTATGAGCCGTTGGCCACCGGGGTACCGGGATCTGGGAACAGGAATAACAAGAAGCCGCTCGGACACTGAGCCATCCAGTTCCTGCCCGGGGGCCAGATTGGGGCCAGCGCCCCCTAGAAGGGAAAGTCCCCGTGCCCCACTCCCCACCCCCTAGCAATAGGTTGGAATAGCTGGGGGTCGCTCCTGTTAGCTCTGGAGACGGTGATTTGCAGAGTCCTCTCTAGAGCTGAAATACAGAGTGCACGCCTGGTCTAGTTGGGGGGAGGGAGAAGGAGGTGGCCAGGGTGAGTGGGGGGGGGAGAGAGAGAAGGGGGGCGGCCAGCGCTTCAGTGGGGAGCTCACCCCATGGCCCCAGTTGCCATGCTGTCTTCCAGGAGGGCTCCGCGCTGCTCCGGTCAGCAGGGAGGGAAGGACGCGGGCTGCCCTGTGGAATTTGCTGCAGGGTGCTCCCCTCCTCCGCACCCTATAAGGCAGCCAGAGCAGCAAACAAAACCAAAAAAAAAAGCAGTCGTGCTGCCCTAGGATTGAGCGGCATGCCGCCCCCTAGAATCTGCCACCCAAAGCACCAGTGAGGCATCCGTAGCTCCCCATGCTGACTTGGGAGCATTACATCCCTGTGAGGTATCCATAGCTCTGCATGCTGACTTGGGAGTCGAGGGCGTTTGTTTACTTTTACCGGTATTATCTCGGTAGGATACGGTATATGATGAGGAGGGGGTTGTGTGATGAAGAAGGGGCTGAGGGGAAGTTGTTAATAGGGTGAGTAGTGGGCACTGTGTGAGGGAGAGGTAGGCTGAGAGAATAAGGAGGTGGCTAAGAGGGTAAGGAAGGGCCATGTAAAGGAGAGGGGGCTAAGAGGGTGAGGGGGCTGAGAGTTGAGGATGAGGTTGTTGTTTTTTTGTACAGGGGCTAACTTAAAATACCAATATGGTTGATCATGTGGAGATTCGAAATTCAACCAGCCAAGGGAAAAGGCGAAGTTACGATTCAAACTTTAAGATAAAAGTCTTAAAATACGCTGAACAAACAAGCAATAGGGAAGCTGCCAGAAAATACGACGTAGATGAGAAAAATGTATGTAGATGGAAGCTGATGCTTTCCATCTAGAAAACTCGGCTTCTACGAGGAAATCGTTCAGAGGGCCTAAGAAAGGTAGGTATTTGTGAAGTTGATGCAGTAGTGCTTCCCTTCATTCAAGAGCAAAGAAAAAATGGAATGCCTGTCATCCGAAAAATCATACAATTGAAGGCATTAGAAATTGCCAGTGAATTAAAAATTCCCAGGCATGAATTTAAAGCAAGCCTTGGATGGTGCCGTAGATTTATGCTCAGAAATGGCCTCTCGCTAACACTCAGGACAACACTTGCACAAAGACTACCTGTTGACTTCAATGAAAAGCTGCTTGCATTCCAACGGTATGTCATAGAGCTCAGGAAAAAGCACAACTATCCATTGAGCCAAATTGGAAATGCCGATGAAACTCCCGTTTTCTTTGATATGCCAAGTAATACAACCGTGGATCAAAAAGGAGCAAAATCCATTCTTCTGAGAACCACAGGCAATGAAAAATTATGTATCAGAGCAATGTTAGCTGTTACAGCTGATGGTCATAAGCTGACACCTTATGTGATACTTAAAAGGAAAACTATGCCGAAGGAAAGTCTTCCAAGAGGCTTAATTGTCAGATGTCAGGAAAAGGGATGGATGAGCAAGGAGCTGATGAATGATTGGCTATCAGTTGTTTGGAAGAGTAGGCCTGGTGCTCTTCTTGCAAAAAAAGCAGTGCTGGTATTGGATGCATTTAAAGGACATTTAACACCTGATGTAAAAAGTAAGATTGCATCCTTGAAATCAGAACTGGTAGAAATACCAGGGGGTATGACATCCCAACTCCATGTGCTTGATGTTGTTGTCAACAAGCCATTTAAAGACCATCTACGGCAGCAGTATTCTGAATGGCTTGTGGCTGGAGATCATGCCCTCACACCAAGCGGCAAAATTAAGAAACCATCAGTGGCTTTGCTGTGTCAGTGGATTATTTCTGCGTGGACAATGATATCTTCAGAATCAATCATCAAAGGATTCAAAAAATGTTGCCTGTCAAATGCATTGGATGGTAGTGAAGATGATGTATTGTGGGAAGATCAGAAAGAAGTGGATCAGGAGAATGATGAAGAAAACAGTGGGAATGATGTAGAAAGCATTGGAAGTAGTGATGAAAACCTGAGCAGATACCGGTATTGATGGAGAGACAGGCAGTGAAAGTGACTAAAATTTCTCAGAGGGATGACTTAAGAACATTTGCTAATGTTGTTGATTGTTGTGCAGGGGAGAGGGTGAGAACTGTTCCCATCAGTCTCCTTGTTGTCCATTCCTTTTCCCTTCTTTATTTACAGTATAACTACAAAATAGTTTTCAATATTTCTGAGTATATAACATATGCCGTCAAAAGCAGGACTACCAAAAGTGTTAAAAGTGTTAAAAATACTGGTACATGTCTTCCTATTCATTAAATAAAATACTATTTTACTGTTCTACTAATGTGTATATTTTCTTTAAGTTAAAAAAAGTTAAAAATTTAATAGGGATAATAGCACCAAACTTTAAGGGTGCGGCTTATAATCAGGAGCGGCCTATACTCGGAACAATACGGTACACATGGCAACGTATTAGATTGGAGAGAGCCCCCCACTGACCCCCTGATCCACAGCCCAGCACCCCCCACTAACCCCCTGCCACACTGCAGCACAGTGCCCCTTAGAGCCTTACTCTTCACGTGCACACGCAGGGCCCGGCTGGCCAATCCGTAGGGATTCTTGGCCCAGCACCGATACTCCCCAGCGTCCCCTCTGCTGAGATTCAGCAGCTCCAGGCACCTGGCCCCACCCTGACCAGAGCTCAGGGACCCCTTCCCCTAGGCCCAGCTCAGGGTGGTCTCGGCTCTGCTCCCAGCCTCACAGCCCAGACTCAGGGAGTCGCCCTCCTGGGTCTCCAGAGACACGACGTCGCCCTCAGCTCCCCAAGCATCTGGCACTGGAGGAGGCAGCGGGCAGGTTAGACCCCAGAGATCCTCTGCTAAGGAACCGAGATTCAGCCATCTCTGGGCAGGGCCGGTTCCAGGGTTTTGCCACCCCAAGTGCCAGGAAAAAAAAAAAAAGCCCCAATCGTGATCGGCGGTAGGTTTACCGCGCCACTTTCTCCTTCGGCAGCACGTCCTTCCCTCCAAGAGGGACCAAGGGACCCGCCGCCAAATTGCCGCCGAAGAGCCCGACGTATCACCCCGAGCACTTGCTTGCTGAGCTGGTGCCTGAAGCCAGCCCTGCTTCTGGGGTGGGAAACGGGGGCTGTTTACAGGAGGAGCCCTCGCTCAGTGTGGAGACGTAGCAGCTCTGGGGTGCGTGCACAATGCTGGTGACTTTCCGTGGCAGCAGGACTGTGTTGCAGAGATCGGTCCCTGATCCATCTCATCCCCACTTTCCAGCACCCCCTTAATGCCACCCCGTGGTCTGGAGACAGAGGGAACATGGCCGGCTACCCCCCACAATGACCAGACTGGCCCGGCTGAGCCTGGCACCTGGCCCTGAGCGTGGGCAGGGCGTGACTAGGAGGCGCTCGCTGATTCCCAGGGCTCGCAGCGCGGCCTCTCACCAGGGTGTCCGTTCCTGGTCAGGGTCCCAGAGATGTTGGGAAGACCGGTAGGGTCTGTAACACAAACCAGACGGGGGGGATCATGGGGGCTGGACAGCAGTGTGTGTGTGTGTGTGTGTGTGTGTGTGCGCGCGCGTGTGTGTGTGTGTCACTAGTGATCACTGAGCCTAGACACGGCCCCTCGCTGTGAGCTCAGCTGGGGGATGGGAAAGTCCCTGAAGTGACACAAGGCTCGTGGGCGGGAAAGGGAAGCGACAGACCTGACTGAGCCCCACCCAAGAGGCGCCCGACGGAACCCAGGGGCCGGGTTAGGGCTGCGCCGGGGAACCAGAACCGTGGGAAATGGAAACCCAAGGGACCAAAACTGGTTGGGCAAAACTGGGCCTAACTGGCAGAGTCACTAACGAGGGGCCGGGCTGCTCCAGCCTGGGTACTGGAGTGAGTGTCACCAGCGCCACTGTCTGCCAGGCACCTGGGCATTTAGCGTCCTGCTCCCCAAACGTGTCCTCCCCAGGCGGGACAGAGCCAGGGGTCTAAATAACCCCACTCCCACCCCCACCCCAGACCCAGCCACCACCAGGGACATCAGACACCCCCATCGTGGGTCCTTTGCCTTCCCCCCTCGGTTTGTCTCTCCCCAGCCCTCTCCTTTTGTACCCAGAGGAGTGGCTAAAAGTAACACCCAGAACAGACAGACACTGGCCTGGCAGGGTCCGTCCCCGATGCCCTCAAAGCCCTGTGGCGCCGAGGCTCAGAGCCTGGGTCCGTTGGGTCGGGCTCGCAGGGCTCGGGCTGCGGGTCTCTGATTGCAGCGCGGACGTTTCCTCCGAGGTCTGTGCAGACGTTTGGGGTCTGGCTGGGGCCTGGGCTCAGACACATGTGGGGAACTGGGGGACAAGTTCCTGTTAAATCTCCCTCTGGCTGAAGGAAACAAGGGGACGTCCTCACACTGATGCCTGATTTGATCCTTCACCTCGCAAAGGCGGCTGCTGATTTCCCCTCTGCACTGGATCTGCAGCGCAAGGGTCACAGGCCATTTAATGGGGGTTTGCCCTGGGGCAGGACGCGCCGAGGTCTCTGGGCACCGAGCCCAGAGTGTGTTTAGTGCCGGACAGTGACTGGGTCCCGTTAACCCTCTGCCCCATATAGAGCATCCACCGATCCCGGCAGGAAGGGCAGAGGGGGAGGAGACAAGGGGGGACAGCCTGGGGGGATCTCAGGGGGAACTGGGGTGCCTCGTGTGTGCGGGGGAATCCCAGCACGGGGGTATTGGAATGTGTGGGTGGATCCTAGGACAGGAGGATCCCTGGGGGCAGGGGGGGGGTAGAGAGGATCCCAGAAGAGAAGGGCCTGGAGGTGTGGATGGGAGGGGAGCCATAGCCAAGGGGGCAGGAAGGGGTAAAGATCCCTAGGGAGAAGGGGCTGCCCGGGGTGGGGGGAAGGGGCCTGGAGTAGAATTGGCTGAGGGTGCCTGGGGAGGGGGTGGGGATCCCCGCACAGGGCTGAGCTGGGGGAGGGGCTGGAGGGCAGGGCTGGGAGCCCGGGGGGGGGGGATCCCAGCAGAGCAGGCTGGGGGCCGGCATGGAGGGGCTTAAGGGCAGGGCTGGGGAGCCCGGGGGGGATCCCAGATGGGGCTGGGGGCGGCGTGGAGGGGCTGGGGGGGGTCACTCACAGCCGATGTGGAGCCGGACGGTTCTGCGGGTGGAAGGTCCCCGTGGTGGCCTGTAGGTGACGCTGCAGACGAGCTCTTTGCCGTGGTCCCCCAGGCCGGGCGTGAAGCTGAGCACGGAGCTGTGGGCAGAGGAGCCGTTCGCCAGCTGGGCTGAGACGTTCCGGGCTGTGTCGCTGAACAGCCCCGTCCAGGTGACTCGGGGAGGGGGCCCGGAGCAGCGCCCAGGGGCCGTGCAGGTCACAGTCACCGGCTCCCCGGCCAGCAGCCTCCCTGGCAGCCCCCGCGCCGGCGAGATCTGGATCTCTGGCTCCTCCGTCAGCCCTGAGACACGGGGAGAGGGGAGAGAATCACTCAGGGACACGGGGCCTTTCCTCTTTAGGGGTGCGGCTCTTATCTGTCCCCAGGGCGGGGACTGGCTGGCTCAGGGGGGCTGCTGAGCGGTGTCATAAATATAGAGGGACAAGTAACAACTCTCTGTGTGCAGTAGCATCAAATCCCTCACTGGCAGCTGTACTAAATCGCCTTCCCTGTAAGGGATTAATCAGCTCAAATAACCTAGTTGGCTCATTACCAGAAGGACCAATGAGGAAAGAAGAAACTTTCAAATCTGTGGGGGTGGGGGGAGGATTTGTTTGTTGCTCTCTTTGTTGTTCCCTCTCTGGACGGAGGGAGAGACCGAGCAGGTACAACAGCTCTTGAAAATATACCTGGAAGACTAGATCTAAAACCACAGACATTGTAAGTAGGCAAGGAAAGGCGCTAGGTTATCTTGTGTTTTAGCTTGTGAATTTTCCTAGGCTACAGATGTAGTTTGATTCCTGTTTTTGTAACTTTGAAGCTGAGCCAGAGAGGAATCCTCTGTGTTTGAAATCTTTTATTTACCCTGTGAAGTTACCTTCCAAACTGATTTTGCAGGTGTGATTCTATTTCTCTCTCTATATATATGAAATTCTTCTTTTAAGAACATGATTGATTTTCAGTGTCCTGAAGACAGAGTCTGGTCTGCGCTCACATTGCTAACCAATTGTTTGGTACATTATTCTCAAGCCTCCACAGGAAAGGGGATGAAGGGGCTTGGGGGATATTTTGGGAGGATTGGGATTCCAAGTGAACCTTCCCTGGATTTTTCTATAAATCACTTGGTGGTGGCAGCAATAGCGTCCAAGGACAAGGGAAGGAATTTGTGCCTTGGGGAAGGTTTAACCGAAGCTGGTAGAATATAAGCTTAGGGGGTGTTTCAGGCAGGTCCCCACATCTGTACCCCAGAGCTCAGAGTGGGGGGAAACTCTCACAAGCGGTGACTGCGGCTGCTCTTACCTGGCACAGAGATCGTGAGCGCAGGGTCAGAGCCATCAGAATTGGAGCGGTAAGTGTGTTCAAACAGGCCTTTTTCAATGCTAAAGAAATATCTCCCTGAATCCGTCCGTCGGGCATCGCTGATTTGCAGGGAGCAGTCGCCGTGCGCTGGATCCCCCGTCAGCCGGAACCGGCCCTGGGTCTCCTGCGACAGCCTCATGCTGGCGCCACTGTTGGCCACGGGAGTATCCTGGCCCCCAGTAGCAGACTGCTTGTACCAGACTCTGTATAGCTGGGCCGAGGGATTGTCGGTGTCATACGAGGCTGGGTACGTGAAGGTGCAGGGGACGAGAACGCAGAGACCCTCCTGCACCGACACCGACTGCGGCACCGTCAGGGTAAATCCGGGTTCCTGGGCCAGGGACCCTGCAGGGGACGGGGAGGGATCGAAGTGGGGCCCAGAGAGAGCAGAGCCCCCCCCTGAGCTCCCCCCAGACAGGGCCGGCTCCAGGTACCAGCCTGCCAAGCACGGGAGGGGGCGGCACTCGGGGTTTGTTTCGGTTTGGCCAGGCGGCGCTGGGGGGAGGCGGGGTGCCCTGCTGGGGGGCGGGGAATTGGGCGACGCGAAGCTCGGGGGGCGGGGACTTGGGCGGGGCGACGCGACGCTCGGGGGCGGGGCCTTGGGTGGCGTGACGCTCGGAGGGGGGCGGCGCTCCTTGTTTTTGCTTGGGGCGCCAAATATGTTAGAGCCGGCCCTGCCCCCACAGCCCTGCCGGTGCCCCTCACTCCCGACCTGCAGCCCCCTGCGAGCCCAGCCCTGGGTCCTTGACCATTTCTCACTCCATTTAGTTTCCATCCCTCCCTACATCGACCCCCCAGCCCCCGCTCCCTCTCACGTGGTGCCCCCTAGCACCACACTGGGGCATTGGGATCCCCTCCCCCTCTTGTCCAAGTCCTGGGATAGACCTGGCCCTGCTTAGCGCCAGTTCTGCCCTTCCCCCTAAAGTGGGAGGTCCCGTTCCCCAGCATCCTCCTGTGGCATCAGGGCTGTGCCCATGGCTGGGCTTTGGGCTGGGACAGACCTAGAGCAAGACGGGAGTGAGAAGTGTGAGAGCAGAGGCTCTCTGGGGGGCGCAGATCTGCCTGGGGGACCATCAGTGCTGCTGGGCTCTCCAGGGGGCTGATCTGGGGCTGCTGGCAGCGCAGGGACCTCCCCTCCACATAGAAAACCCCAAATCACCAGACTGTCCTGCGAGTGATCCCAGCAGTTGAAGGCCAGTAAAAGCCCTAACTTCAGCTCACCTCCCCCTCGAGATCTATCAATGCCCCTCACTCCCGACCTGCAGCCCCATCTGAGCCCAGCCCTGGGTCCTTGATTAATTCTCACTCCGTTTAGTTTCCATCCGTCCCTACATTGAGCCCCCTGCCCCCACTACCTGTCACTCAGTGCCCCCTAGCACCACACTGGGGCACTGGGCTCCCCTCCCCCTCTGGCCAGTCTCCCTTCCAAGTCCTGGGAAAGACCTGGCCCCGCTTAGCGCAGGTTCTGCCCTTCCCCCTGCCCTGGGGCTGCAGGTGCTGCTTACTTACCCCTCCAGAGCAGGGCGAGGATCAGGACCCTCAGCGTGGCAGGACCCCCTGCTCTACAGGGGGGGCCCTGAGGCGGGAGCTTCCTTTCCCCAGCATCACAGTGTGGCAGCAGGGCTCTGCCCATGGCTGGAGCGTTGGGCTGGGACAGACTTAGAGAGAGAAGGGGGGTGGGAAGTGTGAGAGCAGAGGCTGTTTGGGGGGCGCAGATCTGCCTGGGGAACCATCAGTGCTGCTGGGCTCTGCAGGGGGCTGATCTGGGGCTGCTGGCAGCGCAGGGACCTCCCACCCACACAGAAAACCCCAAATCACCAGATGGTCCTGAGAGATCATGAGCTAAAAAAATCCTTAAATTGGTGAAAAAAACCTGAGATTTTCTTTAAGAATCATGAGAGCGGCCAGAAAAACCCAAGCTGGTGACAGAAGGTCGGAAGGCAGCGCTGCTCAGTGCGTGCTTTCCTTCAGTCTTCCCACAAAAAACAACATGTGAGCGGGAAACCACTGAAGTTACCACAGACAACAAAGGGGAAGGGCTGCAGATCGGGATCAGTAAAGAACACGTCAGGGATGTTCTGGCCAATTTGAATGAATTCAGATCAGTGGGGCGGGAAGCTGTTCAACCCAGGGGGATGAAGGAATTAGTCGAAGAAAGCCTGACCTCAACACCTGGAAAGCTACTAGAGTTATGTATAAAACCTTCAATTTGTGAGGCCGAAGGGGTGATCACCAGCATGGATTTACCAAGAACAAATCCTGCCAAATCAGCTTGGTTTCCTTCTTTGATGAGGTAACTGAACTAAGAACTTTGCCATTACTGTATGTAATTGATTCCATTTAACCATTTAACCAACTAACTCTCATCTCTACCTTTTTCCTTTTATGAATAAACCTTTAGGTTTTAGATTCTAAAGGATTGGCAACAGCGTGATTTGTGGGTAAGATCTGATGTGTATATTGACCTGGGGCTTGATTCTTTGGGATAGAGAGAACCTTTTTCTTTTATTGGGGTGTTGGTTTTCATAACCATTCATTCCCCAGGATGAGTGGCTGTGGTGGTGATACTGGGAGACTGGAGTGTCTAAGGAAATTGCTTGTGTTGGTCACTGGGGTAAAACCAAAGTCCTCTTTGTCTCGCTGGTTTGGTTTGCCTTAGAGATGGAAAAAACCCAGCCTTGGGCTGTAACTGCCCTGTTTAAGCAATTGGTCTTGAATTGGCACTCTCAGTTGGGTCCCACCAGAACCGCATCGTCACAAGGTGATCCCAGCAGTTGAAGGCCAATAAGCCTAACTTCAGGGACGGGCAAACTGGTTGAAATTATAGTAAAGTGAAAGTATAGCACAGAGCAGAATGATCAGATGCAGAGATTTGTTGGGGAAGACTCAATATGGTTTTTGTAAAGGGAAATCATGGGTCGCCAAACTACTCGAATTTTTGACGGAATCAACAGCATGTGGACAAGGGTGACCCAGTCGATGTCCTTAGATTTTCAGAAAGTCTTGGACAAGGTTCCTCCCTAAAATACTCTTAAGCAAAGTGAGCTGTCATGGGATAAGTGGGAAGGGATCAGTAACTGGTTAAAAGCTAAGAAACCAAGGATGGGAATAAAAGGCTAATTTTCACAGTGGAGAGAGCTGAATAATGGTGTCCCCAGGGGTCTGTACTGGGACCAGGGCAGTTCAGCATGTTCATAAACGATTTGGTAAAAGGGGTAAACAGGGAGGTGGCAAAATTTGCAGATGATACAAAACCACTCAAGAGAGTTAAGTTCAAAGCTGACTGCGATGAGCTACAAGGGGATCTCACCAAACTGGGTGACTGGGTAACAAAATGGCAGATGAAATTCAATGTTAATAAATGAAAAGTAATGCACATTGAGAAACATAATCCCAACTATACATATAAAGTGATGGGGTATAAATTAGCTGTTACCATTCAAGGAAGAGATCTGGGAGTCACCATGGATAGTTCTCTGAAAACATCCACTCAATGTTCAGCGGCTGTCAAAAAACGTAACAGAATGTTGGGAATCATTAGGAAAAGGAAAGATAATAAGACAAAATATCATATTGCCTCTATATAAATCCATGGTACGTGCACATCTTGAATACTGTGTGTAGTTCTGTGGCCCTATCCCAAATTGGAATTGCTAAAAAAGTTCAGAAAAGGGCAACAAAACTGATTAGGGGATGGAACAGCTTCCATATGAGGGGAGATTACTAAGACTGGGACTGTTCAGCTTGGAAAAGAGACGACTAAGGGGGGATATGATAGAGGTCTGTAAAATCATGACTGGTGTGGAGACAGTAAATAAGGGGTGTTATTTACTTCTTCCCATAACACAAGAACTAGGAGTTCCCCAATGAAATTAATAGGCGGCAGGTTTAAAAAAAATGTAAGGAAGTATTTCTTCCCACACAGTCAACCTGTGGAACTCTTTGCCAGAGGATGTTGTAAAGGCCAAAACTATAACAGGGTTAAAAAAGAACTGGATAAATTAATAGAGGGTATGTCAACCAATGGATTATTAGCCATGATCTACAGTGATAGTGTCTATAGCGTCTTTTTGCCAGAAGCTGGGAATGGGCGACAGGGGACGGGACACTTGATGATTCCCTGTTCTGTCCATCTCCCCGGGACACCTGGCATTGGCCACTGTCAGAAGACAGGATACTGGGCTAGATTGTCCTTTGGTCTGACCCAGTCTGGTCGTTCTTATGAAGAAATGTGGACTTGGTGGAACTACCATTAAGTGGATACAGAACTGGTTAAACAACCGCAAACAATGAGTAACTGTTAATGGAACGATGTGGGATTGGAGGGAGGTCCCAAGTGGGGCTCCACAGGGATTTGTTCTAGGTCCCGTGTTGTTTAACATCTTTATCAGTGACGTGGATGTAGGACTAGGGAGCAGACTGATCAAATCTGCAGATGACACAAAGCTGAGAGGAGTTGCCAACACTTTGGAAGATGGAGCTAAACTTCAGAGGAATCTTGATAAATTGGAGAATTGGGCTGTAGCTGACACAATGAAATTCATCAAGGACAAACGGAAGATGCTCCACGTAGGGAACAAAAACCAAATGCACAAATACAAGATGGGGAAGAACTGGCTTGGCAGCAGCACTGCTGAGGAGGAGCTGGGAGTCGTGGCTGATCACAACCTCGACAGGAGTCAGCAATGTGATGCTGTTGCAAAAAAAAACCCCAAAGAAATGCAATGTCAGGTTGCATGAACAGAGGCAGAGCATGCAAGTCAGGAGAGGTGACAGTACCGCTCTATGCCTAAGCTGGAGGACTGTCCAGTTTTGGTCACCAATGTATAGAAAGGATGTAGAGAAATTGGAAAGGATTCAGAGGCGAGGGATCAAAGGGATGGAATGGAAGCCCTAGGGGCACAGCCTGAAGGAACTAGGTATGACTAGTTTGGAAAAGAGATTGGTGGGGTGAGAGGGGACATTATCACAGTTTACAAGTACAGGACAAGCTACCATAGAGAAGCTGGAGAAAAGCTGTTCTCTCTCACCCCAGAGAGCAGGACAAGAGCAGTTGGACAATGGAGGAGATGCCCAGGGAGGTGGTGGAAGTGCCTTCACTGGAGGGTTTCGAGAGGGGGCTGGACAGTATCTGTCTGGGATGGGTTAGACCCAACAAATCCTACATCTTGGCAGGGGTTGGACTAGGTGACCCCTGTGGTCCCTTCTCACCCTGTGGGTCTGTGATTCTAGGATTCGCTAAAAAATCCCAAGATTGAATGTGAACATGACAAGCCCAACCCCTCCCTGAAATGCGCTGATAAATCCTGAAGTTTGCTTTAAAAATCCTGAGATTGGCCAAATATTGTGAGATTTGCTCTCAGAATCCTGACTTTGGCTTTTAAAATCCACATATTTGTGCTTTGTCTCCCTGCACCCAGTTCTTTGCAGCCCTTTGCCTCATCCACCCCACCTGGGTTCTGGTGCAGTGAGCTCGGCGGGTGTCAGCCTGGATCCCCCATGGCCCATGCACCAGCCCAGAGCATGGTGGGACGGGCCCTGCTGTCCAGGGCTGTAGGGGCAGGGGCCGGGCCCGTGAGATCCAGCCTCCATCCCCATCCCTGGGTCGGGACCCTGCTCGGCCTTGAGGGGCATCAGCAGAGCTGTGGGGGCGGGGAGCCCAGGGCTGGGATAGCAAGAGGCTACAGGTGGGGATTGAGGGGCACCCCAGTCTCCACAGACCCTCCTGCTCCCTCCCCCCTATTTCCACTCACCCCTAGACCTGCAGAGGGGGGCTCAGCACCTGGCTCTCCGACCCTGCAGCCTGGGTTCCTGACTCAGAGTCTGGGGAAGCGGCAAGCACAGGAATGTGAAAGCAGAAGTGGGTGTGGACGGGAGGGGGTTGGGGGGAGATGCTGTCTCAGAAACCCAGCACCAGCATCCTGCCGACTTCCCCTCCTTCTGGCTGGCCCTAACCACGGCTTCCCTGCAACAGAGGCAGGCTGCATATTGCTTGTGGGGCTGGAAATAGAACCCAGGAGTCCGGGATCTGAGCCCTGCTAACCCTCACTCTCCTCCCAGAGTTGGGATAGTGCCCAGGAGTCCTGACTCCCTGCCTCCACCCCCCACTGTAACCCACTAGACCCTGCTCCCCTCCCAGAGCCAGGGACAGGAAAGGAGACCTGACTCTGAGACCCTCTACACCCCACTCCGGTCCCAGAGCTCTGGATAGACCCTGGAATCCTGGCTCCCAGCCCCACTGTTATGACCATTCCCCTCCCAGAGTCAGGAATAGAACCCAGGAGTCCTGGCTACCTGCCCCCCATCCCAGATCTATCCCTTTCTTACTGGTTTTCCCAATCACACAATAATATTTGAAGACTAGCAGCTCACACCTCTTATCGTATTGTACATGTAGCAAATGCTAATCACTCACCCCGAGCTGAGATGCAGCCGCCTCTGGGGCGGGGTGGCTGGGAACAGCCACACAGCGACACTGCCCAGGGGTTGCTCACCCGGAGCTGAGATGCGTCTGCCTCTGGGGCGAGGCGCTGGGAACAGCGCACTGGAACAGCAGATGTCTGGTTAGGACAGCTAGTGAATCCCGACTCCAATGGGAATCACCGGGTGCGTGAGGAGACCTGCCTGGGACTGAGCAGGCGCGAGTGTCAGGGTGAGGGCTGTGGAGAGATGTGAGATTTCAAGACAGGAAAGGGAAGTCAGGGCGTGAATCTGGGCCCTAGAGCGTATTGCAGAAGCCGGTTCCAGTGGCTGCAGATCTCGGTGCCATCGACGCAAGCGGGAGATTTTCCCAGATACAAGCAGCTCCCACGGACAGCCGGCTTCTGACCCCACCGCGTGGGGGTGCGTACTGGCTGGGGGGACTGGCTGGGAGGGTAATGGGGCACAGGGCCCTTCCCCTCTATAGGGCGCTGGCTCCAATCTGCCCCAAGGTGAGTTTGACACTCTGTATCTCAGGGAAACAACCTACACCCCCATTTTTATCGTTAGAAAATGACTGTGTGTATCCAATGCAAAGTTTGTCATTAAGGTTGTCTTCAGAAGGCTTGTGAGGCACTGAGCATTGCTCCCTCCAGCCAGGCCCATCTCCTTCTATAGATGGAGAGAGACTGACTGGGCTTCTGGCTTCCCTGGCATTCTTATAAGGCCCTGGTGCTCAGTTTGGGGCGTGGACCCAGCTGCAGCCACTTCCCCAATCAGCCCAGCCTAAAGCCCCTTCCCAGGGCTGTTTTCAACCCCTTCAGGGCAGGAGCAGGGTCCACCGTGCCACATATCCTAAAATAATAGTCAGTGTATGTATCTATCCAGTGTATGTGTGTGCGCACTGTCTATATGTACTCTCTCTCTGTATATATATATATATGTGTGTGTATATGAGTGTGTATGTGTGTGTGCGCATGTATGTACGGTACAGAGCCATTTATGCATGACCCGTTTACGCGCGAATCCACTTAACACGCGGTAGCGCCATGCCTCCCCGTGCTACCTATTTAACACGCGAGACTCGTTAACACGCGGTACAGGAACATGCTTATAGCGCTACAGATTTGCTCACTAACTCACTGAGATAGAAATCGACAGGAAGTGCGGAGCAGAATTGTGTTGTATATTTTTCCCCGTGTTCGTAAAGACGTATCACGCATGCGTAGTCATTGTCACGCTACAGGGCAGAGGGCAAGCGTCAGCGTTCCTACAGTGGAGAAGAAAAGCTGCTGCAACACATCAAGCAAATAGCGGAGAAACCCAGGCCAAAATTTCAAAAGACACTGGGATTGCCGAATCTGCTCTCCGAGGATGGAAAAACAATGAATATAAACTGAACGGCTTTGTACAAAATATCGATTCTGCCACGGGGCTTAAGTGAAAACGTGTGCACTATTCAGCAAAACCCACGAGAGAGAAAACCATGCGCACGTGGTTTGCTCAGGAAAGGCTGAAAGGAATGCCCCTAAGGTGGGCCAACTCTTCAAGCCCAAGTGACAAAATTTGGAAATTTAACAGGGGATGAATCATTCCAAGCCAGCAAGGGGTTTATAAGTCATTTTAAAAAGCGTCATGGCACAGCGCAGGTATCGATTTCTTTTGGCACGTGCCAAAAAGTGACTTTTATTCCTATTTGCAAGTTTACAGTTTCTGTGATACTCTGACATGTCTAGAAACCAAGGATTCTTCTGTGCTTGGACCAATCTGAGCACATAGTAGGTGCTACTGTAGCACAAAGACAAACACAATCAATTCAGCATTTCTCAAAGACTGAACACTTGCTTTCACGCTAAGATTTGGCTTTGTGGTAACTGCATTGGCTTGCAGGGATCAGTAACTAGCATTACCTGGTCTGCTCTGTTCTCGCAGGGGGTCTCAAACTTCATTGCACCATAACCCCCTTCTGACAACAAACATTACTACATGACCCCAGGAGTGGGGGATCGAAGTCTGAGCCCACCTGAGCCCTGGGCACTAAGTCTCTGGCTTTGGTCCCCGGCTACAGCTAGTCTAAGCCAGCCTTGGTGACCCCATTAAAATGGGGTCGTGACCCACTTTGAAGTCCTGATCCACAGTTTGAGAGCCACTGCTCTAGAGGGTATCGTGCTGCGCTCGACACCGGGGTATCTGAAAGCCTTCTGGTCATCACAGAGCAAATGAAGTAATCCAGGGCTGGCCTTAGCCACGGGCGAACGGGGCTGTAACGGGTTGGGTCACAGAGACCCCCTTGGGACTGTCACCTGATGTGCTGACACTACCTCAGAGCCCATTTTCCCTGCCAGCTTGGGACTGCAGAAACCTGCCCTTGTTGAGCCAGACATGCCAGCCTGCTGCAACCCAGCCCCAGGCCCGCAAGCCGCAGACTTAAATGAAAATTACTTAGCACGTGCTCCTGTCTCCAGCACCCAGAGACCCAGCTCCCAATGGGATCCAAACCCCAAATAAATTTGTTTTACTCTGTATAAAGCTTATCAAGGGGAAACGCATGAATTGTCTCCACCCTCTCTAACACTGATAGAGAGAGATGCACAGCTGTTTGCTCCCCAGGTATAAATCATTAACTCTGGGTTAATTAATAAACAAAAGTGATTTTATTAAGTATCAAAAACAGGATTTAAGTGGTTTCAAGTAATAACAGACACAACAAAGTAAGTCACCAAGCAAAATAAAACAAAACACACCAGTCTAAGCCTAATACATCAAGAAACTGAATACAGGTAAATCTTACCCTCAGAGATGTTCCAATAAGCTTCTTTCGCAGACTAGACTCCTTCCTAGTCTGGGCCCAATCCTCTCCCCGGTTCAATTCTTGTTAGCTCCAGCTCAGTTGGTACGTAGGGATTTCTTCATGACCAGCAGCCCCCTTTGTTGTGCTCCACCCCCTTTTATATCTTTGGCACAAGGAGGGAATCGTTGTCTCTCCTTCCTTCCCACCCCTCCTTCTAACTGGAGAGGCACCAGGTTAAAGATGGATTCCAGGTCAGGTGACATGATCACATGTCCCGTGAGCCCCCCCTCCATTCCTCCAGTACTGGCCTGCACGGATGCACTGGAGACTTGCAGGTAAACAGAGCCATCCACAGTCAATTGTCCTAGCTAATGGGAGCCACTAAGATTCCAAGCCACCATTAGTGGCCCACACGTTGCATAATTACAATAGGACCTCAGAGTTATGCTCCATATTCCTAGATTCAGGTACAAGAATGATACATTCATAAAACTAGGAGGACCACACTCAGTAGATTATAAGCTTTGTAACGATACCTTACAAGAGACCTTTTTCATAAAGCATATTCCAGTTACGTTATATTCACACTCATACACATATTTTTATAAAGCATGATGGAATGCAACGTCACAGGGGCACCTCCGCAGCAGGGGTGCCCCTCCCCCTGCTGGCTTCTGCAGCCCCGTGGCTCCTGCCCCCTGCCTTGGAGCCACCCTGGCCAGCTGCTCCTGGGAGATTCCAGTCTGCTGTAAGGAGCAGGGGGAGGGGCTCAGATGTCAGCCTGTTCCCTGTCCTCCCAATGTGCCCCATCTCTGCAGAGCAGGTGGGGTGGGGGACAGGGCTCACCCAGAGTGGGACGGCGCTGCTGTGTCTCAAGGAGCTTTCCTTCAGCCTACAAGGAGCTGCTCTATTAAAGGGGCAGCATGCGGTCTCGCACACACTCCCCCAGATCTCACACACCCCCAGCTCACACACACTGTCTCTTTCACACTCACTCCACCCAACACATACTTATCTTGCTGTTGTTACTTGTTACTTCCTGCAATGCACATACATGCTATGTAATTTTATTCTTTCAAAGTGCCGTTAGTTGAGTTTGTTGACAGGTCTCTACATTTCATAATTTTATTTCTCTCTTATGCTCACACTGAATTCTTTGAGTATTGAGTTCTAAACTGCCTAACCTGTCCGGGCTGGAGTAATTAGCATTATTACTGTTAGTATCATATTGTGCTTTGCCATTCATTATGTAAAGTGGCACAATCAAATAATAGCATCCTCCTAGAATGTAACTGTAGCTTTTACTCACTTTAGTAATTCCAGTTTCAAAAACATTAGCTAAACACAGAACTATAGACACTGCGCAGATGAAAGTCGCTTATTTTCAAATTGTATTTTAGTTATAGCTGTAAATTAACTTAATATTTGCATGAAAATAACTGCAGTTCCAACTGTGATACCAATAGCAATGGTGGAGTCAAATGTTAGTGAGTCACATATAAATACACGATTGTGGTTGATAAACATAAATGCCAAAAGAATTAGAAACATTAATTCCCTTTCTTAATAAAAGATAAAAAAAACCCTTAATCACATATGTTAAAATTATGTTTTTAGTGAAAAATAATTGACTAAAATAGAGGCGATTTGGCAGTAACACAGTGTGTCTGTTTCAGAAATAAGACGATATTATTTATTTTTATTTATCTCTACTAAAGATTGTGCACAAAGTATCAGACGTGTGTTTCTGATATCTGCGTTAAAGCTCCAGAACTGATACCTCAAGGCTTGGGATTGGGAATATCTCACTGTATTAGCTCCTGATTGTTCTAAATTTAGATATAAGATTTAAACGTGGCTTTAATGGGCGTTTGTATATATATTTTCTTTCTTTATATAACAACTAGATGCAGTGCTCCTGTCAGCGAATCGCTAAGTTATTATCTGCAAAGCCCTGAAAGCCCTGAGTAGTCCCTTGAATCATGGTTAAAGTTTCCTCCCCCTGCCCCAAGTCTGAACTGGTGCCCCCCCAGGTGAGCCAGGAGTGGCCAGGGGGCTGCGGGAGGCCGTGGTCTCTGGCGAGATGCAGCCCACGTGTGACAGCGCGAAGCCTTGAGCCACATGCCGAGCACCAGGCACCACAAGCCACAGCAGCAGCGCAGGAGGGTGGCAACACCCCATGTGCCAGGCCCCCCTGACTTCTGCGCTGCTGCTGGCGGTGGCACTGCCTTCAGAGCTGGGTGCCCGGCCAGCCCTCGCCAGTATCAGGCCACCCTGCCAGGGCTTAATTTGAGCCACAGCTGAGCTCTGGCATCTCTTTCAATACAAATTAAACACTGTGGGAGGCAACAGGGCCCATTGGCCTCACCCGGGATGGCAGTGCCCCCAGCTGAGGTCTCATTCTCTGATTCCTCAGTCCCTTGAGTTTCTAATTCCCTGTCGGCTCTTCGGTGACTGAGGAATGGCCCGATCTACACGCCGAACTCAGGCACCGTGGATTCCCTGTCCCCTGGCCGGTCCTTCCTTCTGCTTTCATGAGAGCAGCAGAGTGTCCTGAGAGAGAGACAGAGAGAGATTCTGGGATATGTAAGTGGCTGACAGTCAAGATAGAGATAGACAGAGGGTGGGTGGGTGAATAGGTACCTAGGCCTGGTGATAGGTGGGTACATAGGTGGGTGGGTAAGTAGTTAGTTAATTGGTGTCATAAATATAAAGGGAATGGTAATAACCCTATGTATGCAGTAACATAAATCCCTCCTGGCCAGAGGTACAGAATCACTTACCTGTAAGGGGTTAATCAGTTCAATTAACATAGTTGACACCTGACCAGAAGGACCAACAGGAAAAGATACTTTCAAAACTGGGAAGGGGGGAGGTTTTGTTTGTGCTTTTTCTGTTGTTCTCTCTTGGGTCAGAGAGAGGGACCAGGCAGAAAAATAAACTCTCCTAAAGCCCGACCTGGAATAAGTATCTAAAATTACAAAAATAGCAAATTAAATGCATTAGATTGTCTTTTGTTTTAGCTTGTGAATTTTCCCAATGCTAAGAGGTAATTTTATCCCTGTTTTGTAACTGGAATGCAGAGTCAGAGCGGAATCCTCTGTGTTTTGAATCTTTTTATTTATCCTTTAAAGTTATCTTCCATCCTGATTTTACAGAGGTGCTTCTTTTACTTTTTTTCTTGAGAATACAATTCTTCTTTTAAGAACCTGATTGATTTTCAGTGTCCTTAAAAGCCAGAGATTTGGTCTGTGCTCATTGGTTTAATCTATTGGTTGGTACATTATTCTCAAGCCTCCCCAGGAAAGCAGGTGAAGAGGCTTGGGGGGATATTTGGGGAGGGGGGGGGATAGGGCTCAAAGTGACGCCTCCCTGAATGTTTGTTTAAATCACTTGGTGGTGGCAGCAATAGCGTCCAAGGACAAGGAAAGGAATTTGTGACTCCGGAAAGTTTTTAACCTAAGCTGGTGGAATATAAGCATAGGGGGTCTTTCACGTGGGTCCCTGCATCTGTACCCCAGAGTTCAGAGTGGGGAGGGAAAACTGACAGCTGGGTAAGTGCGTAGATAGATAGGAGGTAGGTGGGTGCATAGGTGGGTAGGTCAGTGGGTGGTTGGGTCAGTGCGTTGGTAGCTAGGTGGGGTAGTAGGAAGCTGGGTGGGTCAGTAATTACATAGGTAGGGAGGTGGGTATGTAGGGGGGTGGGATGGTAGGTGGGTGGGTGAGTAGAATGGTAAGTTCGTAGGTAGGTAGGTGGGGTGGTAGGGGAGTAGATGGGTGGGTCAGTGGGTTGGTAGCTAGGTGGGTACATAGGTGGGTAGGTATATGGGTAGGGGGGTAGATGGGTGCATGGGCAGGTTGGTGGGCGGGTCGGTAGCTGAGTTACCGTCTGTAATAGAGCAGGGTGAGGTAATAGGCCAGGAAAAATCCAGTCACCACGAAGACGAGTTTGCAGCTGATTTCGATCAATGCCCGAGTGAGGCCACCTGTGGGAGCCAGAACAAGCTGAGGGTCTGGGATAGATCCCTGCAACCCTGCCCCGAGCCAGCCAGCCCCCGGCCTGGGGCTGACTCAGAGCTGGCGCCCCCTAGAGGGGAAATTCGCAGCCCCCTGAGACAGTCAGTCCCTACTCTGGGGCTGGTCAGAGCTAGCGCCCCCTAGAGGGGAAAAGCCCCATTCCCTGCCCCCAGAAGAAGCCAATCCCTCACCCTCAGACCAAGTCAGAGCTGGCACCCCCTAGAGGGGAAGGACTCTCACCTGTTTCCAGTGGGCTCAGCGGTAAAATATAGAACCCGTGGAGGTTGGAACCGAGGCAAAAGATCTGATGGCCTCCATCAGCGCTCTCCGTCCAGCTCAGAGTGCTGACGGACTCGTCCCCCTGGACCCAGGAGCTGACCTGCAGGCCCCCTTGTGAGCCATTCCCAGCCAGGGGCTCCCCATCCACTTGCCACTGGAGCTGGGGTGGGGGGTGGGAGCGCAGGGAGCAACTGCAGCTTATGCTGGGCCCCTGGCGCTGGCAGGACGAGTTCAGCCCGGTCCCCAGCCGGGGGCTGTCTGGGAAGAGGAGGAGACAAAGCGACAGGAGTCAGAGAGAGAAAACCATGGGCAGGGAGTCCTCTGGGTTAACCCCCCTCACACTCGCTGGCAGGGAGTCCTGTGGGTTAACCTCACTCAGACTCGATGAGCAGCCGGCACTCGTGCCCCTTGGCCTCGGCTCTGCTCCCAACCTCACTCCCCAGACTCAGGGAGTCGCCCTCCCGGGTCTCCAGAGACACAATGTTGCGCTCAGCTCCCAATGGGGCCATCACTGGAGGAGAGGAACAGGCAGGTTTTGCCCCCCCCCGCAGGGATCCTCTGCCAAGGAACCGAGATTCAGCCACCTCTGAGGTGGGAAACGGGGGCTGTTTACACGAGGAGCCCTCGCCCAGGGTGGAGACGTAGGCGCTCTGGGGTCGGAGCACAATCCTGGTGACTTTCCATGGCAGCCGGTCTCTGTCTCAGAGACTGGTCCATGACTGATCTCATCCCCACTGACCAGCACCCCCAGGGTCTAGAGGCAGAGGGAACTGGGCCTGCTCCCCCACCACCCTCCCCACAGTCCTCGGGCTCTCCCCTCCGGTCACGGACCAGCCTGGCCTGGCTGAGCCTGGGGCCTGGCCCTGAGCGTGGGCAGAGCGTGACTGGGAGGCGTTCGCTGATTCCCGGGGCTCACAGCGCGGCCTCTCACTGGGGCGTCCGTTCCTGGTCTGGGTCCCGGTGATGTTGGGGGGCCAGGGCGGATCTGTAACACAAACCAGACAGGGGGGATCAGGGGGACTGGACAGCACCAGCGGGGGGGGGTCACTAGTGATCACAGACCCTAGACATGGCCCCTCACTGTGAGCTCATCTGGGAGACAGGAAAGTCCCTGAAGTGACACAAGGCCCATGGGCGGGGAAGGGAAGTGATAGACCCGACTGAGCCCCACCCAAGAGGCGCCCGACGGAACCCAGGGGCCAGGTTAGGGCTGCGCCGGGGAACCAGAACTGTGGAAAATGGAAACCCAAGGGACCAAAACTGGTTGGTCAAAATTGGGCCTAATTGGCAGAGTCACTAACGAGGGGCCGGGCTGCTCCGGGGTACCTGAGTGAGCATCCACAGCCCCACTGTCTGCCAAGTGCCAAGACGTTCAGTGTCTGGCTTCTCAAACATGTCCTCCTCAGGGTGGGCCAGAGCTGGGGGTCTAAATTACCCCACTCCCATCCCCACCCCAGACCCAGCCACCACCAGGGACATCAGACACCCCCCTTGTGGGTCCATTGCCTTCCCCACTCAGTTCATCCTTCCCCAGCCCTCTCCTTTTGTCCTCTGGCTTAGCCGGCCAGGCCTGGGTATTTTGCAGCCCAGCTGCGCCCAGTGAGGCGGCTAAAAGGAACGCCCGGAACAGCCGGATGCTGGTACCGGCTGTCCAGGCCTGGCAGGGTCTGTCCACGCTACCCTCAAAGCTCTGTGGTGCCGAGGCTCAGAGCCTGGGTCCGTTGGGTCGGGCTTGCAGGGCTCGGGCTGTGGGTCTCTGATTGTAGCGCAGACATTTCCTCTGAGTTCTGTGTAGACATTCAGGGTCGGGCTGGGGCCTGGGCTCAGACACGGGAGTGGGGAACTGGAGGGCGGGTTCCTTCTAAATCTCCCTCCGGCTGACAGGAACAAGGGCCGTCCTTACACAGATGCCAGATTTGATCCTTCACCTCGCAAAGGCGGCGGGTGATTTCCCCTCTGCCCTGGATCTGCAGCGCGAGGGTCACAAGGCATTTAACGGGGGTTTGCCCTGGGGCAGGGCGGGCCGAGGTCTCTGGGCACTGACCCCGGAGCGTGTTTAGTGCAGGATAGTGACTGGGTCCCATTAACCCTCTGCCCCATATAGAGCATCCACCGATCCTGTCAGAAAGGGGAGGAGGGGAGGAGACATGAGGTGACAGCCTGGGGGGATCTCAGGGGGAACTGGGGTGGCTGGTGTGAGGGGGGGAATGCCAGTAAGGGGGCACGGGAATGGGGGGGTGGATCCCAGCACAGGAGGCTTCTGGGGGCAGGGCAGGTCGGGGGTAGAGAGGATCCCAGAAGAGAAGGACCAGGGGGTAAGGATGGGGGGGGAGCCATAGCCAAGGGGGGCAGGAAGGGGTGAAGATCCCAAGGGAGAAGGGGCTGCACGGTGTGGGGTGAAGGGGTCTGGAGTAGAATTGGCTGAGGGTGCCTGGTGGGGGGTGGGGATCCCAGCATAGGGCTGAGTTGGTGGAGGGGCTGGAGGGCAGGGCTGGGGATCTCAGGGGTGGGGATCCCAGAGGGGGCTGGGGGCCGGCGTGGAGGGGTTGGGGGGGTCACTCACAGCCGACATGGAGCCGGACGGTTCTGTGGGTGGAAGGTCCCCGTGGTGGCCTGTAGGTGACGGTGCAGACGAGCTCTTTGCCGTGGTCCCCCAGGCCGGGCGTGAAGCTGAGCGCGGAGCTGTGGGCCCAGGTGCCATTCGCCAGCTGGGCTGAGACATTCTGGGCTGTGTCGCTGAACGGCCCCGTCCAGGTGACTCGGGGAGGGGGCCCGGAGCAGCGCCCAGGGGCCGTGCAGGTCACAGTCACCGGCTTCCCGGCCAGCAGCGTCCCTGGCAGCCCCCACGCCGGCAAGATCTGGATGTCTGGCTCCTCTGTCAGCCCTGAGACACGGGGAGAGGGGAGAGAATCACTCAGGGACATGGGGCGTTTGCTCTTTAGGGGCGCAGCTCCGATCTGGTCCCAGGGCGGGGACTGACTGGCTCAGGGGGGCTGATGAGCGGTGTCATAAATTTAGAGGGAAGAGTAACAACTCTCTGTGTGCAGTAGCATCGAATCCCTCTGTGGCAGCTGTACTAACTCGCCTTCCCTGTAAGTGGTTAATCAGCTCAGATAACCTAGTTGGCACCTTACCAGAAGGAATGAGGGAAGAAGAAACTTTCAAATCTGGGGGGGGGGGGAGGGGGAGAGGATTTGTTTGTTGCTCTCTTTGTTGTTCCCTCTCTGGATGGAGGGAGAGACCAAACAGGTACAACATCTCCTCCAAATATACTTGGAAGAATAGATCTAAATCCACAGACATTGTAAGGAGGCGAGGAAAGGCGTTAGGTTATCTTGTGTTTTAGCTTGTGAATTTTCCTAGGCTACAGATGTAGTTTGATTTCTGTTTTTGTAACTGGAAGCTGAGCCAGAGGGGAATCCTCTGGGTTTTAAATCATTTATTTACCCTGTGAAGTTACCTTCCAAACCGATTTTGCAGGTGTGATTCTATTTCTCTCTCTCTATATATAAAATTCTTCTTTTAAGAACCTGATTGATTGTCAGTGTCCTGAAGAAAAAGAGTCTGGTCTGTGCTCACATTGCTAACCAATTGGTTGGTACATTATTCTCAAGCCTCCACAGGAAAGGGGGTGAAGGGGTTTGGGGGGATATTTTGGGGGGATTGGGATTCCAAGTGAATCTTCCCTGGATTTTTCTATAAATCACTTGGTGGTGGCAGCAATAGCGTCCAAGGACAAGGGAAGGAATTTGTGCCTTGGGGAAGTTTCTAATCTAAGCTGGTAGAATATAAGCTTAAGGGGTCTTTCATGCAGGTTCCCACATCTGTACCCCAGAGTTCAGAGTTGGGGGGAAACTCTCCCAAGCGGTGACTGCGGCTGCTCTTACCTGGCACGGAGATCGTGAGCGCAGAGTCAGAGCCATCGGAATTGGAGCGGTAAGTGTGATCTAACAGGCCTTTCTCAATGTAAAGGAAATATCTCCCCGCATCCGTCCGTCGGGCATCACTGATTTGCAGGGAGCAGTCGCCGCGCGCTGGATCCCCCGTCAGCCGGAACCGGCCCTGGGTCTCCTGCGACACCCCCAGGCTGGTGCCACTGCTGGCCACGGGAGGATCCTGCCCCCCAGTAGCAGGCTCCTTGTACCACCGTCCGTAGAGCCGGGCCGAGGGATTGTCGGTGTCGTACGAGGCTGGGTACATGAAGGTGCAGGGGACGAGAACGCAGAGACCCTCCTGCACCGACACCGACTGCGGCACCGTCAGGGTAAATCCGGGCGGCTGGGACAGGGACCCTGCAGGGGGCGGGGAGGGATCGAAGTGGGGCCCAGAGAGAGCAGAGCCCCCCCCCCCGAGCTCCCCCCAGACAGGGCCGGCTCCAGGCACCAGCCTGCCAAGCTTGGGAGGGGGCGGCACTCGGGGTTTGTTTTTGTTTGGCCGGGCGGCGCTGGGGGGAGGTGGCGCTGGTGGCAGGCGGGTGCCCTGTTGGGGGGGCGGGGACTTGGGCGACGCGACACTTGGAGGGCGGGGCTTGGGCGACATTACCCTCGGGGCGGGCACTTGGGCGATGCGACATTCGGGGGCGGGATTTGGGACACGAGACGCTCGGGGCGGGACGTGGGCGACGCGACAGTTGGACGGCGGGGCTTGGGGGATGCGACCCTAGGGGCGGGGACTTGGGCGACGCGACGCTCTGGGGGCGGGACTTGGGCGACGCGACGATCTGGGGCGGGACTTGGGCGGGGCGACGGGGTAGGGATTGGGCGGGGCGACGCTCGGGGGGCGGGACTTGTGTGACGCTCGGGAGCGGGGCCTTGGGTGGCGTGACGCTCGGAGGGGGCGGCGCTCCTTGTTTTTGCTTCCGGCACCAAAAATGTTAGAACCGGCCCCGCCCCCAGAGCTCTGCTGGTGCCCCTCACTCCCGACCTGCAGCCCCCTGCCAGCCCAGCCCTGGGTCTCTGACCAATTCTCACCCCATTTAGTTTCCATCCTTCCCTACATCGACCCCGCCTGCCCCCGCTCCCTGTCACTCAGCGCCCCCTAGCACCGCACGGGGGCACTGCGCTCCCCTCCCCCTCTTGTCCAAGTTCTGGGACAGACCTGGCCCCGCTTAGCGCAGGTTCTGCCCTTCCCCCTGCCCTGGGGCTGCAGGTGCTGCTTACTTACCCCTCCAGAGCAGGGCGAGGATCAGGACCCTCAGCGTGGCAGGACCCCCTGCTCTCCAGGGGGGGCCCTGAGGCGGGAGCTTCCTTTCCCCGGTGTCCTGCTGTGGCATCGGGACTCTGCCCATGGCTGGGGTGTCCAGCTGGGACAGACCTAGAGAGAGAAGGGGGGTGGGAAGTGTGAGAGCAGAGGCTGTTGGGGACACAGATCTGCCTGGGGGACCATCAGTGCTGCTGGGCTCTGCAGGGGGCTGATCTGGGGCTGCTGGCAGTGCAGTGACCTCCCCCTCCTCAGAAAATCCCAAATCACCAGATGATCCTGAGAGATCGTGGGCTAAAAAAATCCGTAAATTGGCAAAAATAAAAAAAAAACTGAGATTTTCCTCTAAGAATCATGACAGCGGCCAGAAAATCCTGATCTGGTGACAGAAGATGGTCAGAAGACAGAACTGCTCAGTTCCTGCTTTGCTTCAGTGTAAAACAGCATGTGTGCAGGCAACCAGTGAAGTTACCATGGACAATGTTAGGCCTGAATGAATATATAGCAGACAAAACAGTTATGCTAGCCTGACTGAAATCAGGCTAGCAAAGGTTTTGATAATCCCAGAGTGGAAAAGTATTGAAAAGCAGTATTGTTTAACAGAGCCCTGGAAAACGTGAGACAAGCCTGAGATAAACCAGGTATTGCATTGCTGGCATGCCATTAGCTGTGCTAAGGACAGTGTTTGAAGAGCTGATAAGGAACTCTAGCATCCCACGGTTCAGATTCTAACTTTTTGGTTGAGTTATAGGTTTGTTTAAAAACTCCCCTGTATTTCTAACTTTTGGGTGTTGTTAAGATATAATTAATAATCTAAAGTTGTAGACATAAAGTCTAGGCATATGTGTATATTAAAAGTGTCTAGTTTTAAGTTGTTAAACAAAGGGGGGTGGGTTTTGCTCAAGTGAGTGATGTATGACGTAATAAAACTGTCTATATAGGCTAATGCTAAGCTGTAAAAAGGGCCTGGTTCTCACTGGAGACGAGCGGCCTTTTGTTGATGCGTGCACTTGTCAATAAAAGGCTTTTGATGGGATCTTGCTGGTGTTGACTGTCTCTCTAGCTGAACAGACAACGAATTTCGCTGTTGGGGTTAAAGTCCCTAACAACAACAAAGGGGAAAGGCGGCAGATCGGGATCAGTAAAGAACACGTCAGAGATGCTCTGGCCAATTTGAATGAATTCAGATCAGTGGGGCAGGAAGCTGTTCAACCCAGGGGGCTGAAGGAATTAGTCGAAGAAATCTTGGAGCCACTGGCAATAATATTTGCCAACTCATGGATGCCAGGAGAGGTCCCATCAGACGGGAGAAGGGCTAACAGAGTGGCCATCTTTAAAAGGGGGAAAGGGAGGAGCCGGGGAACTATAGACCAGTCAGCCTGACCTCAACACCTGGAAAGCTACTAGAGTTATGTATAAAACCTTCAATTTGTGAGGCCGAAGGGGTGATCACCAGCATGGATTTACCAAGAACAAATCCTGCCAAACCAGCTTGGTTTCCTTCTTTGAGGAGGTAACTGGTTGGGAGCTGGGGGAAAGCAGTGGACATAACATACCTGGACTTCAGCAAGGCTTTTGACACAGTCCCACATGACATTCTCATAAGGAAGCTGGAGACAACTTCTGACGGAACTCAGATGTGAAATTGCAGAACTACTAACTCTCATTTAAATCAGCTTTTGTACCAGATGACTGGAGGAGAGCGAATTTGACACCAATTTTTAAAAAAGGCTCCAGGGGTGATCCTGGCAGTTGAAGGCCAAGAAGCCTAACTTCAGTGATGGGCAAACTGGTTGAAATTATAGTAAAGTGAAAGTATAGCAAAGAGCAGAATGATCAGATGCAGAGATTTGTTGGGGAAGACTCAATATGGTTTTTGTAAAGGGAAATCATGGTTCACCAAACTCCTAGAATTTTTTGAGGGAGTCAACAGCATGTGGACAAGGGTGACCCAGTCCATGTACTTAGATTTTCAGAAAGCCTTGGACAAGGTTCCTCCCAAAAGGCTCCTATGCAAAGTGAGCTGTCATGGGATAAGTGGGAAGATCCTCTCCTGGATCAGTGACTGGTTAAAAGATAGCAAACAAAGGATAGGAATAAAAGGCTAATTTTCACAGTGGAGAGAGGTGAATAGTGGTGTCCCCAGGGGTCTGTACTGGGACCAGTGCTGTTCAACATGTTCATAAACAATCTGGATAAAGGGGTAAACAGGGAGGTGGAAAAGTTTGCAGATGATACAAAACTTCTCAAGATAGTTAAGTTCAAAGCTGACCGCAAAGAGCTACAAAGGGATCTAACCAAACTGGGTGACTGGGTAACAAAATGGCAGATGAAATTCAATGTTAATAAATGAAAAGTGATGCACATTGAGAAACATAATCCCAACTAGACATATGAAGTGATGGGGTATAAATAAGCTGTTACCACTCAAGGAAGAGATCTGAGAGTCACTATAGATAGTTCTCTGAAAACACCCACTCAATGTGCAGCGGTCATTAAAAGAATTTGTTGGGCATCATTAAGAAAGGGATAGATAATAAGACAGAAAATATCATATTGCCCCTCTGTAACTCCATGGTAACTCTCAAATCTTGAATACTGCATGCAGTTCTGGATGCCCCATCTCAAATCGGAATTAGAAAAGATTCAGAAAAGAGCAACAAAAATGATGATGGGTGTGGAACAGCTTTCCCAGAAGGAGAGATTAATAAAACTGGGACTGTTCAGCTTGGAAAAGAGACGCCTAAGGGGCGCTATGATAGATGTCTGTAAAATCCTGACTAGTGTGGAGACAGTAAATGCGGTGTTATCATTTACTCCTTCCCATAACACAAGAACTAGAAGTCCCCAAATGAAATGAATAGGCGGCAGGTTTAAAAGAAATGTAAGGACGAATTTCTTCACACAATGCACAGTGAACTCTGCAGACAGGGTGGGGCGCTAATGCTGCCCTCTCTGCCCCACAGCTGCATTCTACGCTGCCCCACTCGACCCTGCTCCTTCTGCAGCTGGGACTCTCCTCCTTGTCAGTGTTACAGATCCTCCATCCTGTCCCTTCTTGTGAGAATGGTGGGGCCCACTCCCGACTTCCCATCCTCACATGTGAATTAGGCCACTCACACCTTCCCCCCGTCTTTACCTGTTAAAATGGTACAGGCCTCTCACTCCTGCCTCCCCCTCCCCATCCACTGCAGTGAGCTGGGCAGGTCTCAGCTTGGATCCCCCATGGCCCATGCACCGTCCCCTCCCAGAGCAGGGTGGGTCGAGCCCCATAGTCCAGGGCTGGAGGGGAAGGGACCAGCCCTGAGAGATCCAGACTCCATCCCTAACCCTGGGGGCTGCCCTGCCCCTGTAGAGTATCTGGGAGCCCCAGGGGGGTCTGTGCCCCACACATACACTCCACTTTGCCCCCCATGGAGTTGGGTCAGCACAATGGAGTGAGCACAGTTGGACTATGGGTGAGATGTTTGCACGTATGTGCTCAACCTGGGGTATCTATAACTGCCCCCTCTGCAATACCTGCCCTCCCTGCCCCCAAACCCGCCCCCATGGGGAAGGGGAAACCCCTGGCAGTTCCATTTCCCACCATCCCTCTGCTGCCCTCAGGAAGGAGACTGAGAGATGGGAGCTGGGGAACCCCCTGCTGTACGTGCCCCCCTGAGCCAATGTCTCCAGTGTGGTCCTCATGGTGGGGGAGCCCTGGGGTGGGATCCTGCTTGGGATGGAGGGGCATCAGCAGAGCTGTGGGGGTGGGGAGCCCAGGGCTGCAATAGCAAGGGGCTGCGGGTCGGGATTGAGGGGCACCCCAGTCTCCATAGACCATCCAGCTCCCTCCCCCCCATTTCCACTCACCCCTAGACCTGCAGAGGGGGGTTCAGCACCCGGCTCTCCGACCCTGCAGCCCGGGTTCCTCAAGGTTTGTGACTCGGAGCCTGGGGAAGCAGCATGCACAGAAACCTGAAAGCAGAAGTGGGAGCTGTCAGGGGCCCTTGGGGGCAGATGCTCTCTCAGAAACCCCAAAATCAGCATCTGCCAACTTCCCCTCCCTCTGGCTGGCACTGCCTGCGGCTTCCCTGCAAGAGGGGCAGGCTGCATATTGCTTGTGGGGCTGGAAATAGAAACCAGGAGTCCAGACTCTGAGCCCTGCTAACCCCCAACTCTCCTCCCTCAGCTAGGACAGAACCCAGTAATGGCAGGGGGGCGTCCAGCCCCTGCATCCGCTCTAACCCTTTATTTCTGCTGTCTCCAGTTACCAAACAATGTTTTAACACTAGCAGTTTGCACCTCTTATCACACTGTACGGGCCGCAGATCCTAATCACTTACCCGGAGCTGAGATGCGTTCGCCTCTGGGGTGGGACGGCTGCAAAGAGCTCACTGGCGCCGCTCAGAGAATTCTTCCTAAATCCTAAATCCTAAAATACTGAATTAACTTTAGGAAAAACACAGAAATATGCACAGATCCATGTCGAAACCATTGCCAGTCATTTATTTAGGGGGTTTTGCTGACTCAATAATAAAATAATGTTCAGTTCTCTCTATTCTTTCCTGGACCTGAACAGAACAGAGACACAAATAAGGGGCTTTGAACGTTCCTGTCTTTTGTTGTTGTTATTTTTTCCCATGGGGGTTCCAGCCCGGGAGCACCCACAGAGTCGGCCCCTGAGCTTTTTCCAGCCTCCCAGCTGGCTCCTAAGTCTGCTGAGAAAAGGGACAAACATACACGTATCCCTTCTCCCAGCAGACTGACTCAGCCCCGGAAGTGCAGGGGACAAATTAAGCCCCAGATGGGGAGGTGGGTAGGGAGGCAGTGGGGGCCAGAGGCAATAGGGGGACTGGATGGGGGGGCTTGGGGAGGCATTCGGAGCAATGGGTAGGGGGGGTGAGCCCAGGGCTGGAGCTTACTGCTGCATGGCCAGGGGCCAGGGCCAGAGCCCACCACTGCATGGCCAGGAGACAGAGCCCAAAGCACACGGGACAGGGCCCAGGGCGGGACCCTGGGGCCCAGAGTTGGAACCTGAAACCCAACAGCTGGAGCCTGCCACCCCAGGGCTGAACCAACTTCACCACCCCTGGGAAGGTGGGCAACTCACTGGCCCCCTCTCCTCCAGAGTTTGTGTCTCCAGATAGGGCAGGGCCAACCCCCTGCTGGCAGGCCCAGCTGTGGGATCCCTGCTTTGCCCACCCCAGTCACGACCCAGGAGGCTCTGGCCACAGGAAAAGCCACATTTGAGAAACACGGTCCTAGAATGTCCTACATAACCTGGATCCACTGGCCTGAGATCTCGGTGCCATTGATGCAAGGAGAGAGATTGTCACAGATACAGGCAGCTCCCACAGACAGCCGGCTTCTGACCCCATCGCGGGGGGGACTGGCTGTGGGAAGGGGGAATAGGACACGGGTATTTTCCCCTGTGGACTCCTAGCAGAGGAATCATTAGCAGATCAGAATTGGTCCATTGAGAGCAGACATTTGTTTTCTGTCTCTTGGTTCCTCAAACGCCTCCCAGGTCCCGGGTCACTGAGGATTCCCTAATGATGAGAGCTGGGGCAGCGGATCTCAGAAAGGGCAGCTGAATTCCAGTGGCTTCAGACTCCAGCCTTCGATTTAAGAGCTGAGATGCAGCTGAATCTGGGGTGGGGCACGGGGACTGTTTATACAGGGATCCCTCATCCAGTGCTGAGCTGCAGAAGTGTCTGGGAAAAACTTATAACTAAAAGAAATGCAGCACCCCCTAGATGCATTGAGGCCAGCCCTGGCAGCTGGGCCTTCCCCAGTCTCCCAGCCTGGCCCGGTCTCCCAGCAAGACCATGGCACGCTTTGCACCAGGGCACTGGCACATCAGCTCTGCCCCCCTCTATGTGGGCATCAATGGCTGTGCTGGAAGGCTGGTTGCCAAGCGGATCTCGTACAAAAGGAAGTTTCCAGTCAGTGAGTTTGCTCCACTTCCGGCCGATCGGCCACAGTTCGGGGCCGGGCAAGAGCAGCGGAGAGCAGGGGAGCGGGTGTGATGAAGCAGGATTTTTTGTTTAGTTTTTTCAATGGTTTGCATGCAGAGGGGGTGGGACTCAGTTTCCTGGGTGTTACTGGTTTAGCGAAGTGGTGGGAGAGGGAGTTTGTTGTTACAGGGGGCCAGTGAATGGCCTGGAGAATGGATACCACAGTGACTGGTGACCTGGTGACTCGGAGGCCCAGTTCAGGAGTCACAGCTGGTTCTGGCCAGTGGGAGAACAATGAGCTATGAAGAGAGGACTTGAGTGACCAGACCAGCCAGTTCCATCCAGAGGGAAAACAAAGGAAGAATAGAGTCATAGATTCACAGACTTTAAGGTCAGAAGGGACCATTATGATCATCTAGTCTGATCTCCTGCATAACGTAGGCCACAGAATCTCACCCACGCACTCCTGCAATAAACCCCTAACCTATGTCTGAGCTATTGAAGTCCTCAAATCATGGTTTAAAGACTTCAGGGTGCAGAGAATCCTCCCGCAGGTGACCCGTGCCCCACGCTGCAGAGGAAGGTGAAAAACCTCCAGGGCCTCTGCCAATCTGCCCTGGAGGCAAATTCCTTCCCCACTCCAAATATGGCGATCAGCTAAACCCTGAACATGTGGGCAAGACTCACCAGCCAGACACCCAGGAAAGAATTCTCTGTAGTAACTCAGATCCCAACCCATCTCACATCCCATCATAGACCATTGGGCATATTTACCACTAATAGTCAAAGATCAATTAATTGCCCAAGTTAGGCTATCCCATCATACCACCCCCTCCATAAACTTATCAAGCTTAGTCTTGAAGCCAGATATGTCTTGTACCCCACTGCTCCCCTTGGAAGGCTGTTCCAGAATTTCACTCCTCTGATGGTTAGAAACCTCAGTCTAATTTCAAGTCTAAACTTCCTGATGGGCAGTTTATATCCATTTGTTCTTGTGTCCACATTAAATAATTCCTCTCCCTCCCTGATATTTATTCCTCTGATATATTTCTAGAGAGCAATCGTATCTCCCCTCAGCCTTCTTTTGGTTAGGCTAAACAAGCCAAGCTCTTTGAGTCTCCTTTGATAAGACAGTTTTTCCATTCCTTGGATCATCCTAGTAGCCCTTCTCTGTACCTGTTCCAGTTTGAATTCATCCTTATTACACATGGGAGACCAGAACTGCACACAGTATTCCAGGTTAGGTCTCACCAGTGCCTTGTATAACGGTACTAACACCTCCTTATCTTTGCTGGAAATACCTCGCCTGATGCATCCCAAGACCGCATTAGCCTTTTTTCACAGCCATATCACATTGGTGGCTCATCCTGTGATCAACCAATGCTGCGAGATCCTTCTCCTCCTCTGTTAATTCCAACTGATGAGTCCCCAGTTTATAACAAAAATTCTTGTTGTTAATCCCTAAATGCATGACCTTGCACTTTTCACTATTAAATTTCATCCTATTACTTCTACTCCAGTTTACAAGGTCATCCTGATCTTCTTGTATGATATCCCGGTCCTTCTCTGTGTTAGCAATACCTCCTAGCCTCGTGTCTTTTGCAAACTTTATTAGCACACTCCCACTTTATGTGCCAAGGCCAGTAATAAAAAGATTAAATAAGATTGGTCCCAAAACCAATTCCTGAGGAACTCCACTAGTAACCTTCCTCCACCCTGACAGTTCACCTTTCAGTATGAGCCATTGTAGTCTCCCCTTTAACCAGTTCCTTATCCACCTTTCAATTTTCATAATGATCCCCGTCTTGTCCAATTTAACTAATAATAATGCCACTCGTTATTGGAACTCACTTACAAAACATTTTTTTTAAATATTACATGAATATCTTGTCTCATACTATACAATTAGAATTTATACTCCCTATTCCATGATGAGATATTTTGGGGCTATAATGTATTTTAATTAAAACAATCTTTAGATAGAGCAGCAAAGAATCCTGTGGCACCTTATAGACTAACAGACGTTTTGCAGCATGAGCTTTTGTGGGTGAATACCCACTTTGTCGGATGTCTTGCATCCGACAAAGTGGGTATTCACCCACGAAAGCTCATGCTGCAAAACGTCTGTTAGTCTATAAGGTGCCACAGGATTCTTTGCTGCTTTTACAGATCCAGACTAACACGGCTACCCCTCTGATACTTGACATAATCTTTAGATAGATTTTTTTTCCTCAAAAAGTATTTTATAAAAGAAAAATCCTATATAAATTAAAAAAATCCAATGTTATTTATTTATTTTTTAAAAAAAATCATTGATTTTTATTCACCCTGTTTAGTATTTTAAGCAAATACATAGGTGTGGGTGGGAAAGATGGTAAAGTTAAGTTTTGTAAAATGTTTTTCCCCCTAATCAGGCATGTGCAGCTCTCCTGACAATGCTGTAGTTAGAGCTACAGGGACACCTCCACCAGAACAGCCAAAGAACCCGGAATCTGCTTTGAGACCATTAACGACACCAATACAAAACAGCACAGGAGTGCAGATGAAGCCTCAGGACAGTCCACACCTCCTATACGGCAAACCCAAGGACAACACAAAAGACTCTGTTAAAAACCAACCACTCAAACACAACTCCAGTTCCTTAGCGGCCACCACCACACCAAGCCCAGAGAAAACTGTGAGCGAAAACGCCCACATTCACACACCTGGAGCACACGCTTTAGGGGTTGTGAATAAAAAAACCAAGGACTGACAAACCATTTTCCCAACACCATAATCTCCTCTCAGCTCCCCCATATTCTAGTATTTGGGAAAAGGATGATGCTTCATTCAGAATACAGGTGGATGCTGGATCCTCAGGGGGTCTAAAAGAAAGGAGGACTGGAAACGACATCTGTCATAAACAGACACTTAAGGGTTAATTCCTCTTTTACCTGAAACGGGTTTAGAAGGTCACATAACCTAGCTGACACCTGACCAGAGGAACCAATGGGGGGGGACAAAGAGGGAGGAGGGAAATCAGTCTTTGTCTCTTCAGAAAAGTTTGTGACGGAGTGAAGGATCCAAGAATCAGCCATTTAACATTTCTTAAAAGTAGTAAGTGTTTAGAGAAGGAATGTATTAGCTTAAGTTTATTTTCTTTTGTGACTTGGTTTTGCACAGAGGGAAAATCAAATTGGGTTCTTTTTTGTAACTAAGGTTTTTGCCCAGAGGAACATCCTCTGTGGTTTGAACAGGGCTGGCTCCAGGCACCAGCCAAGCAAGCTCGTGCTTGGGGCGGCAGGTTCTAAGGGGCAGCATTCCCTCAAATTATTTTTGTTTTTTTTTACTTTGCCGCTTCGGCTGCCCCACGGTATTTTTTTTTTTTGGCTTCATCACTTCGGCTGCCCCGCGGGTTTTTTCTTTTTGGTTTGCCGCTCCAGCTGCCCTGTAGGGGGCAGTGGCACGGAGGAGAGGAGCACCCTGCTGGGAGCGGGCTGCACCCTCTGTCTGCCCCAGCTGGCCGCCCCCTTTCTCTTTCCTCCCTCATTCCCTCTCGCTCCCTCCGCTGCCCAGGGCATGTCTGCAGCGCCGGGAGTCACCCTGCACCCACGTCCCAGCCACCCTGCACCGTTTTTTTTGCTCTGGTGCTCCAGCCACCCCGCAGGTTTGCCTTTTTTTTTTTTTTTTCACTTGGGGCAGCAAAAAAGCCAGAGCTGGCCCCGGTTTTGAATCTGTTGTCTGTGAGAGTAGCTTGTATGCTAATCTCACAGAGGTATTCCTTTCACCCCTTTTTCTTTAATTAAAAGTCTTCTTTTAAGAACCTGATTGATTTTTTCCTTGTTTTAAGATCCAACGGATTTTTGGATCTGGGCTCACCAGGAACTGGTGGGAGGTGAATCAGTCTCAATCCTGCCAGGAAAAGGGGGATAAAGACTGGGGAAATATTTGGGGGGAAGACAGAGTTTCCAATGACGCTCCCATAAACGTTTGTTTCAACTATTTGGTGGTGGCAGCTACTAAATCTAAGCTGGCAAATAAGCTTAGGGGTTATCTCATGCAGGTCCCCACATCTAACAGAGGGGCCATCTTTAAAAGGGGGCAAAGGAGGAGTCTGGGAACTATAGACCAGTCCGCACCCGGTTCTTTGCAGCCCATTTCCTCATCCACCCCACCTGGGTGCTGGTGCAGTGAGCTCAGCGGGTGTCAGCCTGGATCCACCATGGCCCATGCACCAGCCCAGAGCAGGGTGGGATAGGCCCTGCTGCCCAGGGCTGTAGGGGCAGGGAAAGGCCCCGTGAGATCCAGCCTCCATCCCCATCCCTGGGTCGGGACCCTGCTCGGCCTTGAGGGGCATCGGCAGAGCTGTGGGGGCGGGGAGCCAGGGCTGGGATAGCAAGGGGCTGCTGGTCGGAATTGAGGGGCTCCCCAGTCTCCGTAGACCTTCCAGCTCCCTCCCCCCTATTTCCACTCACCCCTAGACCTGCAGAGGGGGGCCCAGCACCTGGCTCTCCGACCCTGCAGCCTGGGTTCCTGACTGAGATCCTGGGGAAGCAGCAAGCACAGAAATGTGAAAGCAGAAGTGGGAGCAGACGGGAGGGGGTTGGGGGGAGATGCTCTCTCAGAAACCCCAGCACCAGCATCCTGCCAACTTCCCTTCCTTCTGGCCGGCCCTAACCACATCTTCCCTGCAACAGGGGCAGGCTGCATATTGCTTGTGGGGCTGGAAATAGAACCTAGGAGTCCAGGCTCTGAGCTCTGCTAACCCCCACTCTCCTCCGAGAGCTGGGATAGAACCCAGGAGTCCTGACTCCCTGCCTCCACCCCACACTGTAACCCACTAGACCCTGCTCCCCTCCCAGTGCCAGGGACAGGAAAGGAGTCCTGACTCTGAGACCCTGTACACCCCACTCTGGTCCCAGAGCTCTGCATGGACCCAGGAGTCCTGGCTCCCAGCCCCACTGTTATGACCATTAGCCTCCCAGAGTCGGGAATAGAACCCAGGAGTCCTGGCTACCTGCCCCCCATCCCAGATCTATCCCTTTATTACTGGTTTTCCCCATTAAACAATAATATTTGAAGACTAGCAGCTCACACCTCTTATCATATTGTACATGCAGCAAATGCTAATCACTCACCCCGAGCTGAGATGCAGCCGCCTCTGGGGCGGGGCGGCTGGGAACAGCCCACTGGAACAGCAGATGTCCGGTTAGGATGGCTAGTGAATCCCGACTCCAATGGGAAGAACCGGGTGCCTGAGGAGACCTGCCTGGGACTGAGCAGGCGCGAGTGTCAGGGCGAGGGCTGGTGCAAGATGTGAGATTTCAAGACAGGAAAGGGAAGTCAGGGTGTGAATCTGGCCCTAGAGCGTCTTGCAGAAGACGGTTCAAGTGGCTGCAGATCTCGGTGCCATCGACACAAGCAGGAGATACAGGCAGCTCTCACGGACAGCCGGCTTCTGACCCCACCGCGTGGGGGTGCATACTGGCTGGGGGGACTGGCTGGGAGGGTAATGGGGCACAGGGCCCTTCCCATCAATGGGGCTCTGGCTCCAATCTGCCCCAGGGTGAGTTAGACACTCTGTATCTCAGGGAAACAACCTACACCCCCATTTTTATCGTTAGAAAATGACTGTGTGTATCCAATGCAAGTTTGTCATTTCGAGTGTCTTCAGAAGGCATGTGAGGCACTGAGCATTGCTCCCTCCAGCCAGGCCCATCTCCTTCTATAAATGGAGAGAGGCTAACTGGGCTTCTGGCTTCCCTGGCCTTCTTATAAGGCCCTGGTGCTCAGTTTGAGGCGTGGCCCCAGCTGCAGCCACTTCCCCCATCAGCCCAGCCTAAAGCCCCTTCCCAGGGCTGTTTTCAACCCCTTCAGGGCAGGAGCAGTGGTCCACCCTGCTACAGGGAGCGCTCTGTCTGCTTGGGCTGCCCTGCTGGCTGGAGTGCCCCCCCTTCTCTGGCTGCCTTGCTGGCTGGAGCCCCTTCTCCCTTCCTGGGCTGCTGCTGCTAGCTGGAGTGCTTCTTCCCAGAACTGCTGCTCCTGCTACACCTGCTGAGCAAGTAAGCAAGTGAGTGAGGGGTGGGGGGGGCCTTGCTGGCCAGCCCCCACTCCCCCACCCCTGGAGGGCGAAGCCAGGACCCCACCACTACAGCTACCACCTGGGGGGGTCCTTCCTGCCTGGCCACCAGGGCTGCTGGAGAAGGAGGAGAGGCTGCTGCTGCTGCTGGGGCTGTGTTTGTCCCGGGGAGCTGCTGGAGCCTGGAGGAGGACTGAGAAGACCACCGGCTGCTGGGAAGTGCACAGGAATCTGAAGACCACTGTGGAGGGGGCCTTAAAAACTGAGTAACTTTTTGACTGTGCTCTAGTGGTGGGGGTTTAGACTGTGTTTGTGGGGACACGGGGGTGTGGCGTGGAGCCTGCCCCCTGGTCCATCTGTGTCCCCCCCCAACACCCACCACCACCGCTGCCCCCTCCACCACCCCTGCAGTCCCTTACCATCTGCCTCAGTTCCTGCCTCTGGGACTCGGCTGCTCGCCTGGCCTGCCACGCCCTATTGCCACCGTTTGGGCCTCCAGCGGCAGCCAGCTAGCCATTGACTGTGCACAAGTGCTTGTGGGTGCACGCACCCCCCCCTTCCCCTGGACTGACCCCTTCCCCTCTGCAACAGGCCCCCTAGCTTTGCCCCTTGTTGCCTGCTCCGTTTGCCCCTTGTGGGCCCCCTCCCCCGGCACCCAGCTTCAGTTTGTTTGCCTGCCCCGCCCGTCTCCCTTTGAAGCTTTGTTTGTCCTGCCCCAGCCCTGAAGCCAGCCCCTTGGTCCCTCTGCCCCACTCCCAGCCTGGTTGCTCCCCTCCCTCCGCGGCCCCTCACCCTGATTAGCCCCTCCCCTCGTGCGCCCATAGTCCCATCAGTGCGCTTGTGCCTCTCCCCTGTTTAAGTTGCCCCTCCTGCACTGCACCCCCCATTGCTCTTGTTTCCCCCGCCCCCTCCCTTAGTGCAGCTAGAGGAGCCGGATTTTGCTCCTGTGTCGGTACCTGACCCCCCCCCCCAAGTCCTCGATAGTCCCCGTATCTGCCCCCCCCTCTCTATTGTTGGCACCCTCCTCCCTGCCCACAGCCTAGCAGGGAGGAGTGGGTGACCTGTTCTTCCCCCCCGCCCCCTTTCTCCGGTGTTTGCCCTCCCTCCCCGTTCAGCATGGCGGGAGGCGCGGCGGGTGGGATTCCCGGGACGACGTCTGTCCCCCCTCCCTCGCCTGCTCCCCCCAAACGCCTCCCGGTCTCGACCTCAACCGCCGCTGCCGGACCACCTGCCACCACTCCCGCTGAGGCGCCGGCAGCGGCGACCGACGGGGTGCCCTCTGCTGCTGCCACGTCCCTCGCCCCTTCCGCCTCTGGGGGAGCCCCCCCGGCCGGCGGAAAGGGTCGGGGCAAAAAGAAGGGAAAGGGCCCCGCTAGGAAGACTAAGCCCTCCATGGCGGAGCCTGCCACCACTGCCGCGGCCCCGCCACCGGCCGCGGCGTCCCTCCCCGCTGTTCCCTCCACCAGCTCTGCGGGTGTCCCTCCCTCGGCCCCCAGAGCGTACGCCCAGGTGGCGGCGGCCCCCCCGCCCGCCGCTACGTCATCTCCCCCGACCGCCGCCTCCGCTACCATCTACAGCGGCCGGGGCCCCTTCCCCACCTTGACCCGGAAGCACGGCGTCCGTTGCCTCCTGGTGCCCGCCTCGCCCCACGTGGAGACCTACGTGCGGGCGTTGGCGAGGGTGGTGGGGCCCACGGCCATCGTGGCGGCCTCCAAAATGTACAGCAAGGCGGTCTTCTTCCTTGCCTCGGAGGCCGCCGCCCAGGAGGCGGTGGAGAAGGGCCTGGCGGTGGGGGGCGTGTTCGTCCCCCTGGAACCGCTGGAGGACCTGGGTGTCTGAGTGGTCCTGACCTCTGTCCCTCCCTTCCTGCCCAATGTCGCCCTGTTACCCGCCCTCTCTACCTTGGGGAAGCCCATCTCCGTGGTGAGCCCTCTCCCCTTGGGCTGCAAAGACCCCGCCCTCCGTCACGTCCTCTCGTTCCGCCGGCAGGTGCAGCTTCAACTGTCGCCGGCGGCGCGTGGCGGAGAGGCGCTCGAGGGGTCTTTCCTGGTCCCCTATCAGGGGGCCCAGTACCGGGTGCATTTATCCACGGGGGAGGCCCGGTGTTACCTCTGCCAGGCGACGGGGCACGTCCGGAGGGACTGCCCCTTGGCCCGGCACGGGGGAGCGCCCGGGACCCCCGAGCCCCGGCAGGGTGCCGGCCCCGTCATCGCCAGCGCCCCTGGCCACCCGGTGCCCAGAGTCGCCCCTCCTCCTCCTCAGCCCATCACCGCTCCCGCTCGGGCCTCAGGGGTACGTCCTCCAGGGCGCCCAGCCGAGCGGGAGAGCCCTGCCTCTGCTGCCTGCACTCTGGCGGGGCCTGTGGAGGAGGGTGCGGCAGGGGTACTGCCGGGCGTGGGAGAGGGCTCTCCCCAGGGGGACTCTTCCCTCTCTCCTGCTGTCCCCCCAGTGCCTCTCCGAGCCCCTGAACTGGCATCCTTGCCCCCCGACCCAACCCCTGTCGACCGGCCCAACGATGATGCCATGGAGGGCTGGACCCGGGTAGAGGGTAAGCGGGGCAAGCGGAAGGCTCGAGCTCCGCCCGTGCCACCTGAGGCGGAAGCCCCCCGTAAGACCAGAAAGGGGGCCGCCGACACCGAGCCTCCCGCCGTGCCCCAGGGGTTGACCCATCTGCCGATGATGGCTAGGGCAGACGTGGCAGCACCGGAAGGTACCACCATCCCTCCTCCGCAGTCCCTTCTTGTGGAGGCCTCCGATGAAGCCCCTCCTGTTCCCTTGCCCCCCGCAATACCCGAGGTGAGCGTCGCCTCGGGTGCGAGTGGGGAGGACCCCGGGGTGGTGGGAGGTGAGCTCCCCTCCATCTTCGCGGAGATCGAGGCCCTGGGTCTGACCCCGGTCACCCCGGGGGAGGACGACCCTCTGCCCACGGGCCTCGACTTAGCCGACCTCACCCCAGCTTCCCCTTCCCCGTGCTCCACCGACCCTCCCGCTGCGTCCGCTACCGCCTCTGCGGGTCCCCTGGACTCCTCAGCCTGCCCGGCTGCAGATGGTACCCTGCTGCTGGCTGCTGAGCCTGCTGTAGCAACGGCCGGTGCCTCGTGGCAGGGAGATGGGCTACCGGGGGTGTCCCTCGGTGGTGCGGAGCAATCGAGTCCCTTCCCGGGTGGGGGCCCCTCTGAGGGTTCTGCATCTCTCTGCGCCGAGGCTGCTCTACCTGCCGTTGAGCCTGAGCCCGGTGTCACTGGGGACCCCCTCCCTACCCCTCCAACTCCCGTACCTGGCCGCGAGGAGACACTTACTGATGGTTCAGCTCCTGCGGCCCAGGGTCCCGTCTCTCTCCCTCCCCCCACCCCTGCTCCGGACCCCAGCCCGCCCCCCGCCACCACCCCGGCGGTTATTGCCGCCCCTCGGGTTGGCTCCTTCCCTTTCCCAGGGGATGGCTCCCAGGGAGCGGCCTTTGAATTTCACAGTCCCGACCCGCTCGGGGCTGTACTCTTCCCTCCGCCGCCCCCCACTGAGCCAGGGCCCGCCCCTTGCTTGCCCGTCCCGGTGAGCCACGGGGCTGCGCCAGAGGTGCCACCGGTGGACCCCTGGAGGCCAGTGACCCCGCCCCCCCATACGCTGCGAGAGGAATTGCGGGAGTTCGTGGAGGCCGTCCGGGGCGCCCGCAACACGGGCGTGCTTGCTCTCCAGCGCTGGGGACTTCCACCGGATCCTCCTGGCCACGCGGGCCCTCATAGGGGAGGGCAAGGGACCGGGAAGCAGAATGTCGCTTACCACCAGGCGCGCGGCTTCCGTGACTCCTGCTCGCCGGGGTGGGCCACGGTTTGCTGCGCGGCCCAGCGGGGTCGTGAGCGCCCCTGCTGACGTGGATTCCCCCCAGCCCTCCTCATGGCAGTCATCACCTTTGCCACACTAAACGCCCGGAGCTGTAGGGTGGGTTTCCGCAGGAGCCAGGTGCTCTCCTTCCTTCGGGAGGGGGGGTACTCCGTGGTTTTCCTGCAGGAGACCCACACGGATCCGGCCGCCAAAGCTAACTGGCGGCTGGAGTGGGGGGACGGGGTCTACTTCAGCCATCTCACCACCCATCAGGCTGGGTGGCTACCCTGTTCTCCCCGACCTACGGCCAGAGGTGCTGGGGTCGCCGAGGCTGTGCCGGGCCGCCTGCTGCACCTCCGGGTCCACATGGCGGGGCTTGTGGTCAACCTCATCAACATCTATGCCCCAGCATTTGCCCCGGAGCGGCTGCAGTTCTATCGGCAGGCGTCCGCCTTCCTCGGCTCCCTGGATCCTCGCGAGTGCCTGGTCCTGGGCGGGGACTTTAACACCGTCCTCGAGGAGCGGGACCGCTCGGGGACCGAGCAGAGCCCGGCCGCGGGCGTCCTCAGGAGATCGTCGCCCACCACTCCCTGGTGGACGTCTGGCGCGACCACCACCCGGACGACGCCTCCACGTACACCTATGTCCGGGTGGGAGCCCATCGGTCGTGCCACTCCCGGTTGGACCGTATCTATCTGTCCCGGTTCCATCTCTCACGGGCCCAGTCCTCCAGCATCCGGCCGGCCCCTTTTTCGGACCACCACCTCGTCACCGTGATGGCCTCTCTATGCGCGGAGAGGCCGGGGCCGGCCTATTGGCACTTCAACAACAGCTTGCTGGAGGATGGGGGCTTCGTGGCGTCCTTCCGGGAGTTCTGGCTGGCCTGGCGAGGGCAGCGCGCGCCTTTCCTCGGCGCGGCGGTGGTGGGATGTGGGAAGGTTCGCGCCCGGCTCTTCTGCCGTGACTACACCGGGCGCCAGCCGGCGGAGGATGCGGCGATAGGGCAGTTGGAGCGGGAGGTCTTAGAGCTGGAGGCGTCTGGCCGCCAGCCCGAGATCCATCCGCTGCGGGCGTGCCGGGAGAAGCGGGAGGAGCTCCGGGTCCTGGAAGACCATCGGGCCGGGCGCCTTTGTTCGATCCGCATCCGCCTCCTTCGGGAGATGGATCGCGGCTCCCGCTTCTTCTACGCCCTGGAGAAACGGAGGGGGCCAGAAGCACGTCACCTGCCTCCTGGCGGGCGGCTCCCCCTCACGGATCCGGCGGAGATGTGCGAGAGGGCCCGGACCTTCTCGCGCCTTTTCTCCCGGATCCGACCGATCCTGCCGCTTGCAAAGTGCTCTGGGACGGACTCCCGATGGTCAGCGCGGCGACCGGACCGGCTAGAGCTGCCTCTCACTCTGGCGAGTTCTCGGAAGCCCTCCGTTGCATGCCCACCAATAAATCCCGGGCATGGACGGGCTGACCGTGGAGTTCTACCGCGTGTTCTGGGACGTCCTCGGCCCAGACCTAGTCACCGTCTGGGCCGAGTCCTTGCGGAGCGGGGTCCTCCCTCTCTCGTGCAGGCGAGCCGTGCTCGCTTTATTGCCGAAGAGGGGGGACCTCCGCGATTTACGGAATTGGCGTCCCATCTCGCTCCTCAGTACGGACTATAAAATTGTTGCGAAGGCCATTTCGATTCGGCTAGGGTCCGTGCTGGAGGACGTGATCCACCCAGACCAGACCTACACCGTCCCGGGCCGTACCATCTTCGATAACCTGTATCTGGTCCGGGATCTCTTGGAGCTTGGGTGCAGGGATGGTCTGTCGTTCGCCCTCCTGTCCCTGGATCAGGAGAAGGCGTTCGACAGGGTGGACCACGGGTATCTCCTGGGCACTCTGCAGGCGTTAGGCTTCGGGTCCCAGTTTGTGGGTTTTCTCCAGGTGCTGTACGCTTCCGCGGAGTGTCTGGTCAGGCTCAACTGGACCCTGACTGAGCCGGTCAGCTTCGGGCGGGGAGTGTGGCAGGGGTGCCCCCTCTCGGGCCAGCTGTACGCCCTGGCGATCGAGCCCTTCCTCTGTCTCCTCCGCAGGAGGTTGACGGGGTTGGTGCTTCGGGAGCCGGAGCTGCGGCTGGTCCTGTCGGCGTACGCCGACGATGTGCTCCTCGTGGTCCAGGACCCGGGTGACTTGGCGCGGGTGGAGGCCTGCCAAGCCGTGTACTCGGCGGCCTCCTCCGCCCGGGTCAACTGGGTCAAGAGATCTGGCCTGGTGGTCGGGGACGGGTGGCAGGCGAGCTCCCTCCCACCCGCGCTTCAGGCCATCCGGTGGAGCGCGGGTCCGCTGCTCTATCTCGGCGTTTACCTTTCTGCTACGCATCCCTCTCCGCCGGAGAACTGGCAAGGTTTGCAGGGCAGGGTGGCTGAGCGGCTCCGGAAATGGACAGGACTCCTCCGGTGCCTTTCCCTCCGAGGGAGGGCACTGGTGCTCAATCAACTGGTCCTGTCCATGCTCTGGTACCGGCTCAACACCCTGGTCCCGGCCCCGGTGTTCCTGACCGACCTCCGGAGGGTGGTGCTGGAGTTCTTTTGGCCAGGACTGCACTGGGTCCCTGCAGGAGTACTCCACCTGCCCCTGGAGGAGGGAGGGCAGGGCCTGAAGTGCCTCCGCACTCAGGTCCACGTCTTCCGCCTCCAGGCACTGCAGAGGCTCCTTTATGGTGCGGGTAGTCCGGCATGGAGAGCCCTGGCGCACGCCTTCCTGCGCCGCTTCCGAGGGCTCCGATCGACCGGCAGCTCCTTTACCTCGACCCGAGGGCCTTCCGCGAGGCCTCTCCGGGCTGCGGTCTTCTACCAGGACCTCCTCCGGACCTGGAAGCTGTTCTCTGCGACCAGGTCCGTGGCGGCCACCGAGGGGGCCGACCTCCTCGCGGAGCCCCTGCTACACAACCCTCAGCTCCGTGTGCAGGTGGCGGAGTCCCCCGCAGTGCACCAGAGGTTGGTCCTGGCCGATGCCACCAGGGTCGGAGACCTCCTGGACTACGACCGGGAGACTGGCTGGATCCTGACGCTCGCTCGGCGGATGGGGCTCTCAGACCTTGTACTCCCGGCGCGTACTACAGGAGGTGAAGGCCGCTTGCCGCCTGCTGCTCGGGCTTACCTCGACCGGGTCCTGCGTGAGGGCACGCCCGCCCACCCCACCCCGAGCCCTCCGGACCTCTTCGCCGGGCCCCTGCCCGTGGACCCGGCCCCCGCCCCTTCTCCGCCAGCCGGCTGCACGATCTGCAGCGGTCCGTTTCCAAACCGCGCCAAGGAACCAACTCTACGCGCTCGTGCTCCATACCGTTCACTTCCTCACCCTCGTGTCCCGCCCCGACACCAAGTGGCGGGACCTCTTGCCAGCTGTGGAGGGTGAGGAACCCCGGTGGGCCAGCCTGTACTCCACCCTGGTCCCGAGGCCCGCCGGGGATATCAGCTGGCGGCTCCTTCACGGGGCCGTGAGCACGGGCGTGTACTTGGCGCGGTTCACCCCTGCCCCCAATAGTACATATCCTAAAATAATAGTCAGTGTATGTATCTATCCAGTGTATGTGTGTGCGCACTGTCTATATGTACTCTCTCTCTCTCTCTCTCTCTCTCTCTCTGTATATATATATGTGTGTATATGAGTGTGTATGTGTGTGCGCGCATGTATGTACGGTACAGAGCCATTTACACATGACCCGTTTACTCGCGAATCCATTAACACGCGGTAGCGCCATGCCTCCCCGTGCTACCTATTTCACACGTGAGACTCGTTAACACGCGGTACAGGAACTTGCTGTGTAGCGCTACAGATTTGCTCACTAACTCACTGACATAGATATCGACAGGGAGTGCGGAGCAGAATCGTGTTGTATGTTTTTCCCTGTGTTCGTAAAGATGTATCACGCACGCTTACTCATTGTGACGCTACAGGGCAGAGGGCAAGCGTCACCGTTCCTACAGTGGAGAAGAAAAGCTGCTGCAATACATCGAGCAAATAGCGGAGAAACCCAGGCCAAAGTTTCAAAAGACACTGGGATTGCCGAATCTGCTCTCCGAGGATGGCTAAAAACTGAATATAAACTGAACGGCTTTGTACAAAATATCGATTCTGCCGCGGGGCTTAAGTGCAAACGTGTGCGCTATTCAGCAAAACCCACGACAGAGAAAACCATGTGCACGTGGTTTGCTCAGGAAAGGCTGAAAGGAATGCCGCTAAGGGGGCCAATTCTTCAAGCCCAAGCAACAAAATTTGGAAATTTAACAGGGGATGAATCATTCCAAGCCAGCAAGGGGTTTATAAGTCGTTTTAAAAATCGTCATGGCACAGCGAAGGTATCGATTTCTTTTGGCACGTGCTAATTACAATCCTGCAGCTCCAGTGGAATATCTCTTGATCCCTGATCACAATTGCGCTTCCTAATTTTGAGAAACATATGGAAATAAAAAGTGAGTTTTATTCCTATTTGCAAGTTTACTGTTTCTGTGATTCTCAGACATGTCTAGAAACCGAAGATTCTGCTGCGTTTGGACCCATCCGTGCACATAGTAGGTGCTACTGTAACACAAAGACAAACACAATCGATTCAGCATATCTCAAAGACTGAACACTTGCTTTCACGCTAAGATCTGGCTTTGTGGTAACTGCATTGTCTTGCAGGGATCAGTAACTAGCATCACCTGGTCTGCTCTGTTCTCGCAGGGGGTCTTTAACTTCATTGCACCATAACCCCCTTATGACAACAAACATTACTACACGACCCCAGGAGCGGGGATCAAAGTCTGAGCCCACCGGATCCCAGGCAGTGAGTCTCGGGCTTTGGTTCCCGGGTACAGCAAGTCTAAGCCAGCCTTGGTGACCCCATTAAAATGGGGTCATGAACCACTTTGAGGTCCTGATCCACAGTTTGAGACCCACTGCTCTAGAGGGTATCGTACTGCGCTCGACACCGGGGTATCTGAACGCCTTCTGGTCATCACAGAGCAAATGAAGTAATCCAGGGCTGGCCTTAGCCATGGGCGAACGGGGCTGTAACGGGTTGGGTCACAGAGACCCCCTTGGGACTGTCACCTGATGTGCTGACACTACCTCAGAGCCCATTGTCCCTGCCAGCTTGGGACTGCAGAAACCTGCCTTGTTGAGCCAGACATGCCAGCCTGCTGCAACACAGACCCAGGGTCTGAACCACACCCGCAAGCCGCAGACTTAAATGAAAATGACTTAGCACGTGCTCCTGTCTCCAGCACCCAGAGACCCAGCTCCCAGTGGGATCCAAACCCCAAATAAATCTGTTTTACACTGTATAAAGCTTATCAAGGGGAAACTCATGAATTGTCCACCCTCTCTAACACTGATAGAGAGAGATGCACAGCTGTTTGCTCCCCAGGTATAAATCATTAACTCTGGGTTAATTAATAAACAAAAGTGATTTTATTAAGTATAACAGACAGGATTTAAGTGGTTTCAAGTCATAACAGACACAACAAAGTAAGTCACCCAGCAAAATAAAACAAAACACGCCAGTCTAAGCCTAATACAACAAGAAACTGAATACAGGTAAATCTCACCCTCAGAGATGTTCCAATAAGCTTCTTTCGCAGACTAGACTCCTTCCTAGTCTGGGCCCAATCCTCTCCCCTGGTTCAATTCTTGTTAGCTCCAGCTCAGTGGGTACGTAGGGATTTCTTCATGACCAGCAGCCCCCTTTGTTCTGTTCCACCCCCTTTTATATCTTTGGCACAAGGAGGGAATCGTTAGTCTCTCCTTCCTTCGCACCCCTCCTTCTAACTGGAGAAGCACCAGGTTTAAGATGGATTCCAGGTCAGGTGACATGATAACATGTCCCGTGAGCCTCCCCTCCATTCCTCCAGGACTGGCCTGCACGTATGCACTGGAGACTTGCAGGTAAACAGAGCCATCCACAGTCAATTGTCCTCGCTAATGGGAGCCATTAAGATTCCAAGCCACCATTAATGGCCCACATGTTGCATAACTACAATAGGACCTCAGAGTTATGCTCCATATTCCTAGATTCAGGTACAAGAATGATACATTCATACAACTAGGAGGACCACACTCAGTAGATTATAAGCTTTGTAATGATCCCTTACAAGAGACCTTTTGCATAAAGCATATTCCAGTTACGTTATATTCACAAACATACACATTTTTATAAAGCATGATGGAGTTTAACGTCACAGGGGCGTCTCTGCAGCAGGGGTGCCCCTCCCCCTGCTGGCTTCTGCAGCCCCATGGCTCCTGCCCCCTGCCTTGGAGCCACCCTGGCCAGCTGCTCCTGGGAGATTTCAGTCTGCTGTAAGGAGCAGGGGGAGGGGCTCTGATGTCAGCCTGTTCCCTGTCCTCCCAATGTGCACCATCTCTGCAGAGCAGGTGGGGTGGGGGACAGGGCTCACCCAGAGTGGGACGGTGCTGCTGTGTCTTAAGGAGCTTTCCTTCAGCCTGCAAAGAGCTGCTCTCTTAAAGGGGCAGCATGCGGTCTCGCACACACTCCCCCAGCTCACACACACACCCACCTCACACACACACTGTCTCTTTCACACTCACTCCACCCAACACATACTTATATTGCTGTTATTACTTGTTGTTACTTCCTGCAATGCACATATATGCTCTGTAATTTTATGCTTTCAAACTGCTGTTAGTTGAGTTTGTTGACTGGTCTCTGCATTTCATAATTTTATTTCTCTCTTATGCTCCCACTGAATTCTTTGAGTAGTGAGTTCTAAACTGCCTAACCTGTCCGGGCTGGAGTAAATAGCATTATTACTGTTAGTATCATATTGTGCTTTGCCATTCATTATGTAAAGTGGCACAATGAAATAATAGCATCCTCCTAGAATGGAACTTTAGCTTGTACTCAGTTTAGTAATTCCAACATAAAATACATTAGCTAAACACAGAACTTTAGACATTGCAGAGATGAAAGTCGCTTATTTTCTAATCGTATTTTTAGTTATAGCTGTAAATTAACTTAACATTTGCTTGAAAATAACGGCAGTTCCAACTGTGAGACCAATAGCAATGGTGGAGTCAAATGTTAGTGAGTCACATACAACTACAGGATTGTGGTCGGTAAACACAAATGCCAAAAGAATTAGAAACATTAATTCCCTTTCTTAATAAATGAGAAAAAAAATCTTAATCTTATATGTTAAAATTATGTTTTTAGTGAAAAATAATTGACTAAAATAGAGGCGATACTGGAGGTAACACAGGGTGTCTGTTACAGAAACTAAGATGATATTTTTTATTTTTATTTATCTCTACTAAAGATTGTGCACAAAGTCTCAGACGTGTGTTTCTGGTAGCTGCGTTAAAGCTCCAGAACTGATAACTCAAGGCTTCGGATTGGGAATATCTTGCTGTATTAGTTCCTGATTGCTCTAAATTTACATATAAACTTTAAACATGGCTTTAATTGGCATTGGTATATATTTTTTCTCTCTTTATATAACAATTAGATACAGTCAGTGAATCCCTATGATATTATCAGCAAAGCCCCGAGAGTTTTCAGGTGCCTAAGTAGTCCCTGGAATCATGGCTAAAGTTTCCTCCCCCCACCCCAAATCTGAACTGGTGCCCCTGCCCCGGGTGAGCCAGGAGTGGCCAGGGGGCTGCAGGAGGCCGTGGGCTCTGGCGAGATGCAGCCCACGTGTGGCAGCGCGAAGCCTTGAGCCACATGCCGAGCACCAGGCACCACAAGCCCCAGCAGCAGCGCAGGAGGGTGGCAACACCCCATGTGCCAGGCCCCCCTGACTTCTGCGCTGCTGCTGGCGGTGGCGCTGCCTTAAGAGCTGGGTGCCCGGCCAGCACCCGTCAGTATCAGGCCACCCTTCCCGTGCATAATTTGAGCCACAGCTGAGCTCTGGCATCTCTTTCAATACAAATTAAACACTGTGGGAGGCAACGGGGCCCATTGGCCTCACCCGGGGTGGCTGTCCCGCAGCTGAGGTCTCGTTCTCTGTTTCCTCAGTCCTGTGAGATTCCAATTCTTTGTCAACTCTTCGGTGGCTGAGGAATGGCCTGATCTACAGACCAGACTCGGGCACTGTGGATTCCCTGACCGCCGGCCTGTCCTTTCTTCTGCTTTCACAAATGCAGCAGGGTGTCCTGAGAGATAGAGAGAGAGAGAGAGTCTGGGATATGTAAGTGGCTGACACTCGAGATAGAGAGATAGATTGATGGGTGGGTGGGTGAGTAGGTAGCTAGGCCTGGTGATAGGTGGGTACGTAGGTGGGTGGGTAAGTAGTTAGTTAGTTGGTGTCAAATATAAAGGGAATGGTAATAACCTTATGTATGCAGTAACATAAATCCCTCCTGGCCAGAGGTACAGAATCACTTACCTATAAGGGGTTAATCAGTTCAATTAACCTAGTTGGCACCTGACCAGAAGGACCAACAGGAAAAGAAGATACTTTCAAAACTGGGAAGGGGGAAGGTGTTGTTTGTGCTTTTTCTGTTCTTCTCTCTCGGGGCAGAGAGAGGGACCAGGCAGAAAAATAAACTCTCCTGAAGCCCGACCTGGAATAAGCATCTAAAATTACAAAAATAGCAAGGAAATGCATTTGATTGTCTTTTGTTTCAGCTTGTAAATTTTCCCAATGCTAAGAGGTAATTTTATTCCTGTTTTGTAACTGGAATGCAGAGTCAGAGCGGAATCCTCTGTGTTTTGAATCAGGGATTTGTTCTGTGCTCATTGGGTTAACCTATTGGTTGGTACATTATTCTCAAGCCTCCCCAGGAAAGCAGGTAAAGAGGCTTGGGGGGATATTGGGGGGGGGATAGGGCTCCAAGTGACGCCTCCCTGAATGTTTGTTTAAATCACTTAGTGGTGGCAGAAATACCGTCCAAGGACAAGGAAAGGAATTTGTGACTCGGGGAAGTTTTTAACCTAAGCTGGTGGAATATAAGATTAGGGGGTCTTTCATGTGGGTCCCCACATCTGTACCCCAGAGTTTAGAGTGGGGAGGGAAAGCTGACAGCTGGATAGACAGATAGGAGGTAGGTGAGTGCGTAGGTGGGTAGGTCAGTGGGTGGTTGGGTCAGTGCATTGGTAGCTTGGGGGGTAGTAGGAAGCTGGGTGGGTCAATGGTTACATAGGTAGGAAGGTGGGTATGTAGGGGGGTGGGATGGTAGGTGGGTTGTTGAGTAGGATGGTAAGTTGGTAGGAAGGTAGCTAGGTGGGGTGGTATATGGGTAGATGGATGGGTCAGTGGGTTGGCAGCTAGGCAGGCTGGTAAGTTGGTAGATTGGTGGATCAGTGGCTTGGTAGCTAGGTGGGTACCTAGGTGGGTAGGTCGGTAGGTGGATCAGTAGCTGAGTTACCGTCTGTAATAGAGCAGGGTGAGGTAATAGGCCAGTAAGAATCCAGTCACCACGAAGACGAGTTTGCAGCTGATTTCGATAAATGCCCGAGTGAGGCCACCTGTGGGAGCTGGAAGAAGCCGAGAGTCTGGGATAGATCCCTGCAACCCCTGCCCCGAGCCAGCCAACCCCCACTCTGGGGCCGGATACAAGCCAGAGCCCCCAGAGGGGAAATTCCCAGCCCCCTGAGACAGCCAGTCCCTCCTCTGGAGCTGGGTCAGAGCCAGCGCCCCCTAGAGGGGATAAGCCCCGTACCCCATTCCCTGTTGCCTGAGGAAGCCAATCCCCCACCCTCGGACCAAGTCAGAGCTGGCGCCCCCTAGAGGGGTAGGACTCTCACCTGTTTCCGGTGGGTTCAGCAGTAAAATATGGAACCCGTGGGGGTTGGAGCCGAGGCAAAAGATCTGGTGGCTTCTGTCACCACCCCCCATCCAGCTCAGGGTGCTGACGGCCTCGTCCACCTGGGCCCAGGAGCTGACCTGCAGGGTCCCCCATGAGCTGTTCCCAGCCAGGGGCTCCCCGTCCACCTGCCACTGGAGCAAGGGTGGGGGCTGAGAGCGCAGGGAGCAGCTGCAGCTGACGTTGGGCCCCGGGCGCTGGCAGGACGAGTTCAGCCTGGTCCTCTGGGTTAACCCCACTCAAACCCACTGGCAGGGAGACCTGTTGGTTAACCTCACTCAGACTTGACAAGCAGCTGGAACGTCCCCAGGGCAGAGCTCTCCTCTCTCTGGGACCAGCACCTGTACAGCCCCCCATCCTCGGCTGTCACACTGGGCACCTCCAGCTCCAGCTGATTCTTTCCCGGGGCCGGGTACCCTTGACGGCTCAGCCCCCTTCACCCAGCCCAGCACCGCGGGGGGGTTGCTGGTGATGGAGAAGAGGAACCGCAGGGAGTTGCCCTCCCTGGCCATGAGCTGTGAGCCTCTCCCCACTCCCCCCAGCACAGCACCCCCCCAACTCTCCACCCCGCACCCTGAAGCCCAGCACCCCCACTGACCCACCAAACTGATCCCTGCAGCATGGCACCCCCTAGAGCCTTACTCTGCATGTGCACACGCAGGGCCCGGCTGGCCGACCCAAAGGGATTCTTGGCCCAGCACCGATACTCCCCAGCGTCCCCTCTGCTGAGATTCGGCAGCTCCAGGTGCCCGGCCCCTCCCTGGCCGGGGCTCAGGGACTCGTTCCCCCTGGCCCAGCTCAGGGTGGTCTCGGTTCTGCTCCCAGCCTCACAGCTCAGGCTCAGGGAGTCGCCCTCCCGGGTTTCCAGAGACACAACGTCACCCTCAGCTCCCCACACATCTGGCACTGGAATAGAAGAATGGGCAGGTTAGGCCCCCTCAGAGATTCCTGCCCCCCCAACAAGGCGCCGAGCTCCAGCCACCTCTTGGGTCGGGTATGGGGGCTGGCTATACAGGCACGACTCACCCAGTAGCCAGCTCTGGGGTAGGTGCACAATCTCGGTGCCTTTCCATGGCAGCAGGTCTCTGTCGCACAGATTGGGCACTAACCCATCTCCTCCCCACTGCCCAGCACCCCCTAGTGGAACCCCCAGGTTGGAGACAGAGGGCACCGGGCCCGCTCCCCCCACCACTCTCCCCACTGCCCTGCGGCTTCCTCAGACTCTCCCCTCCAGGCACAGAGCAGACTGGCCATGGGCGACATATGAACTGCCAGCTCAGGGAGGCTGGCTGGCCCCAGGCCCTGCCCCTTCTGCCCAAGGCCGCACCCCACTGGAGCCCAGAGCCCCCCCCCCCGGAGCCACTGCCCCCCCCAAGCTAGCTCTGGGCCACAAGAGCACCCAAGCCCGAGAGAACTGGGCAGGAGGGAGGTACAGCACTCGCCTCCTGGAGTCCCGGGCCGCAGGCCGGCCCTCCCTAACCCTAACCCCAGCCCCAGCGCTGCCCTGGCGGAACAGCATGGGCCGTGAGCAGGAGAGAACCTGGGGGCAGAGCACCGGTGGGGCCAATGTAGGGCTTTTTGGGGTAGCTCAGCCTGCCCTGGCCTGCGATTCCCACGTGCATGAGCCTGGCCCGGCTGAGCCTGGTGCCTGGCCCTCAGCGCGGGAAGAGCGTGACTAGGAGGCGCTCGCTGATTCCCGGGGCTCGTAGCGCAGCCTCTCACCGGGGTGTCCGTTCCTGGTCAGGGTCCCGGTGATGCTGGGGGGCACGGGCGAGTCTGTAACACAAACCAGACAGGGGGGATCAGAGGGGCTGGACAGCACCGGGGGGGGGGGGGTGCTAGTGATCCCTGAGCCTAGACACGGCCCCTTGCTGTGAGCTCAGCTGGGGGACGGGAAAGTCCCTGAAGTGACACAAGGCCCGTGGGCGGGGAAGGGAAGCGACAGACCTGACTGAGCCCCACCCAAGAGGCGCCCGACGGAACCCAGGGGCTGGGTTAGGGCCACGCCGGAGAACCAGAAATGTGGGAAATGGAAACCCAAGGGACCAAAAATGGGGGGGGTCAAAACTCGGCCTAATTGGGGCAGGCACTAACGAGGGGCCGGCCTGCATCAGACTGGGTACTTGAGCAAGTGTGACCTGCGCCACTGTCTGCCGGGCTCCCGGGCATTCAGCGTCCTGCTCCCCAAGCATGTCTTCCCCAGGGCAGGACAGAGCCAGGGGTCTAAATAACCCCACTCCCACCCCCAGCCCAGACCCAGCCTCCACCAGGGACATTAGACACCCCCATCATGGGTCCTTCGCCTTCCCCCAGTTCATCTCTCCCCAGCCCTCTCCTTTTGCCCCTGGGGCTTGGCTTGCCAGGCCTGGGTATTTTGGAGCCCGGCTGCACCCAGAGGGGCGGCTGAAAGTAACACCTGGAACAGCCGGACGCTGGTACCGGCTGGCCAGGCCTGGCAGGGTCCGTCCATGCTGCCCTCAAAGCCCCGCGGCGCCGAGGCTCAGAGTCTGGGTCCGTTGGGTCGGGCTCGCGGGGCTCGGGGTGCGGGTCTCTGATGTCTGTGTAGATGTTCGGGGTGGGGCTGGGGCCTGGGCTCAGACACGGGCGGGGGACGGGTTCCTTCTAAATCCCCCTCCGGCTGAGGGAACAAGGGCCGTCCTTACAGTGGAGCCTGATTTGATCCTTCACCTCGCAAAGGCGGCTGCTGATTTCCCCTCTGCCCTGGATCTGCAGCACAAGGGTCACAGGCAATTTAACGGGGGTTTGCCCTGGGGCAGGGTGGGCCGAGGTCTCTGGGCACCGAGCCTGGAGTGTGTTTAGTGCCGGACAGTGACTGGGTCCCGTTAACCCTCTGCCCCATATAGAGCATCCACCGATCCCAGCAGAAAGAGGAGGGGCTGGAGGAGACACAGTGGGACAGATCGGGGGGATCTCAAGGGGAACTGGGGTTGCTGGTGCGAAGGGGGGAATCACAGCAAGGGGGGATATGAATGTAGGGGTGGATCCCAGCATAGGTCGATTCTGGGGGCAGGGCAGGGTGGGGGTAGAGAGGATTCCAGAAAAGAAGGCTTGGGAACCTGGGGGTGAGGATGGGGGGGGGGTGCCATAGCCAAGGGGGGCTGGAAGGGGTGAAGATCCCAAGGGAGAAGGGGCTGCACGGTGTGGGGTGAAGGGGCCTGGAGTAGAATTGGCTGAGGGTGCCTGGTGCGGGGGGGGATCCCAGCACAGGGCTGATTGGGGGAGGGGCTGGAGGGCAGGGCTGGGAGCCGGGGGGGAATCCCAGCAGAGGGGCCTGAGTGCCGGCGTGGAGGGGCTTGGGGGGGTCACTCACTGGTGATGTTGAGCCGGACGGTTCTGTGGGTGGAAGGTCCCCGTGGTGGCCTGTAGGTGACATTGCAGATGAGCTCTTTGCCGTGGTCCCCCAGGCTGGGCGTGAAGCTGAGCGCGGAGCTGTGGGCCCAGGTGCCGTTCGCCAGCTGGGCTGAGACGTCCCGGGCTGTGTCGCTGAACGGCCCCGTCCAGGTGACTCGGGGAGGGGGCCCGGAGCAGCGCCCAGGGGCCGTGCAGGTCACAGTCACCGGCTTCCCGGCCACCAGCGTCCCTGGTAGACCCTGCGCCGGTGAGATCTGGATCTCTGGCTCCTCCGTCAGCCCTGAGACACCGGGAGAGGGGAGAGAATCGCTCAGGGAGATGAGACGTTTGCCCTTCAGATGATCCGGCCCCCGAGCGGGGACTGGCTGGCTCAGGGGGGCTGCTGAGTTGTGTCATAAATATAGAGGGAAGAGTAACAACTTTCTGTATGCATCCCTTGTTGGCAGCTGTACTAAATCACCTTCCCTATAAGGGATTAATCAGCTCAGATAAGCTAGTTGGCACCTGACCAGAAGGACCAATGAGGAAAGAAGAAACTTTCAAATCTGTGGGGGTGAGGGGAGTATTTGTTTGTTGCTCTCTTTGTTGTTCCCTCTCTGGACGGAGGGAGAGACCAAGCAGGTACAACATCTCCTGGAAGTATACCTGGAAGAATAGATCTTAAACCACAGACATTGTAAGTAGGCAAGGAAAGGCGTTAGGTTATCCTGTGTTTTAGCTTGTGAATTTTCCTTTGCTACAGATGTAGTTTGATTCCTGTTTTTGTAACTGTGAAGCTGAGCCAGAGGGGAATCCTCTGTGTTTGAAATCTTTTATTTACCCTGTGAAGTTACCTTCCACACTGATTTTGCAGGTGTGATTCTATTTCTCTCTCTCTATATATATAAAATTCTTCTTTTAAGAACCTGATTGATTGTCAGTGTCCTGAAGACAAAGAGTCTGGTCTGTGCTCACATTGCTAACCAATTGGTTGGTATATTACTCTCAGGCCTCCCCAGGAAAGCGGGTGAAGGGGTTTGGGGGGATATTTTGGGGGGATTGAGATTCCAGGTTACTCTTCCCTGGATTTTTCTATAAATCACGTGGTGGTGGCAGCAATAGCGTCCAAGGACAAGGGAAGGAATTTGTGCCTTGGGAAACTTTTTAACCTAAGCTGGTAGAATATAAGCTTAAGGGGTCTTTCATGCAGGTCCCCACATCTGTACCCCAGAGTTCAGAGTGGGGGGAACCCTCACAAGCGGTGACTGCGGCTGCTCTTACCTGGCACAGAGATCGTGAGCGCAGGGTCAGTGCCATCGGAATTGGAGCGGTAAGTGTGATCTAACAGGCCTTTCTCAATGTAAAGGAAATATCTCCCCGCATCCGTCCGTCGGGCATCACTGATTTGCAGGGAGCAGTCGCCGCGCGCTGGATTCCCCGTCAGCCGGAACCGGCCCTGGGTCTCCTGCGACACCCCCAGGCTGGTGGCACTGTTGGCCACGAGAGTATCCTGCCCCCCAGTAGCAGACTCCTTGTACCACTGTCCGTAGAGCTGGGCCGAGGGATTGTCGGTGTCGTACGAGGCTGGGTACATGAAGGTGCAGGGGACGAGAACGCAGAGACCCTCCTGCACCGACACCGACTGCGGCACCGTCAGGGTAAATCCGGGTTCCTGGGCCAGGGACCCTGCAGGGGACGGGGAGGGATCGAAGTGGGGCCCGTAGAGAGCAGAGCCCCCCCCCCCGAGCTCCCCCCAGACAGGGCCGGCTCCAGGCACCAGCCTGCCAAGCACAGGAGGGGGCGGCACTCGGGGTTCGTTTTTGTTTGGCCGGGCAGCGCTGGGGGGAGGCGGGGCTTAGGAGGCGGGGGCCCTGCTGGGGGGCGGGACTTGGGCGACGCGACGCTCGGGGGGGCGGAGACTTGGGCGACGTGACGCTCGGGGGGCGGGGACTGGGCGGGGCGACGCTCGGGGGAGGGGCTTGTGTGACGATCGGAGGGGGCGGCGCTCCTTGTTTTTGCTTCAGGCGCCAAATATGTTAGAGCCGGCCCTGCCCCCAGAGCTCTGCCGGTGCCCCTCACTCCCGACCTGCAGCCCCCTGCGAGCCCAGCCCTGGGTCCCTGACCAATTCTCACTCCATTTAGTTTCCATCCCTCCCTACATCGAGCCCCTGCCCCCCCTCCCAGTCACTCAGCGCCCCCTAGCACCACACTGCGGCACTGCGCTCCCCTCCCCCTCTTGTCCAAGTCCTGGGACAGACCTGGCCCTGCTTAGCGCCGGTTCTGCCCTTCCCCCTAAGGCGGGAGCTCCCTTTCCCTAGCATCCTCCTGTGGCATCAGGGCTCTGCCCATGGCTGGGGCGTCCGGCTGGGACAGACCTAGAGACAGACGGGGGGGTGAGAAGTGTGAGAGCAGAGGCTCTCTGGGGGGCGCAGATCTGCCGGGGGGACCATCAGTGCTGCTGGGCTCTTCAGGGGGCTGATCTGGGGCTGCTGCCAGCGCAGGGACCTCCCCCCCCACAGCAAACCCCAAATCCCCAGACTGTCCTGTGAGTGATCCCAGCAGTTGAAGGCCAGTAAGCCCAAACTTCAGCTCAACTCCCCCTCGAGATCTATCAATGCCCCTCACTCCCGACCTGCAGCCCCATCTGAGCCCAGCCCTGGGTTCTTGACCAATTCTCACTCCGTTTACTTTTCATCCCTCCCTACATTGAGCCCCCTGCCCCCACTACCTGTCACTCAGCGCCCCCTAGCACCACACAGGGGCACTGGGCTTCCCCTCCCCCTCTGGCCTGTCTCCCTTCCAAGTTCTGGGACAGACCTGGCCCCGCTTAGCGCAGGTTCTGCCCTTCCCCCTGCCCTGGGGCTGCAGGTGCTGCTTACTTACCCATCCAGAGCAGGGCAAGGATCAGGACCCTCAGCGTGGCAGGACCCCCTGCTCTCCAGGGGGGGGCCTGAGGCGGGAGCTCCCTTTCCCCAGCGTCCTGCTGTGGCATCGGGACTCTGCCCATGGCTGGGGCATCCGGCTGGTACTAACCTAGAGACAGATGGGGGGTGAGAAGTGTGAGAGCAGAGGCTGTTTGGGGGGCGCAGATCTGCCTCGGGAACCATCAGTGCTGCTGGGCTCTGCAGGGGGCTGATCTGGGGCTGCTGGCAACACAGGGACCTCCCACCCACACAGAAACCCCCAAATCACCAGATGGTCCTGAGAGATCATGAGCTAAAAAAATCCTTAAATTGGTGAAAAAAACCTGAGATTTTCTTTAAGAATCATGAGAGCGGCCAGAAAAACCCAAGCTGGTGACAGAAAGTCGGAAGGCAGCGCTGCTCAGTGCCTGCTTTGCTTCAGTCTTCCCACAAAAAACAACATATGAGTGGGAAACCAGCAAAGTTACCACGGACAACAAAGGGGAAGGGCTGCAGATCGGGATCAGTAAAGAACACGTCAGGGATGTTCTGGAGAATTTGAATGAATTCAGATCAGTGGGGCGGGAAGCTGTTCAACCCAGGGGGGCTGAAGGAATTAGTGGAAGAAATCTTGGAGCCACTGGCAATAATATTTGCAAACTCATGGATGCCAGGAGAGGTCCCAGAAGATGGGGGAAGGGCTAACAGAGGGGCCATCTTTAAAAGGGGAAAAGGGTGGAGCTGGGAAACTACAGACCAATCAGCCTGACCTCGACACCTGGAAAGCTACTAGAGCAATGTATAAAACCTTCAATTTGTGAGGCCGAAGGGGTGATCACCAGCATGGATTTACCAAGAACAAATGCTGCCAAACCAGCTTGGTTTCCTTCTTTGATGAGGTAACTGAACTAAGAACTTTGCCATTACTGTATGTAATTGATTCCATTTAACCAATTCTAGCTCTCATCTCTACCTTTTTCCTTTTATTAATAAACCTTTAGGTTTTAGATTCTAAAGGATTGGCAACAGCGTGATTTGTGGGTAAGATCTGATGTGTATATTGACCTGGGGCTTGATTCTTTGGGATTGAGAGAACCTTTTTCTTTTATTGGGGTGTTGGTTTTCATAACCATTCATTCCCCAGAGATGAGTGGCTCTGGTGGTGATACTGGGAGACTGGAGTGTCTAAGGAAATTGCTTGTGTTGGTCACTGGGGTAAAACCAAAGTCCTCTTTGTCTCGCTGGTTTGGTTTGCCTTAGAGATGGAAAAACCCCAGCCTTGGGCTGTAACTGCCCTGTTTAAGCAATTGGTCTTGAATTGGCACTCTCAGTTGGGTCCCACCAGAACCGCATCATCACAAGGTGATCCCAGCAATTGAAGGCCAATAAGCCTAACTTCAGTGACGGGCAAACTGGTTGAAATTATAGTAAAGTGAAAATATAGCAAAGAGCAGAATGATCAGATGCATAGATTTGTTGGGGAAGACTCAATATGGTTTTTGTAAAGGGAAATCATGGGTCGCCAAACTACTAGAATATTTTGACGGAATCAACAGCATGTGGACAAGGGTGACCCAGTCGATGTCCTTAGATTTTCAGAAAGTCTTGGACAAGGTTCCTCCCCAAAATACTCTTAAGCAAAGTGAGCTGTCATGGGATAAGTGGGAAGGGATCAGTAACTGGTTAAAGGCTAAGAAACCAAGGATGGGAATAAAAGGCTAATTTTCACAGTGGAGAGAGGTGAATAATGATGTCCCCAAGGGGTCTGTATTGGGACCAGGGCTATTCAGCATGTTCATAAACGATTTGGAAAAAGGGGTAAGCAGGTAGGTGGCAAAATTTGCAGATGATACAAAACCACTCAAGTTCAAAGCTGACTGCGATGAGCTACAAAGGGATCTCACAAAACTGGGTGACTGGGTAACAAAATGGGAGACGAAATTCAATGTTAATAAATGTAAAGTTATGCTCATTGGAAAACATAATCCCAACTATACATATAAAGTGGTGGGGTATAAATTAGCTGTTACCACTCATGGAAGAGATCTGAGAGTCACGATGGATAGTTCTCTGAAAACACCCACTCAATGTTCAGCGGCTGTCAAAAAACTTAACAGAATGTTGGGAATCATTAAGAAAGGGATAGCTAATAAGACAGAAAATATCATATTGCCGCTATATAAATCCATGGTACGTGCACATCTTGAATACTGCGTGCAGTTCTGTGGCCCTATCCCAAATTGGAATCGGAAAAGGTTCAGAAAAGGGCAACAAAACTGATTAGGGGATGGAACAGCTTCCGTATGAGGAGAGATTACTAAGACTGGGACTGTTCAGCTTGGAAAAGAGACGACTAAGGGGGGATATTATAGAGGTCTATAAAATCATGACTGGTGTGGAGACAGTAAATAAGGGAGTGTTATTTACTCCTTCCCATAACACAAGAACTAGGCGTTCCCCAATGAAATTAATAGGCGGCAGGTTTAAAAAAAATGTAAGGAAGTATTTCTTCACACACAGTCAACCTGTGGAACTCTTTGCCAGAGGATGTTGTGAAGGCCAAAACTCTAACAGGGTTCAAAAAGAACTGGATAAATTCAGAGAGGGTAGGTCAATCAATGGATTATTAGCCACGATCTACAGTGATAGTGTCTATAGCGTCTTTTTGCCAGAAGCTGGGAATGGGCGACAGGGGACGGGACACTTGATGATTCCCTGTTCTGTCCATCTCCCCGGGACACCTGGCATTGGCCACTGTCAGAAAACAGGACACTGGGCTAGATTTTCCTTTGGTCTGACACAGTCTGGTAATTCTTATGGAGAAATGTGGACTTGGTGGAACTACCATTAAGTGGATACAGAACTGGTTAAACAACCGCAAACAATGAGTAACTGTTAATGGAACGATGTGGGATTGGAGGGAGGTCCCAAGTGGGGCTCCACAGGGATTTGTTCTAGGTCCCATGTTGTTTAACATCTTTATCAATGATGTGGATGTAGGACTAGGGAGCAGACTGATCAAATCTGCAGATGACACAAAGCTGGGAGGAGTTGCCAACACTTTGGAAGATGGAGCTAAAATTCAGAGGAATCTTGATAAATTGGAGAATTGGGCTGTAGCTGACACAATGAAATTCATCAAGGACAAACGGAAGATGCTCCACGTAGGGAACAAAAACCAAATGCACAAATACAAGATGGGGAAGAACTGGCTTGGCAGCAGCACTGCTGAGAAGGAGCTGGGAGTTGTGGCGGATCACAACCTCGACAGGAGTCAGCAATGTGATGCTGTTGCAAAACCCCAAACAAATGCAATGTCAGGTTGCATGAACTGAGGCAGAGCATGCAAGTCAGGAGAGGTGACAGTACCGCTCTATGCCTCAGCTGGAGGACTGTGTCCAGTTTTGGTCACCAATGTATAGAAAGGATGTAGAGAAATTGGAAAGAATTCAGAGGCGAGGGATCAAAGGGATCGAATGGAAGCCCTAGGGGCACAGCCTGAAGGAACTGGGTATGACTAGTTTGGAAAAGAGATTGGTGGGGTGAGAGGGGACATTATCATAGTTTTCAAGTACAGGACAAGCTACCATAGAGAAGCTGGAGAAAAGTTGTTCTCTCTCACCCCAGAGAGCAGGACGAGAGCAGTTGGACAATGGAGCAGATGCCCAGGGAGGTGGTGGAAGTTCCTTCACTGGAGGGTTTCGAGAGGGGGCTGGACAGTATCTGTCTGGGATGGGTTAGACCCAACAAATCCTACATCTTGGCAGGGGTTGGACTAGGTGACCCCTGTGGTCCCTTCTCACCCTGTGGGTCTGTGATTCTAGGATTCGCTAAAAAATCCCAAGATTGAATGTGAACATGACAACCCCAACCCCTCCCTGAAATTCACTGATAAATCCTGAGGTTTGCTTTAAAAATCCTGAGATTGGCCAAATATTGTGAGATTTGCTCACAGAATCCTGACTTTGGCTTTTAAAATCCACATATTTGTACTTTGTCTCCCTGCACCCGGTTCTTTGCAGCCCTTTGCCTCATCCACCCCACCTGGGTGCTGGTGCAGTGAGCTCGGCAGGTGTCAGCCTGGATCCCCCATGGCCCATGCACCAGTCCAGAGCAGGGAGGGACGGGCCCTGCTGCCCAGGGCTGTAGGGGCAGGGGCCGGGCCCATGAGATCCAGCCTCCATCACCATCCCTGGGTCGGGACCCTGCTCGGCCTTGAGGGGCATTGGCAGAGCTGTGGGGGCAGGGAGCCCAGGGCTGGGATAGCAAGAGGCTGCAGGTGGGGATTGAGGGGCACCCCAGTCTCGTCAGACCATCCAGCTCCCTCCCCCCTATTTCCACTCACCCCTAGACCTGCAGAGGGGGGCCCAGCACCTGGCTCTCCGACCCTGCAGCCTGGGTTCCTGACTCAGAGTCTGGGGAAGCGGCAAGCACAGGAATGTGAAAACAGAAGTGGGTGCGGACAGGAGGGGGTTGGGGGGAGATGCTGTCTCAGAAACCCAGCACCAGCATCCTGCCAACTTCCCCTCCTTCTGGCTGATCCTAACCACGGCTTCCCTGCAACAGAGGCAGGCTGCATATTGCTTGTGGGGCTGGAAATAGAACCCAGGAGTCCGGGCTCTGAGCCCTGCTAACCCTCACTCTCCTCCCAGAGTTGGGATAGAGCCCAGGAGTCCTGACTCCCTGCCTCCACCCTCCACTGTAACCCACTAGACTCTGCTCCCCTCCCAGAGCCAGGGACAGGAAAGGAGACCTGACTCTGAGACCCTCTACATCCCACTCCGGTCCCAGAGCTCTGGATGGACCCAGGAGTCCTGGCTCCCAGCCCCCCATCCCAGATCTATCCCTTTATTACTGGTTTTCCCCATCACACAATAATATTTGAAGACTAGCAGCTCACACCTCTTATCGTACTGTACATGCAGCAAATGCTAATCACTCACCCCGAGCTGGGGCGGGGCGGCTGGGAACAGCCACACAGCGACACTGCCCAGGGGTTGCTCACCCAGAGCTGAGATGCGTCTGCCTCTGGGGCGAGGCGCTGGGAACAGCGCACTGGAACAGCAGATGTCCGGTTAGTGAATCCCGACTCCAATGGGAAGAACCGGGTGCGTGAGTAGACCTGCCTGGGACTGAGCAGCCGCGAGTGTCAGGGCGAGGGCTGTGGAGAGATGTGAGATTTCAAGACAGGAAAGGGAAGTCAGGGCGTGAATCTGGCCCTAGAGCGTCTTGCAGAAGCCAGTTCCAGTGGCTGTAGATCTCGATGCCATCGATGCAAGCGGGAGATTGTCCAAGATACAAGCAGCTCCCACGGACAGCCGGCTTCTGACCCCACTGCGTGGGGGTGCGTACTGGCTGGGGGGACTGGCTGGGAGGGTAATGGGGCACAGGGCCCTTCCCCTCTATACGGCGCTGGCTCCAATCTGCCCCAGGGTGAGTTTGACACTCTGTATCTCGGGGAAACAACCTACACCCCCATTTTTATCTTTAGAAAATGACTGTGTGTATCCAATGCAAAGTTTGTCATTTCGGGTGTCTTCAGAAGGCTTGTGAGGCACTGAGCATTGCTCCCTCCAGCCAGGCCCATCTCCTTCTATAGATGAAGAGAGACTGACTGGGCTTCTGGCTTCCCTGGCCTTCTTATAAGGCCCTGGTGCTCAGTTTGGGGCGTGGCCCCAGCTGCAGCCACTTCCCCAATCAGCCCAGCCTAAAGCCCCTTCCCAGGGCTGTTTTCAACCCCTTCAGGGCAGGAGCAGGGGTCCACCCTGCTACATATCCTAAAATAATAGTCAGTGTATGTATCTATCCAGTGTATGTGTGTGCGCACTGTCTATATGTACTCTCTCTCTCTCTCTGCATATATATGTGTGTGTATATGAGTCTGTATGTGTGTGTGCGCATGTATGTACGGTACAGAGCCATTTACGCACGACCCGTTTAAGCGCGAATCCACTTAACAAGCGGTAGCGCCATGCCTCCCCGTGCTACCTATTTAACACGCGAGACTCGTTAACACGCATTACAGGAACTTGCTATATAGCGCTACAGATTTGCTCACTAACTCACTGAGATAGAAATCGACAGGAAGTGCGGAGCAGGATCGTGTTGTATGTTTTTCCCCGTGTTCGTAAAGACGTATCACGCACGCTTAGTCATTGTCACGCTACAGGGCAGAGGGCAAGCGTCAGCGTTCCTACAGTGGAGAAGAAAAGCTGCTGCAATACATCCAGCAAATAGCGGAGAAACCCAGGCCAAAGTTTCAAAAGACACTGGGATTGCCGAACCTTCTCTCCGAGGATGGAAAAACAATGAATATAAACTGAACGGATTTGTACAAAATATCGATTCTGCCGCGGGGCTTAAGTGAAAATGTGTGCACTATTCAGCAAAAGCCACGAGAGAGAAAACCATGCGCACTTGGTTTGCTCAGGAAAGGCTGAAAGGAATGCCCCTAAGGTGGGCCAACTCTTCAAGCCCAAGCGACTAAATTTGGAAATTTAACAGGGGATGAATCATTCCAAGCCAGCAAGGGGTTTATAAGTCGTTTTAAAAAGCGTTATGGCACAGCGCAGGTATCGATTTCTTTTGGCACGTGCCAAAAAGTGAGTTTTATTCCTATTTGCAAGTTTACAGTTTCTGTGATTCTCTGACATGTCTAGAAACCAAGGATTCTTCTGTGCTTGGACCAATCTTAGCACATAGTAGGTGCTACTGTAACACAAAGGCAAACACAATCAATTCAGCATTTCTCAAAGACTGAACACTTGCTTTCACGCTAAGATTTGGCTTTGTGGTAACTGCATTGGGTTGCAGGGATCAGTAACTAGCATCACCTGGTCTGCTCTGTTCTCGCAGGTGGTCTCAAACTTCATTGCACCATAACCCCCTTCTGACAACAAACATTACTACACGACCCCAGGAGGGGGGATCCAAGTCTGAGCCCACCGGAGCCCAGGCAGTGAGTCTCGGGCTTTGGTCCCCGGGTACAGCAAGTCTAAGCCAGCCTTGGTGACCCCATTAAAACGGGTTCTGACCCACTTTGAGGTCCTGATCCACAGTTTGAGAGCCACTGCTCTAGAGGGTATCGTACTGCGCTCGACACCGGGGTATCTGAACGCCTTCTGGTCATCACAGAGCAAATGAAGTAATCCAGGGCCGGCCTTAGCCATGGGCGAAGGGGCTGTAAGGGGTTGGGTCACAGAGACCCCCTTGGGACTGTCACCTGATGTGCTGACACTACCTCAGAGCCCATTTTCCCTGCCAGCTTGGGACTGGAGAAACCTGCCTTGTTGAGCCAGACATGCCAGCCTGCTGCAACACAGACCGAGGGTCTGAACCACACCCGCAAGCCGCAGACTTAAATGAAAATGACTTAGCACGTGCTCCTGTCTCCAGCACCCTGAGACCCAGCTCCCAATGGGATCCAAACCCCAAATAAATCTGTTTTACTCTGTGTAAAGCTTATCAAGGGGAAACTCATGAATTGTCCACCCTCTCTAACACTGATAGAGAGAGATGCACAGCTGTTTGCTCCCCAGGTATAAATCATTAACTCTGGGTTAATTAATAAACAAAAGTGATTTTATTAAGTATAAAAAACAGGATTTAAGTGGTTTCAAGTAATAACAGACACAACAAAGTAAGTCACCAAGCAAAATAAAACAAAACACGCCAGTCTAAGCCTAATACATCAAGAAACTGAATACAGGTAAATCTCACCCTCAGAGATGTTCCAATAAGCTTCTTTCGCAGACTAGACTCCTTCCTAGTCTGGGCCCAATCCTCTCCCCTGGTTCAATTCTTGTTAGCTCCAGCTCAGTTGGTACGTAGGGATTTCTTCATGACCAGCAGCCCCCTTTGTTCTGCTCCACCCCCTTTTATATCTTTGGCACAAGGAGGGAATCGTTAGTCTCTCCTTCCTTCCCACCCCTCCTTCTAATGTTATGCTACATATTCCTAGATTCAGGTACAAGAATGATACATTCATACAACTAGGAGGCCCACACTCAGTAGATTATAAGCTTTGTAATGATACCTTACAAGAGACCTTTTGCAAAAAGCATATTCCAGTTATGTTATATTCACACTTATACACATATTTTTATAAAGCATGATGGAGTGCAACGTCACAGGGGCGCCTCCGCAGCAGGGGTGCCCCTCTCCCTGGTGGCTTCTGCAGCCCCACGGCTCCTGCCTCCTGCCTTGGAGCCACCCTGGCCAGCTGCTCCTGGGAGATTCCTGTCTGCTGTAAGGAGCAGGGGGAGGGGCTCTGATGTCAGCCTGTTCCCTGTCCTCCCAATGTGCCCCATGTCCGCAGAGCAGGTGGGGTGGGGGACAGGGCTCACCCAGAGTGGGACGGCGCTGCTGTGTCTCAAGGAGCTTTCCTTCAGCCTGCAAAGAGCTGCTCTCTTAAAGGGGCAGCATGCGGTCTCGCACACATTCCCCCAGCTCACACACACTGTCTCTTTCACACTCACTCTACCCAACACATACTTATCTTGCTGTTGTTACTTGTTACTTCCTGCAATGCACATACATGCTCTGTAATTTTATTCTTTCAAAGTGCCGTTAGTTGAGTTTTTGGACTGGTCTCTGCATTTCATAATTATATTTCTCTCTTATGCTCACACTGAATTCTTTGAGTAGTGAGTTCTCAACTGCCTAACCTGTCCGGGCTGGAGTATTTAGCATTATTATTGTTAGTATCATATTGTGCTTTGCCATTCATTATGTAAAGTGGCACAATCAAATAGCATCCCCCTAGAATGTAACTGTAGCTTTTACTCACTTTAGTAATTCCAGTTTCAAAAACATTAGCTAAACACAGAACTATAGACTCTGCGCAGATGAAAGTCGTTTATTTTCAAATTGTATTTTTAGTTATAGCTGTAAATTAACTTAATATTTGCATGAAAATAACTGCAGTTCCAACCGTGAGAACAATAGCAATGGTGGAGTCAAATGTTAGTGAGTCACATACAAATACAGGATTGTGGTCGATAAACAAAAATGCCAAAAGAATTAGAAACATTAATTCCCTTTCTTAATAAAAGAGAAAAAAAACCTTAATCACATATCTTTCACTAAAAACATAATTTTAACATAATTGACTAAAATAGAGGTGATACTGGCAGTAACACAGTGTGTCTCTTTCAGGAAGTAAGACGATATTATTTATTTTTATTTATCTCTACTAAAGATTGTGCACAAAGTCTCAGTCGTGTGTTTCTGATATCTGCGTTAAAGCTCCAGAACTGATACCTCAAGGCTTGGGATTGGGAATATCTTGCTGTATTATCTCCTGATTGTTCTAAATTTACATATAAGATTTAAACGTGGCTTTAATTGGCATTTGTATATATATTTTCTTTCTTTATATAACAGCTAGATACAGTGCTCCTGTCAGCGAATCCCTAAGTTATTTTCTGCAAAGCCCTGAGAATTTTCAGGTGCCTAAATAGTCCCTGGAATCATGGCTAAAGTTTCCTCCCCCTGCCCCAAATCTGAACTGGTGCCCTGCCCCGGGTGAGCCAGGAGTGGCCAGGGGGCTGCGGGAGGCCGTGGGCTCTGGTGAGATGCAGCCCCCATGTGACAGCGCGAAGCCTTGAGCCACATGCCGAGCACCAGGCACCACAAGCCCCAGCAGCAGTGCAGGAGGGTGGCAACACCCCCCGTGCCAGGCCCCCCTGCCTTCTGCGCTGCTGCTGGCGGTGGCGCTGCCTTCAGAGCTGGGTGCCCGGCCAGCCCCCGCCAGTATCAGGCTGCCCTGCCGGAGCTTAATTTGAGTCACAGCTGAGCTCTGGCATCTCTTTCAATACAAATTAAACCCTGGGGGAGACAACGGGGCCCATCGGCCTCACCCAGGGTGGCAGTGCCCCCAGCTGAGGTCTCATTCTCTGTTTCCTCAGTCCCTTGAGTTTCTAATTCTCTGTCGGCTCTTCAGTGGCTGAAGAATGGCCTGATCTACACGCCGGACTCGTGCACTGTGGATTCCCTGACCCTTGGCCTGTTCTTCCTTCTGCTTGCATGAGAGCAGCAGGGTGTCCTGAGAGAGAAAAATTATGGGGTATGTAAGTGGCTGGCAGTTGAGATAGATAGATAGATAGATAGATAGATGGTGGGTGGGATGGTAGGTGAGTAGGTAGATGGGTGGGTGAGTAGGTAGCTAGGCCCTGTGTTAGGTGGGTAGATGGGTACATAGGTGGGTGGGTAGGTAGTTGGGTAGGTAGATAGATGGGAGCTATGTGGGTACGTAGGTTGGTAGATCAGTAGGTGGATAGGTCAGTGGGTGGTTGGGTCAGTGAGTGGGGAGCTAGGCAGGATAGTAGGTAGATGGCTGGGTCAATGGGTACATAGGTAGGTCAGTGAGTGGGTGGGTGAGTAGGATGGTAAGTTTGTAGGTAGGTAGCTAGAGGAGGGTTAGTTGGGTAGGTCGGTGGGAAGGTCGGTAGCTGAGTCGGCCATCATGGATTCCTGGGCTCCCCACCTATCCTTCCTTCTGCTTACATGAGAGCAGCAGGGTCTCCTGGGAAAGAGAGATTCTGGGGTATTTATGTGGCTGGCAGTCTGGATAGATAGGTGGGTGGGTGGGTGGGGATGAATAGATGCATAGATGGGTGGATAGGGACAGAGTTGGGTGGGTGGGTGGATAGATGGTAGGTAGGTGGGTAGATGGGTGGGTAGGTATATGGGTAGGTGGGTAGATGGGTGCGTGGATAGGTAGGTGGGTGGTCGGTAGCTGAGTTACCGTCTGTAATAGAGCAGGGTGAGGTAATAGGCCAGGAAGAATCCAGTCGCTGCGAAGACGAGTTTGCAGCTGATTATGATAAATGCCCAAATGAGGCCTCCTGTGGGAAATGGAAGAAGCCAAGAGTCTGGGATAGATCCCTGCAATCCCTGCCCAAACCAGCCAGCGCCCGCCATCCCCACTCTTCTTCCAGTTCAGGGTGCTGACGGCCTCGTGCCCCTGGGCCCAGGAGCTGACCTGCAGGGCCCCCCCGTGAGCCTTTCACAGCCAGGGGCTCCCCATCCTCCTGCCACTGGAGCCAGGATGGGAGCGCAGGGAGCAGCTGCAGCTGATGCTGAGCCCCTGGCACTGGCAGGACGAGTTCAGCCCAGTCCCCAACCGGGGAGTGTCTGGGGGAGAGCAGGCGACACAGCAACAAATTAGTAGTCAGAGAAAGAAACCCAGGGGCAGGGAGCTTCCCGGCTCAACCTCACTCACATCCAGTGGCAGGGAGTCCTGCTAATTAACCCCACTCACACCCATTGGCCAGGAGTCCCACGGGTTAACCCCCTCACACCTGTGGCAGGGAGTCCCACGAGTTAACCTCACTCAAACTCGATGAGCAGCTGGATTGTCCCATGGGCAGAGCTCTCCTCTCTCTGGGCCCAGCACCCGTACAGGCCCCGATCCTCACCCGTCACATTGGGCAGCTCCAGTCACAGCTGGCTCGCCCCCCCAGCCCAGCACGGGGGGGGGCTGCTCATGATGGAGCAGAGGAACCGCAGGGAGTCGCCCTCCCAGACCTTGAGCTGTGAGCCTCTCCCCCCTTCCCCCAGCACAGTGCCCCCCACTGACTCTCCACCCCACTCTCAGCAGCACAGCCCACCCCCCTGATGCCCTGCCCTGCTCCGTTTGGCACAGCGCCCCCTAGCGCCTTACTCTGCACGTGCACACGCAGGGCCCGGCTGGCCAACCCGTAGGAATTCTTGGCCCAGCATCGATACTCCCCAGCGTCCCCTCCAGGTGCCCGGCCCCTCCCTGGCCCTCACCCAGCGTGGAGACATAGCAGCTCTGGGGTCGGAGCACAATCTCGGTGCCTCGCCATGGCAGCAGGTCTCGGTCACAGTGATCGGTCCCTGACCCATCTCCTCCCCACTGCCCAGCGCCCCCTTAATGTCACCCCGGGGTCTGGAAGCAGAGAGAACATGGCCGGCTCCCCGCACCACCCTCCCTACAATCCTATGGCTTCCTCGGGCTCTCCCCTCCAGGCACGGACCAGCCTGGCCCGGCTGAGCCTGGGGCCTGGCCCTGAGCGCGGGCAGAGCATGACTAGGAGGCGCTCGCTGATTCCCGGGGCTCGCAGCGCGGCCTCTCACCGTGGCTGGTCTGGTTCCCAGTGGTCTTGGGAGGCTCGGTCGGGTCTGTAACACAAACCAGACAGGGGGGATCAGGGGGCTGGACAGCACCAGTGGTAATACAGGCCCCCCTCACCCAGCGTGGGGACATAGCAGCTCTGGGGGTGTGTGTGTGCACAATCTTGGTACCTTTCCATGGCAGCAGGGCCGGTGCAACCATTTAGGTGACCTAGGCAGTTGCCTAGGGCACTAGGATTTGAGGGTCAGCATTTTCTTTGGCAGCGACCATGGCAGCCGGATCTTCGGCTGCCCCGGTTGCCGCCGGCATTTAGGCGGAGGGAGCTAGGACAGGGGAGCGCAGGGAGGGCCACCTGCCACAAGTAATGGGGTTGGGGGGCACACAGTGGAATTCCCGCCCCAGCTCACCCCTGTCCCACCTCCTGCCCAAGCAGCCGTGGCTACTTCACTTCTCCCACCTCCCAGGCTTGAGGCGCCTAAGCTGATTGGCCCTGCAAGCCTGGGAGGCGGGAGAAGTGAAGCAGCAATGGCGTGCTTGGGGAGGAGGCGGCACAGGGGGGAGCTGGGGCAGCGGGGGTGCCTCAGGGGGAAGGGGGAGCTGCCATGGGGGGCGAGGTTCCTCAGGGCCGAGGTGGGGAGCTGCCGCAGGGAGGTGCCTCAGGGCGGGGTCTTGGGGACGGGGGAGGGCGCAAGGTGGAAGTTTCGCCTAGGGTGCGAAACATCCTTGCACCGGCCCTGCATGGCAGCAGGTCTCCATGACACAGATCAGTTCCTAACCCATCTCCTCCCTGCCGCCCAGCGCCCCCTAGTGCTGCCCCACGGGCTGGAGACAGAGGGAACCAGGCTCTAGCCTCCTGGAGTCCCGGGCCGCAGGCTGGCCCCCTCTAATCCCAGCCCCGGTCCCATCGCTGCCCTGGGGGAACAGCGCAGGCTGTGAGCAGGAGAGGGCCTGGGGGCAGAGCATGGGCAGGGCCACGTAGGGCTTTTTTGGGCAGCTCAGCCTCCCCATGCCTAGGATACCCATCGCCCATGAGCCTGGCCCGGCTGAGCCTGGGGCCTGGCCCTGAGCGCGGGCAGAGCGTGACTAGGAGGCGCTCGCTGATTCCCGGGGCTCGCAGCGCGGCCTCTCACCGGGGCGTCCGTTCCTGGTCAGGGTCCTGGTGATGGTGGGGGGCCAGGGCGGGTCTGTAACACAAACCAGACAGGGGGGATCAAGGGGGCTGGTTCAGCCCAGTCCCTGGCCAGGGGCTGTCTGGGGAGAGCAGGAGAACCAGCGAGAAATCCAACAGCAGGGAGTCCCATGGGTTAACCCCACTCACACTCGATGAGCAGCTGGAACCGCAGGGAGTTGCCCTCCCAGGCCATGAGCTATGAGCCGTTGGCCACCGGGGTACCGGGATCTGGGAACAGGAATAACAAGAAGCCGCTCGCACACTGAGCCAGCCAGTTCCTGCCCGGGAGCCAGATTTGGGCCAGCACCCCCTAGAAGGGAAAGTCCCTGTGCCCAACTCCCCGCCCCCTAGCAATAGGTTGGAATAGCTGGGGGTCGCTCCTGTTAGCTCTGGAGACGGTGATTTGCAGAGTCCTCTCTAGAGCTGAAATACAGAGTGCACGCCTGGTCTAGTTGGGGGGAGGGAGAAGGAGGCGGCCAGGGTGAGCGAGGGGGGGGAGAGAGAAGGGGGGCAGCCAGCGCTTCAGCGGGGAGCTCACCCCACGGCCCCAGTTGCCATGCTGTCTTCCAGGAGGGCTCCGCGCTGCTCCGGTCAGCAGGGAGGGAAGGACGCGGGCTGCTCTGTGGAATTTGCTGCAGGGCGCTCCCCTCCTCCGCACCCTATAGGGCAGCCAGAGCAGCAAACAAAACCAAAAAAAAAAGCAGTCGTGGCGCCCTAGGATTGAGCGGCATGCCGCCCCCTAGAATCTGCTGCCCCAAGCACCAGCTTGCTCAGCTGGTGCCTGGAGCCGGCCCTGGCTGGAGAAGCCCACAAGTTACCGGTATGATGTCCCTGTGAGGCATCGGTAGCTCCCCATGCTGACTTGGGAGCATTACGTCCCTGTGAGGTATCCATAGCTCTGCACGCTGACTTGGGAGCCGAGGGCGTTTGTTTACTTTTACCGGTATTATCTCGGGAGGATACGGTATATGGTGAGGAGGGGGTTGTGTGATGAAGAAGGGGGCTGAGGGGAGGTTGTTAATAGGGTGAGTAGTGGGCACTGTGTGAGGGAGAGGTAGGCTGAGAGAATAAGGAGGTGGCTAAGAGGGTAAGGAAGGGACATGTAAAGGAGAGGGGGCTAAGAGGCTGAGGAGGCTGAGAGCTGAGGATGAGTTTGTTGTTTGTTTGTGGAGATTCGAAATTCAACCAGCCAAGGGAAAAGGCGAAGTTACGATTCAAACTTTAAGATAAAAGTCTTAAAATACGCTGAACAAACAAGCAATAGGGAAGCTGCCAGAAAATACGACGTAGATGAGAAAAATGTACGTAGATGGAAGCTGATGCTTTCCATCTAGAAAACTCGGCTTCTACGAGGAAATCGTTCAGAGGGCCTAAGAAAGGTAGGTATTTGTGAAGTTGATGCAGTAGTGCTTCCCTTCATTCAAGAGCAAAGAAAAAATGGAATGCCTGTCATCCGAAAAATCATACAATTGAAGGCATTAGAAATTGCCAGTGAATTAAAAATTCCCAGGCATGAATTTAAAGCAAGCCTTGGATGGTGCCGTAGATTTATGCTCGGAAATGGCCTCTCTCTAAGACGCAGGACAACACTTGCACAAAGACTACCTGTTGACTTCAATGGAAAGCTGCTTGCATTCCAATGGTATGTCATAGAACTCAGGAAAAAGCACAACTATCCATTGAGCCAAATTGGAAATGCCGATGAAACTCCCGTTTTCTTTGATATGCCAAGTAATACAACCGTGGATCAAAAAGGAGCAAAATCCATTCTTCTGAGAACCACAGGCAATGAAAAATTACGTATCACAGCAATGTTAGCTGTTACAGCTGATGGTCATAAGCTGACACCTTATGTGATACTTAAAAGGAAAACTATGCCGAAGGAAAGTCTTCCAAGAGGCTTAATTGTCAGATGTCAGGAAAAGGGATGGATGAGCAAGGAGCTGATGAATGATTGGCTATCAGTTGTTTGGAAGAGTAGGCCTGGTGCTCTTCTTGCAAAAAAAGCAATGCTGGTATTGGATGCATTTAAAGGACATTTAACACCTGATGTAAAAAGTAAGATTGCATCCTTGAAATCAGATCTGGTAGTAATACCAGGGGGTATGACATCCCAACTCCAAGTGCTTGATGTTGTTGTCAACAAGCCATTTAAAGACCATCTAAAGCAGCAGTATTCTGAATGGCTTGTGGCTGGAGATCATGCCCTCACACCAAGCAGCAAAATTAAGAAACCATCAGTGGCTTTGCTGTGTCAGTGGATTATTTCTGCGTGGACAATGATATCTTCAGAATCAATCATCAAAGGATTCAAAAAATGTTGCCTGTCAAATGCATTGGATGGTAGTGAAGATGATGTATTGTGGGAAGATCAGAAAGAAGTGGATCAGGAGAATGATGAAGAAAACAGTGGGAATGATGTAGAAAGCATTGGAAGTAGTGATGAAAACCTGAGCAGATACCGGTATTGATGGAGAGACAGGCAGTGAAAGTGACTAAAATTTCTCAGAGGGATGACTTAAGAACATTTGCTAATGTTGTTGATTGTTGTGCAGGGGAGAGGGTGAGAACTGTTCCCATCAGTCTCCTTGTTGTCCATTCCTTTTCCCTTCTTTATTTACAGTATAACTACAAAATAGTTTTCAATATTTCTGAGTATATAACATATGCCGTCAAAAGCAGGACTACCAAAAGTGTTAAAAGTGTTAAAAATACTGGTACATGTCTTCCTATTCATTAAATAAAATACTATTTTACTGTTCTACTAATGTGTATATTTTCTTTAAGTTAAAAAAAGTTAAAAATTTAATAGGGATAATAGCACCAAACTTTAAGGGTGCGGCTTATAATCAGGAGCGGCCTATACTCGGAACAATACGGTACACACGGCAACGTATTAGATTAGAGAGAGCCCCCCACTGACCCCCTGATCCGCAGCCCAGCACCCCCCACTAACCCCATGCCACCCTGCAGCACAGTGCCCCTTAGAGCCTTACTCTTCACGTGCACACGCAGGGCCCGGCTGGCCGATCCGTAGGGATTCTTGGCCCAGCACCGATACTCCCCAGCATCCCCTCTGCTGAGATTCAGCAGCTCCAGGCACCTGGCCCCACCCTGGCCAGAGCTCAGGGACCCCTTCCCCTAGGCCCAGCTCAGGGTGGTCTCGGCTCTGCTCCCAGCCTCACAGCCCAGACTCAGGGAGTCGCCCTCCTGGGTCTCCAGAGACACGATGTCGCCCTCAGCTCCCCAAGCATCTGGCACTGGAGGAGACGAGCGGGCAGGTTAGACCCCCTAGAGATCCTCTGCTAAGGAACCGAGATTCAGCCACCTCTGGGCAGGGCCGGTTCCAGGGTTTTGCCACCCCAAGTGCCAGGAAAAAAAAAAGCCCCAATCGTGATCGGCGGTAGGTCTACCGCGCCACTTTCTCCTTCGGCAGCACATCCTTCCCTCCAAGAGGGAGCAAGGGACCCGCCGCCAAATTGCCGCCGAAGAGCCCTAAGTGTCACCCCGAGCACTTGCTTGCTGAGCTGGTGCCTGGAGCCAGCCCTGCTTCTGGGGTGGGAAACGGGGGCTGTTTACAGGAGGAGCCCTCGCTCAGTGTGGAGACGTAGCAGCTCTGAGGTGGGTGCACAATGCTGGTGACTTTCCATGGCAGCAGGACTCTGTTGCAGAGATCGGTCCCTGATCCATCTCATCCCCACTTTCCAGCGCCCCCTTAATGCCACCCCGTGGTCTGGAGACAGAGGGAACATGGCCGGCTACCCCCCACAATGACCAGACTGGCCCGGCTGAGCCTGGCACCTGGCCCTGAGCGTGGGCAGAGCGTGACTAGGAGGCGCTCGCTGATTCCCAGGGCTCGCAGCGCGGCCTCTCACCAGGGTGTCCGTTCCTGGTCAGGGTCCCAGAGATGTTGGGAAGACCGGTCGGGTCTTTAACACAAACCAGACGGGGGGGATCATGGGGGCTGGACAGCAGTGTGTGTGTGTGTGTGTGTGTGTGTGTGTGTGCGTGTGTGTCACTAGTGATCACTGAGCCTAGACACGGCCCCTCGCTGTGAGCTCAGCTGGGGGATGGGAAAGTCCCTGAGGTGACACAAGACCCGTGGGCGGGGAAGGGAAGCGACAGACCTGACTGAGCCCCACCCAAGAGGCGCCCGACGGAACCCAGGGGCCGGGTTAGGGCCGCGCCGGGGAACCAGAACCCTGAGAAATGGAAACCCAAGGGACCAAAATTGGTTGGTCAAATTGGGCCTAATTGGCAGAGTCACTAATGAGGGGCCGGGCTGCTCCAGCCTGGGTACTGGAGTGAGTGTCACCAGCGCCACTGTCTGCCAGGCACCTGGGCATTTAGCGTCCTGCTCCCCAAATGTGTCCTCCCCAGGCGGGACAGAGCCAGGGGTCTAAATAACCCCACTCCCACCCCCACCCCAGACCCAGCCACCACCAGGGACATCAGACACCCCCATCATGGGTCCTTTGCCTTCCCCCCTCGGTTCGTCTCTCCCCAGCCCTCTCCTTTTGTCCCCAGAGGAGTGGCTAAAAGTAACACCCGGAACAGACAGACACTGGCCTGGCAGGGTCTGTCCCCGCTGCCCTCAAAGCCCCACGGTGCGAAGGCTCAGAGCCTGGGTCCATTGGGTCGGGCTCGCGAGGCTTGAGCTGCGGGTCTCTGGTTGCAGCGTGGACGTTTCCTCCGAGGTCTGTGCAGACGTTTGGGGTCTGGCTGGGGCCTGGGCTCAGACACATGTGGGGAACTGGGGGACAAGTTCCTGTTAAATCTCCCTCCGGGTGAAGGAAACAAGGGGACGTCCCCACACTGATGCCTGATTTGATCCTTCACCTCGCAAAGGTGGCGGCTGATTTCCCCTCTGCCCTGGATCTGCAGCGTGAGGGTCACAGGCCATTTAACGGGGGTTTGCTCTGGGGCAGGACGGGCAGAGGTCTCTGGGCACCGAGCCCAGAGTGTGTTTAGTGCCGGACAGTGACTGGGTCCCGTTAACCCTCTGCCCCATATAGAGCATCCACCGATCCCGGCAGAAAGGGCAGAGGGGGAGGAGACAAGGGGGGACAGCCTGGGGGGATCTCAGGAGGAACTGGGGTGCCTCGTGTGTGCGGGGGAATCCCAGCACGGGGGGATTGGAATGTGTGGGTGGATCCTAGGACAGGAGGATTCTTGGGGGCAGGTTGGGGGTAGAGAGGATCCCAGAAGAGAAGGGCCTGGAGGTGTGGATGGGAGGGGGGAGCCATAGCCAAGGGGGGGCAGGAAGGGGTGAAGATCCCAAGGGAGAAGGGGCTGCACGGTGTGCGGTGATGGGGCCTGGAGTAGAATAGGCTGAGGGTGCCTGGTGAGGGGGTGGGGATCCGCACAGGGCTGAGTTGGGGAGGGCTGGAGGGCAGGGCTGGGAGCCCAGGGGATCCCAGCAGAGCAGGCTGGGGGCCGGCATGGAGGGGCTTAAGGGCAGGGCTGGGGAGCCCGGGGGGGATCCCAGAGGGGGCTGGGAGCCGGTGTGGAGGGGCTGGGGGGGGTCACTCACAGCCGACGTGGAGCCGGACGGTTCTGTTGGTGGAAGGTCCCTGTGGTGGCCTGTAGGTGACGCTGCAGATGAGCTCTTTGCCGTGGTCCCCCAGGCCGGGCGTGAAGCTGAGCGCGGAGCTGTGGGCCCAGGTGCCGTTCGCAAGCTGGGCTGAGACGTCCCGGGCTGTGTCGCTGAACGGCCCCGTCCAGGTGACTCGGGGAGGGGGCCTGGAGCAGCGCCCAGGGGCCGTGCAGGTCACATTCACCGGCTCCCCGGCCAGCAGCGTCCCTGGCAGCCCCCGCGCCGGCGAGATCTGGATCTCTGGCTCCGTCAGCCCTGAGACACGGGGAGAGGGGAGAGAATCACTCAGGGACACGGGGCCTTTCCTCTTTAGGGGTGCGGCTCTTATCTGTCCCCAGGGCGGGGACTGGCTGGCTCAGGGGGCTGCTGAGCGGTGTCATAAATATAGAGGGACAAGTAACAACTCTGTGTGTGCAGTAGCATCAAATCCCTCATTGGCAGCTGTACTAAATCGCCTTCCCTGTAAGGGATTAATCAGCTCAAATAACCTAGCTGGCACCTGACCAGAAGGACCAATGAGGAAAGAAGAAACTTTCAAAGCTGTGGGGGTCGGGGGAGGATTTGTTTGTTGCTCTCTTTGTTGTTCCCTCTCTGGACGGAGGGAGAGACCGAGCAGGTACAACAGCTCCTGAAAATATACCTGGAAGACTAGATCTAAAACCACAGACATTGTAAGTAGGCAAGGAAAGGCGCTAGGTTATCTTGTGTTTTAGCTTGTGAATTTTCCTAGGCTACAGATGTAGTTTGATTCCTGTTTTTGTAACTTTGAAGCTGAGCCAGAGAGGAATCCTCTGTGTTTGAAATCTTTTATTTACCCTGTGAAGTTACCTTGAAAACTGATTTTGCAGGTGTGATTCTTTTTTTATATATATAAAAATAAAGTTCTTCTTTTAAGAACCTGATTGATTTTTAGTGTCCTGAAGACAGAGTCTGGTCTGTGCTCACATTGCTAACCAATTCGTTGGTACATTATTCCCAAGGCTCCACAGGAAAGGGGGTGAAGGGACTTGCGGGGATATTTTGGGGGGACAGGGATTCCAAGTGACCCTTCCCTGGATTTTTCTATAAATAACGTGGTGGTGGCAGCAATAGCGTCCAAGGCGAAGGGAAGGAATTTGTGCTCTGGGGAAGTTTTTAACCGAAGCTGGTAGAATATAAGCTTAAGGGGTCTTTCATGCGGGTCCCCACATCTGTACCCCAGAGCTCAGATTGGGGTTAAACTCTCACTAGCGGTGACTGCGGCTGCTCTTACCTGGCACAAAGATCGTGAGCGCAGGGTCAGTGCCATCGGAATTGGAGCGGTAAGTGTGATCTAACAGGCCTTTCTCGATGAAAAAGAAATATCTCCCCGCATCCGTCCGTCGGGCATCACTGATTTGCAGGGAGCAGTCGCCGCGCGCTGGATCCCCCGTCAGCCGGAACCGGCCCTGGGTCTCCTGCGACAGCCCCTGGCTGGTGCCACTGTTGGCCACGGGAGGATCCCGGCCCCCAGTAACAGACTGCTTGTACCAGACTCCGTTGAGCTGGGCCGAGGGATTGTCGGTGTAGGACGAGGCTGGGTACATGAAGGTGCAGGGGACGAGAACGCAGAGACCCTCCTGCACCGACACCGACTGCGGCACCGTCAGGGTAAATCCGGGCGGCTGGGACAGGGACCCTGCAGGGGGCGGGGAGGGATCGAAGTGGGACCCAGAGAGAGCAGAGCCCCCCCCCCCCCGAGCTCCCCCCAGACAGGGCCGGCTCCAGGCACCAGCCTGCCAAGCCCGGGAGGGGGCGGCACTCGGGGTTCGTTTTTGTTTGGCCGGGCGGCGCTGGGGGGAGGCGGGGTTTAGCAGGCTTAGGGGGCGGGGTGCCCTTTTGGGGGGGCGGGGACTTGGGCGACGCGACGTTCCGGGGGGCGGGACTTGGGCGACGTGACGTTCCGGGGGGCGGGACTTGGGCGACATAATCTCGGGGGGCGGAACTTGAGCGACGAGAGCTCGGGGGGCGGGGACTTGGGCCACGCGGCGCTCGGGGGGGCGGGGACTTGGGCGGGGCGATGCTCAGGGGGAGGGGCTTGTGTGACGCTCAGGGGCGGGGCCTTGGGCGGGGTGACACTCGGAGGGGGGCGGCGCTCCTAGTTTTTGCTTCGGCCCCCTGCTAGCCCAGCCCTGAGCTCAACCCTCCCACACTCGTTGAGGTCTATCACTCCCAACCAACAGCCCCGTGACAGCCCAGCCCTGGGGCCTTGACCAGTTCTCACTCCATTTAGTTTCCATCCCTCCCTACATCGAGCCCCCTGCCCCCGCTCCCTGTCACTCAGCGCCCCCTAGCACCGCACTCGGGCACTGGGTTCCCCTCCCACTCTGGCCAGTCTCCCTTCCAAGTGCTGGGACAGACCTGGCCCTGCTTAGCGCAGGTTCTGCCCTTCCCCCTGCCCTGGGGCTGCAGGTGCTGCTTACTTACCCCTCCAGAGCAGGGCGAGGATCAGGACCCTCAGCATGGCAGGACCCCCTGCTCTCCAGGGGGAGCCCTGAGGCGGGAGCTCCCTTTCCCCGGTGTCATGCTGTGGCATCGGGGCTCTGCCCACGGCTGGGGCATCCGGCTGGGACAGACCTAGAGACAGACGTGGGGAGTGGGAAGTGCGAGAGTAGAGGCTGTTTGGGGACACAGATCTGCCTGGGGGACCATCAGTGCTGCTGGGCCCTGCAGGGGGCTGATCTGGGGCTGCTGGCAGTGCAGTGACCTCCCCCTCCTCAGAAAATCCTAAATCACCAGGCTAAAAAATCCTTAAATTGGCAAAAAAAAACCTGAGATTTTCCTCTAAGAATCATGAGAGCGGCCAGAAAATCCTGATCTGGTGAGAGAAGATGGTCAGAAGACAGAACTGCTCAGTGCCTGCTTTGCTTCAGTGTAAAACAACATGTGAGCAGGCAACCAATGAAGTTACCACAGACAACAAAGGGGAAGGGCGGCAGATCGGGATCAGTAAAGAACACGTCAGAGATGTTCCGGACAATTTGAATGAATTCAGATCAGTGTGGCAGGAAACTGTTCAACCCAGGGTGCTGAAGGAATGAGTCGAAGAAATCTTGGAGCCACTGGATATAATATTTGCAAACTCATGGATGCCAGGAGAGGTCCCAGAAGATGGGGGAAGGGCTAACAGAGGGGCCATCTGAAAAAGGGGAAAAGGGAGGAGCTGGGGAACTATAGACCTTTCATCCTGACCTCAACAAATGGAAAGCCACTAGAACAACGTATAAAACTTTCAATTTGTGAGGACGAAAGTGTGATCACCAGCATGGATTTACAAAGAACAAATCCTGCCAAACCAGCTTGGTTTCCTTCTTTGACAAGGTAACTGGTTGCGGGCTGGGGGAAAGCAGTGGGCATAACATACCTGGATTTCAGCAAGGCTTTTGACACAGTCCCACATGACATTCTCATAAGGAAGCTGGAGATGACTTCTGACGCAACTCAAATGTGAAATTGCAGAACTACTAACTCTCATTTAAATCAGCTTCTGTACCAGATGACTGGAGGAGAGCGAATTTGACACCAAATTTTAAAAAAGGCTCCAGGGGTGATCCTGGCAATTGAAGGCCAAGAAGCCTAACTTCAGTGATGGGCAAACTGGTTGAAATTATAGTAAAGTGAAACTATAGCAAAGAGCAGAATGATCAGATGCAGAGATTTGTTGGGGAAGACTCAATATGGTTTTTGTAAAGGGAAATCATGGTTCACCAAACTACTAGAATTTTTTGAGGGAGTCAACAGCATGTGGACAAGGGTGACCCAGTCCATGCACTTAGATTTTCAGAAAGTCTTGGACAAGGTTCCTCCCAAAAGGCTCCTATGCAAAGTGAGCTGTCATGGGATAAGTGGGAAGATCCTCTCCTGGATCAGTGATTGGTTAAAAGATAGCAAACAAAGGACAGGAATAAAAGGCTAATTTTCACAGTGGAGAGAGGTGAATAGTGGTGTCTCTCCAGGGTCTGTACTGGGACCAGTGCTGTTCAACATGTTCATAAATGATCTGGAAAAAGGGGTAACCAGTGAGGTGGAACAATTTGCAGATGATACAAAACTTCTCAAGATAGTTAAGTTCAAAGCTGACCGCAAAGAGCTACAAAGGGATCTTACCAAACTGGGTGACTGGGTAACAAAATGGCAGATGAAATTCAATGCTAATAAATGAAAAGTTATGCACATTGGGAAACATAATCCGAACTATACATATAAAGTGGTGGGGTATAAATTAGCTGTTAACACTCAAGGAAGAGATCTGAGAGTCACTATGGATAGTTCTCTGAAAACACCCACTCAATGTGCAGCGGTCATCAAAAGAATTTTTTGGGCATCATTAAGAAAGGGATAGATAATAAGACAGAAAATATCATATTGCCTCTATATAAATCCATAGTAACACTCAAATCTTGAATACTGTATGCAGTTCTGGACGCCCGATCTGAAATTGGAATTAGAAAAGATTCAGAAAAGGGCAACAAAAATGATTATGGGTGTGGAACAGCTTTCATAGAAGGAGAGATTACTAAGACTGGGACTGTTGTGCTTGTAAAAGAGACCACTACGGGGGGATATGATAGGGTCTATAAAATCCTGACTAGTGTGGAGACACTAAATACGGTGGTATGATTTACTCCTTCCCATAACACAGGAACTAGAAGTCCCCAAATGAAATGAATAGGCGGCAGGTTTAAAAGAAATGTAAGGATGTATTTCTTCACACAACGCAAAGTGAACTCTGCAGACAGGGTGGGGCGCTAATGCTGCCCTCTCTGCCCCACAGCTGCATTCCCCCCTCCCCCGCTCCACCCTGCTCCTCCTGCAGCTGGGACTCTCCTCATTGTCAGTGTTACGGACCCTCCATCCTCTTCATTCTTGTGAGAATGGTGGGGCCCACTCCCGCCTTCCCCTCCTCACATGTGAATTGGGCCACTCACACCTTCCCCCCGTCTTTACCTGTTAAAATGGTACAGGCCTCTCACTCCTGCCTGCCCCTCCCCCATCCACTGCAGTGAGCTGGGCGGGTCTCAGCTCGGATCCCCCATGGCCCATGCACCATCCCCTGCCAGAGCAGGGTGGGTCGGGCCCCGTTGCCCAGGGCTGGAGGGGAAGGGACCGGCCCCGAGAGTTCCAGACTCCATCCCTAACCCTGGGGGGCTGCCCTGCCCCTGTAGAGTATCTGGGAGCCCCAGAGGGTCTGTGCCCCACACATACACCCCACTTTGCCCCCCATGGAGTTGGGACAGCAGAATGGAGTGAGCACAGTTGGACTATGGGTGAGAAGTTTGCACGTATGTGCTCAGCCTGGGGTATGTATAACTGCCCCCCCTGCAATACCTGCCCTCCCTGCCCCCCAAAAACACCCATGTGGGGAAGGGGAACCTCCGGCAGTTCCATTTCCCACCATCCCTCTGCTGCCCTCAGATGTTCTCGGGAAGGAGGCTGAAAGATGGGAGCTGGGGAACCCCCTGCTGTACGTGGCCCCCTGAGCCGACGTCTCCAGTGTGGCCTCCATGGTGGGGGAGCCCTGGGGCGGGATCCTGCTTGGGCTGGAGGGGCCACGGCAGAGCTGTGGGGGCGGGGAGACCAGGGCTGGGATACCAGGGCTGGGATGGGAAGGGGCTGTGGGTCGGGACTGAGGGGCACCCCAGTCTCCACAGACCATCCAGCTCCCTCCCCCCCATTTCAACTCACCCCTAAACCTGCAGAGGGGGGCTCAGCACCCGGCTCTCAGACCCTGTAGCCTCGGTTCCTCAGGGAAGCAGCATGCACAGGAACCTGAAAGCAGAAGTAGGCGCTGGCAGGGGCCGTTGGGGGGAGATGCTTTCTCAGAAACCCCAGCACCAGCATCCTGCCAACCTCCCCTCCCTCTGGCTGGCACTGCCTGCGGCTTCCCTGCAACAGGGGCAGGCTGCATATTGCTTGTGGGGCTGGAAATAGAACCGAGGAGTCCAGACTCTGAGCCCTGCTAAACCCCCACTCTCCTCCCAGAGCTGGGATAGAAATCGGGAGTCGTGATTCTCTGCCTCCACTCCCCACTGTAACCCACTAGACCCTGCTCCCCTCCCAGAGCTGAGATACAACCCAGGAGTCCTGGCTCCCAGCCCCCCTACTCTAACCTGCTAGACCCTTCTCACCAGTGATCAGCTGCCAAAATCTTAACAACTGGTTTCCTATAAAAAGTTCTGATTTAAGGGGGGGAGCGGGGGGAGGGGCCGAGAGAGAGATCCTCGTAGGGCTGGGGGCCCCTGCAGGGCCTGGGCCAATTGCCCCACTTGCCCCCTCCCCTCCCCTCTTGCCAGCCCTGGAGCTTGCAGCAGCCCCACCCCCCATCTTGCTGGGCCATTCAAAAAGTGGCAGCAGGCCGACTCCCGAGCTCAGCTGAGCTGCCCAGCTGGTGCCCACGGCTGGCCACACTGCAGCTGGGGGGGAAGCGGGGGAAGGGCCAGGAAAGCCTCAGCCTCCCCAGCTGTGAATCCTGGGAGCAACAGGGTGGTCCGGTCCGCGGACCGGAGTTCTTTACCCACCCCCTGGCCCTTTAACAACCGGTTCTCCATGGAGGTCTAATTTTAGCAACCGGTTCTTGAGAACCTGTGGGAACCTGCTCCAGCTCACCACTGCCTCTCACCTCCAAGAGCCAGGGAGAGAACCCAATAGTGGCGGGGGGGGGGGGTGCCCAGCCCCTGCATCCGCTCTAACCCTTTATTTCTGCTGTCTCTAGTTACAAAACAATATTTTAACACTAGCAGTTTGCACCTCTTATCACACTGTACATGCTGCAGATCCTAATCACTTACCCAGAGCTGAGATGCGTTCACCTCTGGGGTGGGGCAGCTGCAGAGAGCGCACTGGCGCCGCTCAGAGAATTCTTCCTAAATAATAAATGCTAAATTCTAAAATACTGAATTAACTTTAGGAAAAACAAAGAAAGATGCACAGATCCATGTTGAAATCACTGCCATTCATTTATTTAGGGAGTTTTGCTGCCTCAATAATAAAATAATATTCAGTTCTCTCTAGTCTTTCCTGGACCTGTACAGAATAGAGACACAAATAAGGGGCTTTGAACGTTCCTGTCTTTGTTGTTGTTAGTATTTTTTCCCATGGGTGTTGCAACCTGGGAGAACCCACAGAGTCAGCTCTGGAGCTTTTTCCAGCTTCTCAGCTAGCTCCTAAGTCTGCTGGGAAAAGGGACAAACATACACGTATCCCTTTTCCCAGCAGACTTACTCACCCCAGAAGTGCAGGGGACAAATTAAGCCCCAGATGGGGAGGTGGGCAGGGAGGCAGTGGGGGCCAGGGGCGATGGGGGGATGGATGTGGGGCTTGGAGAGGCAGTGGGAGCCGTGGGTTATGGGGGGTGAGCCCGGGGCCAGAACCTACTGCTGCATGGCGAGGGTCCAGGGCCAGAGCCCACCACTGAGTGGCCAAGAGAAAGAGCCCAAAGCCCACAGGACGGGGCCCAGGGATGGACTATGGGGCCCGGAGTTAGAGCTACATATTTCCCCTCTAGGGTTTCTTGGCAGGGGAAATGTCAGCAGATCAGAACTGGTCCATTGAGCGCAGATATTTGTTTTCTGTCTCTCGGTTCCTCAAACGCCTCCCAGGTCCCGGGTCACTGAGGATTCCCTAGTGATGAGAGCTGGGGCAGAGGGTCTCAGGAAAGGCAGCTGGATTCCAGGGGCCGCTGACTCCAGCCTTTGATTTAAGAGCTGAGATGCAGCTGAATCTGGGGTGGGGTGCAGGGACTGTTTATACAGGGATCCCTCGCCCAGTGTGTAAAATCCTTGGGGCAGCCGGTGTAGGAAGCAATCACTTGAGACCAGAGAGCAGGCAGCTAACCAAAACCTTCATTTTATTTACAGATATACAGAGAGCTCCCTCAGCCGGTTGAAACTGGTTGAGCTAACCCATAGTAATCTAACTCAGTTGCCATAGCAACAAAAATCATGACAACCAAATACACAACATATTCCTCCCCCCCTAATAAGAACATCCCCTAAATAAAATACACACTAGACTAGAGAAGGAGGGTAGACTGCCTCCATTCCCGGCTAAACCCTGGGGATTATTTTGCCCCATAACCGTGGGTTCGCCCTAGCTAAAGATCCAGCCGATGAGGAGGCCTTCTGTCTCTAGGTGGATTACGGCGAACTTCTGGTGTTATTGCACCCGAAAGCACTAGGGGCTCAGGGTCCGCAGCACGAACAGGTGAGGAGGTGGTATCAGCTCGTGCTGGGCAAAGGGGTATCTCAGCCGCCGGCAGTAATGGAGGAGAACAGTCAGAAACAGGTGACTCGTGATTCGGTCCCTCACCAGAAGAGGTGAAGTCAGACCCCTCAACTGCAGATGGGTCCTGAGGACTGGCATGACCTGGCAACAGCTGATCTACATGTCGCCGCCAGGTAAGATTCTCTGCAGTCCGGACTGTGTAGGAAACAGGTCCTGTTTGAGTGATGACTGTGGCCGGAACCCATTTAGCTCTGGAAGTATAATTCCGAGCCAAAACTGGCTGTCCCGGGCTAAAGGTTCGGTCTTTTGCTCTGGGTGCCCGTCTGATGACTTGATATTGCTGCTGATGTTGCACAATTTGTCGGGGTTCAGAAGGTTTCAGCAGATCAAAGCAAGTGAGCAGCTGTCGTCCCATCATTAGAAAGGCCGGAGATGCGTGGGTCGTAGCATGAGGTGTGTTTCTGTAGGAAAGTAAAAAGGTATCCAGACGCTTTTGAATGGAGTGTTGTCCCCTTGCTGATTTCAAAGCGTTTTTCATTGTCTGCACAAATCTTTCAGCTAATCCGTTGGTGGACGGATGATATGGTGCTGACATGATGTGGTGTATCCCATTTGCCTTCATAAAATTTTGAAACTCCTGAGAAACGAACTGTGGTCCGTTGTCACTCACAAGTTGTTCTGGCAGACCAAAACGACTAAAGAGTCCTCGTAGTTTTTGGATAGTACTCTCTGCAGAAGTGGACTGCATTATAGAGACTTCTGGCCATTTAGAATGGGCATCTATTGCCACCAAGAACATGCTTCCTTCAAGGGGGCCAGCAAAGTCAACGTGAATACGTTGCCACGGGTTTTCAGGCCAGTCCCATGGGTGTAGGGGGTGCCCACTGGGGTGCATTCCTCACACCCTGACATGACATACAAGCTTTTGCCTTCTCTTCAATAGCGCTGTCCAGTCCAGGCCACCAAAAATAGCTTCGTGCAATTTCCTTCATGCGCACTATTCCACAGTGACCAGAATGTTAATGTTCTAACATCTGTGATCTCAGTGGTGGTGGAATAATGACACGTCTCCCCCACAACAAACAACCAGATTGGACCGATAACTCCGTCCGCTTGGACATGTAGGGAACAAGGTCGGATGAGACCGGAGAGGTTTGTCGAGATTTTCCATGCATCACCAGGTCCATAACGTGGGACAATACTGGGTCAACGCGAGTTGCCTTCTTTATCTGAGTAGCAGTGATGGGTGTATTCTCTACCTGTTCAAAGTAGAAGATTTCCTTTTGGGCACTATCTTGGTGTTTGACCGGCAAAGGCAACCTTGAGAGGCCATCTGCATTGCCGTGCAGAGTGGATTTCCGATATTTGATTTCATATGTGTGTGCTGAAAGTAACAATGCCCAACGTTGCATACGACTAGCAGCTAATGGGGGAATGCCTGTGTAGGGTCCAAAAATTGATGTCAGAGGTCGATGGTCTGTGAGAAGAGTAAATTTTCGCCCAAACAGGTACTGATGAAACTTCTGAATTCCAAAAACAATTCCTAATGCCTCACGTTCGATTTGGGCGTAGTTAGTTTCTGCTTTGCTTAGAGTGCGTGAAGCAAAAGCAATAGGGAAGACGTGCATCTTCTCCTGAAGGCATAATATGTGACACGACTGCTCCCACTCCATAAGGGGAGGCATCACAGGCCAATTGCAGTGGTAAGGATGGATCAAAGTGCGTTAGAACTTCAGAATTTAGCAATGCATCCTTAGCTTTGTTAAACGCAACATCACAGGCTTCAGTCCACTTCCAGGCCTTGTTCTGCCCAAGGAGCTCATGAAGTGGTTTTAGCAGTGTGGCTAACTGTGAGATGAACTTTCCATAATAGTTCAGGAGTCCTAGAAACGAGCGCAGCTGGCTTACATTTCGAGGTGGGGGAGCCTCCACAATAGCTTTAACTTTTGCAGGGGCCTTATGAAGACCTGCAGAATCAATGATGTGTCCCAAATATTCAACAGAGGGCTTGAAGAATTCACACTTATCTTTGCGAACTCGTAGGCCATACTCTTCCAGTCTTTGCAGGGAAGCCTCTAAATTCTTTAAGTGATCCTCTTCATTTCTTCCAGTGACCAGGATATCATCCAGATAGCACTGAACTCCTGACAAGCCACACAAGATCTGGTCCATAGCCCTCTGGAACAGGGCGGGAGCAGATGTTATTCCGAAGGGTAGGCGACAGTATCGATAAAGCCCCTTATGAGTCACAATAGTCAACAGCTCTTGGGACTTTTCATCGACGTGCATCTGTAAATATGCTTGACTCAGATCAATCTTACTGAACTTTTGTCCCCCAGCCAGGCCTGCGAAGAGGTCATCGATGCGGGGAAGCAGGTATTGCTCTGCACACAACACTGGGTTGACAGTGACTTTAAAATCACCGCAAATCCGGAGAGAGCCATCTTTCTTCACGATTGGAATGATAGGAGTGGCCCATGAGCTATGGGTAACTGGTATTAGGACTCCATTGGTGACCAGGCGCTCCAGGTCTGCTTCAACTTTTGGCCTGATGGCATATGGCACAGTTCGGGCTTTCAGATATTTTGGTGGACTGTCAGGTTTAATGTTCAATGTCACATACTTCCCAAATCATCTCCAAAAACAGCAGCATTTTTCCTTAGAATAGGGGTTAGACTGGATTCTTCTTTAGTCATCCGGTGCACTTCTGCCCAGTTCAGTTGAATCTTCCCAAGCCAAGACCTACCCATTAAGGCTGGGTAGTCACCTCTCACCACAAACAGTGGCAATTTAGCTGCCTGTCCATTGAGCTCCACCTTAACATCAATAGTGCCCAACATGGGCACAGCTTCATCTGTATACGTCTTCAGAACAGTTTTTGTTGCCTTAAGCGGAAGATGCTGTAGCTTTTCCTTATACACAGTCTCAGGAACCAGCGAGACAGCTGCACCGGTGTCTAGTTCCATGCGTATAGGTTTGCCCTCCAATAAAGGGGTTACCCAGTATTCATGTGAGCCCGCTGCCAAAGACAAAACATGCAGTGGCACTTCCTCTTGTGAGGAGGTGTCACCTTGATCATCCTGGGTCTGCTCTAGGGTATGCAAGGTTCCTCTTTTTGTCGGCCAGACCACAGGCCTCTTTTTCTTTTGTTTACAGGCATACTCAATGTGTCCCTTTTTGCCACAGTGACGACACACCAGGTCCTTACACCAGCATTCTGATGCCTGATGACCCAGCTTACCACAGTGGTAACATTCTTGACTCTGCACCGTTTTGTGGGTCAGTTCTTGTGACACTTTTTGCACCCTAGGGGATGCACCGATGTATTGTGCCTCCCTTGTAGCCAGTTCCATGGAGACAGCAATATCAACAGCCTTCTGTAATGTAAGCTGAGCCTCTGTCAGTAGGCGCTTCCGTATAGCTTCACTGCAGAGGCCACACACTAACCTGTCACGCAGGGCATTATTTAACATCTCTTTAAATTCACAGTGTTCTGCTACCTTTTTTAAAATGGCTACAAATTGTACAACTGTTTCATCTTCCTTTTGGTCTCTTTTGTGGAACCTATATCTTTCAGCAATTACCAGTGGTTTTGGGGAGAAATGAGACCCCAGGATTTCCACAATGTCACTGTAAGATTTAGTCTCAGGCTTAACAGGGTGCAGTAAGCTGCGTAGCAGAGAGTAGGTTTTAGCCCCTACAATAGTTAAGAATATTGGCACCTTCTTCGCTTCTGTAATGTAATTTGCAATACCAAAAAGCTCAAAACGCTCAGTATACACATGCCACTGCTCTGTATTCTCATCAAAAGGCTCCAGGGGCCTGGTCAGAGTAGCCATGATTTTTAGTTTCACTTTCACAGTCAGTGCAAACAAGCAGCTTTTTTTGTTTGTTTGTTCTTTACCTTGACTTCTACTTCCTTCTGTTACTGGAGCAGCACCAGGATCCCATCCTCGTCGCCAGTGTAAAATCCTTGGGGCAGCCGGTGTAGGAAGCAATCACTTGAGACCAGAGAGCAGGCAGCTAACCAAAACCTCCATTTTATTTACAGATATACAGAGAGCTCCCTCAGCCGGTTGAAACCGGTTGAACTAACCCATAATAATCTAACTCAGTTGCCATAGCAACAAAAATCATGACAACCAAATACACAACACAGTGCTGAGCTGCAGAAGTGTCTGGGAAAAACCTATAAATAAAGGAAATGCAGAGCCCCGTAGATGGATGCATACAGGCCAGCCCTGATAGCTGGACCCTCTTGAGTCTCCCACCCTGGCCTGGTCTCCCAGCCAGACCCTGGCCCGCTCTGCCCCAGGCATGTGGGCATCAGTGGCTGTGCTGGGAGGCTGGTTGCTTAGTGGATCTTGTACAACAGGAAGTTTTCAGTCAGTGAGTTTGCTCCACCTCCGGCCGATCGGCCCCAGAGAGCAGGTGAGCGGGCGTGATGAAGCAGGATTTTTTGTTTAGTTTTTTCAATGGTTTGCATGCGGAGGGGGTGGGGGATGCAGTTTCCCTGGCTGTTACTGGTTTAGCAAGGTGGTGGGAGAGGGAGTTTGTGGTTACAGAGGGCCAGCAAATGGCCTTGAGAATGGATGCCCCAGCGACTGGTGACCTGGTGACCCGAAGGCCCAGCTCGGGAGTCACAGCTGGTTCTGGCCAGTGGGAAAACAATGAGCTATGAAGAGAGGACCCCGGTGACCGGACCAGCCAGTTCCATCCACAGGGGAAACAAAGGACAGATAGAGTCATAAATTCATAGACTTTAAGGTCAGAAGGGACCATTATGATCATCTAGTCTGACCTCCTGCACAATGTAGGCCACAGAATCTCACCCACTCACTCCTGTAACAAACCCCTAACCTATGTCTGAGTTAGTGAAGTCCTCAAATCATGGTTTAAAGACTCAGGGTGCAGAGAATCCTCCAGCAAGTGACCCGTGCCCCACGCTGCAGAGGAAGGTGAAAAACCCCCAGGGCCTCTGCCAATCTGCCCTGGAGGAAAATTCCTTCCCAACCCCAAATATGGTGATCAGCTAAACCCTGAGCATGTGGGCAAGACTCACCAGCCAGCACCCAGGAAAGAATTTTCTGTAGTAACTCAGATCCCACCCCATCTAACATCCCATCACAGGCCATTGGGCATATTTACCACTAATAGTCAAAGATCAATTAATTACCCAAATTAGGCTATCCCATCATACCATCCCCTCCATAAACTTATCAAGCTTAGTCTTGAAGCCAGATATGGGAACTATAGACCAGTCAGCACCCGGTTCTTTGTGGACCGTTTCCTCATCCACCCCACCTGGGTGCTGGTGCAGTGAGCTGGGCGGGTGTCAGCCTGGATCCCCCATGGCCCATGCACCAGCCCAGAGCAGGGTGGAATGGGCCCTGCTGCCCAGGGTGGCAGGGGCAGGGGCCGGTCCCGTGAGACCCAGCCTCCATCCCCATCCCTGGGTCGGGACCCTGCTCGGCCTTGAGGGGCATCGGCAGAGCTGTGGGGGAGGGGAGCCCAGGACTGGGATAGCAAGGTGCTGCGGGTCGGGATTGAGGGGCACCCCAGTCTATACAGACCTTCCAGCTCCCTCCCCGCCATTTCCACTCACCCCTAGACCTGCAGAGGGGGGCCCAGTGCCTGGCTCTCCGACCCTGCAGCCCGGGTTCCCCAGGGTTTCTGACTCAGATCCTGGGGAAGCGGCAAGCACAGGAATGTCAAAGCAGAAGTCGGTGCAGACGGGAGGGGGTTGGGGGGAGATGGTCTCTCAGAAATCCCAGCACCAGCATCCTGCCAACTTCCCCTCCTTCTGGCTGGCCCTAACCATGGCTTCCCTGCAACAGAGGCAGGCTGCATGTTGCTTGTGGGGCTGGAAATAGAACCCAGGAGCCCGGGGTCTGAGCCACTCCACACCTCACTCTGCTCCCAGAGCTAGGATAGAACCCAGGAGCCCTGACTCCCAGCCACCCACCCCTCACTGTAACGCACTGGACCCTGCTCCCCTCCCAGAACCAGGGACAAGAAAGGAGCCCTGACTCTGAGACCCTCTACACTCCATTCCGGTCCGAGAGGTCTGGTTGGACCCCGGAGTCCTGGCTCCCAGTCCCACTGTTATGACCATTCCCCTCCCAGAGTCGGGAATAGAACCCAGGAGTCCTGGCTACCTGCCCCCCGTCCCAGCTCTATCCCTTTATTACTGCTTTTCCCCGTCACACAATAATATTTTAACACTAGCAGCTCACACCTCGTATCATATTGTACATGCTGCAGACGCTAATCACTGACCCCGAGCTGAGATGCAGCCGCCTCCAGGCGGGGCAGCTGGGGAACAGCCACAGCGACACTGTCCAGGGGTTGCTTACACAGAGCTGAAATGCAGCCGTCTCTGGGGCAGGGCGGCTGGGAACAGCGCACTGGAACAGCAGATACCCGGTTAGGATGGCTAGTGAATCCCGACTCCAATGGGAAGAGCCGGGTGTGTGAGGAGACCTGCATGGCAGGGACTGAGTGCGAGTGTCAGGGCGAGGGCTGTGGAGAGATGTGAGATTTCAAGACAGGAAGGGGAAGTCAGGGCATGAATCTGGCCCTAGAACGTCTTGCAGAAGCCTGTTCCAGTAGCTGCAGATCTCAATGCCATCAAGGCAAGCGGGAGATTGTCCCAGATTCAGGCAGCTCCCGCGCAGAGCTGGCTTCCAGCCCCACTGCGTGGGGGGATGTACTGGCTGGGAGGGTAATGGGGCACAGGGCCCTTCCCCTCTATGGGGCGCTGGCTCCAATCTGCCCCAGGGTGAGTTTGACACTCTGTATCTTAGGGGAACAACCTACACCCCCATTTTTATTGTTAGAAAATGATTGTGTGTATCTGTGACGGGGCAGGGCAGCCCCGCACTGGTACAGCAGGGGTTAACCCTTCTCTACTAGCAGAGGAAGCCACGCCCAGGAAGTTCTGCTGGGCATGCTCCAACTGGCAGACCAGTATAAAAGCCTGCAGGTCTGCTCAGTCTGGGCTGACCACCGGGGGAGAAGGACGCAGACCGTCAGCTCCTGCGGGAGGAGAGCCAGGGAGCCTGGACCGGGACGTCAGCCGGGCAGAGGCCGTACCGGAGACCCCGGAGAGGGACGCCGGCCGGAGGGGACCTACGGGGGAACCGCTCCCACAACGCCAACGTCCGACTAGACGGGGTAGGAAGTGACCCAGGGGACTTTAGAAACTGACAGCCTTAAAGCTGCGGCACCGCTCGGCGTGTTGCGGGCGGATCCCCGCCGAGCGGGTGGCAAGGAGAGCTTGCCACAATCAGGGCCCTGGGTCGGGACTCGGAGGAGAGGGCGGGCCCGAGTCCCCCTACCCCACCCCGTGATACCCCACCCCGAGGGGGGGGATTTATGGACTCCGGCCTCTAGGCCGCGCTACCCCGCCCCGAAGGGGGCGCTTATGGACTCCGGCCGCCAGGCCACACTACCCCGCCCCAGAGAGGGGGGGGTTTATGGACTCCGGCCGTTAGGCCGCGCTACCCCACCCCGAAGGGGGCGCTTATGGACTCCGGCCGCTAGGCCGCGCTACCCTGCCCCGAAGGGGGCGCTTATGGACTCCGGCCGCTAGGCCGCGCTACCCCCACCCCGTAGGGGTGTGTATGGACTCCGGCCGCTAGGCCGTGCTACCTCGCCCCGAAGGGGGCGCTTGCGGACTCCGGCCGCTAGGCCGCGCTACCCCGCCCCGAGAGGGGGCGGTTACGGACTCCGACCGCTAGGCCGTGCTACTCTACCCCGGAGGGGGTGTCCATAGACTCTGGCCGCTAGGCCGTAATACGCCGGCTACCAGAGGCAGACCGAAAGACAAGCGAGTGGTGCAGTGCTAGGCCCCAACCCGCCCCTGCCGCGAGGGGGCGCTGGGGCACCTGGCCCATCACAATTGGCACCTGACCAGGGACTTGAACGGGCCTGAGATAAGGCCACAGGGCCCAAGATGGACCCTGAGAAACTTCTGCAGTGGCTGCTGGAGAATCAGCAGCAGCAGATGGCACAACAGCAGCAGCAGCAAGCGCAGCTGCTCCAGCAGCTGGCGGCCCAACAGCAGGCACAAGCCGTCCAGCAACAGGAACAGCAGCAGCAGTTGGTCCGGGAACTGACGGCCCAGCAACAGACGAACCAGGACCGGCTGGTTCAAAAGATGGCGGCGCTAATCGGACCGGCACCGGTACGCCTCGGGCCATCGGGGCAACCCCGACGAGGGTCCCGGAAATTACCCGCGGCGCTAACTAAGATGGGGCCGGGGGATGATCCCGAGGCCTTCCTTGTGACCTTTGAAAGGGTCGCGACCGCCATGCAGTGGCCCCTCGCTCATTGGGCCACGATACTGGCACCCTACCTCACGGGCCCAGCCCAAGCGGGCGCATCGAACTTAGGCTCCCAGGATGCACTGGACTACCCGAAGGTTAAGGCCGCCATCTTAGACGGTTGGCGCCAGCCCTGAGACCTACCGCCAGCGACTCCGCTGAACGACACGCCTGGGCCCGGCCGCGGGCCGTGGCCCAGCGAATCCGGGACCTCTGTTGGCGGTGGCTGGAACCGGAAGGGCGGACGGGCGCTCAGGTGGCTGAGATGGTAGCCTTAGAACAGTTCCTTCAAGCCCTGCCCCCGGGAGGGAAGGAATGGGTACAGCGACACCGCCCCAAGACCCTCGCGGACGCGATTTCCCTGATGGAGGACTACCAGGCGGCAGAGGGGGATGTGAAGGCCAACCCCAGGGGGGGTGAGCCCAGCAGACGGAGCCCAGGACAGGCCCAGGGCCCACGTAAGGGGGACGGGGGGGACCCTCGTCGGCTTCCCCAGCCCCCCGTAATACCAGTGACCCGGGGCCCTAGGGCAACACCCCGGGACGATATCCCACGACGCTCGGAGGAGGCCCCCGCAAGGCCTGGCAGCCCCCGCCACAACCCCACCGAAGAAGGGAGACGGGACCGCTGTTACGAGTGCGGTCAGGTAGGGCACTTCAGGAGGGAGTGCCCGTACATGGATTGCAATTATGGGCAAGTGTTGATGGCGGGTCACCGGGCCCAGGCTTGGGAGCCAGGGAAAATTGTTCTGCCGGTGAAGGTGGATGGGACGTCTGCCTGGGCCTTAGTGGACTCCGGGTGTAGCCAGACGGTTATTCGGGAGGGACTGATCAAGCTCACCGGCCCTGCCGGGGCCCCCATCCAGCTACAGTGCATCCATGGGGATGTGAAGCCTTACCCCACTGTCTGGGTACAGCTGGAGGCGGCCCAACACCGGGCGCGGTGTCTAGTAGGGGTGGCTCCCAAATTGGCGTACCCCGTGGTCCTAGGGCGTGACTGGCCGGGCTTCACAAGCCTCTTGAGGGAAGGGGCTACGCCGCCAGGCAGGAGAACTGGGGCATGGGCTAGACGGCCGGGATTTCTAGGCCAGCCAACAGCAGAGGACCCCCTAGAGGGACCCTCGGGGAGCTCCGGGAGAGGGGTAAGGAGCCAAGGCCCTACCGAAGCTCCGGCAACAGAGGGCCCGGGCTGGCTAGATGTGGACACCGACTTCCTCGAGGAGCAACGAGGGGATACCACTCTCAGCCGGGCTTGGGAACAGGCGACTAGTCCATCAGGGGAGGATGACCCGCCCCACCGCCAGCCACAAGGGCCCCGATTTGAGATACGTCGGGACTTACTCTATCGGGTGGTGCCCGAACCCCAGACAAACGAAGAACTACGCCAGCTATTGGTCCCGCGGCGGTTCCGTCGGGACTTGCTCCGTCTGGCACACTCGGAGCCGTGGGCCGGACACCTAGGCCGAGAGAAGACGCTACAAAGGGTGGCCCAGAGGTTCTTTTGGCCAGGCATCCATGCAGAGGTACGAGACTATTGCGCCTCCTGCCCAGAATGCCAGAGAGCCGGCCCAAAAGGTGTACCAAAGGCCCCCCTCGTACCCTTGCCCGTGGTGGGGACGCCCTTTGACCGGATAGGCCTAGATCTCGTGGGACCCCTGGAAAAGAGCGGCACGGGTCATAAGTACATCATGGTGGTGGTCGATTATGCCACACGCTATCCCGAAGCGGTGCCACTAAGGTCCACCACGGCACCGGTCATTGCTAACGAACTATTGCAAATCTTCGCTCGGGTAGGTATCCCGAGGGAGATATTAACGGATCAAGGGACGAACGTTACCTCTAGGTTGATGGCAGAGCTGTGTAGGCTGCTGAACATCCGGGCACTAAAGACCTCCGTCTACCATCCCCAGACGGATGGCTTGGTCGAGCGATTCAACGGCACTTTGAAGGCCATGCTGAGGAAGTTTGTAGAAGACGACCCCCGACACTGGGATAGACTACTCCCCGCACTCCTCTTCGCGGTGCGAGAGGTACCCCAGGCGTCCACGGGGTTCTCCCCCTTTGAACTCCTCTACGGGAGGAAGCCTAGGGGTATCCTCGATCTCCTAAGGGAAACCTGGGAAGAGCAGGAGACCCGTGTTCGGGGATCGGTGCAGTATATCCTCCAGCTGCGGGAACGTCTCCGGGAGCTAGGGGCCTTGGCCCGCGAAAATCTGGTAAGAGCTCAGCAGACTCAGGAGGCTCAGTATAACAAGGGGGCCAAGGTACGAACTTTCGAGCCAGGGGATCGGGTCCTCTTGCTACTTCCTTCCTCAGAGTCCAAGCTGCTAGCCAAGTGGCAGGGCCCCTTCGAAGTGGTCAGGCGGATGGGGCCGGTCGATTATGAGGTACGGTTGTCCGGGCGGAGGAGGGATACCCAGATCTACCACGTGAACCTCCTTAAGGCCTGGAGGGACCGAGAGGGCCTGCTGATAGCCCCATACCCGCCAGAACCGGAATTGGGGCCGCTGGTGGGAGAGCCCGAGGCAGCCGGGACGGCAGACATAGGCCGCGAGCTTACCCCAACCCAGCGGGACCAGGTAGAACGACTGGTGGCGGCGTTCCCCGTGGTTTTGTCAACGCGACCCGGGCGAACCACGTTAGCAAACCACCACATCGCTACCATTCCAGGACACAAAGTGCGGGACACACACCGCCCGCTCCCCAGGAAGATGTGGGAGACAGTGAAGGAGGAACTCGGGCTGATGTTAGCCTTAGGGGTGGTGGAAGAGTCGCGGAGTGAATGGAGGAGTCCCATAGTATTGGTCCCCAAGCCAGACGGAACAGTCAGGTTTTGCATCGACTTCCACAAGGTAAATGCAATTTCACGGTTTGATGCCTATCCCATGCCCCGGGTGGACGAGCTGCTAGAGCGGCTAGGAAAAGCCGAGTTCATCTCCACCCTGGACTTGACGAAGGGATATTGGCAGATCCCGTTGACACCGGCCTCACGAGAAAAGACAGCATTTCCAACGCCGTTCGGACTCTACCAGTTTACGATGATGCCGTTCGGATTACACGGGGCCGCGGCGACCTTCCAGCGACTCATGAACCAGGTGCTGAATGCCCACAACGAATACGCCGCAGCGTACATCGATGACATTGTCCTCTACAGTAACACTTGGGAGGAACATCTACAACACCTGACTGAAGTTCTGCAGGCATTAGGCGAAGCCGGCCTCACCGCGAACCCTGCGAAATGTCACCTGGGCCAGAAGGAGGTGACTTACCTGGGCTACACGGTAGGTCGGGGTCAGATCCGTCCCCTCGTAGATAAGGTGGAAGCGTTGAGGACGTACCCCACGCCCACAACCAAGCGGCAAGTCCGACAGTTCTTGGGGCTGGCCGGGTACTATCGGCGGTTTGTGCCTAACTTCGCCACACTCGCGGCCCCACTAACGGAATTGACACGCAGTTCACAACCCCCGAAAGTACGTTGGACGGAGGGCTGCGAAAAGGCCTTTCGCACCCTGAGAGAACAATTAACCCGGGAACCGGTACTAGTCCAACCGGATTTTTCAAAACCCTTTATCCTACAGACAGACGCCTCGGAGGTGGGACTGGGGGCCGTACTGTCACAGGAGGTAGGGGACGAAGAACACCCGGTCTTGTACCTCAGCCGCAAGCTGTTCCCCCGCGAAACCCGGTACTCCACCATAGAACGCGAGGCCCTGGCCGTAAAGTGGGCGGTTGAGGCACTATGGTACTACCTATTGGGGAACCCCTTTTCCTTGGTGACTGATCACGCGCCCCTCCGATGGATTAATAGTATGAAGGAGACAAATAACCGGATCATGCGGTGGTACCTGTCCCTCCAACCCTACGCCTTCCGTGTGTCACATCGGCCAGGCAGGGCTCATGGGAACGCGGACTTCTTCTCCCGCATCGGGGAGGAGGAAGGGGAGGCGGGGGTCCAGGGTCGGCCGGCCCCGGCGGCTGTCTTAAGGGGGAGGGTGTGTGACGGAGCAGGGCAGCCCCGCACTGGTACAGCAGGGGTTAACCCTTCTCTACTAGCAGAGGAAGCCACGCCCAGGAAGTTCTGCTGGGCATGCTCCAACTGGCAGGCCAGTATAAAAGCCTGCAGGTCTGCTCAGTCTGGGCTGACCACCGGGGGAGAAGGACGCAGACCGTCAGCTCCTGCGGGAGGAGAGCCAGGGAGCCTGGACCGGGACGTCAGCCGGGCAGAGGCCGCACCGAGACCCGGAGAGGGACGCCGGCCGGAGGGGACCTACGGGGGAACCGCTCCCACAACGCCAACGTCCGACTAGACGGGGTAGGAAGTGACCCAGGGGACTTTAGAAACTGACAGCCTTAAAGCTGCGGCACCGCTCGGCGTGTTGCGGGCGGATCCCCGCCGAGCGGGTGGCAAGGAGAGCTTGCCACAATCAGGGCCCTGGGTCGGGACTCGGAGGAGAGGGCGGGCCCGAGTCCCCCTACCCCACCCCGTGATACCCCACCCCGAGGGGGGGGATTTATGGACTCCGGCCTCTAGGCCGCGCTACCCCGCCCCGAAGGGGGCGCTTATGGACTCCGGCCGCCAGGCCACACTACCCCGCCCCAGAGAGGGGGGGGTTTATGGACCCCGGCCGTTAGGCCGCGCTACCCCACCCCGAAGGGGGCGCTTATGGACTCCGGCCGCTAGGCCGCGCTACCCCACCCCGAAGGGGTGTTTATGGACTCCGGCCGCTAGGCCGCGCTACCCTGCCCCGAAGGGGGCGCTTATGGACTCCGGCCGCTAGGCCGCGCTACCCCCACCCCGTAGGGGTGTGTATGGACTCCGGCCGCTAGGCCGTGCTACCTCGCCCCGAAGGGGGCGCTTGCGGACTCCGGCCGCTAGGCCGCGCTACCCCGCCCCGAGAGGGGGCGGTTACGGACTCCGACCGCTAGGCCGTGCTACTCTACCCCGGAGGGGGTGTCCATAGACTCTGGCCGCTAGGCCGTAATACGCCGGCTACCAGAGACAGACCGAAAGACAAGCGAGTGGTGCAGTGCTAGGCCCCAACCCGCCCCTGCCGCGAGGGGGCGCTGGGGCACCTGGCCCATCACAGTATCCAATACAGAGTTTGTCATTTCGGGTGTCTTCAGAAGGCTTGTGAGGCACTGAGCATTGCTGTTGTAGTAACTGTTCTTACAGTAATGTTCATAGAAAAGGGGCATCCGAAGAAGTGAGCTTTAGCCCAGAAAAGCTTATGCTGAAATAAATTTCTGAAATCTTTCTAAAATCCAAAATATACTGTGATTAGTTTTTATGAAACCTATTTTTAAAAAAGCCTGTGACAAAGTTGTTTTTTTTAGTGATTTGCATGAATACTGTCTGTGCCTCAGTTTCCCTGTGTGCTGTGTGTGTAACGAGGCAGTGGGAGAGGGGGGGTTGTGGTTGCAGAGGGCCAGGTGTGACCTCGCCTAACAGCCCGGACCCTGGACATCGGCCTGGACCCTGTAGAACTTACCAAACCATAAGCCAGAGGCCCAGCCCATCTGGCCCGTGGGAGGACAAAGGGCAGAGGAGAGAGGGCCCTGGAAGGCAGCCGGTTCTGGCTAGTCAGGGAACAAAGGATGGAAGAGAGGGGACTCAGGTGACCTGTTTGCCCAGGAACAAAGACAAAGGGTGGAGGAGGGGCTGTGGGGGAGGAGATATGGGGGGCTTGGCTGGAAGGAGGTCACTTCTGGACTGGGGACAAAGAGGGGCCTGAGCTACCTGGATGGGGACAGACCCATCTGGACGGTGCTGAGACTGGCCAGGCCCCTGAGAACTGCCTGTGCTGGGTTCAGACTTTCAATAAACCTCCTGTGTTACGCTGGCTGAGAGACACTGCAGGGTAGAGATCGGGGGAGGGGGTGTTGCTCCTCCTGCAGGTGGAGGCTGTGGGGGTGCAGAGTGAGGAGACTCCCTGAGGGGGCCCACAGCGAGAGACAGGCAGGCTGAAGGTTCGGGAGGTGCGGCTCTGGGAGGCGCTGGAGCCCAGGTCTTAACCCCCCCGCAGAGTGAGTGTGACCCCGAGAAGGGCTGTCACACCGAAGGGGGGTCCTCCCAGGGACCATACGGAGCTGAGAGAGCCCATGGCCCGGGAGTCTGTGACGCAACCCAGATCTGCTGTAACAGGTTTAATACAAGAAATAAAACATAATTAGCATCATTATATAAAATAGATCTGTAGATGAGCCGACTCACCCCTGCGGCGCCTCCTGCTGGTGACTTCTGGGAATTAGCTCATTCTAGCTCTGCAGCGCCCTCTGCAGGCCGGTGATCCACCTGTCCTCTGGCCTCCGTGACCCTCCCTGGACCCAGTTCCCTTTTACATGGGGTGCTGCCCCCTGGCAGTAACTCCCTCAGTCTCAGGGTCTCCCCTCCCCAGGGAACCCCCACCCACTATTCCCACCTCACCTCAATATATGGCTACTGCCAGTCATTGTCTAGCCCCACGCCCTGGGGCAGGCTGCAGTATCAGCCACTCATCACTGGCAAGGAGGGTTTGGACCTGCTGCCTTGGCCTACCCCTGGGCTGCCTCTGCAACCCCCAGTACCAGTTAGCCCAATGCTAGGCCGCAGCCTGGGGCTTTCCAGGCTGGAGCTCCCCACCTCCTCTGCCTTTCCCCAGCCCTGCTCCACTCAGGTACCCTGTGTCCAGCTCCCTGCAGCCAGGCCCTTCTCCCTCTATAGATGGAGAGAGACTGACTGGGCTTCTGGCTTCCCTGGCCTTCTTATAAGTCCCTGGTGCTCAGTTTGAGCCGTGGCCCCAGGTGCAGCCACTTCCCCAATCAGCCCAGCCTAAAGGCTGCTTTCTCCAGCCACAGCCCCTTCCCAGGGCTGTTTTTAACCCCTTCAGGGCAGGAGCAGGGGTCCACCCTGCTACATATCCTAAAATAATAGTCAATGTATGTATCTATCCAGTGTATGTGTGTGCGCACTGTCTATATGTACTCTCTCTCTCTGTATATATATATATGTGTGTGTGTGTGTGTGTGTGTATGAGTGTGTGTGCATGTATGTACAGTAGAGAGCCCTTTATGCACGACCCGTTACTCACGAATCTAATTAACATGCGGTAGCGCCATTCCTCCCCGTGGTACCTATTTAACACACAAGACTCATTAACACACGGTACAGGAATTTGCTATGTAGTGCTACAGATTTGCTCACTAACTCACTGACATAGAAATCGACAGAGAGTGCGGAGCGGAATCGTGTTGTACATTTTTACCCGTGTTCGTAAAGACGTATCACGCACGCTTAGTCATTGTCAAGCTAGAGGGCAGAGGGCAAGCGTCAGCATTCCTACAGTGGAGAAGAAAAGCTGCTGCAATACATCCAGCAAATAGCGGAGAAACCCAGGCCAAAGTTTCAAAAGAGAATGGCTAAAATCCAAATCTAAACTGAACGGCTTTGAACAAAATATCGATTCTGCCGCAGGGCTTAAGTGAAAACGTGTGTGTTTTTCAGCAAAACCCACGATAGAGAAAACTGTGTGCACGTGGTTTGCTCAGGAAAGGCTGAAAGGAATGCCGCTAAGGGGGCCGATGCTTCAAGCCCAAGCGACAAAACTTGGAAATTTAACAGGGGATGAATCATTCCAAGCCAGCAAGGGGTTTATAACTCATTTTAAAAACGGTCATGGCACAGCGCAAGTATCGATTTCTTTTGGCACGTGCTAATTACAATACTGCATCGCCAGTGGTGTATCTCTTGATCCCTGATGACAATTGCTCTTCCTAAGTTGAAAAACATGGAAATAAAAAGTGAGTTTTATTCCTATTTGCAAGTTTACAGTTTCTGTGATTCTCAGACATGTCTAGAAACCAAGGATTCTGCTGTGTTTGGACTAATCCGAGCACATAGTAAGTGCTACTGTAGCACAAAGACAAACACCATCGATTCAGCATTTCTCAAAGATTGAACACTTGCTTTCACGCAAAGATTTGGCTTTGTGGTAACTGCATTGTCTTGCAGGGATCAGTAACTAGCATCACCTGGTCTGCTCTGTTCTCGCAGGGCGTCTCAAACTTCATCGCACCAGAACCCCCTTCTGACAACAAACATTACTACACGACCCCAGGAGGGGGGATGAAGTCTGAGCCCACCGGATCCCAGGCAGTGAGTCTCGGGCTTTGGTCCCGGGATACAGCAAGTCTAAGCCAACCTTGGTGACACCATTAAAATGGGGTCATGACCCACTTTGAGGTCCCGATCCACAGTTTGAGAGCTACTGCTCTAGACGGTATCGTACTGCGCTCGACACCGGGGTATCTGGATGCCTTGCAGTCATCACAGAGAAAAGAAAAAGTAATCCAGGGCCGGCCTTAGCCATGGGCGAACGGGGCTGTAATGGGTTTGGTCACAGAGTCCCCCTTGGGACTGTCATCTGATGTGCTGACACTACCTCAGAGCCCATTTTCCCTGCCAGCTTGGGACTGCAGAAACCTGCCTTGTTGAGCCAGACACACCAGCCTGCTGCAACACAGACCCAGGGTCTGAACCACGCCCCCAAAGCTGCAGACTTAAATGAAAACAGCTTAGCACGTGCTCAGATCTCCAGCACCCAGACACCCAGCTCCCAATGGGGATCCAAACCCCAAATAAATCCATTTTACTTTGTATAAAGCTTATAAAGGGGAAACTCATCAATTGTCCACCCTCTCTAACACTGATAGAGAGAGATGCACAGCTGTTTGCTCCCCAGGTATTAATAACTTACTCTGGGTTAATTAATAAACAAAAGTGATTTTACTAAGTATCAAAAACAGGATTTAAATGGTTTCAAGTAATAACAGACAGAACAAAGTAAGTCACCAAGCAAAATAAAACAAAACACACCAGTCTAAGCCTAATACATCAAGAAACTGAATACAGGTAAATCTCACCCTCAGAGATGTTCCAATAAGCTTCTTTCCCAGACTAGACTCCTTCCTAGTCTGGGCCCAGTCCTTTCCCCTGGTACCCACAGATACCCACAGTGCAACGCTCGGGAAGTCAACGCGAGCCTCGGTACTGTGGACGCAGTCCGCCGACTTAATGTACTTAAAGTATTGTGTGGGGACACACACAGTCGACTGTATAAAAACGATTTTTTAAAAACCCACTTCTATAAATTCAACCTCATTTCGTAGCGTAGAGATGCCATAAAAGTTCAGAGAATCCTCCAGCAAGTGACCCGTGCCCTATGCTACAGAGGGAGGTGAAAACCCCGCTCTGCCAATCTGCCCTGGAGGAAAATTCCTTCCTGACCCCAGATATGGTGATCAGCTAAACCCTGAGCATGTGGGCAAGACTCACCAGCCAGCACCCAGGAAAGAATTCTCTGTAGTAACTCAGATCCCACCCCAGCTAACATCCCATCACAGACCATTGGCCATACTTACCACTAATAGTCAAAGATCAATTAATTGCCAAAATTAGGCTATTCCATCATACCATCCCCTCCATAAACTTATCAAGCTTAGTCTTGAAGCCAGATATGTTGTTTGCCCCACTGCTCCCCTTGGAAGACTGTTCCAGAAATTCACTCCTTTGATGGTTAGAAACCTTCATCTAATTTCAAGTCTAAACTTCCTAATGGCCAGGTTATATCCATTTGTTGTTGTATCCACATTGGGCCACATTAAATTATTCCTCTCTCTCCCTGGTATTTATCCCTCTGATATATTTAGAGAGAGCAATCGTATCTCCCCTCAGCTTTCTTTTGGTTAGGCTAAACAAGCCAAGCTCTTTGAGTCTCCTTTCATAAGACAGGTTTTCCATACCTCGGATCATCCTAGTAACCCTTCTCTGAACCTGTTCCAGTTTGAATTCATCCTTCTTAAACATGGGAGACCAGAAATGCAAACAGTATTCCAGATGAGGTCTCACCAGTGCCTTGTATAATGGTACTAACACTTATCACTACTGGAAATACCTCGCCTGATGCATCCCAAGACCACATTGGCTTTTTTCACGGCCATATCACATTGGCGACTCATAGTCATCCTGTCATCAACCAGTACTGCAAGATCCTTCTCCTCCTTTGGTAATTTGGTAATTCATGAGTCCCCATCTTATAACACAAATTCTTGTTATTAATCCCTAAATGCATGTCCTTGTACTTTTCACTATTAAATTTCATCCTATTACTATTACTCCAGTTCACAAGGTCATCCAGATCTTCCTCTATGATATCCCGGTCCTTCTCTGTGTTAGCAATACCTCCCAGCTTTGTGTCATCTGCAAACTTTATTAGCACATTCCCACTTTTTGTGCCAAGGTCAGTAAGAAAGAGATTAAATAAGATTGGTCCCAAAACCAATCCCTGAGGAACTCCACTAGTAACCTCCCTTCAGCTTGACAGTTCACCTTTCAGTATGACCCGTTGTAGTCTCCCCTTTAACCAATTCCTTAGCCACCTTTCAATTTCATATTGATCCCCATCTTTTCCAATTTAACTAATAATAATGCCATTTGTTATTGGAACTCATTTGCAAAACTTTTCTTAACATTACATGAATATATTGACTCATACTATAGAATTAGAATTTATAATCCCCATTCCATGATGAGATATTTTGGTGCTATAATGTATTTTAATTAAAATTATTTTTAGATAAAATGCCTTTTGAGGAAAAAAAATATAAAAAAATCCAATTAAAATAAAAACAATCCAATTTTTTTTATTTTTTTTTAAATATCATTGATTTTTATCCACCCAGTTTTGTATTTTAAGCAAATACATAGGTGTGAGTGAGAAAGTTGGTGACGTTAAGTTTTGTAAAAAGTTTTTCACCTTAATCAGGCATGTGCAGCTCTCCTGACAATGCTGTAGTTGGAGCTACAGGGACACCTTCACCGGAACAGCCAAAGAACCAGGAATCTGCTTTGAGACCTTTAACGACACCAATACAACACAGCACAAGAGTGCAGTTGAAGCCTCAGGCCAGTCCACACCTCCTATACGTCAAACCCAAGGACAAAACAAAAGACTGTGGTAAAAACCAACCAAGCAAACACATCTCCAGTTCCTCAGTGGCCACCACCACACCAAGCCCTGAGAAAACTGTGAGTGAAAACGCCCACATTCACACACCCGGAGCACGCGCCTTAGGGGTTGTGAATAAAAAAACAAGGACTGACAAACCATTCTCCCAACACCATAAGCTCATCACAGCTCCCACATATGCTTGTATTTCAGAAAAGTAGGATGCTTCATTCAGAATACTGGTGGACGCTGTGTCCTTAGGGGGTCTAAAAGAAAGGAGGGCTGGAAACGACATCAAAAATGCAAAAGCTCTTGCTGGTGACTTTTGGAAAAATACTTCAATTTTTCCAAAGGGAGGCTCTGAGCAGGTGTGACGACTAGTGGAAAGGGGCATGGGTAAAAGGGGCACCCTCAAGGGTACATGTCAGCTCAGGTGTAAGCAAAAGGGGGACAGCACTTGGGGGGTAAACAGATGGCTGCCCAAAAGTTCCAGGCCAGGATTGCTGTAAAATTTTTGAAAAAGGCTAAAGAAGAAATAAGGAGAAAAAAAAAACACAAAAAGAGATGCTCCCTAGTGGAGGCTCATCTGAAAATGGGGAGGCAGAATCTGACCTGCGGGGTGGTGGTAACTCTCACACAGAGTCTGATTTAGAAAATACCCCAGACAACTCTCTAGAGGGGTCCCCGTCTGCTCCTCATGATCCTCGCAGAGGCCCCTCGAAGTCTGACTCTCAAATAGCTTCTGACGTAGATGACGCTGATGGTCCCATAGAGGACCCCCCAAGTAACCCTGAAAATGCAGAGGTGTATCTGGAGAGAGTGAGAAGTTGGCAACATGAATTACCTAGATTTGAGGGGTCGATGTATTGTGAGGAATTTTGTTTTGTCAATCTTGAGCGAATACATTCAGCTCAGCAGGTTGTTGAAGCCGTACCCAGGGGGAGACAGTAAGTTGTCAATGACGTTGATGGCTGGGTAGACCCTGATGATTATGTTCAGTGGTGGTGATATAATATCCATCGCCGTCCGTAGGAAGTTTCACTTGGCACCACACAACATTTTGATTAAAAAACTAGAAGGATACAAAATTACTGTGTGTCGCAGGCTCACAGATTGTGCCCACTCGTGGCCCCATATGGTCTGTGGGGGGTGCCCCTTTCAGTGTGACAGCCCTTCTCGGGGGTCCATTCTCTCCTGGGGTCAGGCGCCTCCACCTCCTGGAGCCGCACCTCTCTGAGCCTCAGCACATCTGTCTTTCGCCGTGGGCCCCCTCAGGGAGTCCCCTCGCTCTGGACTCCAGGGGCCTCCACCCCCCGAAGGGATTGATGCAACACTGATCTCTAGCCTGGAGTGACTCTCAGCCAGCGTAACAGAGGAGGGTTTATTGAGAGCTGAACCCAGTGCAGGAAACTCTCAGGGCCTCAGACCTGGCCTCCCTCAGCACAGCACATCCCAGTCCCCCTGCATACAGGTGGGCTCTGCCTGTTACCCCTCTCCAGCCCAGAGCCCCCCTGCTTCCCACCTGGGCCTCCGATACCCCTTCCCCAAGCCCCGCCTCTGTCCATTGGCTTCTCTCCAGGTAAACAGGGTCGTAAACAGGATGGCCTGGGTATACTCGCCTCTCAGCCCTCCTCTGGCTGAAACCGGCTGGTCTGGTCACCGGGATCCTCTCTTCACAGCCCATTGTCCTCCCACTGGCCAGAACCAGCTGTGACTCCTGAGCTGCATCTCCAGGTCACCAGTCGCTGGAGTCTCCATCCTCCAGGCCATCGGCCGGGGTCTCAAGTTCCCTCTCCGGTCCCCTGTAACAACAAACTCCCTCGCCCCTCCCCTCGTTAAACCAGTAACACCTGGGGACACTGAGTCCCCCTCCCTCTGAATGCAACCCACTGGAAAACACAGAAAAACCAAGAACCCCCCCCCCCCCCGACTCCATCACACCGTGACCCAGATTTAAAACTGGCTAACTGTTAGCGAGGATGAGTCCTGTGAGTCCATGACAGCTGGGTGCTGCCCAGACAAAGCAAGAGACAGACCTTGCCCCAGCTGGGATCAGGGCTGTCAGGGTTTCCTCCCCACTCTGACCTCTGGGGTACAGATGAGGGGACCTGCCCCTAAGCTTATTTCTACCAGTTCGGGTTAAAAATTTCCCCAAGGCAAAAATCCTTCCTTGTCCTTGGACGGTATTGCTGCCACCACCAAGTGAGTTAGACAAAAATTCAGGAAAAGGACCACTTGGAGTTCATGTTTCCCCCAAAATATTCCCCCCAAACCCCTTCACCCCCTTTCCTGGGGTGTCTTGAGAATAACATACCAAACAAATAGGTAAACATGGTGAGCACAGACCAGACCCTTGGGTTTTAGGACAGTAAAAACCAATCAGGTTCTTAAAAGCAGAACTTTATTATAAAGAAAAAAGTAAAATAAGCACCTCGGTCAAATCAGGATGGCAGGTAATTTTACAGAGTAATAAGATTGAAAACACAGAGGATTCCCCTCTAGGCAAAACTGCAAAGTTACAAAAAACAGGAAAAAACCTCCTTCTTAGCACAGGGAAAAATCACAAGCTAAAACAAAAAGATAATCTAAAGCATTTCCTTGCCTTTACTTACAATTTTTGTAAGCTTAGATGCTTATTTCAGGTAGGGGTTTAGGAGAGGTTTTTTCCTGCCCTGGTTCCTCTGCATCCCAAGGGAACACACACAAACAAGTATCAGAGGGTAGCTGTGTTAGTCTGGATCTGTAAAAGCAGCAAAGAGTCCTGTGGCACCTTATAGACTAACAGACGTACTGCAGCATGAGCTTTCGTGGGTGAATACATCCGACAAAGTGGGTATTCACATCCGCATGCATCCGACGAAGTGGGTATTCACCCACAAAAGCTCATGCTCCAAAACGTCTGTTAGTCTATAAGGTGCCACAGGATTCTTTGCTGCTTTTACACACAAACAAAACCTCCTCCCCTCCCGCCCCCCGATTTGAAAGTATCTTCCTTCCCCATTGGTCCTTCTGATCAGGTGCAAACCAGGTTATCTGAGCTTCTTAAACCCTTAGAGGTAAAGAAGGGATTTTATCCTCCCGTTAGCTGTATGTTTATGACAAGGGCCCTATTGTGCCAGGTGCTGCTCATACGCAGTGAGAAACAGGCCCTGCCCCAGCTGGAATTGGGGCTGAGTTATGCCCGGCCCTGCCCAGAAACCAGCTGCGATCGGGGCCCTCACAGGGGAAAGCCAGATGTGAAAACTGATTCTTTACTGGACACAAATAAGTCATAGTTGCTAGTGGCCCTTTGTTAAAAAAAGGAGCAGTGACAAAAATGACACATGAAAATCTATTTCAAGTAACAGCTTGTAAACAGTGGATTTTACAGTCGGATGCTTTTGGCTTTGGAGTGAACAAGTTACCTTTAATATAACATCGTTATTAAGAAGTTATAATCATTTGGCACTGATTGACCTCGACAGAGACAAGGGTCCCGTTGTACCAGGCGCTGCTCAGACACAGCGAGAGACCATCCCTGCCCCTAAGAGTTTATAATGTAAGTAGCCCAGGGCACCATTATTACCCCGATTTTGGGGGGTAAGGAAACTGAGACTAGACAGATGCAGCAACTGGACCAACCTCACCCTACAGCGTTTTTTAGCAAAACAGAGGTTAGAACCCAGAGTACCTGGCCAGCAGCTTAGACACAAGCCCATCCCTCCACTCCCTCCAGCTGCTGCCCCTGAGAATGACCATCCTGTCCACTTATGAAATGAGTTGTTGAGGACTCAGGCAGGGTAGAAGAGAGATTCTCTGTGACTGAGGGGTGAGAGGCTCTTTCCCCCGGGGGCAGTGGGGTTTGGGAGGGGACAGGCTTTGGGACCCAGGTGCAGGGGACTCTGGGATACCTCCCCTCAATGCAGCGCTCCAGCATTTCCAAGGCCTAGTTGATTCCGCCCTGAGTCCAGGCCAGAGCAGGGATTTGCACCCAGGTTTCCCGCGTCGCGGGTCCGGCCCTGGGCCGACCCCTTCCCCCTTCCCTCCACACTGTGATCCCCCTGCACTGGATGGGCTGGAGACGCCCAGCCTGAGCCCATGGCGCGAGGGGGCTATTTGCGCCAGACCTCGCAATATTCCGTGCCTGGGGCCTCTGAAGGCTCCCCCCCTTTGCGCTGCAGCTTGGAGAATTCGACGGAGGCGTAGTGCAGCTCTTCCGGCTTCCCGGGGCCTAGTGGGGCCTGTGCTGCTGCAGTCCCGTCCTGGATGCCTTTGGTCCGGCGGGCGGCTGGAGTCTTGTGATGCTGAATGAGAAGCAAGGCAGAGACACCAGGCAGAGACTTGCATCCACCCTGATTGCATGGGCTTCCCCAGGCATCGTTTCCCCTACCCTCAGTGCAAATGTTTTTCCGGCATTGGGCGTGCACTAGCAAGAGGCGTGGGATTGGTGTGTTTCACACTCTGCACGCATAAGCCAATCCCATACCAGAACCAGCTCGGTTAATGCATTCACTGCCTCACCTGCACAGGCCACACATTAGCAACATGTGTGTGGGTATGTTCATTTCATGCACTAAGAATGCAGGATTTCATCGCCTGCATCTCATCGCAGAACAGGTTCAGGAAAGGTATTTTCTGCATTTCATGCACCGAGCACTTGGGGCAGCACTGGTTAAGTTAATGCATTATCTGCATTGCCTGCACTGGCCATACATTAGCAATATGCAAGGGGTTGTGTACATTGTATGCACTGTGAATGCATGATTTGATCCCATGCATGTTGTAGTTCCATAGACGATGCTGATGCGTTCATTGCATTTTCTGCAGGGTGCATATATTTGGAACAGACAAGGTGCACCCTGCATGCATTATCTGAGCATATGTCCCTAATACCATAGCAAGCAGCAGCAGAAATGTATTTCTTGCCCAGCTGGTGCATTTGGGAGATGCCACTGGGATTGGCAGCATTGCAGCCCCAATCTAGTCCCGTGCACTTTGTGAGTGCACATGAATGCATTCGCTGCACATCCTCTCCTCTGAGCAAGACCCGAGGGATGAGGTGCATTTTCTGCCTGCAGGAGCCGATCCCACACAGTTCAGGGAGCCCAAGCTGGTGGCAGGGGTGCATTTATTGCACCGGGCACACGTGGGGGGTCATGTGCCCTGGTGAATGCCTGGCTTATATTCATGCATTGGTTATAGGGGTGGGAAGGAGAAGAAGTGGAGGGGGCAGAGACGGGTCGGGTTGGAAGGGCAGGTGGGCTTGGTCCCCCATTCCCCCCAGGTACATACCATGGGGATGCTGGTGACGGTACTGTAGATCACGCTGGCCTCGTTGGCTGTCTCCCCGACCTCGGGGCTGGGGGACGCCGGCGCCCGGCCCCGCAGTCTGCAGGGAAACGTATCAGGACAGATGCATGAGCCTGGGAGGAGGGGCGTAGACTAGCCCATGGGGAGGGAGAAAGGGGGGACACCGGTGTGGGAGGCTAGAGTGCAGGGGACTGGGATAGGTCAGGAGGGAGATCTTACTGGGGGCGGGAGGGGCAGTTGGGGGTCAGTGCGGGAGGACTCAGACTTACTTGATCACATAGAGCCCAAGAAGGAGTAAGCCAATGAGGACCACCAGCCCACAGACCATCCCGATGATCACCCGCTTGACAGTCTCCTCTGAACCTGCAAAAACACAGAGCATGGGGCATGGCTGGAAGAGAACCCAGGAATCCTGGCTCCCAGCCTCACCCATTCCCTTCCCAGAGATGGGGATAGACTCTAGGAGACAAAGGTCTGCAGGGGGCAGAGTTCAAAGTGCAGGGTGGCGTAGCTCCCATGAGGGTTGGAGCCAAGGGAGAAGTTCCGGAGGCCCCTGTCCCCACTCCCAGTCCAGGTCAGGGCAGAATCACAGAATCTCAGGGTTGGAAGGGACCTCAAGAGGTATCTAGTCCAACCCCATGCTCAAAGCAGGACCAATCCCCAACGAAATCATCCCAGCCAGGGCTTTGTCAAGCCTGACCTTAAAAACCTCTAAGAAAGGAGATTCCACCACCTCCCTAGGGAACCCATTCCAGTGCTTCATCACCCTCCTAGTGAAAAACCTAAGCCTCCCCCACTGCAACTTGAGACCATTACTCCTTGTTCTGTCATCTGGTACCATTGAGAACAGTCTAGATCCATCCTCTTTGGAACCCCCTTTCAGGTAGTTGAAAGCAGCTATCAAATCAGCCCTTACTCTTCTCTTCTGCAGGGTAAACAATCTCAGTTCCCTAAGCCTCTCTTCCTAAGTCATGTGCTCCAGCCCCCTAATCATTTTTGTTCCCCTCCCCTGAGCTCTTTCCAATTTTCCACATCCTTCTTGTAGTATGGAGCCCAAAACTGGATACAGGACTCCAGATAAGGCCTCACCAACATCGAATAGAGGGGAACGATCACATCTTTCAATTTACTTATACAACCCAAAATGCCGTTAGCCTTCCTGGCAACAAGGAAACACTGTTGACTCATATCCAGCTTCTCATCCACTGTAACCCCTAGGTCCTTTTCTGCAGAACTGCTGCCTAGCCATTTAGTCCCTAGTCTATAGCAGTGAATGGGATTCTTCAATTGTCCTTGTTGAACCTCATCAGGTTTCTTTTCGCCAAATCCTCTAATTTTTCTAGGTCCCTCTGTATCCTATCCCTACCCTCCAGCATATCTACCACACCTCCTAGTTTAGTGTCATCTGCAAACTTGCTGAGGGTGCAGTCCACACCATCCTCCAGACCACTAATGAAGATATTGAACAAAACCAGCCCCAGGACCAACCAGGGCTGCCGAGAGGATTCAGGGGGCCTGGGGTCTTCAGTGGCAGGGAGCCCCCCGCTGAAATGCTGCTGAAGACCCGAAACTTTGGCGGCGGGTCCCAGGGCAGAAGGACCCCCCCACCACCGAATTGCCGACGACAATCCGGAGCGGAAGATGCTTCGGGGACCCGGGTTGTGTGAGAGCTTTCTGGGGCCCCCGGAGCGAGTGAAGGACACTGCTGCAGAGCCCCCAAAAAATTCTCGTGGGGGCCCCTGTGGGGCCCGGGGCAAATTGCTCCTCTGTCCCCCCCTCCGGGCAGCTCTGGGACAGACGTTTGGGGCACTCCGCTTGATAGCGGCTGCCAACTAGACATGGAGCCGTTGATCACTACCCGTTGAGCCCGACCATCTAGCCAGCTTTCTATCCACCTTATAGTCCAATCGTCCAGCCCATACTTCTTTAACTTGCCGGCAAGAATACTGTGGGAGACCGTATCAAAAGCTTTGCTAAAGTGAAGGAATAACTCGTCCACTGCTTTCCCCTCATCCACAGACCCAGTTATCTCCTCATAGAAGGCAATTAGGTTAGTCAGGCATTACTTGCCCTTGGTGAATCCATGCTGACTGTTCCTGATCATTTTCCTCTCCTCTAAGTGCTTCAAAATTGGTTCCTTGAGGACCTGCTCCATGGTTTTTCCAGGGACTGAGGTGAGGCTGATGGGTCTGTAGTTGCCCAGATCCTCCTTCTTCCCTTTTTTACAGATGGGCACTACATTAGCCTTTTTCCAGTCATCCAGGACCTCTCCCGATGGGCATAAGTTTTCCAAGATAATGGCCAATGGCTCTGCAATCTCATCGGCCAACTCCTTTAACACCCTCAGATGCAGCGCATCTGGCCCCATGGACTTATGCTCGTTCAGCTTTTCTAAATAGTCCCAAACCACTTCTTTCTCCACAGAGGGCTGGTCACCTCCTCCCCATACTGTGCTGGCCAGTGCAGCTGTCTGGGAGTCACCCTTGTTCGTGAAGACAGAGGCAAAAGAGCATTTAGCACATGAGCTTTTTCCACATCCGCTGTCACTAGGTTGCTCCCCCATTCAGTAAGGGGCCCACACTTTCCTTGACTTTCTTCTTGTTGCTAACATAGCTGAAGAAACCCTTCTTGTTACTCTTAACATCTCTTGTAGCTTCAACTCCAAGTGTGATTTGGCCTTCCTGATTTCACTCCTGCAGCCTGAGCAATATTTTTATACTCCTCTCTGGTCATTTGTCCAATCTTCCACTTCTTGTGAGCTTCTTTTTTGCGTTTAAGATCAGCAAGGATTTCACTGTTAAGCCAAGCTGGTCGCCTGCCGTATATATTATTCTTTCTACACATCGGGATGGTTTGTTCCTGCAACCTCAATAAGGATTCTTTAAAATACAGCCAGCAATCCTGGACTCCTTTCCCCTTCGTGTTATTCTTTCAGGGGATCCTGCCAATCAGTTCCCTGAGGGAGTCAAAGTCTGCTTTTCTGAAGTCCAGGGTCCATATTCTGCTGCTATCCTTTCTTCCTTGTGTCAGGATCCTGAACCCGACCATCTCATGGTCACTGCCTCCCAGGTTCCCATCTGCTTTTGCTTCCCATACTAAGGCCAGGTCTACACTAAGACTTTAATTCGAATTTAGCAGCATTAATTCGAATTAACCGTGCACCCGTCCACACCAGGAAGCCATTTAATTCGACATAGAGGGCTCTTTAGTTCGAATTCTGTACTCCTCCCGACGAGGAGTAGCGCTAAATTCGACATGGCTATGTCGAATTAGGCTAGGTGTGGATGCAAATCGAACTTAGTAGCTCCGGGAGCTATCCCACAGTGCACCACTCTGTTGACGCTCTGGACAGCAGTCCGAGCTTCGATGTTCTGACCAGCCACACAGTAAAAGCCCCGGGAAAATTTGAATTCCTTTTCCTGTCTGGACAGTTTGAATCTCATTTCGTGGTTGGACATTGAGGCGAGCTCAGCAGCACCGGCAGCAATGCAGAGCTCTCCAGCAGAGGAGTTCATGTAATCTCTGAATAGAAAGAGGGACCCAGCATAGACTGACCGGGAAGTCTTGGATCTGATCGGTGTGTGGGGCAAGGAGTCTGTGCTTTCGGAGCTGCGCTCCAAAAAACGGAATGCAAAGACCTACGAGAAGGTCTCCAAAGCCGTGAGAGACAGAGTATACAGGCGGGATGCAACGCAGCGCCGCGTGAAAATCAAGGACCCCAGACAAGGCTACCAAAAAATCAAAGCGGCAAACGGATGCTACGGAACCTGCCACCACTGCCCCACCAGTGACTGTGGACTCTGACGATGGGACAGTGTCAACGGACAGTTCCTCGGTGATGTTCACGGACGGGGAAGATGAGGAAGGGTTTGTGGAGGACGAGGCAGGCGACAGCGCTTACAACGCTGGTTTCCCCGACAGCCAGGATCTCTTCATCACCGTCACAGAGATCCCCTACCAACCCTCCCCGGCCGTTAACCCGGACCCTGAATCAGGGGAAGGAGCAGTCGGTAAGTGCTTTAAACATGTAAACTTTTATTCTTAATATAACAGGAATCTGAAGTATGTGAAAAGGAGGTCTCTCTAGATATGGGGATAGAACAGTAATCCTCCTGGGAGATCTCCACGAAGCTCTCCTGGAGGTAATCGAAAAGCCTCTGCAGGAGGTTCCTGGGGACACTCATGGAGGGAGGGGGGTCTGAGGACGCAAGGTATCCCACAGTTCCTGCAGTCTCCGAAAAGCATTTGCATTCTTGGCTGAGCTCCCAATACCTGTATGGTCAAACACATTGTCCGTGGCGGTTCAGGGTATAGCTCGTCAATGTACAACCACCCCCCCACCCCCAGAAGGAAAAGGAAAAAAAAAGTCTCTTGACTCTTTTAAATGTCACCCTATGTGTACTGAGTGCTGCTGGTAGACGTGATGCTGCAGCACTGTACTGTAGCATCCTCCCCCCCCCCCTTATGGGTGGCTGACGGTGCAATATGACTGATATCTGTTGTCATCATCATCATCATCAGCCTTGCTGTAGATGTTGTAGTGCAATATGACTGGTACCCGTCCTCGTCATCAGCCCATAAATAGATGGCCTGCTAACCATCTTCATCATAGCAACAGGGGGCTGAGCTCCATCAGCCCCCGCCCTTCCTGTGTAAAGAAAAGATTCTGTACTGCCTGGACTGTCATAGCAGCAGGATGCTGTTTTCCTCTCCCACACACTGCTTAATGTCCTGTCTGGACAATCATAGCAGCCGGAGGCTGCCTTCCCCTTATTTCATTTCAGTAACAAGTCACTGTTTCTTATTCCTGCATTCTGTATTACTTCAGCACACAAATCAGGGGACACTGCAACGGTAGCCCGGGAAGGCTGGGGGAGGAGGGAAGCAACAGGTGGGGTTGTTGCAGGAGCACCCCCTGTGAATGCCATGCAGCTCATCATTCCTGAATAATCTGAAACGGAGCAGCTGTGCTCTCTGGTTCTCTGAAACACTGGATCTCTACTACACTAGCCCCATATTCTATGCAGGAATTATTCTATTTTTAAATACCATAAAGGAGGGATTGACTCGGGGAGTCATTCCCAGATTTGTCTTTTGCATCCCTGGCTGATGTCAGCCAGGGGCACCTATGACAGCAGCAGAAGGTATAATGCAATACGACTGGTAACCATCATCACCTTGCCAATTTACAATGGCATGGTAGATGGTACAGTATGGCTGATAACCACCTCTGCTGTCATGCAAAAGCAAATGAATGCTGCTGTGTAGTGCTGCTGAATCACCTCTGTCCGCGGCATCTAGTACACATACGGTGACAGTGACAAAAGGCAAAACATGCTCCATGGTTGCCACGCTATGGCGTCTGCCAGGGCAATCCAGGGAAAACGGGCTCGAAATGATTGTCTGGCGTTGCTTTCCCGGAGGAAGGAATGACTGACTACATTTACCCAGAACCACCCGCGACAATGAAATTTGCACCATCAGGCATGGGATCTCAACCCAGAAGTGCAAGGGTCAGGGGACACTGCGATGGGGTGGAACAGGGGCAGAGTTTATGCTTTCAGGATTGCCTGCTGCAGGAGTGTGGACGAGATAGGTGCTGTGCATGGAGTTGTTCACAGACACAGACTAGACTGTGTTCATTGTTCGCAAAAATGTATCTTTGCAAGGAATTCACTCCCTTTCTCCCATCACACAGCTTCGACTGTCTCCAGACCTGCCACAGCATCCCCCTCACAGAGGCTGGCAAAGATTAGGCGGTGAAAGAAAAAGACATGGGACGAGATGATCGCTGAAGTTATGGGGTGCTCCCGAGCCGAGGCGTCCCAGAACCTCTCTCAGTACCAGCGCTCACACAGCGAACGGGAGAAGAGGTGGCGTGAGGAAGACAAGCAGGCGACTCAAACGCTGCTTGGACTAATGAGGGAGCAAACGGACATGCTCCGGCGCCTTGTGGATGTTCTGCAGGACCGCAGCCAGGAGGACAGAGCCCCCCCACAGTGTATCTGCAACTGCCCTCTCCCGCCACAAAGTCCCATACCTCCCGTCACCCAATGTAACCAGAAGGAGTGGCGCCAGGGGCCGTGAAAACTGTCACTGCACCCCAGCAGAGTGCTCAAGTACCCAAAAGCTCTCATACCCTAATTTTTGAGAATTCCTTCCATTCCTGACTCACCCAGGCCCCAATCCTGGTTTCATCCCCTTTGCTGTTAATTACTTTGCAGTTAATTACTGTTTCCGTCATGCTTTTTTACACAACACTGTGTTTGAAGGGGTGGGTGGGTGGGTGGGGAAGGGGGTAGGGTATTGCATAGGACAGTCACCTTTAGCAGGGTACCGAGACGGGGGCAGGATCAGCAGCAGGTCACACACACAGTGCACTCAGTAGGCACCCTGGTCGGTATGGGAGGTGGTTTGCAGGTTCTGTGTGGGTGGGGGGGTACGTGACTTTGTAGCGGGCGAGGGGGGTTACAGATCTCATGCAACGGTCCCTGTCCTGGACCACAGAGCCACGCAGCAGAGGAATCTGTATCCGTCCTCCCCCGCCGCAAGGCCACATAGCCCCCGCACACAGAGTCCCAAAAAGGAGGGATGGCAGGCTCAGTTGAAACAACCAGTCCGGCACTGCGGACCGCTGTGGGAGCAGGAGCCTGTCATTCCTCGAGTTTAGAGGCGGTCTTTACATCACCGCACACCCTACCCAGCACAGTCTGCGTCCCAGTTTCTACCCTTTAACGCAAAGTCATCAATAAAGAAACCTTTGTAAAGTCACAGTGGAACATGTGTTTTATTTTTAAACGTGTGTTGGAAGTGGGGGAAGCGGGGTGGACGGGGCATGTAACTGCAGAGGATAGTCAACAGTAACTTGGTAAAGAAACAGGGGCAGGTTCAGCTTCTCTGTAAAGAAACTGAACAGTCACAGGTCACGCTGCTCGCTGGTACTTGAAGAGTTCCTTGTCACTGTGCAAGGCGCCTGCACAGAGCTTCACGAGCCAGGGCATTAGCGGGTAGGCTGGATCCCCGAGGATCACTATAGGCATCTGCACATCCCCAAGAGTTATTTTGTGGTCCGGGAAAAAACTACCTTCCTGCAGGCGTCTAAACAGACTAGAGTTCCTGAAAACACGCGCGTCATGAACCTTGTCCGGCCACCCGACGTTCATGTTGGTAAAACGTCCCCCATGGTCCACCAGTGCTCGCAGCACCATTGAAAAGTAGCCCGATTTCTCAGCAGCTGACTGTGGAAGAGGTGGACGATAAAGTGCGAGGAGTTGACAACGGCCATAACTGCAGCGGGCTCCATGCTTGCAGTGCTGTGGTGCCCGCGATGTCACTGAGCAGAAAATGCACGAACAGATTGCCCGCAGGTGCTTTCGGGGAGGGCGTGATTGACGGTTCAATGATGACAGTTACCCATAACCACCCTCGACACATTTTTCCCCCAGCAGGCATTGGGGGGAAATCCCAGAATTCCAATGGGCAGCGGGGACTGCGGGAACTGTGGGATAGCTTCCCACAGTGCACCACTTTCAAAGTCGACGCTGGCCCCGTTACTGTGGACTCACACAGTCGAATTAGTGTATTTAGTGTGGATACATAAATTCGACTTCATAAGGTCAATTCCACAAATTCGACTTAAGTTGATTCAAAATAGTCTTGTAGTGTAGACATACCCTAATTCTTCCCGGTTTGTGAGCAGCAGGTCTAGAAGAGCTTTGCCCCTAGTTGGTTCCTCCAGCACTTGCACCAGGAAATTGTGCCCTACACTTTTCTGACAGTCTCATCCCCCTGGGCCCACGAGCTGAACTGCAGGGGCCCCTGTGAGCCGTTACCAGCCAGGGGCTCCCCATCCACCTGCCGCTGGAGCTGGGGGAGGGGGGGGAGTGCAGGGAGCAGCTGCAGCTGATGCTGGGCCCCTGGCATTGGCAGGACGAGTTCAGCTCTGTCCCCAGCCGGGGGCTGTCTGGGGAGAGCAGGAGACACAGTGACAATAGTCAGAGAGAGAAATCCAGTGGCAGGGAGTCCCATGGGTTAACCCCACTCACACTCAACAAGCAGCTGGAACATCCTCTGGGCAGAGCTCTCCTCTCTCTGTGCCCAGCACCCGTACAGCCCCCCGTCCTCAGGTATCACGTTGGGCAGCTCCAGCCACAGCTGATTCTCCCCCATGGGGCGGGCACCCTCGACGGCTCGGCCCCCCCATCACCCAGCTCAGCGCAGCGGGGGGCTGCTGGCAACAGAACAGAGGAATCACAGGGAGTCGCCCTCCCGGGCCGTGAGCTGTGACCTGTTTACCACCAGGGTGCTGGGATTTGGGAACAGGAATAACAGAAGCCACTCGCACACTGAGACAGCCAGTCCCTGCCCTGGGGCCAGATTGGGTACAGAACCTATTAGAGGGGAAAGTCCCCGTGTCCCACTCCCCACCCCCTAGCAGTACATCGGAATAGCTGGGGGTTGGTCCTGTTAGCTTTGGAGATGGTGATTTGCAGAGTCCTCACTGGAGCTGAAATACCCATGGAAACATATTAGCTTGGAGAGAGCCCCCCACTGACTCCCTGATCCGCAGCCCAGCACTCCCCAATGACCCCTTGCCACACTGCAGCACGGCGCCCCTAGCGTGGAATTCTTGGCCCAGCATCGATACTCCCCAGCGTCGCCTCTACTGAGATTCGGCAGCTCCAGGAGCCCGGCCCCTCCCTGGCCAGGGCTCAGGGACTCGTTCCCCTTGGCCCAGCTCAGGGTGGCCTCAGTTCTGCTCCCAGCCTCACAGCTCAGACTCAGGGAGTCGCCCTCCTGGGTCTCCAGAGACACAAGGTCACGCTCAGCCTTCAATGGGGCCAGCATTGGAGGAGATGAGCAGGCAGGTTACACCCCCTCAGAGATTCTCTGCCAAGGAACCGAGATTCAGCCACCTCTGGGGTGGGAAACGGGGGCTGTTTACACGAGGAGCCCTCGCAGTGTGGAGACGTAGCAGCTCTAGGGTCGGAGCACAATCTTGGTGACTTTCCATGGCAGCAGGTCTCCGTCACAGCGATCGCTCCCTAACCCATCTCCTCCCCGCTGCCCAGCGCCCCCTACTGCCACCCCGGGGTCTGGAGACAGAGGGAACCGAGTTCGTCCCCTCACCACCCTCCCCACAGTCCTGAGGCTGTCTCGGGCTCTCCCCTCTGGGCACGGACCAGCCTGGCACGGCTGAGCCTGGTGCCTGGCCCTGAGCGTGGGCAGAGCGTGACTAGGAGGCGCTCACTGATTCCCAGGGCTTGCAGTGCGGCCTCTCACCGGGGCGTCCGTTGCTGGTCTGGTTACATGTCGTGTTGGGGGGCCTGGTTGGGTCTGTAACACAAACCACACAGGGGAGATCAGGGGGAGCTGGACAGCACCGGGGGGGGTGTCGCTAGTGATCCCTGAGCCTAGACATGGCCCCTCGCTGTGAGCTCAGCTGGGGGACGGGAAAATCCCTCGAGTGACACAAGGCCCGTGGGTGGGGAAGGGAAGCGACAGACCCGACTGAGTCCCACCAGAAGGCGCCCGACGTAACCCAGGGGACGGGTTAGGGCCGCGCCGGGGAACCAGAACTGGGGGAAATGGAAACCCAAGGGACCAAAACTGGTTGGTCAAAAAATGGCCTAATTGGCAGAGTCACTAACAAGGGTCCGGGCTGCTTCAGCCTGGGTACTTGAGCGAGCGTCACCAGCGCCACTGTCTGCCGGGCGCCCGGGCATTCAGCGTCCTGCTCCCCAAATGTGTCCTCCCCAGGGCGGCACAGAGCCAGGGGTCTAAATAACCCCACTCCCACCCCCACCCCAGACCCTGCCACCATCAGGGACATCCTACACCCCCGTCATGGGTCCTTTGCCTTCCCCCCTCAGTTCATCTCTCCCCAGCCCTCTCCTTTTGCCCACAGGCTTGGCCGGCCAAGCCTGGATATTTTGCAGGCCGGCTGCACCCAGAGGGGCTTCTGAAATCAACACCCAGAACAGCCGGATGCTGGTACCATCTGGCCAGGCCTGGCAGGGTCCATCCACGCTGCCCTCAAAGCCCCGCGGCGCCGAGTCTCAGAGTCTGGGTCCGTTGGGTCGGGCTCGCAGGGCTCGGGGTGCAGGTCTCTGATTGCAGCGCGGACGTTTCATCCGAGGTCTGTGCAGAGGTTTGGGGTTGTGCTGGGGCCTGGGCTCAGACACAGGCAGGGTACTGGGGGCCAGATTCCTTCTAAATCTCCCTCCGGCTGAAGGGAACAAGGGCCGTCCTTACACTGATGCCTGATTTGATCCTTCACCTCGCAAAGGCGGCAGCTGATTTTCCCTCTGCCCTGGATCTGCAGCACGAGGGTCACAGGCCATTGAACGGGGGTTTGCCCTGGGGCAGGGCAGGCCGAGGTCTCTGGACATGGAGCAACAGCCCGGAGGGATCTCAGGGGGAACTGGGGTGGCTGGTATGAGGGGGGGAATCCCAGCAAGGGGGTACTAGAATGGGGTGGTAGATCCCAGCACAGGAGAATACTAGGGCCAGGGCAGATTGGGGATAGAGGGGGGAGCCATAGCAAGGGGGGCAGGAAGGGGTGAAGATCCCAAGGGAGAAGGGGCTGCACGGTGTGGAAAGCAGGGGCCGGGAGTAGAATTGGCTGAGGTTGCATAGGAGGGGGGGGAGATCCCTGCACAGGGCTGAGTTGGGGGAGGGGCGGGGGGGCAGGGCGGGGGGGCCTGGGGGGGGGGATCCCCGAGGGGGCGGGGGGCCGGCGTGGAGGGGCTGGGGGGGTCACTCACAGCCGACGTGGAGCCGGATGGTTCTGCGGGTGGAAGGTCCCTGTGGTGGCCTGTAGGTGACGCTGCAGACGAGCTCTTTGCCGTGGTCCCCCAGGCCGGGCGTGAAGCTGAGCGCGGAGCTGTGGGCCCAGGTGCCGTTCGCCAGCTGGGCTGAGACGTTCCGGGCTGTGTCGTTGAACGGCCCCATCCAGGTGACTCGGGCAGGGGGCCCGGAGCAGCGCCCAGGGGCCGTGCAGGTCACAGTCACCGGCTCCCCGGCCAGCAGCATCCCTGGCAGCCCCCGCGCTGGCGAGATCTGGATCTCTGGCTCCTCCGTCAGCCCTGAGACACGGGGAGAGGGGAGAGAATCGCTTAGGGAGATGAGATGTTTCCCCTTTAGGGGTGTGGCCCCAATCCGGCCTCACGACAGTTACCGGCTGGCTCAAGGGGGCTGATGAGCGGTGTCATAAATATAGAGGGAAGAGTAGCAACTCTCTGTGTGCAGTAGCATCAAATCCCTCATTGGCAGCTGTACTAAATCGCCTTCCCTGTAAGGGATTAATCAGCTCAAATAACCTAGTTGGCACCTGACCAGAAGGACCAATGAGGAAAGAAGAAACTTTCAAATCTGTGGATATCGGGGGAGGATTTGTTTGTTGCTCTCTTTGTTGTTCCCTGTGTGGACGGAGGGAGAGACCGAGCAGGTACAACATCTCCTGAAAATATATTTGGAAGAATAGATCTAAAACTACAGATATTGGAAGTAGGCAAGGAAAGGCGCTAGGTTATCTTGTGTTTTAGCTTGTGAGTTTTCCTGTGCTACAGATGTAGTTTGATTCCTGTTTTTTGTAACTGTGAAGCTGAGCCAGAGGGGAATCCTCTGTGTTTGAAATCTTTTATTTACCCTGTGAAGTTACCTTCCAAACTGATTTTAGCAGGTGTGATTCTTTTTTTACACATTTTAAGAGTCTGGTCTGTGCTCACATTGCTAACCAACTGGTTGATACATTATTCTCCAACCTCCACAGGAAAGGGGGTGAAGGGGCTTGGGGGATATTTTGGGAGGAGAGGGATTCCAAGTTACCTTTCCCTGCATTTTTCTATAACTCACTTGGTGGTGGCAGCAATAGCGTCCAAGAAGAGGAGAAGGGATTTGTGCCTTGGGGAAGGTTTAACCTCAGCTGGTAGAATATAAGCTTAGGGGGTCTTTCATGCAGGTCCCCATATCTGTACCCCAGAGTTCAGAGTGGGGGGGACCCTCACAAGCGGTGACTGCGGCTGCTCTTACCTGCAGGGCCGGCTCTAGGTTTTTTGCCGCCCCAAGCAAAAAAATTTTTGGCTGCCCCCCTGCCCCCAGACATGAGCCCCCCCCACCATTGCCCCCACTCACACCCCCTGTTGCCCTAGCACTGGGCTCCCCCCCCAAATGTGGGATCCGCTACCAGCACACTGCAGCCGAGCCCTGGCCCAGCTGCGACTCTGTCCCCATGCGGGTGGAGCTGCTGGGTGGCACGGAGCGGGAGTACTTCCAGGTGGCGGCGCGGCTACGGAGTGGCGCAAAGAACACGGCCCCCTCCCTGGGCTTCGCAGCGCTGCTGGTGGGCGAGGTGGATCAGTTCGTGCTCACCGCCCTCACCCCCGACATGCTGGCGGCCGAGGACCTGGAGAGCCCCCTGGACCTGCTGCTCTTCAGCCTCACGGTGCCCTAGCCCAGTCCCAGCAGGAGGGAAGGCGAGGATCTCATGCTGCGGGGCTACCTGCTCAGCACCGACGAGCCCAGCCAGCCGCTCATCTCCTCACACGCTCCGGGAGCCCCTCGCCGCCATCGCACCCCGGGCTCGGCTCCAGGGGAACCCGCTTCCCTCCCTCCCGGCTCCTCACATACACTGGGAAGGGCTGCCCAGAGGATTCAGGGGGCCTGGGGCAAAGCAATTTTGGGGGCCCCTTCCATAAAAAAAAGTTGCAATACTATAGTAACATGTATTTGGAAATGTAAAAAATAACTAGTGAAAATTAATTTGTAATAATTTGAAAATACACCAAATACATGATTTAAAAACATGAACTGCTTTACTGGTCTGTCTACATTGGCAGTTACACAATGGGCGGTTGCTGGGTGAGGGTGATGGTTGGTGCCAATGGGCTGTCACTGCCTGGAGGTGGTGCTGCTGTTGCTCAGGGCTGGGTGGGGAGCTGGGCTCTGGGGGGTGCGCGGCTCACAGGGGCTGGGCTCAGGACTGTGGGGAGATGGGGTCGGAGGTTGTCTGTCTCAGAGGGGCTGGGCTCAGAGCTGGGGGTCTGGGGTGGAGGGGGATGGGGTCGGGGGGTGCCCAGCTCAACGGGGCTGGGCTTGGAGATGAGGGTCAGGGCTGTGGGGGATGGGGTCGCGGGTGCCCAGCTCAGAGGGACTGGGCTCAGAGCTGGGGGTCTGGGCTGTGGGGGGAATGGGGTTGGGGTGCCCAGCTCAGAGGGACTGGGCTCAGTGCTGGGGGTCTGGGGTGGAGGGGATGGGGTCGGGGGTGCCCAGCTCAACGGGACTCGGCTTGAGATGAGGGTCAGGGCTGTGGGGAATGGGGTCAGGGGTGCCCAGGTCAGAGGGGCTGGGCTGCTGGGGGGTCAGGGCTGGGTGGGGAGGATGGGTTTGGGGGTGCACACCTCAGAGGGGCTGGGCTTGGAGCTGGGGGTCAGGGATGGGCCTGGGGGGTAATGGGGTCGGGGGGTGCCTGACAACCACCTCCTGAGACCCCCAATCCAACCCCCTTCCTGGCCCCTGACTGCCCCCACAGAACCTCCGCCCCCTTACAGCCCCCTGAGTGTCCCCGGGTCTCCCTGGCCCTTAGCCAACCCCCCGGCCCCGGCTGCTCACCCCCGGCTCACCGCGCACCTCGATAAGCGGCCCTGCACAGCGCTGCAGCCGCATGGCACCGGGGGGGGGGCTGAGCTCTTCCCGGCTCAGAGCCGCGTGGTCAGGGGAGGAGACGCACGGCCCGGAGCTGGCAGCCCCGCCCCCCCCCACGCGGCTCAGAGCGGGGCGGGGCTCAGCCCCCCCGGAGCCAGGCGGCTGCAGCGCTGTTTAGGACCCGGGCGCGAACAAGCGGCGGAGGAGCGGCCCGTCTTCTGCAGCCAGGCGGGGCCACGCTACCAGTCAGGGGCCATCCCTCCCCCGCAAGCGGAGTCGGGAGCGCGGCCCTGCCCCGGCTGCAGAGAACAGGCCACTCCTCGGCTCGCAGCTGGTGGGATGAGCTCGGGTCCCAGCCTTTTGCCACCCCCTACATTTTGCCGCCCTAGGCACCAGCTTGTTTAGCTGGTGCCTAGAGCCGCCCCTGCTTACCTGGCACGGAGATCGTGAGCGCAGGGTCAGAGCCATCGGAATTGGAGTGGTAAGTGTGTTCACACAGGCCTTTCTCGAAGGTAAAGAAATATCTCCCTGCATCCGTCCGTCGGGCGTCACTGATTTGCATGGAGCACTCGCCGCACGCTGGATCCCCCGTCAGCCGGAACCGGCCCTGGGTATCCTGCGACACCCCCAGGTTGGTGTCACTGCTGGCCACAGGAGTATCCTTGCCCACAGTAGCAGGCTCCTTGTACCACCGTCCGTAGAGCTGGGCCGAGGGATTGTCGGTGTCGTAGGAGGCTGGGTACGTGAAGGTGCAGGGGACGAGAACGCAGAGACCCTCCTGCACCGACACCGACTGTGGCACCCTCAGGGTAAATCCAGGTGGCTGGGACAGGGACCCTGCAGGGGATGAGGAGGGATCAAAGTGGGACCCATAGAGAGCAGAGACCCCTCCAAACTCCCCCCACAGCTCTGCCGGTGCCCCTCACTCCTGACCAACAGCCCCATGCGAGCCCAGCCCTGGGTCCTCAACCAATTCTCACTCCATTTACTTTCCATCCCTCCCTACATCGAGTCCCCTGCCCCCGCTCCCTGTCACTCAGCGCCCCCTAGCACCACACTGGGTCACTGCGCTCCCCTCCCCCTCTGGCCAGTCTCCCTTCCAAGTTCTGGGACAGACCTGTCCCCGCTTAGCACAGGTTCTGCCCTTCCCCCTGCCCTGGGGCTGCAGGTGCTGCTTACTTACCCCTCCAGAGCAGGGCGAGGATCAGGACCCTCAGCGTGGCAGGACCCCCTGCTCTCCATGGGGGGCCCTGAGGCGGGACCTCCCTTTCCCCAGCGTCCTGCTGTGGCATCGGGACTCTGCCCATGGCTGGTGCATCCGGCTGGTACAAACCTAGAGACAGATGTGGGGTGAGAAGTGTGAGAGCAGAGGCTGTTTGGGGGGCGCAGATCTGCCTGAGGAACCATCAGTGCTGATGGAACCTGAGGAACCATCTGCCTGAGGAACCTGCAGGGGGCTGATCTGGGGCTGCTGGCAGCGCAGGGACCTCCCACCACACAGAAAACCCCAAATCATCAGATGGTCCTGAGAGATTATGAGCTAAAAAAATCCTTAAATTGGTGAAAAAAACCTGAGATTTTCTTTAAGAATCATGAGAGCGGCCAGAAAAACCCAAGCTGGTGACAGAAGGTCGGAAGGCAGCGCTGCTCAGTGCCTGCTTTGCTTTAGTCTTCCCACAAAATACAACATGTGAGTGGAAAACCAGCGAAGTTACCACGGACAACAAAGGGGAAGGGCTGCAGATCGGGATCAGTAAAGAACACGTCAGGGATGTTCCGGCCAATTGGAATGAATTCAGATCAGTGGGGCAGGACGCTGTTTAACCCAGGGGGGCTGAAGGAATTAGTGGAAGAAATCTTGGAGCCACTGGCAATAATATTTGCAAACTCATGGATGCCAGGAGAGGTCCCAGAAGATGGGGGAAGGGCTAACAGAGGGGCCATCTTTAAAAGGGGAAAAGGGAGGAGCTGGGAAACTACAGACCAATCAGCCTGACCTCGACACCTGGAAAACTACTAGAGCAATGTATAAAACCTTCAATTTGTGAGGCCGAAGGGGTTATCACCAGCATGGATTTACAAAGAACAAATGCTGCCAAACCAGCTTGGTTTCCTTCTTTGATGAGGTAACTGAACTAAGAACTTTGCCATTACTGTATGTAATTGATTCCATTTAACCAATTCTAGCTCTCATCTCTACCTTTTTCCTTTTATGAATAAACCTTTAGGTTTTAGATTCTAAAGGATTGGCAACAGCGTGATTTGTGAGTAAGATCTGATGTGTATATTGACCTGGGGCTTGATTCTTTGGGATAGAGAGAACCTTTTTCTTTTATTGGGGAGTTGGTTTTCATAACCATTCATTCCCCAGGATGAGTGGCTCTGGTGGTGATACTGGGAGACTGGAGTGTCTAAGGAAATTGCTTGTGTTGGTCACTGGGGTAAAACCAAAGTCCTCTTTGTCTCGCTGGTTTGGTTTGCCTTAGAGATGGAAAAACCCAAGCCTTGGGCTGTAACTGCCCTGTTTAAGCAATTGGTCTTGAATTGGCACTCTCAGTTGAGTCCCACCAGAACCGCATCGTCACAAGGTGATCCCAGCAGTTGAAGGCCAATAAGCCTAACTTCAGTGATGGGCAAACTGGTTGAAATTATAGTAAAGTGAAAGTATAGCAAAGAGCAGAATGATCAGATGCAGAGATTTGTTGGGGAAGACTCAATATGGTTTTTGTAAAGGGAAATCATGGGTCGCTAAACTACTAGAATTTTTTGACGGAATCAACAGAATGTGGACAAGGGTGACCCAGTCGATGTCCTTAGATTTTCAGAAATTCTTGGACAAGGTTCCTCCCCAAAATTCTCTTAAGCAAAGTGAGCTGTCATGGGATAAGTGGGAAGGGATCAGTAACTGGTTAAAAGCTAAGAAACCAAGGATGGGAATAAAAGGCTAATTTTCACAGTGGAGAGAGGTGAATAGTGGTGTTCCCCAGGGGTCTGTACTGGGACCAGGGCTGTTCAACATGTTCATAAACGATCTGGAAAAAGGGGTAAACAGGGAGGTGGCAAAATTTGCGGATGATACAAAACTATTCAAGAGAGTTAAGTTTAAAGCTGACTGCGATGAGCTACAAAGGGATCTTACAAAACTGGGTGACTGGGCAACAAAATGGCAGATGAAATTCAATGTTAATAAATGAAAAGTAATGCACATTGAGAAACATAATCCCAACTATACATACAAAGTGATGTGGTATAAATTAGCTGTTACCACTCAATTAAGAGATCTGGGAGTCACCATGGATAGTTCTCTGAAAACATCCACTCAATGTTCAGCGGCTGTCAAAAAACCTAACAGAATGTTGGGTATCGTTAAGAAAAGGATAGATAACAAGACATAAAATATCATATTGTCTCTATATAAATCCATGGTACGTGCACATCTTGAATACTGTGTGAAGTTCTGTGGCCCTATCCCAAATTGGAATTGCTAAAAAAGTTCAGAAAAGGGCAACAAAACTGATTAGGGGATGGAACAGCTTCCGTATGAGGAGAGATTACTAAGATTGGGACTGTTCAGCTTGGAAAAGAGACGACTAAGGGGGGATATGATAGGGGTCTATAAAATCATGACTGGTGTGGAGACAGTAAATAAGGGAGTGTTATTTACTCCTTCCCATAACACAAGAACTAGGAGTTCCCCAATGAAATTAATAGGTGGCAGGTTTAAAAAAAATGTAAGGAAGTATTTCTTCACACACAGTCAACCTGTGGAACTCTTTGCCAGAGGATGTTGTGAAGGCCAAAACTATAACAGGGTTCAAAAAGAACTGGATAAATTCATAGAGGGTAGGTCAATCAATGGATTATTAACCACGATCTACAGTGATAGTGTCTATAGCGTCTTTTTGCCAGAAGCTGGGAATGGGCGACAGGGGACGGGACACTTGATGATTCCCTGTTCTGTCCATCCCCCTGGGACACCTGGCACTGGCCACTGTCAGAAGACAGGATACTGAGCTAGATTGTCCTTTGGTCTGACCCAGTCTGGTCATTCTTATGGAGAAATGTGAACTTGGTGGAACTACCATTAAGTGGATACAGAACTGGTTAAACAACCACAAACAATGAGTAACTGTTAATGGAACGATGTGGGATTGGAGGGAGGTCCCAAGTGGGGCTCCACAGGGATTATTTCTAGGTCCCATGTTGTTTAACATCTTTATCAATGACGTGGATGTAGGACTAGGGAGCAGACTGATCAAATCTGCAGATGACACAAAGCTGGGAGGAGTTGCCAACACTTTGGAAGATGGAGCTAAAATTCAGAGGAATCTTGATAAATTGGAGAATTGGGCTGTAGCTGACACAATAAAATTCATCAAGGACAAACGGAAGATGCTCCACGTAGGGAACAAAAACCAAATGCACAAATACAAGATGGGGAAGAACTTGCTTGGCAGCAGCACTGCTGAGAAGGAGCTGGGAGTTGTGGCGGATCACAACTTCGACAGGGGTCAGCAATGTGATGCTGTTGCAAAAAAAAAACCCAAACAAATGCAATGTCAGGTTGCATGAACAGAGGCAGAGCATGCAAGTCAGGAGAGGTGACAGTACTGCTCTATGCCTCAGCTGGAGGACTGTGTCCAGTTTTGGTCACCAATGTATAGAAAGGATGTAGAGAAATTGGAAAGGATTCAGAGGCGAGGGATCAAAGGGCTGGAATGGAAGCCCTAGGGGCACAGCCTGGAGGAACTGGGTATGACTAGTTTGGAAAAGAGATTGGTGGGGTGAGAGGGGACATTATCACAGTTTTCAAGTAGAGGACAAGCTACCATAGAGAAGCTGGAGAAAAGTTGTTCTCTCTCACCCCAGAGAGCAGGACGAGAGCAGTTGGACAATGGAGCAGATGCCCAGGGAGGTGGTGGAAGTGCCTTCACTGGAGGGTTTCGAGAGGGGGCTGGACAGTATCTGTCTGGGATGGGTTAGACCCAACAAATCCTACATCTTGGCAGGGGTTGGACTAGGTGACCCCTGTGGTCCCTTCTCACCCTGTGGGTCTGTGATTCTAGGATTCTCTAAAAAATCCCAAGATTGAATGTGAACATGAAAACCCCAACCCCTCCCTGAAATTCACTGATAAATCCTGAGGTTTGCTTTAAAAATCCTGAGATTGGCCAAATATTGTGAGATTTGCTCACAGAATCCTGACTTTGGCTTTTAAAATCCACATATTTGTGCTTTGTCTCCCTGCACCCGGTTCTTTGCAGCCCTTTGCCTCATCCACCCCACCTGGGTGCTTGTGCAGTGTGCTCGGCGGGTGTTAGCCTGGATCCCCCACGGCCCATGCACCAGCCCAGAGCATGGTGGGACGGGTCCTGCTAACCAGGGCTGTAGGGGCAGGGGCCGGGCCCGTGATATCCAGCCTCCATCCCCATCCCTGGGTCGGGACCCTGCTCGGCCTTGAGGGGCATCGGCAGAGCTGTGGGGGCAGGGAGCCCAGGGCTGGGATAGCAAGAGGCTGCAGGTGGGGATTGAGGGGCACCCCAGTCTCCACAGACCATCCAGCTCCCTCCCCCCTATTTCCACTCACACCTAGACCTGCAGAGGGGGGCTCAGCACCTGGCTCTCCGACCCTGCAGCCTTGGTTCCTGACTCAGAGTCTGGGGAAGCGGAAAGCACAGGAATGTGAAAGCAGAAGTGGGTGTGGACGGGAGGGGTTTGGGGGGAGATGCTGTCTCAGAAACCCAGCACCAGCATCCTGCCGACTTCCCCTCCTTCTGGCTGGCCCTAACCACGGCTTCCCTGCAACAGAGGCAGGCTGCATATTGCTTGTGGGGCTGGAAATAGAACCTAGGAGTCCAGGCTCTGAGCCCTGCTAACCCTCACTCTCCTCCCAGAGTTGGGATAGAGCCCAGGAGCCCTGACTCCCTGCCTCCACCCTCCACTGTAACCCACTAGACCCTGCTCCCCTCCCAGAGCCAGGGACAGGAAAGGAGACCTGACTCTGAGACCCTCTACACCCCACTCTGGTCCCACAGTTCTGGATGGACCCAGGAGTCCTGGCTCTCAGCCCCACTGTTATGACCATTCCCCTCCCAGAGTCGGGAATAGAACCCAGGAGTCCTGGCTACCTGCCCCCCATCCCAGATCTATCCCTTTATTACTGGTTTTCCCCATCACACAATAATATTTGAAGACTAGAAGCTCACACCTCTTATCTTATTGTACATGCAGCACATGCTAATCACTCACCCCGAGCTGAGATGCGTCTGCCTCTGGGGCGAGGCGCTGGGAACAGCGCACTGGAACAGCAGATGTCTGGTTAGGACGGCTAGTGAATCCCGACTCCAATGGGAAGAACCGGGTCCGTGAGGAGACCTGCCTGGGACTGAGCAGGCGTGAGTGTCAGGGCGAGGGCTGTGGAGAGATGTGAGATTTCAAGACAGGAAAAGGAAGTCAGGGCGTGAATCTGGCCCTAGAGCGTCTTGCAGAAGCCGGTTCCAGTGGCTGCAGATCTCGGTGCCATCGACGCAAGCGGGAGATTGTCCCAGATACAAGCAGCCCCCACGGACAGCCGGCTTCTGACCCCACCGCGTGGGGGTGCGTACTGGCTGGGGGGACTGGCTGGGAGGGTAATGGGGCACAGGGCCCTTCCCCTCTATACGGCGCTGGCTCCAATCTGCCCCAGGGTGAGTTTGACACTCTGTATCTAAGGGAAACAACCTACACCCCCATTTTTATCATTAGAAAATGACTGTGTGTATCCAATGCAAAGTTTGTCATTTCGGGGTGTCTTCAGAAGGCTTGTGAGGCACTGAGCATTGCTCCCTCCAGCCAGGCCCATCTCCTTCTATAGATGGAGAGAGACTGACTGGGCTTCTGGTTTCCCTGGCCTTCTTATAAGGCCCTGGTGCTCAGTTTGGGGCGTGGCCCCAGCTGCAGCCACTTCCCCAATCAGCCCAGCCTAAAGCCCCTTCCCAGGGCTGTTTTCAACCGCTTCAGGGCAGGAGCAGGGGTCCACCCTGCTACATACCCTAAAATAATAGTCAGTGTATGTATCTATCCAGTGTATGTGTGTGCGCACTGTCTATATGTACTCTCTCTCTCTGTATATATATGTGTGTGTATATGAGTGTGTATGTGTGTGTGCGCATGTATGTACGGTACAGAGCCATTTACGCATGACCCGTTTACGCGCGAATCCACTTAACACGCGGTAGCGCCATGCCTCCCCGTGCTACCTATGTAACACGCGAGACTCATTAACACGCGGTACAGGAACTTGCTATGTAGCGCTACAGATTTGCTCACTAACTCACTGAGATAGAAATCGACAGGAAGTGCGGAGCAGAATCGTGTTGTATGTTTTTCCCCGTGTTCGTAAAGACGTATCACGCACGCTTAGTCATTGTCACGCTACAGGGCAGAGGGCAAGCGTCAGCGTTCCTACAGTGGAGAAGAAAAGCTGCTGCAATACATCAAGCAAATAGCGGAGAAACACAGGCCAAAGTTTCAAAAGACACTGGGATTGCCGAATCTGCTCTCCGAGGATGGAAAAACAATGAATATAAACTGAACGGCTTTGTACAAAATATCGATTCTGCCGCGGGGCTTAAGTGAAAACGTGTGCACTATTCAGCAAAACCCACGAGAGAGAAAACCATGCGCACGTGGTTTGCTCAGGAAAGGCTGAAAGGAATGCCCCTAAGGTGGGCCAACTCTTCAAGCCCAAGCGACCAAATTTGGAAATTTAACAGGGGATGAATCATTCCAAGCCAGCAAGGGGTTTATAAGTCGTTTTAAAAAGCGTCATGGCACAGCGCAGGTATCGATTTCTTTTGGCACGTGCCAAAAAGTGACTTTTATTCCTATTTGCAAGTTTACAGTTTCTGTGATTCTCTGACATGTCTAGAAACCAAGGTTTCTTCTGTGCTTGGACCAATCTTAGCACATAGTAGGTGCTACTGTAACACAAAGACAAACACAATCAATTCAGCATTTCTCAAAGACTAAACACTTGCTTTCACACTAAGATCTGGCTTTGTGGTAACTGCATTGGCTTGCAGGGATCAGTAACTAGCATCACCTGGTCTGCTCTGTTCTCACAGGGGGTCTCAAACTTCATCACACCATAACCCCCTTCTGACAACAAACATTACTACATGACCCCAGGAGGGGGGATCGAAGTCTGAGCCCACCGGAGCCCAGGCAGTGAGTCTCGGGCTTTGGTCCCCGGGTACAGCAAGTCTAAGCCAGCCTTGGTGACCCCATTAAAATGGGGTCGTGACCCACTTTGAGGTCCTGATCCACAGTTTGAGAGCCACTGCTCTAGAGGGTATCGTACTGCGCTCGACACCGGGGTATCTGAACGCCTTCTGGTCATCACAGAGCAAATGAAGTAATCCAGGGCTGGCCTTAGCCATGGGCGAACGGGGCTGTAACGGGTTGGGTCACAGAGACCCCCTTGGGACTGTCACCTGATGTGCTGACACTACCTCAGATCCCATTGTCCCTGCCAGCTTGGGACTGCAGAAACCTTCCTTGTTGAGCCAGACATGCCAGCCTGCTGCAACCCAGACCCAGGGTCTGAAACACACCCGCAAGCCGCAGACTTAAATGAAAATGACTTAGCACATGCTCCGGTCTCCAGCACCCAGACACCCGGCTCCCAATGGGATCCAAACCCCAAATAAATCTGTTTTACTCTGTATAAAGCTTATCAAGGGGAAACTCATGAATTGTCCACCCTCTCTAACACTGATAGAGAGAGATGCACAGCTGTTTGCTCCCCAGGTATAAATCATTAACTCTGGGTTAATTAATAAACAAAAGTGGTTTTATTAAGTATCAAAAACAGGATTTAAGTGGTTTCAAGTAATAACAGACACAACAAAGTAAGTCACCAAGCAAAATAAAACAAAACACGGAAATCTAAGCCTAATACATCAAGAAACTGAATACAGGTAAATCTCAGCCTCTGAGATGTTCCAATAAGCTTCTTTCGCAGACTAGACTCCTTCCTAGTCTGGGCCCAATTCTCTACCCTGGTTCAATTCTTGTTAGCTCCAGCTCAGTTGGTACGTAGGGATTTCTTCATGACCAGCAGCCCCCTTTGTTCTGTTCCGCCCCCTTTTATATCTTTGGCACAAGGAGGGAATCGTTGTCTCTCCTTCCTTCCCACCCCTCCTTCTAACTGGAGAGGCACCAGGTTAAAGATGGATTCCAGGTCAGGTGACATGACCACATGTCCCGTGAGCCCCCCCTCCATTCCTCCAGGACTGGCCTGCACGTATGCACTGGAGACTTGCAGGTAAACAGAGCCATCCACAGTCAATTGTCCTAGCTAATGGGAGACATTAAGATTCCAAGCCACCATTAGTGGCCCACACGTTGCATAATTACAATAGGACCTCAGAGTTATGCTCCATATTCCTAGATACAGGTACAAGAATGATACATTCATACAACTAGGAGGACCACAATCAGTAGATTATAAGCTTTGTAATGATCCCTTACAAGAGACCTTTTGCATAAAGCATATTTCAGTTACGTTATATTCACACTCATACACATCTTTTTATAAAGCATGATGGAGTGCAATGTCAAAGGGGCGCCTCCGCAGCAGGAGTGCCCCTCCCCCCGCTGGCTTCTGCAGCCCCGTGGCTCCTGCCCCCTGCCTTGGAGCCACCCTGGCCAGCTGCTCCTGGGAGCTTCCTGTCTGCTGTAAGGAGCAGGGGGAGGGGCTCTGATGTCAGCCTGTTCCCTGTCCTCCCAATGTGCCCCATCTCCGCAGAGCAGGTGGGGTGGGGGACAGGGCTCACCCAGAGTGGGACGGCGCTGCTGTGTCTCAAGGAGCTTTCCTTCAGCCTGCAAAGAGCTGCTCTCTTAAAGGGGCAGCATGCGGTCTCGCACACATTCCCCCAGCTCACACACTCCCCTAGCTCACACACACTGTCTCTTTCACACTCACTCCACCCAACACATACTTATCTTGCTGTTGTTACTTGTTACTTCCTGCAATGCACATATATGCTCTGTAATTTTATTCTTTCAAAGTGCCGTTAGTTGAGTTTTTTGACTAGTCTCTGCATTTCATAATTTTATTTCTCTCTTATGCTCACACTAAATTCTTTGAGTAGTGAGTTCTAAACTGCCTAACCTGTCCGGGCTGGAGTAATTAGCATTATTACTGTTAGTATCATATTGTGCTTTGCCATTCATTATGTAAAGTGGCACAATCAAATAATAGCATCCTCCTAGAATGGAACTGTAGCTTTTACTCACTTTAGTAATTCCAGTTTCAAAAACATTAGCTAAACACAGAACTATAGACACTGCGCAGATGAAAGTCGCTTATTTTCAAATTGTATTTTTAGTTATAGCTGTAAATTAACTTAATATTTGCATAAAAATAACTACAGTTCCAACTGTGATACCAATAGCAATGATGGAGTCAAATTTTAGTGAGTCATATACATGATTGTGGTCGGTAAACATAAATGCAAAAATAATTAGAAACATTAATTCCCTTTCTTAATAAAAGAGAAAAAAAACCTCAATCACATATGTTAAAATTATGTTTAGTGAAAAACAATTGACTAAAATAGAGGAGACAATGGCAGTAACACACTGTCTCTTAGAGAAAGTAAGACGATATTTATTTTTATTTATCTCTACTAAAGATTGTGTGTGAAGTCTCATAGGTATGTTTCTGATAGCTGCATTAAAGCTTCAGAACTGATACCTCATGGCTTGGGATTGGGAATATCTTGCTGTATTAGCTTCTGATTCTTCTAAATTTACATATAAACTTCAAACGTGTCTTTAATTGGCATTTGTACATATTTTTTCTTTCTTTATATAACAGCTAGATACAGTGCTCCTGTCAGCTAATCCCTATGTTATTATCTGCAAAGCCCCGAGAGTTTTCAGGTGCCTGAGTAGTCCCTGGAATCATGGCTAAAGTTTCCTCCCCCCACCCCAAATCTGAACTGGTGCCCGCCTGGGTGAGCCAGGAGTGGCCAGGGGCTGCAGGAGGCCGTGGGCTCTGGCGAGATGCAGCCCACGTGTGAGAGCGCGAAGCCTTGAGCCACATGCCGAGCACCAGGCACCACAAGCCCCAGCAGCAGCGCAGGAGGGTGGCAACACCCCATGTGCCAGGCCCCCCTGACTTCTGCGCTGCTGCTGGCGGTGGCGCTGCCTTCAGAGCTGGGTGCCCGGCCAGCACCCGCCAGTATCAGGCCGCCCTGCCAGGGCTTAATTTGAGCCACAGCTGAGCTCTGGCATCTCTTTCAATACAAATTAAACACCGTGGGAGGCAACAGGGCCCATCGGCCTCACCGGGGGTGGCAGTGCCCCCAGCTGAGGTCTCATTCTCCATTTCCTCAGTCTTGTGAGATTCCAGTTCCTTGTCGGCTCTTCGGTGGCTGAGGAACGGCCCGATCTACACGCCAGACTCGGGCACCATGGATTCCCTGACCCCCGGCCTGTCCTTCCTTCTGCTTCCACGAGTGCAGCAGGGTGTCCTGAGAGAGAGAGATTATGGGGTATGTAAGTGACTGGCAGTCGAGATAGAGAGATAGATGGGTGGGTGGGTGGGTGAGTAGGTAGCTAGGCCTGGTGATAGGTGGGTACATAGGTGGGTGGGTAAGTAGTTAGTTAGTTGGTGTCAAATATAAAGGGAATGGTAATAACCTTATGTATGCAGTAACATAAATCCCTCCTGGCCAGAGGTACAGAATCACTTACCTGTAAGGGGTTAATCAGTTCAATTAACCTAGTTGGCACCTGACCAGAAGGACCAACAGGAAAAGAAGATACTTTCAAAACTGGGAAGGGGGGAGGTTTTGTTTGTGCTTTTTCTGTTGTTCTTTCTCGGGGCAGAGAGAGGGACCAGGCAGAAAAATAAACTCTCCTAAAGCCCGACCTGGAATAAGCATCTAAAATTACAAAAATAGCAAGGAAATGCATTAGATTGTCTTTTGTTGTTAGCTTGTGAATTTTCCCAATGCCAAGAGATAATTTTTATTCCTGTTTTGTAACTGGAATGCAGAGTCAGAGCGGAATCCTCTGTGTTTTGAATCTTTTTATTTACCCTGTAAAGTTATCATCCATCCTGATTTTACAGAGGTGCTTCTTGTACTTGTTTTCTTGAGAATACAATTCTTCTTTTAAGAACCTGATTTTCAGTGTCCTTAATAAACAGGGATTTGGTCTGTGCTCATTGGTTTAACCAATTGGTTGGTACATTATTCTCAAGTATCCCCAGGAAAGTGGGTGAAGAGGCTTGGGGGGATATCTTGGGGGGGGGAAAGGGCTCCAAGTGAAACCTCCCTGAATGTTTGTTTAAATCACTTGGTGGTGGCAGAAATACCGTCCAAGGACAAGGAAAGGAATTTGTGACTTGGGCAAGTTTTTAACCTAAACAGGTAGAATATAAGATTAGGGGGTCTTTCACGTGGATCACCACATCTGTACCCCAGAGTTCAGAGTGGGGAGGGAAAGCTGACAGTTGGATAGACAGATAGGAGGTAGGTGAGTGCGCAGGTGGGTAAATCAGTGGGTGGTTGGGTCAGTGCATTGGTAGCTAGTGGGGGTAGTAGGAAGGTGGATGGGTCAATGGTTACATAGGTAGAAAGGTGGGAATGTAGGGGGGTGGGATGGTAGGTGAATTGTTGAGTAAGATGGTAAGTTTGTAGGAAGGTAGCTAGGTGGGGTGGTATATGGGTAGATGGATGGGTCAGTGGTTTGGTAGCTAGGCAGGCTGGTAAGTTGGTAGATTGGTGGATCAGTGGGTTGGTAGCTAGGTGGGTACATAGGTGGGTAGATCAGTAAGTGGGTCAGTAGCTGAGTTACCGTCTTTAATAGAGCAGGGTGAGGTAATAGGCCAGGAAGAATCCAGTCGCCACGAAGACGAGTTTGCAGCTGATTTCGATAAATGCCCGAGTGAGGCCACCTGTGGGAGCTGGAAGAAGCCGAGAGTCTGGGATAGATCCCTGCAACCCCTGCCCCGAGCCAGCCAGCCCCCGCCCTGGGGCCGGATACAAGCCAGCGCCCCCTAGAGGGGAAATTCCCAGCCCCCTGAGACAGCCAGTCCCTCCTCTGGAGCTGGTCCCTGCTGCTTGAGGAAGCCAATCCCCCACCCTCGGGCCAAGTCAGAGCCGGCGCCCCCTGGAGGGGAAGGTCTCTCACCTGTTTCCGGTGGGTTCAGCAGTAAAATATGAAACCCGTGGGGGTTGGAGCCAAGGCAAAAGATCTGGTGGCCTCCGTTCCCACTCCCCATCCAGCTCAGGGTGCTGATGGCCTCGTCCCCCTGGGCCCAGGAGCTGACCTGCAGGCCCCCCCGTGAGCTGTTCCCAGCCAGGGGCTCCCCGTCCACCTGCCACTGGAGCTGGGGTGGGGGCTGAGAGCGCAGGGAGCAGCTGCAGCTGATGTTGGGCCCCTGGCGCTGGCAGGACGAGTTCAGCCCGGTCCCCGGCCGGGGGCTTTCTGGGGAGAGCAGGAGACACAGCAACAACAGTCAGAGAGAGAAACCCAGGGAGTCCTCTGGGTTAACCCCACTCAAACCCACTGGCAGGGAGTCCTGTGGGTTAACCTCACTCAGACTTGACAAGCAGCTGGAACGTCCCCTGGGCAGAGCTCTCCTCTCTCTGGGCCCAGCACCTGTACAGACCCCCATCCTCGGCCGTCACATTGGGCAGCTCCAGCTGCAGATGATTCTCCCCCACGGGACGGGTACCCTCGACGGCTCGGCTCCCCCTCACCCAGCCCAGCACAGCAGTGGGGCTGCTGGTGATGGAGAAGAGGAACCACAGGGAGTCGCCCTCCCTGGCCATGAGCTGTGAACCTCTCCTCACTCCCCCCAGCACAGCACCCCCCCAACTCTCCACCCCACACCCTGCAGCCCAGCACCCCTACTGACCCACCAAATTGATCCCTGCAGCATAGCACCACCTAGAACCTTACGCTGCACGTGCACACGCAGGACCCAGCTGGCCGACCCGTAGGAATTCTTCGCCCAGCACCGATACTCCCCAGCGTCCCCTCTGCTGAGATTTGGCAGCTCCAGGTGCCCAGCCCCTCCCTGGCCAGAGCTCAGGGACTCGTTCCCCTTGGCCCAGCTCAGGGTGGCCTCGGCTCTGCTCCCAGCCTCACAGCTCAGGCTCAGGGAGTCTCCCTCCTGGGTCTCCAGAGACACAACGTCGCCCTCAGCTCCCCACGCATCCGGCACTGGAAGAGAAGAATGGGCAGGTTAGGCCCCCGCAGAGATTCCTGCCCCCACAACAAGGCACCGAGATCCAGCCACCTCTTGGGTGGGGTATGGGGGATGGCTATACAGGCACGACTCACCCAATAGCCAGCTCTGGGGTGGGTGCACAATCTTGGTGCCTTTCCATGGCAGCAGGTCTCTTTCGCACAGATTGGGCCCTAACCTATCTCCTCCCCACTGCCCAGCCCCCCCTAGTGCCACCCCGCAGGCTGGAGACAGAGGGCACCGGGCCCGCTCCCCCCACCACCCTCCTCACTGCCCTGCGGCTTCCTCGGACTCTCCCCTCCGGGCACAGAGCAGACTGGCCATGGGCAACATATGAACCACCAGCTCAGGGAGGCTGGCCCCAGGCCCCACCCCTTCTGCCCAAGGCCCCACCCCACTGGAGCCCACAACCCCACCCCACCATGGCTGCTGATCCCCCTGACCCAGGCCAGGGCCACCAGAGCACCCCAGCCCCAGAGCACTGGGCAAGAAGGGGGTGCGGCACTCACCTCCTGGAGTCCCAGGCCACAGGCCGGTCCCCTGTACCTCTAGCCCCAGCCCCAGCGCTGCCATGGCGGAACAGCAGGGGCAGTGAGCAGGAGAGGACCTGGGGGCAGAGCATGGGTGGGGCCATGTAGGGCTATTTGGGGCAGCTCAGCCTCCCCTGGCCTGCGATACCCGTTGCCCATGAGCCTGGCCCGGCTGAGCCTGGGGCCTGGCCCTGAGCGTGGGCAGAGCGTGACTAGGAGGCGCTCGCTGATTCCCGGGGCTCGCAGCGCGGCCTCTCACCGGGGCGTCCGTTCCTGGTCAGGGTCCCGGTGATTCTGGGGGGCCCGGGCGGGTCTGTAACACAAACCAGACAGGGGGAATCAGGGGGGCTGGACAGCAACCGGGGGAGGGGGGCGCTAGTGATCCCTGAGCCTAGACATGGCCCCTCGCTGTGAGCTCAGCTGGGGGATGGGAAAGTCCCTGAAGTGACACAAGACCCGTGGGGGGGAAGGGAAGCGACAGACCCGACTGAGCCCCACCCAAGGGGTGCCCAATGGAACCCAGGGGCCGGGTTAGGGCCGAGCCGGGGAACCAGAACTGTGGGAAATGGAAACCCAAGGGACCAAAACCAGGGGGGTCAAAACTCAGCCTAATTGGGGCAGGCACTAACAAGGGGCCGGCCCACATCAGACTGGGTACTTGAGCAAGTGTGACCAGCACCACTGTCTGCCGGGCGCCTGGGCATTCAGCATCCTGCTCCCCAAACGTGTCCAGCCCAGGGCGGGACAGAGCCAGGGGTCTAAATAACCCCACTCCCACCCCACCCCAGACCCAGCCACCACCAGGGACATCAGACACCCCCGTCATGGGTCCTTTGCCTTCCCCCCTCAGTTCATCTCTCCCCAGCCCTCTCCTTTTGCCCCTGGGGCTTGGCTTGTCAGGCCTGGGTATTTTGCAGGCCGGCTGCACCCAGAGGGGCGGCTGAAAGCAACACCCAGAACAGCCGGACGCTGATACCGTCTGGCCAGGCCTGGCAGGGTCCGTCCATGCTGCCCTCAAAGCCCCGCGGCGCCGAAGCTCAGAGCCTGGGTCCATTGGGTCGGGCTAGCAGGGCTCAGGCTGCGGGTCTCTGATTGCAGCGCGGACGTTTCCTCCGAGGTCTGTGTAGACGTTCGGGGTCGGGCTGGGGCCTGGGCTCAGACACGGGCAGGGGACTGTGGGGCGGGTTCCTTCTCAATCTCCCACCAACTGAGGGAAGAAGAGCCGTCCTTACACTGATGCCTGATTTGATCCTTCACCTCGCAAAGGCGGCTGCTGATTTCCCCTCTGCCCTGGATCTGCAGCGCGAGGGTCACAGGCCATTTAATGGGGGTTTGCCCTGGGGCAGGGTGGGCCGAGGTCTCTGGGCACCGAGCCTGGAGCGTGGTTAGTGCCGGACAGTGACTGGGTCCCGTTAACCCTCTGCCCCATATAGAGCATCCACCGATCCCAGCAGAAAGAGGAGGGGGTGGAGGAGACACAGTGGGACAGATTGGGGGAATCTCAGGGGGAACTGGGGTTGCTGGTGTGAAAGGGGGAATCCCAGCAAGGGGGGATACGAATGTGGGGGTGGATCCCAGCATAGGTCGATTCTGAGGGCGGATCCCAGCATAGGTCGATTCTGGGGGCAGGGCAGATTGGGGGTAGAGAGGATCCCAGAAGAGAAGGGCTTGGGGATCTGGGGGTGAGGATGCGGGGAGCCATAGCCAAGGGGGCAGGAAGGGGTGAAGATCCCAAGGGAGAAGGGCTGCACGGTGTGGAGGGAAGGGGCCTGGAGTAGAATTGGCTGAGGGTGCCTGGTGGGGGGTGGGGATCCCAGCACAGGGCTGATTGGGGGAGGGGCTGGAGGGCAGGGCTGGGAGCCCAGGGGGGGGGATCCCAGAGGGGGCTGGGGGCTAGCATGGAGGAGCTGGGGTGGGTCACTCACTGGTGACGTGGAGCCGGACGGTTCTGCGGGTGGAAGGTCCCCGTGGTGGCCTGTAGGTGACGCTGCAGACGAGCTCTTTGCCGTGGTCCCCCGGGCCGGGCGTGAAGCTCAGCGTGGAGCTGTGGGCCCAGGTGCCGTTCGCCAGCTGGGCTGAGACGTTCCGGGCTGTGTCGTTGTAGGGCCCCGTCCAGGTGACACGGGGAGGGGGCCCGGAGCAGCGCCCAGGGGCCGTGCAGGTCACAGTCACCGGCTCCCCAGCCAGCAGCATCCCTGGCAGCCCCCGAGCTGGCGAGATCTGGATCTCTGGCTCCTCTGTCAGCCCTGAGACACGGGGAGAGGGGAGAGAATCGTTCAGGGAGATGAGACGTTTGCCCTTTAGCAGTGCGACCCCGATCCGGCCCCAGGGCGGGGACTGGCTGTCTCAGGGGGGCTGCTGAGTTGTGTCATAAATATAGAGGGAAGAGTAACAACTCTCTGTGTGCAGTAGCATCAAATCCCTTGTTGGCAGCTGTACTAAATCACCTTCCCTGTAAGGGATTAATCAGCTCAGATAACCTAGTTGGCACCTGACCAGAAGGACCAACGAGGAAAGAAGAAACTTTCAAATATGGGGGAAGGGGGGAGGATTTGTTTGTGACTCTCTTTGTTTTTCCCTCTCTGGATGGAGGGAAGAGACCAAGAAGGTAGAACATCTCCTGGAAGTATACCTGGAAGAATAGATCTAAAACCTCAGACATTGGAAGTAGGCGAGGAAAGGTGCTAGGTTATCTTCTGTTTTAGCTTGTGAATTTTCCTAGGCTACAGATGTAGTTTGATTCCTGTTTTTGTAACTGTGAAGCTGAGCCAGAGGGGAATCCTCTGTGTTTGAAATCTTTTATTTACCCTGTGAAGTTACCTTCCACACTGATTTTGCAGGTGTGATTTTATTTCTCTCTCTCTATATATAAAATTCTTCTTTTAAGAACATGATTGATTTTCAGTGTCCTGAAGACAGGTCTGTGCTCACATTGCTAACCAATTTTTTGGTACATTATTCTCAAGCCTCCACAGGAAAGGGGGTGAAGAGGCTTGGGGGGATATTTTGGGGGGACAGGGATTCCAAGTGACCCTTCCCTGCATTTTTCTATAAATCACGTGTTGGTGGCAGCAATAGCGTCCAAGGACAAGGGAAGGAATTTGTGCCTTGGGGAAGGTTTAACCGAAGCTGGTAGAATATAAGCTTAAGGGGTCTTTCAGGCAGGTCCCCACATCTGTACCCCAGAGTTCAGCGTGGGGGGAACCCTCACCAGCGGTGACTGCGGCTGCTCTTACCTGGCACGGAGATCGTGAGCGCAGGGTCAGTGCCATCGAAATTGGAGCGGTAAGTGTGTTCAAACAGGCCTTTCGCGATATAAAAGAAATATCTCCCCACATCCGTCCGTCGGGCATCACTGATTTGCAGGGAGCAGTCGCCGCGCGCTGGATCCCCCGTCAGCCGGAACCGGCCCTGGGTCTCCTGGGACAACCTCACGGCGGGGACATTGCTGGCCACGGGAGGATCCTGGCCCACAGTAGCAGGCTCCTTGTACCACAATCCGTAGAGCTGGGCTGAGGGATTGTCGGTGTCGTACGGGGCTGGGTACGTGAAGTTGCAGGGGATGAGAATGCAGAGACCCTCCTGCACCGACACCGACTGCGGCACCGTCAGGGTAAATCCGGGCGGTTGGGACAGGGACCCTGCAGGGGACGGGGAGGGATCGAAGTGGGGCCCATAGAGAGCAGAGACCCCCCCCGAGCTCCCCCCAGACAGGGCCGGCTCCAGGCACCAGCCTGCCAAGCCCGGGAGGGGGCGGCACTCGGGGTTCGTTTCGATTTGGCCAGGCAGCGCTGGGGGCAGGCGGGAATAAGGAGGCGGGGTGCCCTGCTGGGGGGCGGGGCTTGGGCGACGTGAACTCCGGGGGGGGGGGGACTTGGGCGGGGTGGCGCTCACGGGGGCGGGAACTTGGGCGGGGCGACGCGACGCTCAGGGGGCGGGGGCTTGGGCGGGGCGACGCTCAGGGGCGGGGCTTGTGTGACGCTCGGGGGCGGGGCCTTGGGTGTCATGACGCTCGGAGGGGGGCGGCGCTCCTTGGTTTTGCTTGGGGCGCCAAATATGTTAGAGCCGCCCCTGCCCCCACAGCTCTGCCGGTGCCCCTCACTCCCGACCTGCAGCCCCCTGCGAGCCCAGCCCTGGGTCCCTGACCAAATCTCACTCCATTTAGTTTCCATCCCTCCCTACATCGACCCCCCCTGCCCCCACTCCCTGTCACTCAGCGCCCCCGAGCACCACACGGGGGCACTGGGCTCCCCTCCCCCTCTTGTCCAAGTCCTTGGACAGACCTGGCCCTGCTTAGCGCCGGTTCTGCCCTTCCCCCTAATCTGGGAGCTCCCGTTCCCCGGCATCCTCCTGAGGCATCAGGGCTCTGCCCATGGCTGGGGCGTTGGGCTGGGACAGACCTAGAGACAAACGGGGATGAGAAGTGTGAGAGCAGAGGCTGTTTGGGGGGCGCAGATCTGCCTGGGGAACCATCAGTGCTGCTGGGCCCTGCAGGGGGCTGATCTGGGGCTGCTGGAAGCGCAGCGACCTCCCACCCACACAGCAAACCCCAAATCACTGGACGGTCCTGAGAGTCCAGTAAGCCCTAACTTCAGCTCAACTCCCCCTCGAGATCTATCAATGCCCCTCACTCCCGACCTGCAGCCCCATCTGAGCCCAGCCCTGGGTCCTTGACCAATTCTTACTCTGTTTACTTTCCATCCCTCCCTACATCGAGCCCCCTGCCCACACTACCTGTCACTCGGCGCCCCCTAGCACCACACTGGGGCACTGGGCTCCTCTCCCCCTCTGGCCAGTCTCCCTTTCATGTTCTCGGACAGACCTGGCCCTGCTTAGCACAGGTTCTGCCCTTCCCCCTGCCCTGGGGCTGCAGGTGCTGCTTACTTACCCCTCCAGAGCAGGGCGAGGATCAGGACCCTCAGCGTGGCAGGACCCCCTGCTCTCCAGCGGGAGCCCTGAGGCGGGAGCTCCCTTTCCCCAGCGTCCTGCTGTGGCATCGGGACTCTGCCCATGGCTGGGGCATCCGGCTGGGACAGACCTAGAGACAGACGGGGGGTGAGAAGTGTGAGAGCAGAGGCTGTTTGGGGGGTGCAGATCTGCCTGGGGAACCATCAGTGCTGCTGGGCTCTGCAGGGGGCTGATCTGGGGCTGCTGGAAGCGCAGCGACCTCCCACCCACACAGAAATCCCCAAATCACCAGATGGTCCTGAGAGATCATGAGCTAAAAAAATCCTTAAATTGGTGAAAAAAACCTGAGATTTTCTTTAAGAATCATGAGAGCGGCCAGAAAAACCCAAGCTGGTGACAGAAGGTCGGAAGGCAGCGCTGCTCAGTGCCTGCTTTGCTTCAGTCTTCCCACACAAAACAACATGTGAGCGGGAAACCAGCGAAGTTACCACGGACAACAAAGAGGAAGGGTTGCAGATCGGGATCAGTAAAGAACACGTCAGAAATGTTCTGGCCAATTTGAATGAATTCAGATCAGTGGGGCGGGAAGCTGTTCAACCCAGGGGGGCTGAAGGAATTAGTGGAAGAAATCTTGGAGCCACTGGCAATAATATTTGCAAACTCCTGGATGCCAGGAGAGGTCCCAGAAGATGGGGGAAGGGCTAACAGAGGAGCCATCTTAAAAAGGGGAAACGGGAGGAGCTGGGAAACTACAGAACAATCAGCCTGACCTCGACACCTGGAAAGCTACTAGAGCAATGTATAAAACCTTCAATTTGTGAGGCCGAAGGGGTGATCACCAGCATGGATTTACCAAGAACAAATGCTGCCAAACCAGCTTGGTTTCCTTCTTTGATGAGGTAACTGAACTAAGAACTTTGCCATTACTGTATGTAATTAATTCCATTTAACCAATTCTAGCTCTCATCTCTACCTTTTTCCTTTTATGAATAAACCTTTAGGTTTTAGATTCTAAAGGATTGGCAATAGCGTGATTTGTGGGTAAGATCTGATGTGTATATTGACCTGGGGCTTGATTCTTTGGGATTGAGAGAACCTTTTTCTTTTATTGGGGTGTTGGTTTTCATAACCATTCATTCCCCAGGATGAGTGGCTCTGGTGGTGATACTGGGAGACTGGAGTGTCTAAGGAAATTGCTTGTGTTGGTCACTGGGGTAAAACCAAAGTCCTCTTTGTCTCGCTGGTTTGGTTTGCCTTAGAGATGGAAAAACCCCAGCCTTGGGCTGTAACTGCCGTGTTTAAGCAATTGGTCTTGAATTGGCACTCTCAGTTGGGTCCCATTAGAACCGCATCGTCACAAGGTGATCCCAGCAGTTGAAGGCCAATAAGCCTAACTTCAGTGACGGGCAAACTGGTTGAAATTATAGTAAAGTGAAAGTATAGCAAAGAGCAGAATGATCAGATGCAGAGATTTGTTGGGGAAGACTCAATATGGTTTTTCTAAAGGGAAATCTTGGGTCGCCAAACTACTAGAATTTTTGACGGAATCAACAGCATGTGGACAAGGGTGACCCAGTCGATGTCCTTAGATTTTCAGAAAGTCTTGGACAAGGTTCCTCCCCAAAATACTCTGAAGCCAAGTGAGCTGTCATGGGATAAATGGGAAGGGATCAGTAACTGGTTAAAAGCTAAGAAACCAAGGATGGGAATAAAAGGCTAATTTTCACAGTGGAGAGAGGTGAATAGTGGTGTCCCCAGGGGTCTGTACTGGGACCAGGGCTGTTCAACATGTTCATAAACGATCTGGAAAAAGGGGTAAACAAGGAGGTGGAAAAATTTGCGGATGATACAAAACTACTCAAGATCGTTAAGTTCAAAGCTGACTGCGATGAGCTACAAAGGGATGTTACAAAACTGGGTGACTAGGCAACAAAATGGCAGATGAAATTCAATGTTAATAAATGAAAAGTAATGCACATTGAGAAACATACTCCCAACTATACATATAAAGTGATGGGGTATAAATTAGCTGTTACCATTCAAGGAAGAGATCTGGGAGTCACCATGGATAGTTCTCTGAAAACATCCACTCAATGTTCAGCGGCCATCAAAAACAGAACGTTGGGAATCATTAAGAAAAGGAAAGATAATAAGACATAAAATATCATATTGCCTCTATATAAATCCATGGTACGTGCACATCTTGAATACTCTGTGCAGTTCTGTGGCCCTATCCCAAATTGGAATTGCTAAAAAAGTTCAGTAAAGGGCAACAAAACTGATTAGGGGATGGAACAGCTTCCGTATGAGGAGAGATTACTAAGATTGGGACTGTTCAGCTTGGAAAAGAGACGACTAAGGGGGGATATGATAGGGGTCTATAAAATCATGACTGGTGTGGAGACAGTAAATAAGGGAGTGTTATTTACTCCTTCCCATAACACAAGAACTAGGAGTTCCCCAATGAAATTAATAGGTGGCAGGTTTAAAAAAAATGTAAGGAAGTATTTCTTCACACACAGTCAACCTGTGGAACTCTTTGCCAGAGGATGTTGTGAAGGCCAAAACTATAACAGGGTTCAAAAAGAACTGGATAAATTCATAGAGGGTAGGTCAATCAATGGATTATTAACCACGATCTACAGTGATAGTGTCTATAGCGTCTTTTTGCCAGAAGCTGGGAATGGGCGACAGGGGACGGGACACTTGATGATTCCCTGTTCTGTCCATCCCCCTGGGACACCTGGCAGTGGCCACTGTCAGAAGACAGGATACTGAGCTAGATTGTCCTTTGGTCTGACCCAGTCTGGCTGTTCATATGGAGAAATGTGGACTTGGTGGAACTACCATTGAGTGGATACAGAACTGGTTAAACAACCGCAAACAATGAGTAACTGTTAATGGAACGATGTGGGATTGGAGGGAGGTCCAAAGTGGGGCTCCACAGGGATTTGTTCTAGGTCCCATGTTGTTTAACATCTTTATCAATGACATGGATGTAGGACTAGGGAGCAGACTGATCAAATCTGCAGATGTCACAAAGCTGGGAGGAGTTGCCAACACTTTGGAAGATGGAGCTAAAATTCAGAGGAATCTTGATAAATTGGAGAATTGGGCTGTAGCTGACACAGTGAAATTCATCAAGGACAAACGGAAGATGCTCCACGTAGGGAACAAAAACCAAATGCACAAATACAAGATGGGGAAGAACTGGCTTGGCAGCAGCACTGCTGAGAAGGAGCTGGGAGTTGTGGCGGATCACAACCTCGACAGGAGTCAGCAATGTGATGCTGTTGCAAAAAAACCCCCAAACAAATGCAATGTCAGGTTGCATGAACAGAGGCAGAGCATGCAAGTCAGGAGAGGTGACAGTACCGCTCTATGCCTCAGCTGGAGGACTGTGTCCAGTTTTGGTCACCAATGTATAGAAAGGATGTAGAGAAACTGGAAAGGATTCAGAGGCGAGGTATCAAAGGGATGGAATGGAAGCCCAAGGGGCACAGCCTGAAGGAACTGGGTATGACTAGTTTGGAAAAGAGATTGGTGGGGTGAGAGGGGACATTATCACAGTTTTCAAGTACAGGACAAGCTACCATAGAGAAGCTGGAGAAAAGTTGTTCTCTCTCACCCCAGAGAGCAGGATGAGAGCAGTTGGACAATGGAGCAGATGCCCAGGTAGGTGGTGGAAGTGCCTTCACTGGAGGGTTTCGAGAGGGGGCTGGACAGTATCTGTCTGAGATGGGTTAGACCCAACAAATCCTACATCTTGGCAGGGGTTGGACTAGGTGACCCCTGTGGTCCCTTCTCACCCTGTGGGTCTGTGATTCTAGGATTCGCTAAAAAATCCCAAGATTGAATGTGAACATGACAACCCCAACCCCTCCCTGAAATTCACTGAGAAATCCTCAGGTTTGCTTTAAAAATCCTGAGATTGGCCAAATATTGTGAGATTTGCTCTCAGAATCCTGACTTTGGCTTTTAAAATCCACATATTTGTGTTTTGTCTCCCTCCACCTGGTTCTTTGCAGCCCTTTGCCTCATCCACCCCACCTGGGTGCTGGTGCAGTGAGCTCGGCGGGTGTCAGCCTGGATCCACCATGGCCCATGCACCAGCCCAGAGCATGGTGGGACGGGCCCTGCTAACCAGGGCTGTAGGGGCAGGGGCCGGGCCCGTGAGATCCAGCCTCCATCCCCATCCCTGGTTCGGGACCCTGCTCGGCCTTGAGGGGCATCGGCAGAGCTATGGGGGCAGGGAGCCCAGGGCTGGGATAGCAAGAGGCTGAAGGTGGGGATTGAGGAGCACCCCAGTCTCCACAGACCATCCAGCTCCCTCCCGCCTAGTTCCACTCCCCTCTAGACCTGCAGAGGGGGGCTCAGCACCTGGCTCTCTGACCCTGCAGCCTGGGTTCCTGAGTCAGAGTCTGGGGAAGTGGCAAGCACAGGAATGTGAAAGCAGAAGTGGGTGCGGACGGGAGGGGGTTGGGGGGAGATGCTGTCTCAGAAACCCAGCACCAGCATCCTGCCAACTTCCCCTCCTTCTGGCTGGCCCTAACCACGGCTTCCCTGCAACAGAGGCAGGCTCCATATTGCTTGTGGGGCTGGAAATAGAACCCAGGAGTCCGGGCTCTGAGCCCTGCTAACCCTCACTCTCCTCCCAGAGTTGGGATAGAGCCCAGGAGTCCTGACTCCCTGCCTCCACCCTCCACTGTAACCCACTAGACCCTGCTCCCCTCCCAGAGCCAGGGACAGGAAAGGAGACCTGACTCTGAGACCCTCTACACCCCACTCCGGTCCCAGAGCACTGGATAGACCCAGTAGTCCTGGATCCCAGCCCCACTGTTATGACCATTCCCCTCCCAGAGTCGGGAATAGAACCCAGGAGTCCTGGCTACCTGCCCCCCATCCCAGATCTATCCCTTTATTACTGGTTTTCCCCATCACACAATAATATTTGAAGACTAGCAGCTCACACCTCGTATCGTATTGTACATGCATTAAATGCTAATCACTCACCCCGAGCTGAGATGCAGCCGCCTCTGGGGCGGGGCGGCTGGGAACAGCCACACAGCGACACTGCCCAGGGGTTGCTCACCCGGAGCTGAGATGCGTCTGCCTCTGGGGCGAGGCGCTGGGAACAGCGCACTGGAACAGCAGATGTCTGGTTAGGATGGCTAGTGAATCCCGACTCCAATGGGAAGAACCGTGTGCGTGAGGAGACCTGCCTGGGACTGAGCAGGCGTGAGTGTCAGGGCGAGGGCTGTGGAGAGATGTGAGATTTCAAGACAGGAAAGGGAAGTCAGGGCGTGAATCTGGCCCTAGAGCGTCTTGCAGAAGCCGGTTCCAGTGGCTGCAGATCTCGGTGCCATCGACGCAAGCGGGAGATTTTCCCAGATACAAGCAGCTCCCACGGACAGCCGGCTTCTGACTCCACCGCGTGGGGGTGCGTACTGGCTGGAGGGACTGGCTGGGAGGGTAATGGGGCACAGGGCCCTTCCCCTCTATAGGGCGCTGGCTCCAATCTGCCCCAGGGTGAGTTTGACACTCTGTATCTCAGGGAAACAACCTACACCCCCATTTTTATCGTTAGAAAATGACTGTGTGTATCCAATGCAAAGTTTGTCATTTCGGGTGTCTTCAGAAGGCTTCTGAGGCACTGAGCATTGCTCCTTCCAGCCAGGCCCATCTCCTTCTATAGATGGAGAGAGACTGACTGGGCTTCTGGCTTCCCTGGCCTTCTTATAAGGCCCTGGTGCTCAGTTTGGGGCATGGCCCCAGCTGCAGCCACTTCCCCAATCAGCCCAGCCTAAAGCCCCTTCCCAGGGCTGTTTTCAACCCCTTCAGGGCAGGAGCAGGGGTCCACCCTGCTACATATCCTAAAATAATAGTCAGTGTATGTATCTATCCAGTGTATGTGTGTGCGCACTGTCTATATGTACTCTCTCTCTCTCTCTGTATATATATGTGTGTGTATATGAGTGTGTATGTGTGTGTGCGCATGTATGTACGGTACAGAGCCATTTACGCACGACCCGTTTACACGCGAATCCACTTAACACGCGGTAGCGCCATGCCTCCCCGTGATGCCTATTTAACACGTGAGACTCGTTAACACGCGGTACAGGAACTTGCTATATAGCGCTACAGATTTGCTCACTAACTCACTGAGATAGAAATTGACAGGAAGTGCGGAGCAGAATCATGTTGTATATTTTTCCCCATGTTCTTAAAGACGTATCAAGCACGCTTAGTCATTGTCACGCTACAGGGCAGAGGGCAAGCGTCAGCGTTCCTAAAGTGGAGAAGAAAAGCTGCTGCAATACATCGAGCAAATAGCGGAGAAACCCAGGCCAAAATTTCAAAAGACACTGGGATTGCCGAATCTGCTCTCCGAGGATGGAAAAACAATGAATATAAACTGAACGGCTTTGTACAAAATATCGATTCTGCCACGGGGCTTAAGTGAAAACGTGTACACTATTCAGCAAAACCCACGAGAGAGAAAACCATGCGCACATGGTTTGCTCAGGAAAGGCTGAAAGGAACGCCGCTAAGGGGGCCAATTCTTCAAGACCAAGCGACCAAATTTGGAAATTTAACAGGGGATGAATCATTCCAAGCCAGCAAGGGGTTTATAAGTCGTTTTAAAAAGCGTCATGGCACAGTGCAGGTATCGATTTCTTTTGGCACATGCCAAGAAGTGAGTTTTATTCCTATTTGCAAGTTTACAGTTTCTGTGATTCTCTGACATGTCTAGAAACCAAGGATTCTTCTGTGCTTGGACCAATCTTAGCACATAGTAGGTGCTACTGTAACACAAAGACAAACACAATAGATTCAGCATTTCTCAAAGGCTGAACATTTGCTTTCACGCTAAGATCTGGCTTTGTGGTAACTGCATTGGCTTGCAGGGATCAGTAACTAGCATCACCTGGTCTGCTCTGTTCTCCCAGGCAGGGGGTCTCAAACTTCATTGCACCATAACCCCCTTCTGACAACAAACATTATGACACGACCCCAGGACGGGGGATTGAAGTCTGAGCCCACCGGATCCCAGACAGTGAGTCTCAGGCTTTCATCCCGGTATACAGCAAGTCTAAGCCAGCCTTGGTGACCCCATTAAAATGGGGTCGTGACCCACTTTGAGGTCCTGATCCACAGTTTGAGAGCCACTGCTCTAGACGGTATCGCACTGCGCTCGTCACCGGGGTATCTGGACGCCTTGCAGTCATCACAGAGCAAACAAAAAGTAATCCAGGGCCGGCCTTAGCCACGGGCAAACGGGGCTGTAACAGGTTCGGTCACAGAGTCCCCCTTGGGACTGTCACCTGATGTGCTGACACTACCTCAGAGCCCATTTTCCCTGCCAGCTTGGGACTAGCAGAAACCTGCTTTGTTGAGCCAGATATGCCAGCCTTCTGCAACCCAGACCCAGGGTCTGAACCACGCGCCCAAAGCCGCAGACTTAAATGAAAATGGCTTAGCACGTGCTCCTGTCTCCAGCACCCAGACACCCGGCTCCCAATGGGATCCAAACCCCAAATAAATCCATTTTACTCTGTGTAAAGCTTATCAAGGGGAAACTCATCAATTGTCCACCCTCTCTAACACTGATAGAGAGAGATGCACAGCTGTTTGCTCCCCAGTATTGATCAGTAAGTATTGATCACTTACTCTGGGTTAAATAATAAACAAAAGTGATTTTATTAAGTATAAAAAACAGGATTTAAGTGGTTTCAAGAAATAACAGACAGAACAAATTAAGTTACCAAACAAAATAAAACAAAACATGCACATCTCAACTGAGTACAGCAAGAAACTGAATACAGGTAAATCTCACCCTCAGAGATGTTCCAATAAGCTTCTTTCATAGACTAGACTCCTTCCTAGTCTGGGCCCAATCCTTTCCCCTGGTACAGTCCTTGTTAGCTCCAGCTCAGGTGGTAAGTAGGAGATTTCTTCATGACCGGCAGCCCCCTTTGTTCTGGTCCACCCACTTTTATATCTATGGCAGAAGGCGGGAATCTTTTGTCTCCTTGGGTCCCCACCCCTCCTTCTAACTGGAGAAGCACCAGGTTAAAGATGGATTCCAGTTCAAGTGACCTGATCACATGTCCCATGAGCCCCCCTCCATTCCTGCAGGACAGGCCCGCAGGTATGCACTGGAGACTTGCAGTTAAACAGAGCCATCTACCGTCAATTGTCATAGTCAATGGGAGCAATCAAGATTCCAAACCACCATTAATGGCCCACACTTTGCATATTTACAATAGGACCTCAGAGTTATGCTCCATAGTCCTAGTTTCAGGTACAAGAATGATGCATTCATACAAATAGGAGGACCACACTTAGTAGATTATAAGCTTTGTAATTATCCCTTACAAGAGACCTTTTGCATAAAGCATATTCCAGGTACGTTATATTCACACTTATACACATATTTTTATAAAGCATGATGGAGTGCAACGTCACAGGGGCGCCTCCGGAGTAGGGGTGCTCCCCCCCGGCCTCTACAGCCCCACGGCTCCTGCCCCCTGCCTTGGAGCCACCCTGGCCAGCTGCTCCTGGGAGCTTCCTCTGCTGTAAGGAGCAGGGGGAGGGGCTCTGATGTCAGCCTGTTCCCTGTCCTGCCAATGTGCCCCATCTCCACAGAGCAGGTGGGGTGGGGGGCAGGGCTCAGACAGAGTGGGACAGCGCTGCTGTGTCTCAAGGAGCTTTCCTTCAGCCTGCAAAGAGCTGCTCTCTTAAAGGGGCAGCATGCGGTCTCGCACACACTCCCCCAGCTCACACACACCCAGCTCACACACACTGTCTCTTTCACACTCACCCCACCCAACACATACTTATATTGATGTTACTTGTTGTTACTTCCTGCAATGCACATACATGCTCTGTAATTTTATTCTTTCAAAGTGCCGTTAGTTGAGTTTTTTGACTGGTCTCTGCATTTCATAATTTTATTTCTCTCTTATGCTCACACTGAATTGTTTGAGTAGTGAGTTCTAAACTGCCTAACCTGTCCTGGCTGGAGTAATTAGCATTATTATTGTTGTTATCATATTGTGCTTTATCATTCATTGTGTAAAGTGGAACAATCAAATAATAGCATCCTCCAAGTATGGAACTGTAGCTTGTACTCACTTTAGTAATTCCAGTTTCAAAAACATTAGCTAAACACAGAACTTTAGACACTGCGCAGATGAAAGTCGCTTATTTTCAAATTGTATTTTTAGTTATATCTGTAAATTAACTTAACATTTGCATGAAAATAACTGCAGTTCCAACTGTGATACCAATAGCAATGATGGAATCAAATGTTAGTGAGTCACATACATGATTGTGGTTGGTAAACATAAATGCCAAAAGAATTAGAAACATTAATTCCCTTTCTTAATAAAAGAGAAAAAAAACCTCAATCTCATATGTTAAAATTATGTTTTTAGTGAAAAACAATTGACTAAAATAGAGGAGACAATGGCAGTAACACACTGTCTCTTAGAGAAAGTAAGACAATATTTATTTTTATTTATCTCTACTAAAGATTGTGTGCGAAGTCTCATACATGTGTTTCTGATAGCTGTGTTAAAGCTTCAGAACTGATACCTCAAGGTTTGGGATTGGGAATATCTTGCTGTATTATCTCCTGATTCTTCTAAATGTACATATAAGATTTAAACGTGGCTTTAATTGACATTTGTATATATATTTTCTTTCTTTATATAACAATTAGATACAGTGCTCCTGTCAGCGAATCGCTAAGTTATTATCTGCAAAGCCCCGAGAGTTTTCAGGTGCCTAAGGAGTCCCTGGAATCATGGCTAAAGTTTCCTCCCCCCGCCCCAAATCTGAACTGGTGCCCCCACCCCCGGGTGAGCCAGGAGTGGCCAGGGGGCTGCGGGAGGCCGTGGGCTCTGGCGAGATGCAGCCCACGTGTGGCAGTGCAAAGCCTTGAGCCACATGCTGAGCACCAGGCACCACAAGCCCCAGCAGCAGCGCAGGAGGGTGGCAACACCCCATGTGCCAGGCCCCCCTGACTTCTGTGCTGCTGCTGGCGGTGGCGCTGCCTTCAGAGCTGGGTGCCCGGCCAGCCCCCGGCAGTATCAGGCCGACCTGCCAGGGCTTAATTTGAGCCACAGCTGAGCTCTGGCAACTCTTTCAATACAAATTAAACACTGTGGGAGGCAACAGGGCCCATTGGCCTCACCCGGGGTGGCAGTGCCCCCAGCTGAGGTCTCATTCTCTCTTTCCTCAGTCCTTTGAGTTTCTAATTCCTTGTTGGCTCTTCGGTGGTTGAGGATCGTCCCGATCTACACGCTGGACTCGGGCGCCGTGGATTCCCTGTCCCCCGGCCTGTCCTTCCTTCTGCTTCCACGAGAGCAGTAGGGTGTCCTGAGAGAGAGAGAGAGAGAGAGAGATTCTGGGATATGTAAGTGGCTGACACTAGAGATAGAGAGATAGATAGATGGGTGGGTGAGTAGGTAGCTAGGCCTGGTGATAGGTGGGTACATAGGTGGGTGGGTAAGTAGTTAGTTAATTGGTGTCAAATATAAAGGGAATGGTAATAACCTTATGTATGCAGTAACATAAATCCCTCCTGGCCAGAGGTACAGAATCACTTACCTGTAAGGGGTTAATCAGTTCAATTAACCTAGTTGGCACCTGACCAGAAGGACCAACAGGAAAAGAAGATACTTTCAAAACTGGGAAGGGGGGAGGTTTTGTTTGTGCTTTTTCTGTTGTTCTCTCTCGGGGCAGAGAGAGGGACCAGGCAGAAAAAACAACAACAACAACAACAAAAAACGATCATCTCCTAAAGCCCGACCTATAATAAGCATCTAAAATTACAAAAATAGCAAGTATCAGAGGGGTAGCCGTGTTAGTCTGGTTCTGTAGAAGCAGCAAAGAATCCTGTGGCACCTTATAGACTAACAGATGTTTTGCAGCATGAGCTTTCGTGGGTGAATACCCACTTCTTCGGATGCAAGCAGACTGCTTGCATCCGAAGAAGTGGGTATTCACCCACGAAAGCTCATGCTGCAAAAATAGCAAGGAAATACATTAGATTATCTTTTGTTTTAGCTTGTGAATTTTCCCAACGCTAAGAGGTAATTTTATTTCTGTTTTGTAACTGGAATGCAGAGTCAGTGCGGAATCCTCTGTGTTTTGAATCTTTTTATTTACCCTGTAAAGTTATCGTCCATCCTGATTTTACAGAGCTGCTTCTTTTACTATTTTTCTTGAGAATACAATTCTTCTTTTAAGAACCTAATTGATTTTCAATGTCCTTAAAAACCAGGGATTTGGTCTGTGCTCATTGGTTTAATCTATTGGTTGGTACATTATTCTCAAGTCTCCCCAGGAAAGCAGGTGACGAGGCTTGGGGGGATATTTGGGGAGGGGGGGGATAGGGCTCCAAGTGACGCCTCCCTGAATGTTTGTTTAAATCACTTGGTGGTGGCAGCAATACCACCCAAGGACAAGGAAAGGAATTTATGACTCGGGGAAGTTTTAAACCTAAGCTGGTGGAATATAAACATAGGGGTCCTTCATGTGGGTCCTCACATCTGTACCCCAGAGTTCAGAGTGGGGAGGGAAAGCTGACAGCTGGGTAAGTGCATAGATAGATAGGAGGTAGGTGGGTGCGTAGGTCAGTGGGTGGTTGGGTCAGTGCATGGGTAGCTAGGTGGGGTAGTAGGAAGCTGGGTGGGTCAGTAATTACATAGGTGGGAAGGTGGGAATGTAGGGGGGTGGGATGGTAGGAGGGTGGGTGAGTGAGTAGGATGGTAAATTCGTAGGTAGGTAGGTGGGGTGGTAGGGGAGTAGATGGGTGGGTCAGTGGGTTGGTAGCTAGGTGGGTACATAGGTGGGTAGGTATATAGATAGGGGGGTAGATGGGTGCCTGGGTAGGTTGTGGGTGGGTTGGTAGCTGAGTTACCGTCTGTAATAGAGCAGGGTGAGGTAATAGGCCAGGAAGAATCCAGTCACCACGAAGATGAGTTTGCAGCTGATTTCGATCAATGCCCGAGTGAGGCCACCTGTGGGAGCCAAAACAACCCGAGAGTCAGGGACAGATCCCTGCAAGCCCTGCCCCGAGCCAGACCAACCCCCACCCTGGGGCCGGATACAAGCCAGCACCCCCTAGAGGGGAAATTCCCAGCCCCCTGAGACAGTAAGTCCCTACTCTGGGGCTGGGTCAGAGCCAGCGCCCCCTAGAGGGGAAAAGCCCCGTACCCCATTCCCTGCCCCCAGAAGAAGCCAATCCCTCACTCTTGGACCAAGTCAGAGCTGGCGCCCCCTAGAGGGGAAGGTCTCTCACCTGTCTCCGGTGGGCTCAGCAGTAAAATATAGAACCCGTGGAGGTTGGAACCGAGGCAAAAGATCTGATGGCCTCCATCAGCGCTCCCCGTCCAGCTCAGGGTACTGATGGCCTCGTCCCCCTGGACCCAGGAGCTGACCTGCAGGCCCCCTCGTGAGCCATTCCGAGCCAGGGGCTCCCCGTCCACCTGCCACTGGAGCTGGGGTGGGGGGTGGGAGTGCAGGGAGCAGCTGCAGTTGATGCTGGGCCCCTGGCACTGGCAGGACGAGTTCAGCCCGGTCCCCGGACGGGGGCTGTCTGGGAAGAGCAGGAGACACAGCGACAGGAGTCAGATTGAGAAAACCAGGGGCAGGGGCAGGGAGTCCTCTGGGTTAACCCCACTCACACTCGCTGGCAGGGAGTCCTGTGGGTTAACCTCACTCAGACTCGACGAGCAGCTGGAACTCGTGCCCCTTGGCCTCGGCTCTGCTCCCAACCTCACTCCCCAGACTCAGGGAGTCGCCCTCCCGGGTCTCCAGAGACACAATGTTGCGCTCAGCTCCGAATGGGGCCAGCACTGGAGGAGAGGAGCAGGCAGGTTTTGCCCGTCCCCCCCCCCCCCGCAGGGATCCTCTGCCAAGGAACCGAGATTCAGCCACCTCTGGGGTGGGAAATGGGGGCTGTTTACACGAGGAGCCCTCCCAGTGTGGAGATGTAGCAGCTCTGGGGTCGGAGCACAATCCTGGTGACTTTCCATGGCAGCCGGTCTCTGTCTCAGTGACTGGTCCAGGACTGATCTCATCCCCACTGGCCAGCGTCCCCTAGTGCTGCCCCAGGGTCTGGAGGCAGAGGGAACTGGGCCTGCTCCCCCACCACCCTCCCCACAGTCCTCGGGCTCTCCCCTCTGGTCACGCACCAGCCTGGCCCGGCTGAGCCTGGACCCTGACCCTGAGCGTGGGCAGAGCGTGACTAGGAGGCTCTCGCTGATTCCTGGGGCTCGCAGCGCGGCCTCTCACCGGGGCGTCCATTCCTGGTCAGGGTCCCAGTGATATTGGGGGGCCCGGTCGGGTCTCTAACACAAACCAGACAGGGGAGATCAGGGGGACTGGACAGCACCAAGGGGGGGGAGGTCACTAGTGATCACTGAGCCTAGACACGGCCCCTCGCTGTGAGCTCAGCTGGGGGACGGGAAAGTCCCTGAAGTGACAAGACCCATGGGCGGGGAAGGGAAGTGACAGACCCGACTGAGACACACCCAAGAGGCGCCCGACGGAACCCAGGGGCCGGGTTAGCTCCACGCCGGGGAACCAGAACCGTGGGAAATGGAAACCCAAGGGACCAAAACTGGTTGGTCAAAATTGGGCCTAATTGGCAGAGTCACTAACGAGGGGCCGGGCTGCTCCAGGGTACCTGAGCAAGCATCCACAGCCCCACTGTCTGCCGAGTGCCAAGATGTTCAGTGTCCGGCTCCTCAAACGTGTCCTCCCCAGGGTGGTCCAGAGCCTGGGGTCTAAATAACCCTGATCCCGCCCCCACCCCCAACCCAGCCACCACCAGGGATATCAGACCCCTCCTGCCATGGGTCCTTTGCCTTCCCCCCTCAGTTCATCTCTCCCCAGCCCTCTCCTTTTACCCTCTGGCTTAGCTGGCCAGGCCTGGGTATTTTGCAGCTCGTCTGCGCCCAGAGAGGTGACGAAAAGCGACACCCGGAACTGCCGGACGCTGATACCGGCTGGCCAGGCCTGGCAGGGTCCATCCCCACTGCCCTCAAAGCCCCACGGCACCAAGGCTCAGAGCCTAGGTCCGTTGGGTCGGGCTCGTGGGGCTCGGGCTGCGGGTCTCTGATTGCAGCGCGGACGTTTACACTGAGGTCTGTGTAGACATTCGGGGTCGGGCTGGGGCCTGGGCTCAGACACGGGGGCGGGGGACTGGAGGGCAGGTTCCTGCTAAATCCCCCTCCGGCTGAAGGGAACAAGGGCCGTCCTTACACTGAGGCCTGGTTTGATCCTTCACCTCGCAAAGGCGGTTGCTGATTTCCCCTCTGCCCTGGATCTGCAGCACGAGGGTCACAGGCCATTTAACGGGGGTTTGCGCTGGGGCAGGGCAGGCCAAGGTCTGTGGACACAGAGCGACAGCCCAGAGGGATCTCAGGGGGAACTGGGGTGGCTGGTGTGAGGGGGGGAATCCCAGCAAGGGGGGACTGGAATGGGGTGATAGATCCAGCACAGGAGGTTTCTGGGGGCAGGGCAGGTTGGGGATAGAGAGGGAAGCTATAGCTAAGGGGGGCAGGAAGGGAGTTGGGGGAGGGGCTGCAGGGCAGGGCTGGAGATCCCAGCAGAGGGGGCTGGGGCTGTGGATGGGAGGGCAGAGCCATAGCCAAGGGGGGCAGGAAGGGGTGAAGATCCCAAGGGACAAGGGGCTGCACGGTGTGGAGTGAAGGGGCCTGGAGTAGAATTGGCTGATGGTGCCTGGTGGGGGGTGGGGATCCCAGCACAGGGCAGAGTTGGGGGAGGGGCAGGAGGGCAGAGCTGGGGATCCCAGGGGTGGGGATCCCAGCAGAGGGGGCTGGGGGCCGGCGTGGAGGGGCTGGAGGGTCACTCACAGATGACGTGGAGCTGGATGGTTCTGTGGGTGGAAGGTCCCCGTGGTTGCCTGTAGGTGACGGTGCAGACGAGCTCTTTGCCGTGGTCCCCCGGGCCGGGCGTGAAGCTGAGCGCGGAGCTGTGGGCCCAGGTGCCGTTCGCCAGCGGGGCTGAGACGTTCCAGGCTGTGTCGTTGAACGGCCCCGTCCACGTGACTCGGGGAGGGGGCCTGGAGCAGCGCCCAGGGGCCGTGCAGGTCACAGTCACTGGCTCCCCGGCCAGCAGCGTCCCTGGCAGCCCCCGCGCCGGCGAGATCTGGATCTCTGGCTTCTCCGTCAGCCCTGAGACACGGGGAGAGGGAGAGAATCGCTCAGGGAGATGAGATGTTTGCCCTTTAGGGGTGTGGCCCCAATCCAGCCTCACGACAGGGACTGGCTGGCTCAGGGGGGCTGTTAAGCGGTGTCATAAATATAGAGGGAAGAGTAACAACTCTCTGTGTGCAGTAGCATCAAATCCCTCTTTGGCAGCTGTACTAAATCGCCTTCCTGTAAGGGATTCATCATCTCAGATAACCTAGTTGGCACCTGACCAGAAGGACCAATGAGGAAAGAAGAAACTTTCAAATCTGTGGGGGTGGGGGAGAGGATTTGTTTGTTGCTCTCTTTGTTGTTCCCTCTGTGGACGGAGGGAGAGACCGAGCAGGTACAACATCTCCTGCAAATATACCTGGAATAATAGTTCTAAAACCACGGACATTGGAAGTAGGCAAGGAAAGGCGCTAGGTTATCTTGTGTTTTAGCTTGTGAGTTTTCCTAGGCTACAGATGTAGTTTGATTCCTGTTTTTTGTAACTGTGAAGCTGAGCCAGAGGGGAATCCTCTGTGTTTGAAAGCTTTTATTTACCCTGTGAAGTTACCTTCCAAACTGATTTTAGCAGGTGTGATTCTTTTTTTTACACATTTTAAGAACCTGATTGATTTTTAGTGTCCTGAAGACAAAGAGTCTGGTCTGTGCTCACATTGCTAACCAACTGGTTGATACATTATTCTCCAGCCTCGACAGGAAAGGGGGTGAAGGAGCTTGGGGGATATTTTGGGAGGAGAGGGATTCCAAGTTACCTTTCCCTGCATTTTTCTATAACTCACTTGGTGGTGGCAGCAATAGTGTCCAAGGACAAGGGAAGGGATTTGTGCTTTGGGGAAGGTTTAACCTCAGCTGGTAGAATATAAGCTCAAGGGGTCTTAAATGCAGGTCCCCACATCTGTACCCCAGAGTTCAGAGTGGGGGGGGACCCTCACAAGCGGTGACTGCGGCTGCTCTTACCTGCAGGGCCGGCTCTAGGTTTTTTGCCGCCCCAAGCAAAAAAATTTTAGCTGCCCCCCCCACCCCCAGACATGAGCCCCCCGGCCCACCAGTGCCCCCCACTCACACCCCCTGTTGCCCTAGCACTGGGCTCCCCCCCAAATGTGAGATCTGCTACCAGCACACTGCAGCCGAGCTCTGGCCCAGCTGCGACTCTGTCCCCATGCGGGTGGAGCTGCTGGGCGGCGCGGAGCGGGAGTACTTCCAGGTGGCGTCGCGGCTACGGGGTGGCGCAAAGAACACGGCCCCCTCCCTGGGCTTCGCAGCACTGCTGGTGGCCAAGGTGGATCAGTTTGCGCTCACCACCCTCACCCCCGACATGCTGGCGGCTGAGGACCTGGAGAGCCCCCCGGACCTGCTGCTCTTCAGCCTCACGGTGCCCTGGCCCAGCCCCGGCAGGCGGGAAGGCGAGGATCTCTGGCTGCGGGGTACCTGCTCAGCACCAAGGAGCCCAGCCGGCCGCTCACCTCCTCACACACTCCAGGAGCCCCTCCAACCGACACCGCAGCCCGGGCTCGGCTCCAGAGGAACCCGCTTCCCTCCCTCCCCGGCTCCTCACACACACTGGGCAGGGCTGCCCAGAGGATTCAGGGGGCCTGGGGCAAAGCAATTTTGGGGGCCCCTTCCATAAAAAAAAGTTGCAATACTATAGTAACATGTATTTGGAAATGTAAAAAATAACTAGTGAAAATTAATTTGTAATAATTTGAAAATACACCAAATACATGATTTAAAAACATGAACTGCTTTACTGGTCTGTCTACATTGGCAGTTACACAATGGGCGGTCGCTGGGTGAGGGTGATGGTTGGTGCCAATGGACTGTCACTGCCTGGAGGTGGTGCTGCTGTTGCCCAGGGCTCGGTGGGGAGCTGGGCTCTGGGGGGTGCGCGGCTCACAGGGGCTGGGCACAGGACTGTGGGGAGATGGGGTCGGAGGTTGTCTGGCTCAGAGGGGCTGGGCTCAGAGCTGGGGGTCTGGTGTGGTGGGGGATGGGGTTGGGGTGCCCAGCTCAGCAGGGCTGGGCTTAGAGATGAGGGTCAGGGCTGTGGGGATGGGGTCAGGGGTGCCCACCTTAGAGCAGCTGGGCTCAGAGCTGGGGGTCAGGGCTGTGGGGATGGGGTCAGGAGTGCCCAGCTCAGAGGGGCTGGGCTCAGAGCTGGGGTCAGGGCCGTGGGGAATGGGGTCAGGGGTGTCTGGACCAGAGGGGCTGGGCTCGGAGCTGGGGTCAGGGCTGTGGGGAATGGGGTCAGGGGTGTCCGGCTCAGAGGGGCTGGGCTCGGAGCTGGGGGTCAGGGGTGTGGGGAATGGGGTCAGGGGTGTCCGGCTCAGAGGGGCTGGGCTCGGAGCTGGGGTCAGGGTTGTGGGGAATGGGGTCAGGGGTGCCCGGCTCAGAGCGGCTGGGCTCAGAGCTGGGGTCAGGGCTGTGGGAATGGGGTCAGGGGTGTCCGGATCAGAGGGGCTGCGCTCAGAGCTGGGAATCAGGGCTGTGGGGATGGGGTCAGGGTGCCCAGCTCAGAGGGGCTGGGCTCAGAGCTGGGGTCAGGGCTGTGGGGAATGGGGTCAGGGGTGCCCAGCTCAGAGGGGCTGGGCTCAGCTGGGGGTCAGGGCTGTGGGGGAATGGGATCAGGGGTGCCCAGCTCAGAGGGGCTGGGCTCGGACCTGGTGGTCAGGGCTATGGGGGAATGGGGTCAGGGGTGTCCGGATCAGAGGGCTGCGCTCGAGCTGGGGTCCGGGCGGGGCCGGGGGGGTAAGGGGGCCGGGGGGGGCCTCACAACCACCTCCCTGAGACCCCCCCAATCCGACCCCTGCTTCTCTGGCCCCTGACCGCCCCCCCCACAGAACCTCTGCCCCCTCCCTGCCCCCTGAGTGTCCCGGGACTCCCTGCCCCTTAGCCACCCCACAGTCCCGGCTGCTCACCCCCGGCTCCCGCGCGCCTCGAGGCGGCCGCCCAGCGCTGCAGCCACGTGGCTCCGGGGGCTGAGCTCTTCCCGCTCAGAGCCGCGTAGTCAGGGGAGGAGCCGCCCGGCCCACAGCTCGCAGCCCCGCCCCCTGACCATGCGGCTCGGAGCGGGGCGGGGCTCAGCCCCCACCCCCCGGAGCCCGGCGGCTGCCGCGCTGTGTAGGACCCGGGCGCGGAGGAGCGGCCCGTCCCCTGCAGCCAGGAGGGGCCGCGCTACCGGTCAGGGGCCGCCCCTCTCCCCCAAGCGGAGCCGGTAGCGCGGCCCTGCCCCGGCTGCAGGGGACGGGCCGCTCCTCGGCTCACAGCAGTGGGATGAGCTGGGGCCCCAGCCTTATGCCGCCCCCTGTATTTTGCCACCCTAGGCACCTGCTTGCCTAGAGCTGCCCCTGCTTACCTGGCACGGAGATCATGAGCGTAGGGTCAGTGCAATTGGAATTGGAGCGGTAAGTGTGTTCAAACAGGCCTTTCTGGATGTTAAGGAAATATCTCCCCACATCCGTCCGTCGGGCATCGCTGATTTGCAGGGAGCAGTCGCCGCGCGCTGGATCCCCCGTCAGCCGGAACCGGCCCAGCGTCTCCTGCGACACCCTCAGGCCGGTGACACTGCTGGCAATGGGACGATCCTGGCCCACGGTAGCAGGCTCCTTGTACCACATTCCGTAGAGCTGGGCCGAGGGATTGTCGGTGTCGTACGAGGCTGGGTACGTGAAGGTGCAGGGGACAAGAATACAGAGACCCTCCTGCACCAACACCGACTGCAGCACCGTCAGGGTAAATCCGGGCAGCTGGGACAGTGACCCTGCAGGGGATGAGGAGGGATCGAAGTGGGACCCATAGAGAGCGGAGCCCCCCCCCAAACTCCCCCCACAGCTCTGCCGGTGCCCCTCACTCCTGACCAACAGCCCCGTGCGAGCCCAGCCCTGGGTCCTCAACCAATTCTCACTCCATTTACTTTCCATCCCTCCCTACATCGAGACCCCTGCCCCCGCTGCCTGTCACTCAGCGCGCCCTAGCACCACACAGGGGCATTGCGCTCCCCTCCCCCTCTGGCCAGGCTCCCTTCCAAGTTCTGAGACAGACCTGGCCCCGCTTAGCGCAGGTTCTGCCCTTCCCCCTGCCCTGGGGCTGCAGGTGCTGCTTACTTACCCCTCCAGAGCAGGGCAAGGATCAGGACCCTCAGCATGGCAGGACCCCCTGCTCTCCAGTGGGGGCCCTGAGGCCGGAGCTCCCTTTCCCCAGCGTCCTGCTGTGGCATCGGGACTCTGCCCATGGCTGGGGCATCCGGCTGGTACAAACCTAGAGACAGACGGGCGGTGAGAAGTGTGAGAGCAGAGGCTGTTTGGGGGGCGCAGATCTAACTGGGGAACCATCAGTGCTGCTGGGCTCTGCAGGGGGCTGATCTGGGGCTGCTGGCAGCGCAGGGACCTTCCACCCACACAGAAAACCCCAAATCACCAGATGGTCCTGAGAGATCATGAGCTAAAAAAATCCTTAAATTGGTGAAAAAAACCTGAGATTTTCTTTAAGAATCATGAGAGTGGCCAGAAAAACCCAAGCTGGCGACAGAAGGTCAGAAGGCAGCGCTGCTCAGTGCGTGCTTTGCTTCAGTCTTCCCACAAAAAACAACTTGTGAGTGGGAAACCAGCGAAGTTACCACGGACAACAAAGGGGAAGGGCTGCAGATCGGGATCAGTAAAGAACACATCAGGGATGTTCTGGCCAATTTGAATGAATTCAGATCAGTGGGAAGCTGTTCAACCCAGGGGGGCTGAAGGAATTAGTGGAAGAAATCTTGGAGCCACTGGCAATAATATTTACAAACTCATGGATGCCAGGTGAGGTCCCAGAAGATGGGAGAAGGGCTAACAGAATGGCCATATTTAAAAGGGGAAAAGGGAGGAGCTGGGAAACTACAGACCAATCAGCCTGACCTCGACACCTGGAAAGCTACTAGAGCAATGTATAAAACCTTCAATTTGTGAGGCCGAAGGGGTGATCACCAGCATGGATTTACCAAGAACAAATGCTGCCAAACCAGCTTGGTTTCCTTCTTTGATGAGGTAAGTGAACTAAGAACTTTGCCATTACTGTATGTAATTGATTCCATTTAACCAATTCTAGCTCTCATCTCTACCTTTTTCCTTTCATGAATAAAACTTTAGGTTTTAGATTCTAAAGGATTGGCAACAGCGTGATTTGTGGGTAAGATCTGATGTGTATATTGACCCGGGGCTTGATTCTTTCGGATTGAGAGAACCTTTTTCTTTTATTGGGGTGTTGGTTTTCATAACCATTCATTCCCCAGGATGAGTGGCTCTGGTGGTGATACTGGGAGACTGGAGTGTCTAAGGAAATTGCTTGTGTTGGTCACTGGGGTAAAACCAAAGTCCTCTTTGTCTCGCTGGTTTGGTTTGCCTTAGAGATGGAAAAACCCCTGCCTTGGGCTGTAACTGCCCTGTTTAAGCAATTGGTCTTGAATTGGCACTCTAAGTTGGGTCCCACCAGAACCGCATCGTCAGAAGGTGATCCCAGCAGTTGAAGGCCAATAAGCCTAACTTCAGTGATGGGCAAACTGGTTGAAATTATAGTAAAGTGAAAGTATAGCAAAGAGCAGAATGATCAGATGCAGAGATTTGTTGGGGAAGACTCAATATGGTTTTTGTGAAGGGAAATCATGGGTCGCCAAACTACTAGAATTTTTTGACGGAATCAACAGCATGTGGACAAGGGTGACCCAGTCGATGTCCTTAGATTTTCAGAAAGTCTTGGACAAGGTTCCTCCCCAAAATACTCTTAAGCAAAGTGAGCTGTCATGGGATAAGTGGGAAGGGATCAGTAACTGGTTAAAAGCTAAGAATCCAAGGATGGGAATAAAAGGCTAATTTTCACAGTGGAGAGAGGTGAATAGTGGTGTCCCCCAGGGGTCTGTACTGGGACCAGGGCTGTTCAACATGTTCATAAACGATCTGGAAAAAGGGGTAAACAGGGAGGTGGAAAAATTTGTGGATGATACAAAACTACTCAAGATCGTTAAGTTCAAAGCTGACTGCGATGAGCTACAAAGGGATCTTACAAAACTGGGTGACTGGGCAACAAAATGGCAGATGAAATTCAATGTTAATAAATGAAAAGTGATGCACATTGAGAAACATACTCCCAACTATACATATAAAGTGATGGGGTATAAATTAGCTTTTACCACTCAGGAAAGAGATTTGGGAGTCACCATGGATAGTTCTCTGAAAACATCCACTCAATGTTCAGCGGCCGTCAAAAAACCTAACAGAATGTTGGGAATCATTAAGAAAAGGAAAGATAATAAGACATAAAATATCATATTGCCTCTATATAAATTCATGGTACGTGCACATCTTGAATACTGTGTGAAGTTCTGTGGCCCTATCCCAAATTGGAATTGCTAAAAAAGTTCAGAAAAGGGCAACAAAACTAATTAGGGGATGGAACAGCTTCCGTATGAGGGGAGATTACTAAGACTGGGACTGTTCAGCTTGGAAAAGAGACGACTAAGGGGGGATATGATAGAGGTCTGTAAAATCATGACTGGTGTGGAGACAGTAAATAAGGGAGTGTTATTTACTCCTTCCCATAATACAAGAACTAGGAGTTCCCCAATGAAATTAATAGGCGGCAGGTTTAAAAAAAATGTAAGGAAGTATTTCTTCACACACAGTCAACCTGTGGAACTCTTTGCCAGGGGATGTCTGAAGGCCAAAACTATAACAGGGTTCAAAAAGAACTGGATAAATTCATAGAGGATAGGTCAATCAATGGATTATTAGCCACGATGTACAGGGATAGTGTCCATAGCGTCGTTTTGCCAGAAGCTGGGAATGGGCGACAGGGTACGGGACACTTGATGATTCCCTGTTCTGTCCATCCCCCCGGAGCACCTGGCACTGGCCACTGTTGGAAGACAGGATACTGGGCTAGATTGTCCTTTGGTCTGACCCAGTCTGGCCGTTCTTATAGAGAAATGTGAACTTGGTGGAACTACCATTAACTGGATACAGAACTGATTAAACAATCGCAAACAACGAGTAACTGTTAATGGAACGATGTGGGATTGGAGGGAGGTCTCAAGTGTGGCTCCGCAGGGATTTCTTCTAGGTCCCGTGTTGTTTAACATTGTCGAAGAAAAACTCAGTTCTCGCTTTTTGTTTGGGTGCAGCAAAATCAAATACTTTATTAAATACTCTAGTGAACACAAGAGGGAGAGAGTGTCTGCAATACTAGAACAGAAAACAAGACTGCAATTCACAAGGTCGTAATGACTCTTCACACAATTCTCTTTGTACCACATACCTTACAGCATGCAGGGTCATGTTAACTTCTAACATACATTAAGATCCCTTCAAACCTATATTAATTAATTCTTGGCCTCCACAACATCTTTATCAATGACCTGGATGTAGGACTAGGGAGCAGACTGATCAAATCTGCAGATGACACAAAGCTGGGAGGAGTTGCCATCACTTTGGAAGATGGAGCTAAACTTCAGAGGAATCTTGATAAATTGGAGAATTGGGCTGTAGCTGACACAATGAAATTCATCAAGGACAAAAGGAAGATGCTCCACGTAGGGAACAAAAACCAAATGCACAAATACAAGATGGGGAAGAACTGGCTTGGCAGCAGCACTGCTGAGAAGGAGCTGGGAGTTGTGGCGGATCACAACCTCGACAGGAGTCAGCAATGTGATGCTGTTGCAAAAGCCCCCCCCCCAACAAATGCAATGTCAGGTTGCATGAACAGAAGCAGAGCGTGCAAGTCAGGAGAGGTGACAGTACTGCTCTATGCCTCAGCTGGAGGACTGTGTGCAGTTTTGGTCACCAATGTATAGAAAGGATGTAGAGAAATTGGAAAGGATTCAGAGGTGAGGGATCAAAGGGATGGAATGGAAGCCCTAGGGGCACAGCCTGAAGGAACTGGGTATGACTAGTTTGGAAAAGAGATTGGTGGGGTGAGAGGGGACATTATCACAGTTTTCAAGTACAGGACAAGCTACCATAGAGAAGCTGGGTTCTCTCTCACCCCAGAGAGCAGGACGAGAGCAGTTGGACAATGGAGCAGATGCCCAGGGAGGTGGTGGAAGTGCCTTCACTGTAGGGTTTCGAGAGGGGGCTGGACAGTATCTGTCTGGGATGGGTTAGACCCAACAAATCCTACATCTTGGCAGGGGTTGGACTAGGTGACCCCTGTGGTCCCTTCTCACCCTGTGGGTCTGTGATTCTAGGATTCGCTAAAAAATCCCAAGATTGAATGTGAACATGACAACCCCAACCCCTCCCTGAAATTCACTGATAAATCCTGAGGTTTGCTTTAAAAATCCTGAGATTGGCCAAATATTGTGAGATTTGCTCACAGAATCCTGACTTTGGCTTTTGAAATCCACAGATTTGTGCTTTGTCTCCTTGCACCCGGTTCTTTGCAGCCCTTTGCCTCATCCACCCCACCTGGGTGCTGGTGCAGTGAGCTCGGCGGGTGTCAGCCTGGATTCCCCATGGCCCATGCACCAGCCCAGAGCATGGTGGGACGGGCCCTGCTGCCCAGGGCTTTAGGGGCAGGGGCCGGGCCCGTGAGATCCAGCCTCCATCCCCATCCCTGCGTCGGAACCCTGCTCAGCCTTGAGGGGCATCCGCAGAGCTGTGGGGGCCTGGAGCCCAGGGCTCGGATAGCACGAGGCTGCAGGTGGGGATTGAGGGGCACCCCAGTCTCCACAGACCATCCAGCTCCCTCCCCCCTAGTTCCACTCCCCCCTAGACCTGCAGAGGGGTGCTCAGCACCTGACTCTCCGACCCTGCAGCCTGGGTTCCTGACTCAGAGTCTGGGGAAGCGGCAAGCACAGGAATGTGAATGCAGAATTGGGTGCGGATGGGAGGGGGTTGGGGGGAGATGCTGTCTCAGAAACCCAGCACCAGCATCCTGCCGTCTTCCGCTCCTTCTGGCTGGCCCTAACCACGGCTTCCCTGCAACAGAGGCAGGCTGCATATTGCTTGTGGGGCTGGAAATAGAACCCAGGAGTCCGGGCTCTGAGCCCTGCTAACCCTCACTCTCCTCCCAGAGTTGGGATAGAGCCCAGGAGTCCTGACTCCCTGCCTCCACCCTCCACTGTAACCCACTAGACCCTGCTCCCCTCCCAGAGCCAGGGACAGGAAAGGAGTCCTGACTCTGAGACCCTGTACACCCCACTCTGGTCCCAGAGCTCTGGATGGACCCAGGAGTCCTGGCTCCCAGCCCCACTGTTATGACCATTCCCCTCCCAGAGTTGGGAATAGAACCCAGGAGTCCTGGCTACCTGCCCCCCATCCCAGATCTATCCCTTAATTACTGGTTTTCCCCATCACACAATAATATTTGAAGACTAGCAGCTCACACCTCTTATCTTATTGTACATGCAGCAAATGCTAATCACTCACCCCGAGCTGAGATGCAGCTGCCTCTGGGGTGGGGCGGCTGGGAACAGCCACACAGCGACACTGCCCAGGGGTTGCTCACCCGGAGCTGAGATGCGTCTGCCTCTGGGGCAAGGCGCTGGGAACAGCGCACTGGAACAGCAGGTGTCCGGTTAGGACGGCTAGTGAATCCCGACTCCAGTGGGAAGAACCGGGTGCAGGAGTAGACCTGCCTGGGACTGAGCAGGCGCGAGTGTCAGGGTGAGGGCTGTGGAGAGATGTGAGATTTCAAGACAGGAAAGGGAAGTCAGGGCGTGAATCTGGCCCTAGAGCGTCTTGCAGAAGCCGTTTCCAGTGGAAGCAGATCTCGGTGCCATCGACGCAAGCGGGAGATTGTCCCAGATACAAGCAGCTCCCACGTGGGGGTGCGTACTGGCTGGGGGGACTGGCTGGGAGGGTAATGGGGCACAGGGCCCTTCCCCTCTATAGGGCGCTGGCTCCAATCTGCCCCAGGGTGAGTTTGACACTTTGTATCTCAGGGAAACAACCTACACCCCCATTTTTATCGTTAGAAAATGACTGTGTGTATCCAATGCAAAATTTGTCATTTAGGGTGTCTTCAGAAGGCTTGTGAGGCACTGAGCATTGCTCCCTCCAGCCCGGCCCATCTCCTTCTATAGATGGAGAGAGAATGACTGGGCTTCTGGCTTCCCTGGCCTTCTTATAAGGCCCTGGTGCTCAGTTTGGGGCATGGCCCCAGCTGCAGCCACTTCCCCAATCAGCCCAGCCTAAAGCCCCTTCCCAGGGCTGTTTTCAACCCCTTCAGGGCAGGAGCAGTGGTCCACCCTGCTACATATCCTAAAATAATAGTCAGTGTATGTATCTATCCAGTGTATGTGTGTGCGCACTGTCTATATGTACTCTCTCTCTCTCTCTGTATATATATGTGTATGTATATGAGTGTGTATGTGTGTGCGCATGTATGTACGGTACAGAGCCATTTACGCATGACCCGTTTACGCACTAATCCACTTAACACGTGGTAGCGCCATGCCTCCCCGTGCTGTCTATTTAACACGCGAGACTCGTTAACATGCGGTACAGGAACTTGCTATATAGCGCTACAGATTTGCTCACTAACTCACTGAGATAGAAATCGACAGGAAGTGCGGAGCAGAATCGTGTTGTATGTTTTTCCCCGTGTTCGTAAAGACGTATCACGCACGCTTAGTCATTGTCACGCTACAGGGCAGAGGGCAAGCGTCAGCGTTCCTACAGTGGAGAAGAAAAGCTGCTGCAATACATTGAGCAAATAGCGGGGAAACCCAGGCCAAAATTTGAAAAGACACTGGGATTGCCGAATCTGCTCTCCGAGGATGGAAAAACAATGTATATAAACTGAACGGCTTTGTACAAAATATCGATTCTGCCGCGGGGCTTAAGTGAAAATGTGTGCACTATTCAGCAAAACCCACGAGAGAGAAAAAGATGCGCACGTGGTTTGCTCAGGAAAGGCTGAAAGGAATGCCCCTAAGGTGGGCCAACTCTTCAAGCCCAAGCGACCAAATTTGGAAATTTAACAGGGGATGAATCATTCCAAGCCAGCAAGGGGTTTATAAGTCGTTTTAAAAAGCATCATGGCACAGCGCAGGTATCGATTTCTTTTGGCACGTGCCAAAAAGTGAGTTTTATTCCTATTTGCAAGTTTACAGTTTCTGTGATTCTCTGACATGTCTAGAAAACAAGGATTCTTCTGTGCTTGGACCAATCTTAGCACATAGTAGGTGCTACTGTAACACAAAGACAAACACAATCAATTCAGCATTTCTCAAAGACTGAACACTTGCTTTCACGCTAATATTTGGCTTTGTGGTAACTGCATTGGCTTGCAGGGATCAGTAACTAGCATCACCTGGTGTGCTCTGTTCTCGCAGGGGGTCTCAAACTACATTGCACCATAACCCCCTTCTGACAAGAAACATTACTACACGACCCCAGGAGGGGGGATCGAAGTCTGAGCCCACCGGAGCCCAGGCAGTGAGTCTCGGGCTTTGGTCCCCGGGTACAGCAAGTCTAAGCCAGCCTTGGTGACCCCATTAAAATGGGGTCGTGACCCACTTTGAGGTCCTGATCCACAGTTTGAGAGCCACTGCTCTAGAGGGTATCGTACTGCGCTCGACACCGGGGTATCTGAACGCATTCTGGACATCACAGAGCAAATTAAGTAATCCAGGGCTGGCCTTAGCCACGGGCGAACTGGGCTGTAACGGGTTGGGTCACAGAGACCCCCTTGGGACTGCCACCTGATGTGCTGACACTACCTCAGAGCCCATTTTCCCTGCCAGCTTGGGACTGCAGAAACCTGCCTTGTTGAGCCACGCATGCCAGCCTGCTGCAACACAGACCCAGGGTCTGAACCACACCCGCAAGCCTCAGACTTAAATGAAAATGACTTAGCACGTGCTCCTGTCTCCAGCACCCAGACACCCAGCTCTCAATGGGATCCAAACCCCTGCTGGTGTCTGCAGCCCCATGGCTCCTGCCCCCTGCCTTGGAGCCACCCTGGCCAGCTGCTCCTGGGAGCTTCCAGTCTGCTGTAAGGAGCAGGGGGAGGGGCTCGGATGTCAGCCTGTTCCCTGTCCTCCCAATATGCCCCATCTCCGCAGAGCAGGTGGGGTGGGGGACAGGGCTCACCCAGAGTGGGACGGCGCTGCTGTGTCTCAAGGAGCTTTCCTTCAGCCTGCAAAGAGCTGCTCTCTTAAAGGGGCAGCATGCGGTCTCGAACACACTCCCCCAGCTCTCACACACCCCCAGCTCACACACACTGTCTCTTTCACACTCACTCCACCCAACACATACTTATCTTGCTGTTGTTACTTGTTACTTCCTGCAATGCACATATATGCTCTGTAATTTTATTCTTTCAAAGTGCCGTTAGTTGAGTTTTTTGACTAGTCTCTGCATTTCATAATTTTATTTCTCTCTTATGCTCACATTAAATTCTTTGAGTAGTGAGTTCTAAACTGCCTAACCTGTCTGGGCTGGAGTAATTAGCATTATTACTGTTAGTATCATATTGTACTTTATCATTTGTTATATAAAGTGGTACAATCAAATAATAGCATCCTCCTAGAATGTAACTGTAGCTTTTACTCACTTTAGTAATTCCAGTTTCAAAAACATTAGCTAAACCCAGAACTATAGACACTGCGCAGATGAAAGTCGCTTATTTTCAAATTGTATTTTTAGTTATAGCTGTAAATTAACTTAATATTTGCATGAAAATAACTGCAGTTCCAACCGTGAGAACAATAGCAATGGTGGAGTCAAATGTTAGTGAGTCACATATAAATACACGATTGTGGTCGATAAACATAAATGCCAAAAGAATTAGAAACATTAATTCCCTTTCTTAATAAAAGAGAAAAAAAAACCCTTAATCACATATGTTAAAATTATGTTTTTAGTGAAAAATAATTGACTAAAATAGAGGCGATTTGGCAGTAACACAGTGTGTCTGTTTCAGAAAGTAAGACGATATTATTTATTTTTATTTATCTCTACTGAAGATTGTGCACAAAGTCTCAGTCGTGTGTTTCTGATATCTGCGTTAAAGCTCCAGAACTGATACCTCAAGGCTTGGGATTGGGAATATCTTGCTGTATTATCTCCTGATTGTTCTAAATTTACATATAAGTTTTAAACGTGGCTTTAATGGGCGTTTGTATATATATTTTCTTTCTTTATATAACAGCTAGATACAGTGCTCCTGTCAGCGAATCGCTAAGTTATTATCTGCAAAGCCCTGAAAGTTTTCAGGTTCCTAAGTAGTCCCTGGAATCATGGTTAAAGTTTCCTCCCACTGCCCCAAGTCTTAACTGGGGCCCCCCCCCCCCCCCCCGGGTGAGCCAGGAGTGGCCAGGGGCTGCGGGAGGCCGTTGGCTCGGGTGAGACGCAGCCCACATGTGAGAGCGCGAAGCCTTGAGCCACATGCCGAGCACCAGGCACCACAAGCCCCAGCAGCAGCGCAGGAGGGTGGCAACACGCCATGTGCCAGGCCCCACTGACTTCTGCGCTGCTGCTGGCGGTGGCGCTGCCTTCAGAGCTGGGTGCCCGGCCAGCACCCGCCAGTATCAGGCCGACCTGCCAGGGCTTAATTTGAGTCACAGCTGAGCTCTGGCATCTCTTTCAATACAAATTAAACACTGTGGGAGGCAACGGGGCCCATTGGCCTCACCGGGGGTGGCCGTTCCCCCAGCTGAGGTCTCATTCTCTGATTCCTCAGTCCCATAAATTTCTAATTCCCTGTCGGCTCTTCGGTGAAGATCTACACGCTGAACTTGGGCACTGTGGATTCCCTGACCCCTGGCCTGTCCTTCCTTCTGCTTTCATGAGAGCAGCAGGGTGTCCTGAGAGAGAGAGAGACAGACAGAGAGATTCTGGGATATGTAAGTGGCTGACACTCGAGACAGAGAGATAGATAGATGGGTGGGTGGGTGGGTGAGTAAGTAGCTGGGCCTGGTGATAGGTGAGTACATAGGTGGGTGGGTAAGTAGTTAGTTAGTTGGTATCATAAATAGAAAGGGAATGGTAATAACCCTATGTATGCAGTAACATAAATCCCTCCTGGCCAGAGGTACAGAATCACTTACCTGTAAGGGGTTAATCAGTTCAATTAACCTAGTTGACACCTGACCAGAAGGACCAACAGGAAAAGAAGATACTTTCAAAACTGGGAAGGGGGGAGGTTTTGTTTGTGCTTTTTCTGTTGTTCTTTCTCGGGGCAGAGAGAGGGACCAGGCAGAAAAATAAACTCTCCTAAAGCCCGACCTGGAATAAGCATCTACAATTACAAAAATAGCAAGGAAATGCATTAGATTGTCTTTTGTTTTAGCTTGTGAATTTTCCCAATGCTAAGAGGTAATTTTATTCCTGTTTTGTAACTGGAATGCAGAGTCAGAGCGGAATCCTCTGTGTTTTGAATCTTTTTATTTATCCTTTAAAGTTATCTTTCATCCTGATTTTACAGAGGTGCTTCTTTTACTTTTTTTCTTGAGAATACAATTCTTCTTTTAAGAACCTGATTGATTTTTAGTGTCCTTAAAAACCAGGGATTTGGTCTGTGCTCATTGGTTTAATCTATTGGTTGGTACATTATTCTCAAGCCTCCCCAGGAAAGCAGGTGAAGAGGCTTGGGGGGATATTTGGGGAGGGGGGGGGATAGGGCTCAAAGTGACGCCTCCCTGAATGTTTGTTTAAATCACTTGGTGGTGGCAGCAATAGCGTCCAAGGACAAGGAAAGGAATTTGTGACTTGGGGAAGTTTTTAACCTAAGCTGGTGGAATATAAGCACAGGGGGTCTTTCACGTGGGTCCCTGCATCTGTACCCCAGAGTTCAGAGTGGGGAGGGAAAACTGACAGCTGGGTAAGTGCGTAGATAGATAGGAGGTAGGTGGGTGCATAGGTGGGTAGGTCAGTGGGTGGTTGGGTCAGTGCATTGGTAGCTAGGTGGGGTAGTAGGAAGCTGGGTGGGTCACTAATTACATAGGAAGGTGGGTATGTAGGGGGGTGGGATGGTAAGTTCGTAGGTAGATAGGTGGAGTGGTAGGGCAGTAGATGGGTGGGTCAGTGGGTTGGTAGCTAGGTGGGTACATAGGTGGGTAGGTATATGGATAGGGGGGTAGGTCGGTAGGTGGGTCGGTAGCTGAGTTACCGTCTGTAATAGAGCAGGGTGAGGTAATAGGCCAGGAAGAATCCAGTCGCCGCGAAGACGAGTTTGCAGCTGATTTCGATAAATGCCCGAGTGAGGCCACCTGTGGGAGCCAAAACAACCCGAGAGTCAGGGACAGATCCCTGCAAGCCCTGCCCCGAGCCAGACCAACCCCCACCCTGGGGCTGAGTCAGAGCTGGCGCCCCCTAGAGGGGAAATTCCCAGCCCCCTGAGACAGTCAGTCCCTACTCTGGGGCTGGGTAAGAGCTAGAGCCCCCTAGAGGGGAAAAGCCCCGTACCCCATTCCCTGGCCCCAGAAGAAGCCAATCCCTCACACTCGGACCAAGTCAGAGCTGGCACCCCCTAGAGGGGAAGGACTCTCACCTGTTTCCAGTGGGCTCAGCAGTAAAATATAGAACCCGTGGAGGTTGGAACCGAGGCAAAAGATCTGATGGCCTCCATCAGCGCTCCCCGTCCAGCTCAGGGTGCTCACGGCCTCGTCCCCCTGGACCCAGGAGCTGACCTGCAGGCCCCCTCGTGAGCCATTCCCAGCCAGGGGCTCCCCGTCCACTTGCCACTGGAGCTGGGGTGGGGGGTGGGAGCGCAGGGAGCAGCTGCAGGTGACACTGGGCCCCTGGAGCTGGCAGGACGAGTTCAGCCCGGTCCTCGGCCGGGGGCTGTCTGGGAAGAGCAGTAGACAAAGCGACAGGAGTCAGAGAGAGAAAACCAGGGGCAGGGAGTCCTCTGGGTTAACCCCACACACACTCGCAGGCAGGGAGTCCTGTGGGTTAACCTCACTCAGACTCGACGAGCAGCTGGAACTCATGCCCCTTGGCCTCGGCTCTGCTCCCAGCCTCACAGCCCAGACTCAGGGAGTCACCCTCCCGGGTCTCCAGAGACACAATGTTGCACTCAGCTCCGAATGAGGCCAGCACTGGAGGAGAGGAACAGGCAGGTTTTGCCACCCCCAGGGATCCTGTGCCAAGGAACCGAGATTCAGCCATCTCTGAGGTGGGAAACGGGGGCTGTTTACACAAGGAGCCCTCACCCAGTGTGGAGACGTAGGAGTTCTGGGGTCGGAGCACAATCCTGGTGACTTTCCATGGCAGCCCGTCTCTGTCTCAGAGACTGGTCCATGACTGATCTCATCCCCACTGACCAGCACCCCCAGGGTCTGGAGGCAGAGGGAACTGGGCCTGCTCCCCCACCACCCTCCCCACAGTCCTCCGGCTCTCCCCTCCGGTCACAGAACAGCCTGGCCCAGCAGAGCCTGGGGCCTGGCCCTGAGCGCGGACAGAGCGTGTCTAGGAGGCGCTCGCTTATTCCTGGGGCTCGCAGCGCGGCCTCTCACCGGGGCGTCCGTTCCTGGTCAGGGTCCCGGTGATGTTGGGGGGCCAGGGCGGGTCTGTAACACAAACCAGACATGGGGGATCAGGGGGGCTGGACAGCACCGGGGGGGGGTGTCGCTAGTTATCACAGACCCTAGACATGGCCCCTCGCTGTGAGCTCAGCTGGGGGACAGGAAAGTCCCTGAAGTGACACAAGGCCCGTGGGCGGGGAAGGGAAGTGACAGACCCGACTGAGCCCCACCCAAGAGGCGCCCGACGGAACCCAGGGGCCGGGTTAGGGCCGCGCCGGGGAACCAGAACTGTGGAAAATGGAAACCCAAGGGACCAAAACTGGTTGGTCAAAGTTGGGCCTAATTGGCAGAGTCACTAACAAGGGGCCAGGCTGCTCCGGGGTACCTGAGCGAGCATCCACAGCCCCATTGTCTGCCAAGTGCCAAGACGTTCAGTGTCTGGCTTCTCAAACGTGTCCTCCCCAGGGTGGGCCAGAGCTGGGGGTCTAAATAACCCCACTCCCATCCCCACCCCAGACCCAGCCACCACCAGGGACATCAGACACCTCTGCCATGGGTCCTTTGCCTTCCCCACTCAGTTCATCCTTCCCCAGCCCTCTCCTTTCGTCTTCTGGCTTAGCCGGCCAGGCCTGGGTATTTTGCAGCACAGCTGCGCCCAGTGAGACAGCTAAAAGCAACACCCGGAACAGCCGGACGCTGGTACCGGCTGGCCAGGACTGGCAGGGTCTGTCCACGCTGCCCTCAAAGCTCTGTGGTGCCGAGGCTCAGAGCCTGGGTCCGTTGGGTCGGGCTCGTGGGGCTCGGGCTGCGGGTCTCTGATTGCAGTGCAGACGTTTCCTCCGAGGTCTGTGTAGACGTTCGGGGTTGGGCTGGGGCCTGGGCTCAGACATGGGGTTGGGGGACTGGAGGCCGGGTTCCTTCTCTATCTCCCTCCGGCTGACGGGAACAAGGGCCGTCCTTACACAGATGCCAGATTTGATCCTTCACCTCGCAAAGACGGTGGCTGATTTCCCCTCTGCCCTGGATCTGCAGCGCGAGGGTCACAGGCCATTGAACGGGGGTTTCCCCTGGGGCAGGGCGGGCCGAGGTCTCTGGGCACCGACCCTGGAGCGTGTTTAGTGCCAGATAGTGACTGGGTCCCGTTAACCCTCTGTCCCATATAGCGCATCCACCGATCCCGGCAGGAAGGGGAGGGATTAGATCAAGGAGACATGGTGGGACAGCCTGGGGGGATCTCAGGGGAGACTGGGGTGGCTGGTGTGAGGGGAAATCCCAATGTTGCCAGCACAGAGGCCCAAGGACAGCAACAGGGGTTCGTTGCCCGGTGTGCGCCGCACTAATTAACACACCAGGGTGGAGAAGCAAACCAGGTTTATTTGAGCCCAAATAAGGTGCAAGGGAGACATAGCAATCTCAAATCTTGCACACACAGACAAGCAGTTTTCCCCTCTTTATACATGATTTCAGCTAAGCCTTCCCATCACCCCCCACACTACTCATTCCCCTTTACCCCCCTTCTTGCCCCTCCCGTCTATTCCCATGTAGCAAATACACTTTGCAATGGCAATTACATTAAGCAGTTAAGTCATACTTGGCAAAAACCACTTTAGCTCGTTAGTAACTCTTCTGTGAACAGTTATCTTGTTTTACTCCCTCTTTGAGCAGGCAGGCTCATTATAGCAGGCCTTGTTATTACCTTTTGGTGCAGGTGTTGTAACTGATAACCATTCTTTGTTGCCGGCCTGTTAGGTCAATTAAAGTTCAAACATCAACATGGAAGCGATTTGGTCAGACATGGGTGACTTTAGTTCATTCAGGCCTACTACAAAAAGGCTTCATTGGCACTGTGGTTTTCACCCTCCTGAGTTACCTAGAGTCATGCCTAATGACACCAACACCGACAAGGGGAATTGGAATGGGGTGGATCCCAGCAGAGGAGGCTTCTGGGTGCAGGGCAGGTCCGGGGTAGGGAGGATCCCAGAAGAGAAGGACCTGGGGTGTGGATGGGAGGAGGAGCCATAGCCAAGGGGGCAGGAAGGTGTGAAGATCCCAAGGGAGAAGGGGCTGCACAGTGTGGGGTGAAGGGGCCTGGAGTAGAATTAGCTGAGGGTGCCTGGGGATCCCAGCATAGGGCTGAGTTGGGGGAGGGGCTGGAGGGCAGGGCTGGGGAGCCCAGGGGGGGGATCCAAGAGGGGGCTGAGGGCCGGTGTGGAGGGGCTGGGGGGTCACTCACAGCCGACGTGGAGCCGGACTGTTCTGTGGGTGGAAGGTCCCTGCGGTGGCCTGTAGGTGACGGTGCAGACGAGCTCTTTGCCGTGGTCCCCCGGGCCGGGCGTGAAGCTGAGCTGTGGGCCCAGGTGCCGTTTGCCAGCTGGGCTGAGACATTCCGGGCTGTGTCGCTGAACGGCCCCGTCCAGGTGACTCGGGGAGGGGGCCCGGAGCAGCGCCCAGGGGCCGTGCAGGTCACAGCCACTGGCTTCCCAGCCAGCAGCGTCCCTGGCAGCCCCCGCACCGGTGAGATCTCGATCTCTGGCTCCTCCGTCAGCCCTGAGACATGGGGAGAGGGGAGATACTCACTCAGGGACACGGGGCCTTTCCTCTTTAGGGGCACAGCCCAGATCCGGCCCCAGGGCGGGGACTGACTGGCTCAGGGGGGCTGCTGAGTGGTGCCATAAATATAGAGGGAAGAGTAACAACTCTCTGTGTGCAGTAGCATCAAATCCCTCTGTGGCAGCTGTACTAAATCGCCTTCCCTGTAAGAGATTAATCAGCTCAGATAACCTAGTTGGCACCTTACCAGAAGGAACAATGAGGAAAGAAGAAACTTTCAAATCGGGGGGGTGGGGTGGGGAGAGGATTTGTTTGTTGCTCTCTTTGTTGTTCCCTCTCTGGATGGAGAGAAGAGACCAAGCACGTACAACATCTCCTGGAAGTATACCTGGAAGAATAGATCTAAATCCACAGACATTGGAAGGAGGCGAGGAAAGGCGCTAGGTTATCTTGTGTTTTAGCTTGTGAATTTTCCTGGGCTACAGATGTAGTTTGATTCCTGTTTTTGTAACTGGGAAGCTGAGCCAGAGGGGAATCCTCTGGGTTTTAAATCAATTATTTACCCTGTGAAGTTACCTTCCAAACTGATTTTGCAGGTGTGATTCTATTTCTCTCTCTCTCTATATATAAAATTCTTCTTTTAAGAACCTGATTGATTGTCAGTGTCCTGAAGAAAAAGAGTCTGGTCTGTGCTCACATTGCTAACCAATTGGTTGGTACATTATTCTCCAGCCTCCACAGGAAAGGTGGTGAAAGGGTTTGGGGGGATATTTTGGGGGGACTGGGATTCCAAGTGACCCTTCCCTGGATTTTTCTATAAATCACTCAGTGGTGGCAGGAATAGCATCCAAGGATAAGGGAAGGAATTTGTGCCTTGGGGAAGATTTTAACCTCAGCTGGTAGAATATAAGCTTAAGGAGTCTTTCATGCAGGTCCCCACATCTATACCCCAGAGTTCAGAGTTTGGGGAACCCTCACAAGCGGTGACTGCAGTTGCTCTTACCTGGCACAGAGATCGTGAGCGCAGGGTCAGTGCCATCGGAATTGGAGCGGTAAGTGTGTTCTAACAGGCCTTTCTCGATGCTAAAGAAATATCTCCCCGCATCCGTCCGTCGGGCATCACTGATTTGCAGGGAGCAGTCACCATGCGCTGGATTCCCCGTCAGCTGGAACCGGCCCTGGGTCTCCTGCGACACCCTCAGACTGGAGACACTGCTGGCCACGGGAGGATCCTGGCCCACAGTAGCAGGCTCCTTGTACCAGTTTCCATAGAGCTGGGCCGAGGGATTGTCGGTGTCGTACGAGGCTGGGTACGTGAATGTGCAGGGGACGACAACGCAGAGACCCTCCTGCACCGACACCTGCTGAGGCACCGTCAGGGTAAATCCAGGTGGCTGGGACAGGGACCCTGCAGGGGACAGGGAAGCATCAAAGTGGGACCCATAGAGAGCAGAGACCAACCCTGAGCTGCACCCCCCAGCTCTGCCGGTTCCCCTCACTCCCAACCAACAGCCCCACACTGCCCTCAAAGACCCGCGGTGCCGAGGCTCAGAGCCTGGGTGCGTTGGGTCGGGCTCGTGGGGCTCAGGCTGGGATCTCTGATTGCAGCGCGGACCTTTCCTCCGAGGTCTGTGTAGACGTTCAGGGTCAGGCTGGGGCCTGGGCTCAGACACGGCGGCGGGGCACTGGAGGGCGGGTTCCTTCTAAATCTGCCTCAGACTAACAGGAACAAGGGCCGTCCTTAAACAGATGCCAGATTTGATCCTTCACCTTGCAAAGGCAGCTGCTGATTACCCTCTGCCCTGGATCTGCAGCGCGAGGGTCACAGGCCATTTAACGGGGGTTTGCCCTGGGGCAGGGCGGGCCGGGGTCTCTGGGCACTGAACCTGGAGCGTGTTTAGTGCCAGACAATGACTGGGTCCCGTTAACCCTCTGCTCCATATAGAGCATCCACCGATCCTGGCAGGAAGGGGAGGGATTAGGAGACACGGTGGGACAGCCTGGGGGGATCTCAGGGGGAGACTAGTGTGAGGGGGGGAATCCCAGTAAGAGGGGACTGGAATGGTGGGGGTGGATCCTAGCACAGGAGGATTCTGGGGGTAGGGCAGGTGGGGGTAGAGAGGATCCCAGAGGAGAAGGACCTGGGGGTGTGAATGGGAGGGGGGAGCCATAGCCAAGGGGGGAAGGAAGGGGTGAAAATCCCAAGGGTGAAGGGGCTGGGAGAAGAATTGGCTGAGGGTGCCTGGTGCGGGGTCGGGATCCCAGCACAAGGCTGGGTTGGGGGAGGGGCTGGAGGGCAGGGCTGGGAGCACAGGGGGGGATCCCAGCACAGGGCTGAGTTGGGATAGGGGCTAGAGGGCAGGGCTGGGGATCTCAGGGGTGGGGATGGCAGCAGAGGGGGCCGGGGGACGGCGTGGAGGGGCTGGGGGGTCACTCACAGCTGACGTGGAGCCGGACGGTTCTGCGGGTGGAAGGTCCCCGTGGTGGCCTGTAGGTGGCGCTGCAGACAAGCTCTTTGCTGTGGTCCCCCAGGCCGGGCGTGAAGTTGAGCGCAGAGCTGTGGGCCAAGGTGCCATTCCCCAGCTGGGCTGAGACGTCCCGGGCTGTGTCGCTGAACGGCCCCGTCCAGGTGACTCGGGGAGGGGGCCCGGAGCAGCGCCCAGGGGCCGTGCAGGTCACAGTCACCGGCTTCCCGGCCAGCAGCGTCCCTGGCAGCCCCAGCGCCGGTGAGATCTGGATCTCTGGCTCCTCCGTCAGCTCTGAGACACGGGGAGAGGGGAGAGAATCACTCGGGGACACGGGGACTTTCCCCTCTAGGGGCGCCGGCCCTGATCCGGCCCCAGGGCGGGGACTGGCTGGCTCAGGGGGGGCTGATGAGCGGTGTCATAAATACTGAGGGAAGAGTAACAACTCTCTGTGTGCAGTAGCATCGAATCCCTCTTTGGCAGCTGTAGTAAATCGACTTCCCTGTACGGGATTCATCAGCTCAGATAACCTAGTTGGCACCTGACCAGAAGGACCAATGAGGAAAGAAGAAACTTTCAAATCTGTGGGGGTGGGCGGAGGATTTGTTTGTTGCTCTCTCTTTGTTGTTCCCTCTCTGGACAGAGGGAAAGACTGAGCAGGTCCAACATCTCCTGGAAATATACCTGGAAGAATAGATCTAAAACCACAGATATTGTAAGGAGGCAAAGAAAGGCGCTAGGTTATCTTGTGTTTTAGTTTGTGAATTGTCCTGGGCTACAGACGTAGTTTGATTCCTGTTTTTGTAACTGTGAAGCTGAGCCAGAGGGGAATCCTCTGTTTTTTTAATCTTTTATTTACCCTGTGAAGTTACCTTCCAAACTGATTTTGCAGGTGTGATTCTATTTCTCTCTCTCTATATATATATAATTCTTTTAAGAACCTGATTGATTGTCAGTGTCCTGAAGAAAAAGAGTCTGGTCTGCGCTCACATTGCTAACCAATTGGTTGGTACATTATTCTCCAGCCTCCACAGGAAAGGTGGTGAAGGGGTTTGGGGGGATATTTTGGGCGGATTGAGATTCCAGGTTACTCTTCCCTGGATTTTCTATAAATCACGTTGTGGTGGCAGCAATAGCGTCAATGACAAGGAAGGAATTTGTGCCCTGGGAATGTTTTTAACTGAAGCTGGTAGAAAATAAGCTTAAGGGGTCCTTCTTGCAGGTCCCCACATCTGTACACCAGAGTTCAGAGTTTGGGGAACCCTCACAAGCGGTGACTGCAGTTGCTCTTACCTGGCACAGAGATCGTGAGCGCAGGGTCAGTGCCATCGGAATTGGAGCGGTAAGTGTGTTCTAACAGGCCTTTCTCGATGCTAAAGAAATATCTCCCCGCATCCGTCCGTCGGGCATCACTGATTTGCAGGGAGCAGTCACCATGCGCTGGATTCCCCGTCAGCTGGAACCGGCCCTGGGTCTCCTGCGACACCCTCAGGCTGAAGGCACTGCTGGCCACGGGAGGATCCTGGCCCACAGTAGCAGGCTCCTTGTACCAGGCTCCGTAGAGCTGGGCCGAGGGATTGTCGGTGTCGTGCGAGGCTGGAGTGCGTGAAGGTGCAGGGGACGAGAACGCAGAGACCCTCCTGCACCGACACCGACTGCGGCACCGTCAGGGTAAATCCGGGCTGTTGGGCCAGGGACCCTGCAGGGGACGGGGAGGGATCGAAGTGGGGCCCATAGAGAGCAGAGACCCACCCTGAGCTCCCCCCAGACAGGGCCGGCTCCACTCACCAGCCTGCCAAACTTGGGAGGGGGCGGCACTCTGGGTTTGTTATTGTTTGGCCAAGCGGCGCGGGGGGGAGGCGGGGCTTAGGAGGCGGGGTGCCCTGCTGGGGGGCGGGGACTTGGGTGATGCAACGCTCTGGGGGGCGGGGACTTTATCGACGCGACGCTCGGGGTGGGGACTGGGCGGGGTGACGCTCGGGGGGAGGGGCTTGTGTGATGCTCAGGGGCGGGGCCTTGGGTGCGTGACGCTCAGAGGAGGGCGGCGCTCCTTATTTTTGCTTCAGGCGCCAAAAATATTAGAGCCGGCCCTGCCCCCAGAGCTCTGCCGGTGCCCCTCACTCCCGACCTGCAGCCCCATCTGAGCCCAGCCCTGGGTCCCTGACCAAATCTCACTCCATTTAGTTTCCATCCCTCTCTACATCAGAGCCCCTGCCCCCACTCCCTGTCACTCAGCGCCCCCTAACACCACACTCGGGCACTGGAGTCCCCTCCCCCTCTGGCCAGTCTCCCTTCCAAGTCCTGGGACAGACCTGGCCCTGCTTAGCGCAGGTTCTGCCCTTCCCCTGCCCTGGGGCTGCAGGTGCTGCTTACTTACCCCTCCAGAGCAGGGCGAGGATCAGGACCCTCAGCGTGGAAGGACCCCCTGCTCTCCAGTGGGGGCCCTGAGGTGGGAGCTCCCTTTCCCCGGCGTCATGCTGTGGCGGCAGGGCTCTGCCCATGTCTGGACTGCCGGCTGGGAAAGACCTAGAGACAGACGCGGAGTGGGAAGTGTGAGAACAGAGGCTGTTTGGGGACACAGATCTGCCTGGGGGACCATCAGTGCTGCTGGGTTCTGCAATGGGCTGATCTGGGGCTGCTGGCAGCGCAGTGACCTCCCCCTCCTCAGAAAATCCCAAATCACCAGACGATCCTGAGAGATCGTGGGCTAAAAAATCCTTAAATTGGTGACAAACACTGAGATTTTCCTCTAAGAATCATGAGAGCGGCGAGGAAATCCTGATCTGGTGACAGAAGGTGGTCAGAAGACAGTACTGCTCAGTGCCTGCTTTGCTTCAGTGTAAAACAACATGTGAGCAGGCAACCAATGAAGTTACCACAGACAACAAAGGGGAAGGGCGGCAGATCGGGATCAGTAAAGAACACGTCAGAGATGTTCCGGCCAATTTGAATGAATTCAGATCAGTGGGGCAGGAAACTGTTCAACCCAGAGTGCTGAAGGAATGAGCTGAAGAACTCTTGGAGCCACTGGCAATAATATTTGCAAACTCATGGATGCCAGGTGTGGAAGCAGGGAAAGAAATTCAGCTTAGCCCAGAGATAAAGGAGAAGTTGTTTTGTGTTCAAGGTCAAGAATCAGCGCAGACTATGCTAAGTGCAAAGAAAAACTGCTTTCAGCCTCAGCTGATGTGGAAAAATAGAGACGGAGGCAAACCAAAGGCAGTACAAGTTACAGTATTGGAATTATATTTGCAAAGCTTAACTTTCCATTGAGACATGTGTGAGTATTAAAGTGGCTTAAGTCTTGGAGCATTCATATTTTTCCTGAGTGAGGTGGGAGCATTCCCAACACTCTCCATTGTTGTTTTATTATTTTTAATGAAGCTTTAAAATTTGGTTATATGGTGTGTTTTCTTCCCCCCACCTCCTGCAGTGTCAGTCTGATCACCTGACATGAGGGATAAATTGGTAACAGGAATTTGTCACAGTTTGGTGAGCAATTAAGAATGGGGGAGCCCTGCAGAATTTACACCATCTATCTGTTTTACCCTTGTTATTTTATGTTTGTTTTGTTTGGTACTGTTGGTGTTATATGTTAAGAATAGCATGATTAAAGGTAAGCCCTAATAGAATAAGGAAACACTATCTGGTTTTGTGCTGTTTTGTTTAACCGGTTACTGTTGTTTTTCTGCTCTGTTCATTTGGGCGTTAGGTGTGTGGGCGGAACTGAACTTCTCGTTTGTAATTCCTCAGAGTGGAAGCCATGTGTGCGATGAAGCTCTGAGGTTGTATTGAGATCTTTCTGTCCCACCCCCTGTAACGGACAATGTAATAGAAGTAGAAAATCTGGCTTAGACTGTAATTCTCTCTGCTTTCTGTGTAATTTTCTTTTCTGTTTAAGTGTCAGCAGACAAATGGGTGGGTCTCTGGGTAGACCCCCTAAAGTGGTTTGGATTATGTGTTAAGTAAATGTCCTTTACCCAATGGCCATGTATTTTTTCCCAGGTGGCAAGCCTTACAAGGGAGGACTCGGGTAGTCTTGTGAGTAGAAATGTTTTAGGGAAAAGACCAGAAGGGTGGGGGCTAGTTGAGAAGCCCACCCTCCTAGCTAAACTGGTAGTGGAGCAAATTGGTGCCAATGGAAGGGACGGCTCAGCGAGAAAAGAAGGATCGGGCCCAGGCGGGCAGGCAACAGACAGAGAGATTGGAGAACAGGTTGGAAACTTTTGAGGGTGTAGTGGAAAGAAGGAGTAAGTGAATATAAGCATGAGGATTTCAAATACTCAGGAGGATATTTGGAATGGTGATTTGAGTTGATAAAAGTGACTGTTGGGAGTCAAGCAAGTGATTTTTAAGGAAAGTGAAAAGTTGACTCTGTAGTTGCTGGAGGGAACAGCAGTTGAACTTTGTAAAAATGCTAAAGAGAAAAGTTTTTGGTGTCTTTGAAATGTTTGTAAATAAATTCAGGCAAAGAAATTATTAGAGTGCAATCATTTGGCTATGAACAATTTTGTTAAATCAGTTGAAGAATGTATACAGTGCTATGTAATGAAAATTTTATTAGGCTCTAAAGGCACTATAAGTGGTGATGTTTTCTTTCAGTGTTTAAAAGCAGGAGTTAAAAGTAAAAAAAGCAAGCCAGAAAGCATCTGTGTTAATGCAAATTAACTAACTGATAAGGTAGAGGCCTCTGAAACCAGGGCTGCCTATGAAACCCATACGAGAAAATATGGGGTAATTCCCCTGTTTTGCCTGAAATCAACAAGGGTATTTGTATATTTTAAGCAAAGATTGACTGTCCAGAAGGGTAGACCTCTGTTTTTGTCTTTCAGATAATCAGAGAAAACTGATGCCAGCTGAACAGCATTCAACGTACCATGCATTTACTAGCACAATAAAAATTATTTTCTGTCTTGTGGTGTTTGTCTCGTGGCCAGAATTGTTGTGTTTAATATTTTCATGAGATGGTCTGATTTGAAATCAAGCGGAAGTGTTGGATTGAAATGCAGATACTTGTTTTGTTCGACTTAGAATACAAAGTGTTTGGTTACATCAGAAAAATGTGATATACTAAAGTCTAATACATTTTCTTAAGTAAGAGAAAGAAACTACATTGGCCAAATCTTTTAATTGAGAATTGTTGTTAAAATTTGCATACCAACAGTCTTTGGAAGCAAGGACATGAAAAGTTAACCCACTCCCCATATTGTACAGGGGATCCTTCTGGCTACCTCAGACTTCTAGCCAGAGGGCTGGGGATGGTGGAAAGCTATTGGACTAGAGGTTATATTAAGTGAACTTCTCAAAGTGGGTGTGCTTGTCCTGGCTTGTTGTTCCAAAGTTCTGTAATAAGGTTATTTTAGTTAAAGGGTATATGTGGCATACACTGAATAATACGACTAATGTACTGTATAACAGTAATGTTTATGTGTTCATGGTATAAAAGAAGGTGTATAAGTAAAGAGTAAAAGTTTCCTTTGTAGGTTAAAAAAAAAGCCAAAAAGGGAGAAAAAAAAAAGAGAATAGCTAACATGCTCAGTCTAAGGATAAGGCGCTGGCCCCAGTCAAGGACACCGCTCATGGCTAAGACTTGGCTGACTACCAAGGAAAGGGGGGGATGGTTGCTGCAGTTAAACGAGATTGGTGTGCAGTGGGCAGCCCACCCTCCTCCTTGGGGACCTTTTGTAAATATTCAGATTGATTTTATTTAAATGTCTAAATGTTGTGGTTATGAATATGTATTAGTTTTAGTTGATGTATTTACCAATTGGGTTGAAGCTTTTCTCTGCAGGAAAGCAGATGTCAGGACTGTTGTGAAATTTTGCTTAAAGATTTTGTACCACGTTTTGGCATCCCTGTGAGTATCAACAGTGATCATGGAACTCATTTTACTGGACAGATTGTAAAGGAGTTATGTGCAGCTCACTGCCCTCACCACCCACAGTCTGCTGGGACAGTGGAACGCCAGAACGGGATTTTAAAAAATAAACTGGCCAAGATTTGTGCTGAAACAAACTTAAAGTGGCCAGATGCCCTTCCTTTGGCACTGATGAGTATGAGAGCCATTCCCAATCTCAAGACTGGACTCAGCCCTCATGAGATTTTGACAGGACGCCCAATGCGACTACCAACTGCACCCCCACTAACCCCAGCTCAGATGGACATTCATTTGATGGATAACATAATGCTTAAGTATTGTCAGGCACTAATGAAATGTGTTAAGTCTTTTTATACACAGGTGAAGGAAGCACTACCGACGGATCCTGTGCAACCTTGCCACTCGTTGGAACCAGGAGACTGGGTCTACATAAAGATCCATCAACGAAAGACTGCTTTGGCTCCACACTAGAAAGGCCCTTTCCAAGTCCTGTTGACTACCAACACCGCTGAGAAGTGCCACAGACTGACTGCTTGGACCCAGGATTCTCACTGCAAAAAGACCCCTCCACATCAGGAGAATTTTCCTACTGATGATTAGCCTATTCTTTCTTCTAAGAAAGGAGGGGAGGGGAGACGGTTGGGAGAGGTCCTGGTGCTCTCCACGCCAAATTTATACATTGGGAACGAGAACAACAAAATAACAACAGATATAGCCAGAGGGGGGCAGGCAGGTGTAAGGAAGAGGGGGGGGACGGATACTAGATCTACAGGTCATGCTGGTAGTACTGTGTCCCTACCGAGTTGGGTGAAAAGAGTGAGAGGAGCCCAACAGCAAAAATTAGGATATTTGTTCACCAATGCAAGAAGCTTAGGTAATAAAATGGAGGAACTGGAGCTCTTGGTCCGAGAATTGAAGCCGGATATCGTAGGAATAACCGAAACATGGTGGAACGGTAGCCATGACTGGAGTACAGGTATGGAAGGGTATGTGCTGTTTAGGAAAGACCGATGCAAAGGTAAAGGGGGGGGAGTAGCATTGTATATCAATAATGAGGTGAAATGTAATGAAATAACTAGCAATGCAATGGATAATACAGTCTGTTTGGGCAATGGTCACATTGGGGAAGAAAACTACTAGAGCCTCACCCGGGATAGGGATTGGGGTGTGCTATAGACCGGGATCTACCCTAGAGACGGATAGAGAGCTCTTTAATGTTTTTAAGGAGGTAAACACTAATAGGAACTGCTTGATCATGGGGGATTTTAACTTCCCGGATATAGATTGGGAAACAAATGCTAGTAACAATAATAGGGCTCAGCTTTTCCTAGACGTGATAGCTGATGAATTCCTTCATCAAGTGATTGCTGAACCGACGAGGGGGGATGCCATTTTAGATCTGGTTTTGGTGAGCAACGAGGACCTTGTTGAGGAAATAGTTGTAGAGGACAACCTTGGCTCGAGTGATCATGAGCTAATTCGTTTCAAAATAAATGAGAGGATAATCAATAGTGCATCAGAGACTAGGGTTTATGATTTCAAAAGGGCTAACTTTACTAAACTAAGGCGACTAGTTAGGGAAGTAGACTGGCCTAACATATTTAGGGATCTAAGGGCAGATGACGCCTGGGGTTACTTCAGGTTGAAGTTGCAGGAGATGTCAGAGGCATGTATCCCAAGAAAGGGAAAACGGCTCGTAGGTAGCAGTTTTAGACCGAGCTGGATGAGCAAGCGTCTCAGAGGGGTCATTAAGAAAAAACAGAAAGCGTACAAGGACTGGAAAATGGGAGGGATCAGCAAAGAAACCTACCTTATTGAGGTCAGAGGGTGTAGGGAAGCAGTGAGAAAGGCAAAATGACGGGTGGAGATGGACTTAGCGAAGGGGATTAAAACCAATAGCAAAAGGTTTTTTAGCCATATAAATAGGAAGAAAACCAAGAAAGAAGAAGTGGGACCGCTTAAAACTTTGAACGGAGTGGAGATTAGGGATAATCTTGGAATGGCACAATATCTGAACGAATATTTTGCCTCGGTCTTCAATGAGGCTAATGAAGGGCTAAGGAATAGTGATACAGGGACCGATGGGAATGAGGATATGGGGGTAGACATTATGGTATCGGAGGTGAAAGCCAAACTTGAACAGCTTAACGGAAGTAAATCGGGGGGCCCGGATAATCTTCATCCTAGAATATTAAGGAACTAGCGAGTGATATTGCTAGCCCGTTAGCGATGATTTTTAATAAATCTCTAAATTCGGGATTGTACCGTTGGACTGGAGATTAGCTAATGTAGTTCCTATATTCAAGAAGGGGAAAAAGTGACCGGGTAACTACAGGCCTGTTAGTTTAACATCTGTAGTATGCAAAGTCATGGAAAAATTTTAAAGAGAGAGTGGTTACGGAGCAGGAGGCCGATGGCAACTGGGATAGTTACAGCATGGATTTACGAAGGTAGATCGTGCCAAACCAACCTGATCTCCTTCTTTGAGAAAGTAACAGATTTTTAGACAAGGGAAATGCAGTGGATCTAATATATCTAGATTTCAGTAAGGCGTTTGATACGGTACCGCATGAGGAATTACTGGTTAAATTGGAAAGGATGGGGATTGAAATGAAAATCCAGAGGTGGATAAGGAGCTGGTTAAAGGAGACTGCAGAGGGTAGTATTGAAGGGGAACTGTCAGGTTGGAGGGGGGTCACTAGTGGAGTTCCTCAAGGTTCGGTTTTGGGTCCAATTTTATTCAATCTATTTATTGCTGACCTGGGAACCAAGAGTAGGAGTGGGCTGATAAAGTTTGCGGACGACACCAAGTTGGGAGGTATTGCCAATTCGGAAAAGGATCGGGATATCCTCCAGGGAGATTTGGATGACCTTGTAAGCTGGAGTATTAGTAACAGGATGAAATTCAATAGTGAGAAGTGTAAGGTTATGCATTTAGGGATGACTAACAAGAATTTTAGTTATAATCTAGGGACGCACCAGTTGCAAGTAACGGAGGAGGAGAAGGACCTAGGAGTCCTGGTTGATCGTAGGATGACCATGAGCAGGCAATGTGATGTGGCCGTTAAGAAAGCAAATGCGGTATTGGGATGCATTAGGCGAGGTATTTCTAGTAGGGATAAGGAAGTGCTAGTCCCGTTATATAAGGCGTTGGTGAGACCTCATTTGGAGTATTGTGTGCAGTTTTGGTCTCCCATGTTTAAGAAGGATGAATTCAAACTGGAACAGGTACAAAGAAGGGCCACTAGAATGGTCCGAGGAATGGAAGGCCTGTCATATGAAAGGAGACTTGAGGAGCTCGGTTTGTTTTCCTTAACCAAAAGAAGGATAAGAGGAGATATGATTACACTCTTTAAATATATCAGAGGGATAAATACCAGGGAAGGAGAGGAATTATTTCAGCTCAGTGCTAATGTGGACACGAGGACAAATGGATATAAATTGTCAGTTAGGAAATTTAGGCTAGAAATTAGACGAAGGTTTCTAACTATCAGGGGAGTGCAATACTGGAACAGCCTACCGAGGGAAACAGTGGGGGAGAAGGACCTCCATGACTTTAAGACTAAGCTAGATAAGTTTATGGAGGAGATGGTATGATAGGATACCGGGCTTAGTCAATAGGTTAATTAAGTGCCACACTGGTAAATAGTACAATGGGTCAATGATATGTTATTCTTAACCTTTTTCCAGAGGGTCTGGCTGGAGAGTCTTGCCCGCATGCTCGGGGTTCAGCTGACCGCCATATTTGGGGTCGGGAAGGAATTTTCCTCAAGGGTAGATTGGCTGTGGCCCTGGAGGTTTTTCGCCTTCCTCCGAAGCATGGGGCAGGGGTCGCTTGCTAATGGAGTGGGGAGATCGGCTAATGTGGCCTGCATCTTGCAGGAGGTCAGACTAGATGATCATATTGGTCCCTTCTGATCTATGATTCTATGATTCTATGATTCTAGTTCCACTGTGCTTCTGGACAGCAGGAAAAAGGACAAGGTGACGTGCTCGTAACCTCTCCCTTGTCCACTGACAGACCTACTGTGCCTTTGAACTTTTCTAGAAAAAGCAAAACCATTACAGGGTGATGTCCTGGTAATCTCCCCTGTAGGATGCTGAACCACGACTGCTTCGGGAAAGAAGAAGAAACACCCACTCCACTGACATTGCCAAAGTCCAGGAATTCCTGACCAGAAAGGACATTGAGAACTGACCCTGGTGAAGAAACGAAGAATTACACACTGGCAGGAAAATATTTGTGGGACCCTTGCTTGGGAATGTGGTATTGATTGGATTTTGGGGTTTATTCTACAGGCTGCGCCCTGTGTTTTGGATAAATCCTTCAGTATGTATTGCCCTCCCTAATTGGATTTTAAATGACATTGCCCTTATCCAGTTTTCAGATCACTTCTACATACCCGGATTGCTCACAACGGGCTGCCATTGGATTAGCACAACAAAAAGCCTGGGTTATTTCCTCTGGACAAAAAGGGAATTGACCAGATCCCTGTGGGCTGGGGCCAATAGTGTAGTAGCCATTTGGAATATTCTTAAAGGTCAAGAACATGATAAGAAATTGGGCCAACTAGAACAGGCCACTAGCCTTATTTTTAAAGCTCAGCTATCTTAAGTACAGGCTGGAGTTGGTGAGTTACATGTCATTTCCACCCTTAAATGACCCAGAAGTTGCTGACAGAGATGGTATTGAATATCACTGAGGCTGGGAAGGCATTGCAGTGGGATCTAGACCAGACTTGGCCCACTGCCCTTACAGACACATCAGGAGTACCATCTGATTTATGGTCATGGAAACATACTTGGACACTTTCTGGATGGAAGTGTGAACATTTACAGTACTCCTTCCAAGCATATGGACCGGTTAGAGTGGGTGTGGGCTCCCACATACCGAATCCTGCTGGGTCCATGGGGAGGATGCATGTGGGACTGTAATTATTTACCGAGACATCTGGGAAATTAGACCACCTGGTATACCTAACTGATTTCTAGACAGTACCCCTAGAATAACACCTGACATTTTGGATAAGAATAGAGAGTCAATGGACATTTTGGCCGTTAGAACCACCACAGCTCAGTGTATCTATAAACTGATGCCAGGGGAAGTTGTCACTGTTTATGACAATATTTGCTGAGAGGGTGGAGGTCAAGGAACTACCCTGATGGGACACCCATTTTTTTTCAAGCTAATGATAGCTGTGTGTACGTTAAAGCCACCACATTGCAAGATATACATATTAATCTTACCACTGCTGCAGGCAATCATATCATTTTCTGGCCTGCAGATAGAATGTTGCAAGTAGCTCTTAGATTTCAGGTATATTTTAATTGGACTAGAGTAGTGCCTGATCGGTTTCAAAATTTGCTTTCATTGTTACCAAAGGTTCAAAGAATCTCTGAATTGCAAGGGCAAATTCACATGCTTCAGAATATATATCAAGCTGAAAAGAATGCCTTTCATACAGCTTATAGAGTGTCTACTTTATGTACTAAGTATGATGTCTTGTGCTTTGTAACCAAAATTGTACAACAGCCCCATTATATTATTCCTATGGGAATGTTATTGTTTATAGTATTGTTAGTTAGCTTCGGATTATGTTGTTGTTGTTGTTGTAAAAAACGTAATAATAGCAATACCTTTCATGTTCATGCTAATCATGCATTGTCATTACATCCAATCAAAACACCTAAGGTTGAAACATCTGATGTAGAATCTGAAATCCATGAATTAATGCAAATAGAGATTTGATAATATTTGTTGTACTAGAAGTACAAAAGGGGGGAGTGTGGAAGCAGGGAAAGAATTAATAAGGATTTGAAGGGGATTTTAATGCATGTCAGTCAGTTAGCAAGAGTTAGCCTAGCTGTAACCCTAATGACGTGAGACTTGTAGAAGCAAAGATAGTGTGGGACAGACGAACGAACTGTGTAAAAAGTTATTACGACCTTGCTGTAACCAAATATGCAGGCTTGCTTTTTCTAGTAGTGAGACAAATAAGATAGCAGAAAGGCTTATGTATAAACAAATGCAATTGTTTCTTTTTACCATCTGTATTATTGCTAGAAATTGTCTGTAACAAAGGTATAAAGGCTTGCTGTAATGGTTTACCAGTTGAGAGACCTGTCCAGAACTGGGGCAACCCTGTGTCCTATGGCACTCTCTCCCTCCATTGTAATTACTGGAGAAATAATAAAGTATTTGATTTTGCTGCACCCAAACAAAAAGCGAGAACTGAGTTTTTCTCCGACACAGGAGAGGTCCCAGAAGATGGGGGAAGGGCTAACAGAGGGGCCATCTTAAAAAGGGGAAAAGGGAGGAGCTGGGGAACTATAGACCTGTCATCCTGACCTCAACAAATGGAAAGCCACTAGAACAACGTAGAAAACCTTCAATTTGTGAGGACAAAAGTGTGATCACCAGCATGGATTTACCAAGAACAAATCCTGCCAAACTAGCTTGGTTTCCTTCTTTGACAAGGTAACTGGTTGGGGGCTGGGGAAAAGCAGTGGGCATAACATACCTGGATTTCAGCAAGGCTTTTGATACAGTCCCACATGACATTCTCATAAGGAAGCTGGAGAAGACTTCTGACGGAACTCAAATGTGAAATTGCAGAACTACTAACTCTCATTTAAATCAGCTTCTGTACCAGATGACTGGAGGAGAGCTAATGTGACACCAATTTTTAAAAAAGGCTCCAGGGGTGATCCTGGCAATTGAAGGCCAAGAAGCCTAACTTCAGTGATGGGCAAAATGGTTGAAATTATAGTAAAGTGAAACTATAGCAAAGAGCAGAATGATCAGATGCAGAGATTTGTTGGGGAAGACTCAATATGGTTTTTGTAAAGGGAAATCATGGTTCACCAAACTCCTAGAATTTTTGGAGGGAGTCAACAGCATGTGGACAAGGGTGACCCAGTCCATGTACTTAGATTTTCAGAAAGCCTTGGACAAGGTTCCTCCCAAAAGGCTCCTATGCAAAGTGAGCTGTCATAGGATAAGTGGGAAGATCCTCTCCTGGATCAGTGATTGGTTAAAAGATAGCAAACAAAGGACAGGAATAAATGGCTAATTTTCACTGTGGAGAGAGGTAAATAGTGGTGTCCGCAGGGGTCTGTACTGGGACCAGTGCTGTTCAACATGTTCATAAATGATCTGGACAAAGGGGTAACCAGTGAGGTGGAAAAATTTGCAAATGATACAAAACTTCTCAAGATAGTTAAGTTCAAAGCTGACCGCAAAGAGCTACAAAGGGATCTCACAAAACTGGGTGACTAGGTAACAAAATGGTAGATGAAATTCAATGCTAATAAATGAAAAGTTATGCACATTGGGAAACATAATCCGAACTATACATATAAAGTGGTGGGGTATAAATTAGCTGTTACCACTCAAGGAAGAGATCTGAGAGTAACTATGGAGAGTTCTCTGAAAACACCCACTCAATGTGCAGCGGTCATCAAAAGAATTTTTTGGGCATCATTAAGAAAGGGATAGATAATAATACAGAAAATATCATATTGCGTCTATATAAATCCATAGTAACACTCAAATCTTGAATACTGTATGCAGTTCTGGAGGCCCCATCTGAAATTGGAATTAGAAAAGATTCAGAAAAGGGCAACAAAAATGATTATGGGTGTGGAGCAGCTTTCATAGAAGGAGAAATTACTAAGACTGGGACCGTTGTGCTTGGAAAAGAGACCACTATGGGGGGATATGATAGGATCTATAAAATCCTGACTAGTGTGGAGACAGTAAATACGGTGGTATGATTTACTCCTTCCCATAACACAGGAACTAGAAGTCCCCAAATGAAATGAATAGGCGGCAGGTTTAAAAGAAATGTAAGGACATATTTCTTCACACAACGCACAGTGAACTCTGCAGACAGGGTGGGGCGCTAATGCTGCCCTCTCTGCCCCACAGCTGCATTCCCCCCTCCCCCGCTCAACCCTGCTCCTCCTGCAGCTGGGACTCTCCTCATTGTCAGTGTTATGGGAGCTGGGGAACCCCCTGCTGTAAGTGGCCCCCGGAGCCGACGCCTCCAGTGTGGTCCCCCATAGGGAGCCCTGGGGTGGGACCCTGCTTGGGCTGGAGGGGCCACGGCAGAGCTGTGTGGGCGGAGAGCCCAGGGCTGGGATAGCAAGGGGCTGCGGGTCGGGATTGAGGGGCACCCCAGTCTCCACAGACCATCCAGCTCCCTCCCCCTCATTTCCACTCACCCCTACACCTGCAGAGGGGGGCTCAGCACCTGGCTCTCCGACCCTGCAGCCCGGGTTCCCCAGCATTTGTGACTCGAAGCCTGGGGAAGCAGCATGCGCAGGAACCTGAAAGCAGAAGTGGGCGCTGGCAGGGGCCATTGGGGGGAGATGCTTTCTCAGAAACCCCTGAATCAGCATCTGCCAACTTCCCCTCTCTCTGGCTGTCACTGCCTGCGGCTTCCGTGCAGGAGGGGCAGGCTGCATATTGCTTGTGGGGCTGGAAATAGAACCCAGGAGTCCTGGCTCTGGACCCTGCTAAACCCCGACTCTCCTCCCAGAGCTGGGACAGAAATCGGGAGTCGTGATTCTCTGCCTCCACCCGCCACTGTAACCCAATAGACCCTGCTCCCCTCCCAGAGCTGGGATAGAACCCAGGAGTCCTGGCTCCCAGCCCCCACTGCTCTAACCTGCCAGACCCCCCTCACCTCCAAGAGCCAGGGACAGAACCCAGTAGTGGCGGGTGGGGGGGTGCCCAGCCCCTGCATCTCCTCTAACCCTTTATTTCTGCTGTCTCCAGTTACAAAACGATATTTTAACACTAGCAGTTTGCACCTCTTATCATACTGTATGGGCTGCAGATCCTAATCACTTACCCAGAGCTGAGATGCGTTCGCCTCTGGGGTGGGACAGCTGCAAAGAGCTCACTGGCACCACTCAGAGAATCCTTCCTAAATAAAAAATACTAAATCCTAAAATACTGAATTAACTTTAGGAAAAACAAAGAAATATGCACAGATCCATATCCGTCGGATGCACGAAAGCTCATGCTCCAAAACGTCTATTAGTCTATAAGGTGCCACAGGACTCTTTGCTGCTTTTACAGATCCAGGCTAACACGGCTACCCCTCTGATATATAAACAGGGGGTTTTGCCATGAAACTTTGGGTTCATCCTGCCAACACTTCCCAGGAACATCATGTTGCGACCAACAGAACCAGGCTCCTCCCTACCCTTGATCAACCTAGCTGTCATTCATTTATTTAGGGTGTTTTGCAGACTCAATAATAAAATAATGTTCAGTTCTCTCTATTCTTTCCTGGACCTGTACAGAATAGAGACACAAGTAAGGGGCTTTGAACCTTCCTGTCTTTTGTTGTTGTTAATATTTTTTCCCATGGATGTTCCAGCCCGGGAGCACCCACAGAGTCGGCCCCTGAGCTTTTTCCAGCCTCCCAGGTAGCTCCTAAGTCTGCTGGGAAAAGACACAAACATACACGTATCCCTTCTCCCAGCAGACTGACTCAGCCCGGAAGTGCAGGGGACAAATTAAGCCCCAGATGGGGAGGTGGGTAGGGAGGCAGTGGGGGCCAGGGGCGATGGGGGATGGATGGATGGGGTGCTTGGAGAGGCAGTGGGAGCTGTGGGTCATTGGGGGGTGAGCCTGGGCCAGAACCTACTGCTCCATGGCGAGGGTCCAGGGCCAGAGCTCACCACTGAGTGGCCATGAGAAAGATCCCAAAGCCCACAGGATGGGGCCCAGGGATGGACTATGGGGCCTGGAGTTAGAGCCCCAAACCCCACAGTTGGACCCCACCCCCCCAGGGCTGAAGACCGACCCCACCACCCCCGGGAAGGTGGGGAACTCACTGGCCCCCTGCTCCTCCAGTGTTTGTGTCTCCAGATGGGGCAGGGCCAAACCCCTGCTTGTGGGCCTGGGAGAGGGGCCTCTGCTTTGCCCCCTCACCCCCCAATCACCACTGGGGAGGCTCTGGCTGCAGGAAAAGCCACATTTGAGAAACACATCCCTAGAACGTCTTGCACAACCTGGCTCCAGTGGGTGGATCAGTTACAGGTTAAAAGATAGGAAGCAAAGGGTAGGAATAAAATGTCCATTTTCACAGTGGAGAGAGGTGAATAGTGGTGTCCACCAGTGTTCTGCATTGGGACCAGTGCTGTTCAACATATTCATAAACGATCTGGAAAAAGCGGTAAACAGTGAGGTGGCAAAATTTGCAGGTGATACAAAACTACTCAAGATAGTTAAGTTCAAAGCTGACCGCAAAGATCAAACCAGACTGTGAAGAGCTACAAAGGGATAACAAAATGGCAGATGAAATTCACTGTTAATAAATGCAAAGTAATGCACATTGGAAAACATAATCCCAACTATATATATAAAATGAGCTGTTACCATTGAAGAAAGAGATCTTGGAGTCACTGTGGATAGTTCTTTGAAAACACCCACTCAATGTGCAGCGGCCGTCAAAAAAGTGAACAGAATGTTGGGAATCTTTAAGAAAGGGATAGATAATAAGACAGAAAATATCATATTGCCGCTATATAAATCCATGGTACGCCCACATCTTGAATACTGTGTGCAGTTCTGTGGCCCTATCCCAAACTGGAATTGGAAAAGGTTCAGAAAAGGGCAACAAAAATGATTAGGGGATGGAACAATTTCCATATAAGGAGAGATTTATAGGACTGGGACTCTTCAGCTTGGAAAAGAGACAACTAAGGGGGGATATGATAGAGGTCTATAAAATCATGACAGGTCTGGAGACAGTAAATGCGGTGGTATGATTTACTCCTTCCCATAACACAAGAACCAGGAATCCCCAAATGAAATTAATAGGCCGTAGGATTAAAAGGAATGTAAGGACGTATTTCTTCACACAACGCACAGTCAACCTGGGGAGCTCTTTGCCAGAGGAATTTGTGAAGGCCAAAACTATAACAGGGTTCAAAAAAGAACTGGATAATTTCATGGAGGACAGGTCCATCAATGGCTATTAGCCATGATGGACAGGGATGGTTTCCTTAGTCTCTGTTTGCCAGAAGCTGGGAATGGGTGTCAGGGGATGGATAAATTGTTGATTCCCTGTTCTGTTCATTCCCTTTGGGGCTCCTGGCTTTGACCACTGTCGGAAGACAGGATACTGGGTTAGATGGACCTTTGGTCTGACCAGGTATGGCCATTCTTATGGAGAAATGTGGGCTCAGTGGAACTACCATTAGGTGGATCATAACTAGTTAACCAACCGCAAACAACAAGTAACTGTTATTGGAACAATGTGGGATTGGAGGGAGGTCTCAAGTGGGGCTCCACAGGGATCTGTGCTGGGTCCTGTGTTGTTTAACATCTTTATCAATGACTTGTATGGAGGACTAGGGAGCAGACTGATCAAATCTGCAGATGACACAAACACTTGCGAAGGCTTTGGAGGATGAAGCTAAAATTCAGAGGAATCTCGATAAATTGGAGAACTGGGCTGTAGACGACACAATGAAATTCATGAAGAACAAATGGAAGGTGCTCCACTTAGGGAAGAAAGACCACACAAATACAGGATGGTGAAGAACTGGCCTGGCAGCAGCACTGCTGAGAAGCAGCTGGGAGTTTTGGTGGATCACAACCTCGACAGGAGTCAGCAATGCGATGTTGTTGCAAAAAAAAAAGCAAATGCAATTTCAGGTTGCATTAACAGAGGCAGAGCATGCAAGTCACGGGAGGTGACATTACCGCTCTACTCACTATTGGCTAGGGCTCAGCTGGGGACTGTGTCCAGTTTTGGTCACCAAAGTATAGAAAGGATGCAGAGAAACTGGAAAGGATTCAGGGGTGAGGGATAAAGATGATCAAAGGGATGGAATAGAAGCCCTAGGGGCACAGCCTGAAGGAACTGGGCATGGGTGGTTTGATATAGAGATTGAGCGAGGGGGACATGATCGCGGTTTTCAAATACTTGAAAGGCTGCCATAGAGAAGCTGGAGAATGGTTGTTCTCTCTCGCCCCAGAGGGCAGGACAAGGGGATCCCCCATGGCCCATGAACCATCCCTGCCAGAGTAGGGTGAGAGAGGCCCCACTGCCGAGTGCTGTAGGCGTAGGGACTGGCCCTGAGAGATGCAGCCTCCATCCCCATCCCTGGGGCGGGACCCTGCTTGGACTTGAGGGCATCAGCAGAGTTGTGGGGTGGGGAGCCAGGGGCTGGGATAGCAAGGGGCTGAGGGTCAGGATTGAGAGGCACCCCGAGACCATTCAGCTCCCTCCCCCACCCTAGTTCCACTCACCCCTAGACCTGCAGGGGGGGACCCGGCCCCTGGCTCTCCGACCCTGCAGCCCGGGTTCCCCAGGGTTTGTGACTTGGAGCCTGGGGAAGCAGCAACAACAGGAATGTGAAAGCAGAAGTGCGTGCGGACAGGAGGGGGTTGGGGGGAGATGCTCTCTCAGAAACCCCAGCATCCTCCCAACTTCCTCTCCTTCTGGCTGGGGCTGCCTGCGGCTTCCCTGCAACAGGGGCAGGCTGCATATTGCTTGTGGGGCTGGAAATGAAACCCAGGAGTCCGAGCTCTGAGCCCCTCTACACCTCACTCTCATCCCAGACCTGGGATAGAACCCAGGAGTCCTGATGCCCTGCCTCCAACCTCAGCTCTAACCCACTAGACCCTGCTCCCCTCCCAGAAGCAGGGACAGAACCCAGGACTCCTGGTTCTGAGACCCTCTTCACCTCACTCTGGTCCCAGAGCTCTGGATGGACCCAGGAGTCCTGGCTCCCAGCCCCACTGTTATGACCACTCCCCTCTCAGAGTCGGGAATAGAACCCAGGAGTCCTTGCTACCTGCCCCCCATTCCAGGTCTATCCCTTTATTATTGTATTTTCCAGTCACACAATAATATTTTAACGTTAGCAGCTCACACCGCTTTTCGTATTGTACATGCTGCAGATGCTAATCACTCACCCCAAGCTGAGATGCAGCTACCTCTGGGGCGGGGCAGCTAGGGAATAGCCACACAGCGACACTACCTCAGGGTTGCTCACCTGGAGCTGAGATGTGTCTGCCTCTGGGGTGGGGCGGCTGGGAATAGCGCACTGGAACAGCAGATACCTGGTTAGGATGGCTAGTAAATCCCAACTCCAATGGGAAGAGCTGGGTGCGTGTGAAGATCTGCCTGGCAGGGAGCGGGTGCATGTGTCAGGGCGAGGGCTGGGGCGAGATGTGAGATTTCAAGACAGGAAGGGGAAGTCAGCATGTGACTCTGATCCTAGAACATCTTGCAGAAGCCGGTTCCAGTGGTTGGAGATCTCAGTGCCATCGATGCAAGAGGGAGATTGTCACAGATTCAGGCAGTTCCCATGGACAGTCAGCTTCCGGCCCCACTAAGTGAGGCAGGGGGGGGGACTGGCTGGGAAGGTAATGGGGCACAGGGCCTTTCTCCTCTATGGGGCGCTGGCTCCAATCTGCCACAGGGTGGGTTTGACTGTGCCTCGGGGGAACAACCTACACCCCCATTTTTATCATTAGAAAATGATTGTGTGGTATACAATGCAAAGTTTGTCATTTCGGGTGTCTTCAGAAGGCTTGTGATGCACTGAGCATTGCTGCTATAGTGATGTTATAGTAACTGTTGCTACAGTAATGTTCATAGAATCATGCAATATCAGGGTTGGAAGGGACCTCAGGAGGTATCTAGTCCAACCCCCTGCTCAAAGCAGGACCAAACCCAACTAAATCATCCTAGCCAGGGCTTTGTTGATCCGGGCCTTAAAAACCTCTAAAGAAGGAGATTCCACCACCTCCCTAGGGAACCCATTCCAGTGCTTCACCACCCTCCTAGTGAAAGAGTTTTTCCTAATATCCAACCTAGACCTCCCACACTGCAACTTGAGACCATTGTTCCTTGTTCTGTCATCTGCTACCTCTGAGAACAGTCTAGATCCATCCTCTTTGGAACCCCGTTTCAGGTAGTTGAAAGCAGCTATCAAATCCCCCCTCACTTTTCTCTTCTCCAGACCAAACAAGCCCAGTTCCCTCAGCCTCTACTCAGAAATCATGTGCAACCCCTGATCATTTTCGTTTCCCTCCTCTGGACTCTCTCCGATTTGTCCACATCCTTTCTGTAATGGGGGGTGTAGCGGGGTGGTTAGCCCAGTCCTGCCCTGAAGGTCTTGAAAGCAGCTGTGAAGAGGGCTGCAGCTCTGAGACCTGGGCTGATTGGGGAAGTAGCCACAGCTGGGCCATGTCCCAGTCAGGCCCCAGCTGGCCTGTATAAAAAGGGTTGTCTCTCTGTATGTCTGCAGGGAGCTGGACACAGGGTACCTGAGTGGAGCAGTGCTGGGGAAAGACAGAGGAGCTTTGAGCTAACAGGTACTGAGGGTTGCAGAGGCAGCCCAGGGTAGGCCAAGGCAGCAGGTCCAAAACCAACTTTACCAGTGATGAGTGGCTGATACTGCAGCCTGCCCCAGGGCGTGGGGCTAGATGATGACTGGCAGTAGCCATACACTGAGGCGAGGTGGGGATAGTGGGTGGGGGTTCCCTGAGGAGAGGAGACCCTAAGGCTGAGGGGTTACTGCCAGGCATCAGCACCAGAGAAAAGGGGCACCGGGGTCCTGGGAGGGACACGGGTCCAGCGGCAAGGCGGTTCACTGGCCTGCAGAGGGTGCTCCAAGGCTGGCAGAGCTAATGCCCAACAGAGACCAGCAGGAGGCACCGCAGGGGTGAGTCCGCTCTTCTACAGGGGGCCCCAAACTGGACGCAATACTCCAGTTGTGGCCTCCCCAGCTCTGAATAGAGGGAATAATCGCTTCCCTCGATCTGCTGGCAATGCTCCTACTAATACAGCCCAAGAAGGGCGCACTGCTGACTCCTATCCAGCTTCTTATCCACTGTAACCCCCAGGTCCTTTTCTGCAGAACTGCTGCTTAGCCAGTCGGTCACCAGCCTGTAGCGGTGCCTGGGATTCTTCCATCCTAAGTGCAGGACTCTGCACTTGTCCTTGTTGAACCTCATCAGATTTCTTCTGGCCCAATCCTCCAATTTGTCTCGGTCACTGTGGACTCTATCGCTACCCTCCAGCATATCTACATCTCCTCCCAGCTTAGTGTCATCCACAAACTTGCTAAAGGTGCAATCCATCCCACCATCCAGATCATTAATAAAGATATTGAACAAAACCGGCCGCAGGACCGACCCCTACGCTTGATACCGGCTGCCAGCTAGACATCAAACCGTTGATCACTACCCATTGAGCCCGACGATCTAGCCAGCTTTCTATCCACCTTATAGTCCATTCATCCAAACAATACTTTTTTAACTTGCTGGCATGAATACTGTGGGAGACGGTATCAAAAGCTTTGCTAAAGTCAAAATATATCACGTCCATTGCTTCCCCCATATCCACTGAGCCAGTTATCTCATCATCGAAGGCAATCAGGTTGGCCAGGCATGACTTGCCCTTGTTGAATCCATACTGACTGTTCCTGATCACTTTCCTCCCCTCAGGTACTTGAAGAACTTGAGGACCTGCTCCACGATTTTTCCAGGGAGTGAGGTGAGGCTGACTGGCCTGTAGTTCCCCAGGTTCTCTTTCTTCCCTTCTTTTAAAAGATGGGCACTACCCTATATTTGCCTTTTTCCAATTGTCCGGGACCTCCCCTGATTGCCATGAGTTTTCAGAGAGAACAGCCAATGGCTCTGCAATCACATCAGCCAACTCCCTCAGCACCCTCGGATGCATTAGATCTGGTCCCATGGATAAGTGCATCTACTGCTTTTCTAAATAGTCCTTAACCTGTTCTTTCACCACTGAGGGCTGCTCACCTCCTCCCCATGCTGTGCTGCCCAGGGCAGCTGTCTGGGAGTTGACCTGGTCTGTGAAGACCGAGGCAAAAAAAGCATTGAGAACTTCAGCCTTTTCCACATCCTCTGTCACTAGGTTGCTTCCCCCATTCATTAAGGGTCCCACACTTTCCCTGACCTTTTTCTTCTTGCTAACATACCTGTAGAAACCCTTCTTGTTACCCTTCACATCCCTTGCGTACGGTAACTCCAGTTGTGTTTTGGCCTTCTGATGACACCTCTGCAAGCTCGAGCAATATTTTTATACTCCTCCCTAGTAATCTGTCCAAGTTTCCACTTCTTGTAAGCTTCCTTTTTGTGTTTAAACTCACCAGAGATTTCATTGTTAAGCCAAGCTGGTCGCCTGCCATATTTGCTAATCTTTCTGCACATTGGGATGTTTTGTTCCTGCGCCCTCATTAAGGTTTATTTAAAGTGCAACCAGCTCTCCTGGACTCCTTTCCCCCTCACAGTAACCTTCCAGGGGATCCTGCCCATCAGTTCCTTAAGGAGTCTAAGTTTCCTTTTCTGAAGTCCAGGTTCTGTATTTTCCTATTCTTCTTTCTTCCTTTTGTGAGGATCCTGAACTCGACAATCTCAGGGTCACTGCTGCCCAGCTTGCCGCCCACTTCTACTTCCCCTTCCAATTCTTCCCTGTTTGTAAGTGTGTTATAGTGATGTTATAGGTTGTAATTTCATGTATATCGTTATGAGGCTGAAAATGTGTCCTCATGTTTTAAAACAGGTCCAGGCAAAACTCTCCAGGAGCAGAGAGGCAGTTCACACCTCATCAGGGTATGTATGAGACAAACCCTGCCCAGCCTCACAGGAACAAAGGACACTGGCCTAGGCAGCAACAAAGGATCAGTTGGACTCTGGAGTGAGTCACCCCCCGACCCTTGGTCAGTTTGGGACTGCGATGAGGTAATGCTCACCTGACTCTGAAGTGGGGGGGGGGGCAAAGCCAAGAGGGAAGAAAGGACATGATAAAAAGGAGAGACGTTTCCCATGTTCTTCGTCTCTCTTCCACCTCCATCTACAGACACCACCACCAAGTGACTGAAGCGCTGATCAAAGGGGAGAGCCTGGCTGAAGGGCAATCAGCCAGCCTGTTGTGAGAAGATCGAAGTTTGTAAGGGCACTGAAAGTGTTAAGATCAGCTTAGAATGTGTTTTGCTTTCATCTCATTTGACCAAATCTGACTTGTTCTGCTTTAACTTATAATCACTTAACATCTATATTTTTAGTAAATAAATCTGTTTATTTATTCTACCTGAAGCAGTGCATTTGGTTTGAAGCGTGTCAGAGCCTGCCCTTGGGATAACATGCCTGGTATATATCAATTTCTTGGTTAAATTGGGGAACTCATATAAGCTTGCAGCGTCCAGTGGGCATAACTGGATAATGCAAGATGGAGGTTCCTAGGGTTGTGTCTGGGACCAGAGATACTGGCTAGTGTCATTCGGTTGCACAATCTAAGGAGCAGCTGACATCTCAGAGGCTGTGCGGGAACAGCCCAGGAGTGAGGTTCTCATGGCAGAGCAGGGTAAGGCTGGTTCCCAGAGTCAAGGATTGGAGTGACCTAGCAGATCACCGGTCCAGATAACACCAGGGGAACGCCACAGTGGGGCACTGGCTGGCTGTTGGGGGTGGAAATGGGAACCGGGGCCCTTCCCCTCTATGGTCTCTCAGCAGGGGAGACGCCAGCAGATCGGAGCCGGTCCATTGGGCGCAGATGTTTGTTTTCTGTGTCTTGGTTCCTCAAATACTTCCCAGGTCACTGAGTCTGGGGATTCCCTTGTGATGGGACCCAGGTCATTGGCTCAATCAGGAGAGACACCGTCCTTCAACTTAAGAGCTAAGAAGCAACTGAATCTGTCCTGGTTCATGGGAGCTGTTTACACAGGGACCTCTCCCCACTGCTGAGATGTGGTTGCCTTTGGGGTGAGGCACAGGAACTGTTTATACAAGGTGTGATGGGGCAAGGCCAGATGGCTACAGTAAAGTGCTGAGGAACAGGTATGTTAGCCCCAGGCTAAACAAACCCCTAGCACCATTGTAACCAAATGGCAGTTGCTCCAGGTTAATCAAGGCACCTGGGGCCAATTAAGATCTTTCTAGAAGGCAGTGGAGAGAGCTACACTGATTAGAACACCTGCAGCCAATCAAGGCAGGCTAATCAGGGCACCTGGTTTAAAAAGGGAGCTCACTCCAGTCATGGGAGGAGGAGCCAGAGGAGAGAAGTGTGTGTGAGGAGCTGGGAGCAAGAGGCACAAGGAGCTGAGACTGAGAGGGTGTGCTGCTGGAGGATTGAGGAATTATCATACAATCAATCATTATCAGACACCAGGAGGAAGGTCCTGTGGTGAGGATAAAGAAGGTGTTTGGAGGAGGCCGTCGGGAAGTAGCCCAGGGAGGTGTAGCTGTCATGCAGCTGTTACGGGAGGCACTATAGACATCTGCGATCCACAGGGCCCTGGGCTGGAACCCGGAGTAGAGGGCGGGCCCGGGTTCCCCCCAAACCTCCCAACTCCTGATCAGACACAGGAGGAGTTGACCCAGACTGTGGGTTTCACCAGAGGGGAAGATCACTGAGGTGAGCAAATCCGCCAAGAAGCGCAGGACCCACCAAGGTAGAAGAGGAACTTTGTCACAAAGGACTCCTTGCCCGGTGTTGAGATACACAAGGGTTTGGGAGAAACCTAGAACTAAAAGAAACACAGCACCCCCTGGGGGCATTGGGACCAGCCCTGTGGAATGGGCCCTCCTGAGTCTCCCACCCCAGGCAGACCCTGGCCCGTTCTGCTCCAGGCCAGTGGCATGTCAGCTCTGCCCCCCTGCGTGTGGGCACCGGTGGCTGTGCTGGGAGGCTGGTTGCTGAACGGATCTTGTACAACAGGAAGTTTCCAGTTGGTGAGTTTGCTCCACCTCCGTCCGGTTGGCCCCTGTTCGGGGCTGGGTGAGAGCCATGGAGAGCAGGTGAGAGGGTCCCATTGACCACTGGGGCACGGCCGCTTAGACACAGGTCCCCAGCCAGTGGCAGAAGGGGGGATCCTGGGGCAGATTCCTGCTGGGACTGTGGGCTGCCGGGTCTAGTGGGTTAGAACTCGCTGCGCTGGATCCATGCGGATCAGGGCAGATCCTTGGTCATTGGGGTGAGATCCGGGGCAGGAACCCCGGTGTCTGGGCCGGCCCCTAACCTGGTGTGGTACATTCTGCCTCTGGTTAATCCCCATTTGGTTTCAAACTCTTTTTAATTAGTTGCCTGGGAGGTTTCCCTTGGTTGATGTTAAACAGATGCACTACCTGGAGGGGGCTGCATCTTAGTGCCAGCCGGGGAACAGATCCTTATATAAACAGCCCCGCGCCCCACCCCAGAGGTCACTGCATCTCAGCCCTTGCCAAGGGGTTCCTGTATTAACAGCCCCAACACCCTACCGCAGAGGTGGCCGCATCTCAGTGCTGAGCAAGGGTTATGTAACCCTTCTGCCAGGCTGAATTGATGGCAGCAAGGGCCGAGTTCAATACATAGGGGTCCCTTCCCTACAACATAATGCAAAACCAGCTCGAGCCCCCACCCAGTGACCTGGGAAAATCTTACACCCACCCCTGGGCACCTCAAAGAGGCAACACTCCCCCCCCCCCTCGCAAGCACAGAGTCTTGGTGTAGCAGAAAATGTTTAACAACATGAGATAAACTACATCAGCATTAAATTGGGAAAACACCTCAACTAGGGTTCATAGACCAAACCATGAGCAAAGACCCATCCCAGCAAATTGGGCCGTGTCCTTTCCCTTTGGCTCTTGAGTCCAGCAACCCCAAAATCATCCCAAGTCTCCAAAGTCCAATACCCCAAATGTCCCTGGAGTCCAGCAACCCAAAGATCACCCACAGTCCCAAAAATCCCGCAATCCAAAAGTCTGTGTCCCGGGTCAGTGCAGCCCCAGAGTTCAAGAGTCTATCTGCAGGGTTCCCCCCCCAAACCTGGGTGAAGAGGTGGGCCCAGGGTACTAAGGGGCACCTTACGTGGTCCGGAGCCGACTGCCCTGCCTCTCCGTGGGGTTCTACTTCCGCCTTCACCACAAACTGCTCTGCTCTACCAGCCACTCCACTCTGCTCTGCTCCTCCAGCCGTCCCCACAACTGCTCAGCTCCACTCCACTCTGCCAGCTGCTCTGCTCCACCAGCCGTCCCATGATCCGCTCCAGCCATCCCCACAAACTGCTCAGCTCCACTTGCTCCATGGGCACTCCAACTGTCCCCACAAACAGCTCTGCTCCGCCAACTGCTCTGCTCCGCAATATACCTTCAGGCTCCCCCAGCTCAGTAATTTTAGCTCATAGTAGGGGAGCCCCAGTGCTGGTGCACCATGAGCCCAAAGTGAGATCAGCTCAGTAACCTATAACTAGATTCTTAAGGGAACCAAACATCAGTTCTGATGGTCAACAGTGGAGAGAGGAGGAGGTGCAATTGGTGCTTCTGGCTCACAGAAGGCACCCACACCACCAAGTACAGATACCTGTCCCTAGTCTGTCTGTCTGTCTGTGTCTGTGTCTGTGTCTGTGTCTCTCTCTCATTTCACTGGATTTGGAACCCATGTCCCTTGTCTAGTGAGTCCTACAAAGTGATGGTGAGACTCTCTGTTATAAAACAGTTTCATAGTTCCTCATTAACATAATCAGGGTGACAACACTTTATTCCTCCTGCCCCAATAACAAAGAAATTGGGGATCCCACAGCTGTGAAAGTAACCATTTTGGGCTGCCGTGGGCTATGCTAGGCGGGGTGGGTGTGCCTATGGAAACATGATCAGCCTCTGAAATTCTTTTCCATGCTCACCATAATTCACCACCAGATGTCAGGGTAGAGCTCATCCTGACTCTTCTTACAGTTATTTGTGCATTGTATTGAGCTCACTATAGGACTCGTGTTTTTCCTGGGTCTTGTGAATTACCAGGTTGAGATCAGGAAAAAACGTGATTCACTGGGAAACCTTGGAACTGCCAGGTCAAGATCAAAATCTTACATTTCTGGAGACCATGGTGACTGGGGTCCGTCTCTTACAGATATGGCAGGGCAAGAGTTAATCACCAGTCATTATATATCTATCTGTCTGTCTTAATAGTTCAAATGCCTGTTGTTTTTTTTCTGTGTCCTGAAAATATTTTAAAACATGGGGCAGGAATTGAAAAATGAAACCCACTGACCTCTATACTTACCTACATGCCTCCAGCTTCCAGCCAGGACACACCACACGATCCAAGCTCTAAGATCCAACTGCATTTGTTCCAATCCCTCAGACAGAGACAAACACCTACAAGATCTCTATCAAGCATTCTTAAAACTACAATACCCACCTGGGGAAGTGAAAAAATGGTTTGACAGAGCCAGAAGAGTACCCAGAAGCCACCTACTACAGGACAGGCCCAACAAAGAAAATAACAGAAAGCCACTAGTCGTCGCCTTCAGCCCCCAACTGAAACCTCTCAAGTGCATCACCAAGGATCTACAATCTATCCTGAAAGATGATTCCTCACTCTCACAGATCTTGGGAGACAGACCTGTCCTCGCTTACAAGACGGGCTTCCAACCTGAAGCAAATATTCACCAGCAACTGCACACCATACAACATAAACACTAACCCAGGAACCTATCCTTGCAACAAAGCCCGATGCCAGCTCTGTCCACATATCTATTCAAGTGACACCATCATGGGACCCAATCACATCAGCCATGTCATCAGGGGCTCGTTCACCTGCACATCTACCAACGTGATATATGCCATCATGTGCCAGCAATGCCCCTCTGCCATGTGCATTGGCCAAACCGGACAGTCTCTATGCAAAAGAATAAATGGACACAAATCTGACATCAGGAATCATAACATTCAAAAACCAGTGGGAGAACACTTCAACCTCTCTAACCACTCAGTGACAGACTTGAAGGTGGCAAGTTTGCAACAAAAAGACCCTTCAAAAACAGACTCCAAAGCGAGACTGCTGAACTCGAATTAATATGCAAATTAGATACAATTAACTTAGGTTTAAACAGAGACTGGGAATGGTTGGGTCATTAAACTAATTGAATCTATTTCCCCATGTTAAGTTCTCCTCACACCTACTATGGGTCATCTCAATTATCACTTTAAAGGATTTTTTTCTCCTGCTGACCATAGCACATCTCACCTGGATGTGGACAGACCCAGCTGGATGGTGCTGAGACTGGCCAGGCCTGAGGCCCCTGAGAACTGCCTGTGCTGGGTTCAGACATTCAATAAACCTCCTGTGTTACGCTGGCTGGAGACACTGCAGGGTGGATATCGGGGGGTGTTGCTCCTCCTGCAGGTGGAGGCTGTGGGCGTGCAGAGCGAGGAGACTCCCTGAGGGGGCCCACAGCGAGAGACAGGCAGGCTGAAGGCTTGGGGAGATGCGGCTCCAGGAGGTGCTGGAGCCCAGGTGTTAACCCCCCAGAGTGAGTGTGACCCCAAGAAGGGCTGTCACACTGAAAGGGGGGGGTCTTCCCAGGGACCACATGGAGCCGAGAGAGCCCAGGGCCTGGGAGTCTGTGACACAACCCAGATCTGGTGTAACAGGTTTAATACAAGAAATAAAACTTAATTAGCATCACTATATAAAAGATACACTGGATAGATACATACTTTTTAGGTTATGTGTGCGCACTGTCTATATGTACTCTCTCTCTCTCTGTGTGTATATATATATATGTGTGTGTGTGTGTGCGCGCTTGTACAGTACAGAGCCATTTATGCACGACCAGTTTACGTATGAATCCGCTTAACACGCAGTAGCGCCATGCCTCTCCGTGCTACCTATTTAACATGCGAGACTCGTTAACACGCGGTTCAGGAACTTGCTATATAGCGCTACAGATTTGCTCACTAACTCACTGACATAGAAATCGACAGGAAGTGCGGAGCGGAATCGTGTTGTACATTTTTACCCGTGTTTGTAAAGACATATCACACACGCTTAGTCATTGTCACGCTAGAGGGCACAGGGCAAGCGTCAACGTTCCTACAGTGGAGAAGAAAACCTGCTGCAATACACAGAGCAAATAGCAGAGAATCCCAGGCCAAAGTTTCAAAATACACTGGGATTGCCGAATCTGCTCTCTGAGGATGGCTAAACAGCGAATCTAAACTGAACAGCTTAGAACAAAATATCGATTCTGCCGTGGGGCTTAAGTGAAAACGTGTGCGCTATTCAGCAAAACCCACGACAGAGAAAACCATGTGCACGTGCTTTGCTCAGGTAAGGCTGAAAGGAATGCCGCTAAGGGGGCCAATTCTTCAAGCCCAAGCGACAAAATTTGGAAATTTAACAGGGGTTGAATCATTCCAAGCCAGCAAGGGGTTTATGAGTCTTTTTAAAAAGCGTTATGGCACAGCGCAGGTATCTATTTCTTTTGGCACGTGCTAATTACAATCCTGCATCTCCAGTGGAGTATCTCTTGATCCCTGATCACACTTGCTCTTCCTAAGTTGAGAAACATATGGAAATAAAAAGTGAGTTTTATTCCTATTTGCAAGTTTACAGTTTCTGTGATTCTCTGACATGTCTAGAAACCAAGGATTCTGCTGCGTTTGGACCAATCTGAGCACATAGTAGGTGCTACTGTAACACAAAGACAAACACAATCGATTCAGCATTTCTCAAAGACTGAACACTTGCTTTCACGCTAAGATCTGGCTTTGTGGTAACTGCATTGGCTTGCAGGGATCAGTAACTAGCATCACCTGGTCTGCTCTGTTCTCGCACGGGGTCTCAAACTTCATCGCACCATAACCCCCTTCTGACAACAAACATTACTACACGACCCCAGGACGGGGGATCGAAGTCTGAGCCCACCGGATCCCAGGCAGTGAGTCTCGGACTTTGGTCCCCGGGTACAGCAAGTCTAAGCCAGCCTTGGTGACCCCATTAAAATGGGGTTGTGACCCACTTTGAGGTCCTGATCCACAATTTCAGAGCCACTGCTCTAGACGGTATTGTACTGCGATCGTCACCGGGGTATCTGGACGCCTTGCAGTCATCACAAAAAAACCAAAAAGTAATCCAGGGCCGGCCTTAGCCACGGCTGAACGGGGCTGTAACGGGTTCAGTTACAGAGACCCCCTTGGGACTGTCACCTGATGTGCTGACACTACCTGAGAGCCCATTTTCCCTGCCAGCTTGGGACTGCAGAAACCTGCCTTGTTGAGCCACACATGCCAGCCTGCTGCAACACAGACCCAGAGTCTGAACCACGCCCCCAAAGCTGCAAACTTAAATGAAAATGGCTTAGCACGTGCTCCTGTCTCCAGCACCCAGAGACCCAGCTCCCAATGGGATCCAAACCCCAAATAAATCTGTTTTACTCTGTATAAAGCTTATCAAGGGGAAACTCATCAATTGTCCACCCTCTAACACTGATAGAGAGAGATGCACAGCTGTTTGCTCCCCAGGTATTAATCACTAACTCTGGGTTAAATAATAAACAAAAGTGATTTTATTAAGTATAAAAACAGGATTCAAGTGGTTTCAAGTAATAACAGACAGAAGAAAGTAAGTCACCAAGCAAAATAAAACAAAACACGCAAATCTAAGCCAAATACATCAATAAACTGAATACAGGTAAATCTCACGCTCAGAGATGTTCCAATAAGACTTTCACAGACTAGACTCCTTCCTAGTCTGGGCACAATCCTTTCCCCTGATTCAATTCTTGTTAGCTCCAGCTCAGGTGGTAAGTAGGAGATTTCTTCATGACTGCAGCCTCCTTTGTTCTGTTCCACCCCCTTTTATATCTTTGGCACAAGGAGGGAATCCTTTGTCTCTCCTTTGTTTCCACCCCTCCTTCTAACTGGAGAAGCACCAGGTTAAAGATGGATTCCACTTCAGGTGACATGATCACATGTCCTGTGAGCACCCCTCCATGCCTCCAGGACTGGACAGCACCTTTGCAGTGGAGACTTGCAGTTAAACAGAGCCATCTACTGTCAATCATCCTAGTCAATGGGAGCCATCAAGATTCCAAACCACCATTAGTGGCCCACACTTTGCATAATTACAATAGGACCTCAGAGTTATGCTACATATTCCTAGTTTCAGGTACAAGAATGATGCATTCATACAAATAGGAGGACCACACTTAGTAGATTATAAGCTTTGTAATGATCCCTTACAAGAGACCTTTTGCATAAAGCATATTCCAGTTACGTGATATTCACACTTATATACATCTTTTTATAAAGCATGGTGGAGTGCAACGTCACAGGGGCGCCTCTGGAGCAGGGGTGCTCCCCCCCCGGCCTCTGCAGCCCTGTGGCTCCTGCACCCTGCATTGGAGCCGCCCCTGGCCAGCTGCTCCTGGGAGCTCCCTGTCTGCTGTAAGGAGCACGGGGAAGGGCTCTGATGTCAGGCTGTTCCCTGTCCTCCCAATGTGCCCCATCTCTGCAGAGCAGGAGGGGACATGGTTCACTGAGAGTGGGACGGCGCTGCTGTGTCTCAAGTAGCTTTCCTACAGACCGCAAAGAGCTGCTCTCTTAAACGGGCAGCATGTGGTCTCACACACACTCCCAGCTCACACACACACTGTCTCTTTCACACTCACCCCACCCAACACATACTTATATTGATGTTGTTACTTGTTGTTACTTCCTGCAATGCACATATATACTCTGTAATTTTATTCTTTCAAAGTGCCGTTAGTTGAGTTTTTTGACTGGTCTCTGCATTTCATAATATTATTTCTCTCTTACGCTTACATTGAATACTTTTGAGTAGTGAGTTCTAAACTGCCTAACCTGTCCTGGCTGGAGTAATTAGCATTATTATTGTTGTTATCATATTGTGCTTTGTTTGTTATTCATTGTGTAAAGTGTTACAATCAAATAAATGTATTCGCCTAGAATGGAACTGTAGCTTGTACTCACTTTAGTAATTCCAGCTTAAAAACATTAGCTAAACACAGAACTATAGCCACTGCGCAGATGAAAGTTGCTTATTTTCAAATTGTATTTTTAGTTATATCTGTAAATTAACTTAACATGTGCATGAAAATAACTGCAGTTCCCACTGTGAGACCAATAGCAATGATGGAGTCAAATGTTAGTGAGTCACATACAAATACAGGATTGTGGAAGGTAAACACAAATGCCAAAAGAATTAGAAACATTAATTCCCTTTCTTAATAAAAGAGAAAACAAAACTTTAGTCACATATGTTAAAATTATGTTTTTCGTGAAAAATAATTGACTAAAATAGAGGAGACAATGGCAGAAACACACTGTCTCTTAGAGAAAGTAAGACGATATTTATTTTTATTTATCTCTACTAAAGATTGTGTGCGAAGTCTCATACGTGTGTTTCTGATAGCTGCATTAAAGCTTGAGAACTGATACCTCAAGGCTTGGGATTGGGAATATCTTGCTGTATTATCTCCTGATTCTTCTAAATTTACATATAAGATTTAAACGTGGCTTTAATGGGCGTTTGTATATATATTTTCTTTCTTTATATAACAATTAGATACAGTGCTCCTGTCAGCTAATCCCTACGTTATTATCTTCAAAGCCCCGAGAGTTTTCAGGTGCACAAGTAGTCCCTGGAATCATGGCTAAAGTTTCCTCCCCCCGCCCCAAATCTGAACTGGTGCCCCCCCCCGGGGTGAGCCAGGAGTGGCCAGGGGGCTGCAGGAGGCCGTGGGCTCTGGCGAGATGCAGCCCACGTGTGGCAGTGCGAAGCCTTGAGCCACATGCTGAGCACCAGGCACCACAAGCCCCAGCAGCAGCGCAGGAGGGTGGCAACACCCCATGTGCCAGGCCCCCCTGACTTCTGCGCTGCTGCTGGCGGTGGCGCTGCCTTCAGGGCTGGGTGCCCGGCCAGCCCCCGCCAGTATCAGGCCGCCCTGCCGGGGCTTAATTTGAGTCACAGCTGAGCTCTGGCATCTCTTTCAATACAAATTAAACAGTGTGGGAGGAAACAGGGCCCATTGGCCTCACCCGGGGTGGCCGTTCCCCCAGCTGAGGTCTCATTCTCTCTTTCCTCAGTCCCATGAGTTTCTAATTCCTTGTTGGCTCTTCGGTGGCTGAGGAACGGCCTGATCTACACGCCGGACTCGGGCACCGTGGATTCCCTGTCCCCCGGCCTGTCCTTCCTTCTGCTTCCACGACAGCAGCAGAGTGTCCTGAGAGAGAGAGAGACAGAGAGACATTCTGGGATATGTAAATGGCTGACACTCGAGACAGAGAGATAGATAGAGAGATAGATAGATGGGTGGGTGGGTGAGTAGGTAGCTAGGCCTGGTGATAGGTGGGTAGATAGGTGGGTGGGTAAGTAGTTAGTTAGTTGATGTCATAAATATAAAGGGAATGGTAATAACCTTATGTATGCAGTAACATAAATCCCTCCTGGCCAGAGGTACAGAATCACTTACCTGTAAGGGGTTAATCAGTTCAATTAACCTAGTTGGCACCTGACCAGAAGGACCAACAGGAAAAGAAGATACTTCCAATAGGAAGGGGGGAGGTTTTGTTTGTGCTTTTTCTGTTTTCTCTCTCGAGGCAGAGAGAGGGACCAGGCAGAAAAATATACTCTCCTCAAGCCTGACCTGGAATAAGCATCTAAAATTACAAAAATAGCAAGGAAATGCATAAGATTACCTTTTGTTTTAGCTTGTAAATTTTCCCAATGCTAAGAGGTAATTTTATTCCTGTTTTGTAACTGGAATGCAGAGTCAGAGCGGAATCTTCTGTGTTTTGAATCTTTTTATTTACCCTGTGAAGTTATCGTCCATCCTGATTTTACAGAGGTGCTTCTTTTACCTTTTTTCTTGAGAATACAAGTCTTCTTTTAAGAACCTAATCGATTTTCAATGTCCTTAAAAACCAGGGATTTGGTCTGTGCTCATTCGTTTAATCTATTGGTTGGTACATTATTCTCAAGCCTCCCCAGGAGAGCAGGTGAAGAGGCTTGGGGGGATATTTGGGGAGGGGGGGGATAGGGCTCCAAGTGATGCCTCCCTGAATGTTTGTTTAAATCACTTGGTGGTGGCAGCAATACCGTCCAAGGACAAGGAAAGGAATTTGTGACTCGGGGAAGTTTTTAACCTAAGCTGGTGGAATATAAGCATAGGGGGCCTTTCATCTGTACCCCAGAGTTCAGAGTGGGGAGGGAAAGCTGACAGTTGGGTGTGTAGATAGATAGGAGGTAGGTGGGTGCGTAGGTGGGTAGGTCAGTGGGTGGTTGGGTCAGTGCATTGGTAGCTAGGTGGGGTAGTAGGAAGCTGGGTGGGTCAGTAATTACATAGGTAGGAAGGTGGGTATGTAGGGGGGTGGGATGGTAGGTGGGTGGGTGAGTAGGATGGTATGTCCGTAGGTAGGTAGGTGGCATGGTAGGAGAGTAGATGGGTGGGTCAGTGGGTTGGTAGGTAGGTGGGTACATAGGTGGGTAGGTATATGGGTAGGGGGGTAGATGGGTGTATGGGTAGGTTGGTAGGTGGGTCGGTAGCTGAGTTACCATCTGTAATAGAGCAGGGTGAGGTAATAGGCGAGGAAGAATCCAGTCGCCACGAAGACGAGTTTGCAGCTGATTTCGATCAATGCCCGAGTGAGGCCACCTGTGGGAGCCAGAAGAAGCTGAGAGTCTGGGATAGATCCCTGCAACCCCTGCCCCGAGCCAGGCAGCCCCCGGCCTGGGGCTGACTCAGAGCTGGCGCCCCCCAGAGGGGAAATTCCCAGCCCCCTGAGACAGTCAGTCCCTACTCTGGGGCTGGTCAGAGCTAGCGCCCCCTAGAGGGGAAAAGCCCCGTACCCCATTCCCTGCCCCCAGAAGAAGCCAATCCCTCACCCTCAGACCAAGTCAAAGCTGGCACCCCCTAGAGGGGAAGGACTCTCACCTGTTTCCAGTGGGCTCAGCGGTAAAATATAGAACCCGTGGAGGTTGGAACCGAGGCAAAAGATCTGATGGCCTCCATCAGCGCTCCCCGTCCAGCTCAGGGTGCTGACGGCCTCGTCCCCCTGGGCTCAGGAGCTGACCTGCAGGCCCCCTCGTGAGCCATTCCCAGCCAGGGGCTCCCCATCCACTTGCCACTGGATCTGGAGTGGGGGGTGGGAGCGCAGGGAGCAGCTGCAGCTGACGCTGGGCCCCTGGCGCTGGCAGGACGAGTTCAGCCCGGTCCCCAGCCAGGGGCTGTCTGGGAAGAGGAGGAGACAAAGCGACAGGACTCAGAGAGAGAAAACCAGGGGCAGGGAGTCCTCTGGGTTAACCCCACTCACACTCGCTGGCAGGGAGTCCTGTGGGTTAACCTCACTCAGACTCGACAAGCAGCTGGAACTCGTGCCCCTTGGCCTCGGCTCTGCTCCCAACCTCACTCCCCAGACTCAGGGAGTCGCCCTCCCGGGTCTCCAGAGACACAATGTTGCGCTCAGCTCCCAATGGGGCCAGCACTGGAGGAGAGGAACAGGCAGGTTTTGCCCCCCCCACGCAGGGATCCTCTGCCAAGGAACCGAGATTCAGCCATCTCTGGGGTGGGAAATGGGGGCTGTTTACACGAGGAACCCTCGCCCAGTGTGGAGACGTAGGAGCTCTGGGGTTGGAGCACAATCCTGGTGACTTTCCATGGCAGCCGGTCTCTGTCTCAGAGACTGGTCCATGACTGATCTCATCCCCACTGACCAGCACCCCCAGGGTCTAGAGGCAGAGGGAACTGGGCCTGCTCCCCCACCACCCTCCCCACAGTCCTCGGGCTCTCCCCTCCGGTCACGGACCAGCCTGGCCTGGCTGAGCCTGGGGCCTGGCCCTGAGCGTGGGCAGAGCGTGACTAGGAGGCGCTCGCTGATTCCCGGGGCTCGCAGCGCGGCCTCTCACTGGGGCGTCCTTTCCTGGTCAGGGTCCCGGTGATGTTGGGGGGCCAGGGCGGATCTGTAACACAAACCAGACAGGGGGGATCAGGGGAACTGGACAGCAGTAGCGGGAGGGTGACTAGTGATCACAGACCCTAGACATGGCCCCTCACTGTGAGCTCATCTGGGAGACAGGAAAGTCCCTGAAGTGACACAAGGCCCATGGGCGGGGAAGGGAAGTGATAGACCCGACTGAGCCCCACCCAAGAGGTGCCCGACGGAACCCAGGGGCCGGGTTAGGGCCACGCCGGGGAACCAGAACTGTGGAAAATAGAAACCCAAGGGACTAAAACTGGTTAGTCAAAATTGGGCCTAATTGGCAGAGTCACTAACGAGGGGCCGGGCTGCTCCGGGGTACCTGAGTGAGCATCCACAGCCCCACTGTCTGCCAAGTGCCAAGACGTTCAGTGTCTGGCTTCTCAAACGTGTCCTCCTCAGGGTGGGCCAGAGCTGGGGGTCTAAATTACCCCACTCCCATCCCCACCCCAGACACAGCCACCACCAGGGACATCAGACACCCCCCTTGTGGGTCCTTTGCCTTCCCCACTCAGTTCATCCTTCCCCAGCCCTCTCCTTTTGTCCTCTGGCTTAGCCGGCCAGGCCTGGGTATTTTGCAGCCCAGCTGCGCCCAGTGAGGCGGCTAAAAGCAACGCCCAGAACAGCCGGACGCTGGTACCGGCTGTCCAGGCCTGGCAGGGTCTGTCCACGCTGCCCTCAAAGCTCTGTGGTGCCGACGATCAGAGCCTGGGTCCGTTGGGTTGGGCTTGCAGGGCTCAGGCTGTGGGTCTCTGATTGCAGCGCAGACATTTCCTCCGAGGTCTGTGTAGACATTCAGGGTCGGGCTGGGGCCTGGGCTCAGACACGGGCAGGGGACTGGAGGGCAGGTTCCTTCTAAATCTCCCTCCGGCTGAAGGGAACAAGGGCCGTCCTTACACAGATGCCTGATTTGATCCTTCACCTCGCAAAGGCAACTGCTGATTTCCCCTCTGCCCTGGATCTGCAGCGCGAGGGTCACAGGCCATTGAACGGGGGTTTGCCCTGGGGCAGGGCGGGCCGAGGTCTCTGGGCACCGACCCTGGAGCGTGTTTAGTGCCGGACAGTGACTGGGTCTCGTTAACCCTCTGCCCCATATAGAGCATCCACCAATCCCGGCAGAAAGGGGAGGAGGGGAGGAGACATGAGGGGACAGCCTGGGGGGATCTCAGGAGGAACTGGGGTGGTTGGTGTAAGGGGGAATCCCAGTAAGGGGGCACTCGAATGGGGGGGTGGATCCCAGCACAGGAGGCTTCTGGGGCAGGGCCGGTCGGGGGTAGCGAGGATCCCAGCAGCGACGGGCCGCGGGGTACGGGTGGGCGGGAGCCATAGCCAAGGGGGCAGGAAGGGGTGAAGATCCCAAGGGAGAAGGGGCTGCATGGTGCGGGGTGAAGGGGCCTGGAGTAGAATTGGCTGAGGGTGCATGGTGGGGGGTGGGGATCCCAGCACAGGGCAGAATTGGGGGAGGGGCTGGAGGGCAGGGCTGGGGAGCCCAGGGGGGGATCCCAGAGGGGGCTGGGGGCCGGCGTGGAGGGGTTGGGGGGGTCACTCACAGCCGACGTGGAGCCGGACGGTTCTGTTGGTGGAAGGTCCCCATGGTGGCCTGTAGGTGACGCTGCAGACGAGCTCTTTGCCGTGGTCCCCCAGGCCGGGCGTGAAGCTGAGCGCGGAGCTGTGGGCCCAGGTGCCATTTGCCAGCTGGGCTGAGACGTTCCGGGCTGTGTCGCTGAACGGCCCCGTCCAGGTGACTCGGGGAGAGGGCCCGGAGCAGCGCCCAGAGGCCGTGCAGGTCACAGTCACCGGCTCCCTGGCCAGCAGCGTCCCTGGCAGCCCCCACGCCGGCGAGATCTGGATCTCTGGCTCCTCCGTCAGCCCTGAGACACGGGGAGAGGGGAGAGAATCACTCAGGGACATGTGGCGTTTGCTCTTTACGGGCGCAGCTCTGATCTGGCCCCAGGGCAGGGACTGACAGGCTCAGGGGTGCTGATGAGCGGTGTCATAAATTTACAGGGAAGAGTAACAACTCTCTGTGTGCAGTAGCATCGAATCCCTCTGTGGCAGCTGTACTAACTCGCCTTCCATGTAAGGGGTTAATCAGCTCAGATAACCTAGTTGGCACCTGACCAGAAGGAACAATGAGGAAAGAAGAAACTTTCAAATCCTGTGGGGGGGAGAGGATTTGTTTGTTGCTCTCTTTGTTGTTCCCTCTCTGGACGGAGGGAGAGACCAAACAGGTACAACATCTCCTGCAAATATACCTGGAAGAATAGATCTAAATCTACAGACATTGTAAGGAGGCAAGGAAAGGCGCTAGGTTATCTTGTGTTTTAGCTTGTGAATTTTCCTAAACTACAGATGTAGTTTGATTCCTGTTTTTGTAACTGGGAAGCTGAGCCAGAGGGGAATCCTCTGTTACCTTCCAAACTGATTTTGCAGCTGTGATTCTATTTCTCTCTCTATATATATATAAAATTCTTCTTTTAAAAACCTGATTGATTGTCAGTGTCCTGAAGAAAAAGAGTCTGGTCTGTGCTCACATTGCTAACCAATTGGTTGGTACATTATTCTCCAGCCTCCCCAGGAAAGGGGGTGAAGGGGCTTGGGGGGATATTTTGGGGGGATTGGGATTCCAAGTGAACCTTCCCTGGATTTTTCTATAAATCACTTGGTGTTGGCAGCAATAGCGTCCAAGGACAAGGGAAGGAATTTGTGCCTTGGGGAAGTTTTAACCGAAGCTGGTAGAATATAAGCTTAGGGGGCCTTTCAGGCAGGTCCCCACAGCTGTACCCCGGAGTTCAGAGTGGGGGGGGACACTCACAAGCGGTGACTGCGGCTGCTCTTACCTGGCACGGAGATCGTGAGCGCAGGGCCAGTGCCATCGGAATTGGAGCGGTAAGTGTGATCTAACAGGCCTTTCTCGATATAAAAGAAATATCTCCCGGCATCTGTCCGTCGGGCGTCGCTGATTTGCAGGGAGCAGTCGCCGTGGGCTGGATCCCCCGTCAGTCGGAACCGGCCCTGGGTCTCCTGCGACACCCCCAGGCTGGTGCCACTGGCAGCCACGGGAGAATCCTGGCCCACAGTAGCAGGCTCCTTGTACCAGGCTCCGTAGAGCTGGGCCGAGGGATTGTCGGTGTCGTACGCGGCTGGGTACGTGAAGGTGCAGGGGACGAGAACACAGAGACCCTCCTGCACCGATACCAACTGCGGCACCTTCAGGGTAAATCCAGGCTGTTGGGACAGGGACCCTGCAGGGGACGGGGAGCGATCGAAGTGGGGCCCATAGAGAGCAGAGACCCCCCCCTGAGCTCCCCCCAGACAGGGCCGGCTCCAGGCACCAGCCTGCCAAGCCCGGGAGGGGGCGGCACTCGGGGTTTGTTTTTGTTTGGCCGGGCGGCGCGGGGGGAGGCGGGGCTTGGGCGACGTGAACTCGGGGGGGTGGGGACTTGGGCCAAGCGACGCTCGGTGGGGGGCGGGGACTTGGGCGACGCGAAGCTCGGGGGGCGGGGCTTGTGTGACGCTCGGGGGCGGACGGCGCTCCTTGTTTTTGCTTGGGGCGCCAAATATGTTAGAGCCGGCCCTGCCCCCAGAGCTCTGCCGGTGCCCCTCACTCCCGACCTGCAGCCCCCTGCGAGCCCAGCCCTGGGTCCTTGAGCAATTCTCACTCCATTTAGTTTCCATCCCTCCCTACATCGAGCCCCCTGCCCCCGCTCCCTGTCACTCAGCGCCCCCTAGCACTGCACTGGGGCACTGTGCTCCCCTCCCCCTCTTGTCCAAGTCCTGGGAGAGACCTGGCCCCGCTTAGCGCCAGTTCTGCCCTTCCCCCTAAGGCGGGAGCTCCCTTTCCCCGGCATCCTCCTGTGGCATCAGGGCTCTGCCCATGGCTGGGGCGTTGGGCTGGGACAGACCTAGAGCCAGATGGGGGTGAGATGTGTGAGAGCAGAGGCTCTCTGGGGGGCGCAGATCTGCCTGGGGGACCATCAGTGCTGCTGGGCTCTGCAGGGGGCTGATCTGGGGCTGCTGGCAGAAAAGGGACCTCCCCCCTGCTCTCAGCAAACCCCAAATCACCAGACTGTCCTGCGAGTGATCCCAGCAGTTGAAGGCCAGAAAGCCCTAACTTCAGCCCAACTCCCCCTCGAGATCTATCAATGCCCCTCACTCCCGACCTGCAGCCCATCTGAGCCCAGCCCTGAGTCCTTGACCAATTCTCACTCCGTTTACTTTCCATCCCTCCCTACATTGAGCCCCCTGCCCCCACTCCCTGTCACTCAGCACCCGCTAGCACCACACTGGGGCACTGCACTCCCCTCCACCTCTGGCCAGTCTCCCTTCCAAGTCCTAGGACAGACCTGGCCCCGCTTAGCGCAGGTTCTGCCCTTCCCCCTGCCCTGGGGCTGCAGGTGCTGCTTACTTACCCCTCCAGAGCAGGGCAAGGATCAGGACCCTCAGTGTGGCAGGACCCCCTGCTCTCCAGGGGGGGCCCTGAGCTGGGAGCTCCCTTTTCCCAGCGTCCTGCTGTGGCAGCAGTGCTCCGCCCATGGCTGGGGCATCCGGCTGGGACAGACCTAGAGATAGATGGGGAGTGGGAACTGTGAGAGCAGAGGCTGTTTGGGGACACAGATCTGCCTGGGGGACCATCAATGCTGCTGGGCCCTGCATGGGGCTGATCTGGGGCTGCTGGCAGTGCAGTGACCTCCCCCTCCTCAGAAAATCCCAAATCACCAGATGATCCTGAGATATCATAGGCTAAAAAATCCTTAAATTGGCAAAATAAACGCTGAGATTTTCCTCTAAGAATCATGAGAGCGGCCAGAAAATCCTGATCTGGTGACAGAAGATGGTCAGAAGACAGTACTGCTCAGTGCCTGCTTTGCTTCAGTGTAAAACAATATGTGAGCAGGCAACCAATGAAGTTACCACAGACAACAAAGGGGAAGGGCGGCAGATCGCGATCAGTAAAGAACACATCAGAGATGTTCCGGAGAATTTGAATTAATTCAGATCAGTAGGGTAGGAAACTGTTCAACCCAGAGTGCTGAAGGAATGAGTCGAAGAAATCTTGGAGCCACTGGCAATAATATTTGCAAACTCATGGATGCCAGGAGAGGTCCCAGAAGATGGGGGAAGGGCTAACAGAGGGGCCATCTTAAAAAGGGGAAAAGGGAGGAGCTGGGGAACTATAGACCTGTCATCCTGACCTCAACAAATAGAAAGCCACTAGCACAATGTATAAAACCTTCAATTTGTGAGGACGAAAGTGTGATCACCAGCATGGATTTACCAAGAACAAATCCTGCCAAACCAGCTTGGTTTCCTTCTTTGACAAGGTAACTGGTTGGGGGCTGGGGGAAAGCAGTGGGCATAACATACCTGGATTTCAGCAAGGATTGGGGGTTGGACTAGATGACCTCCTGATGTCCCTTCCAACCCTGAGATTCTAAGGCTTTTGCAACAGTCCCACATGACATTCTCATAAGGAAGCTGGAGAAGACGTCTGACGGAACTCAATTGTGAAATTGCAGAACTACTAACTCTCATTTAAATCAGCTTCTGTACCAGATGACTGGAGGGGAGTGAATTTGACACCAATTTTTAAAAAAGGCTCCAGGGGTGATCCTGGCAATTGAAGGCCAAGAAGCCTAACTTCAGTGATGGGCAAAATAGTTGAAATTATAGTAAAGTGAAACTATAGGAAAGAGCAGAATGATCAGAGGCAGAGATTTGTTGGGGAAGACTCAATATGGTTTTTGTAAAGGGAAATTATGGTTCACCAAACTCCTAGAATTTTTTGAGGGAGTCAACAGCATGTGGACAAGGGTGACCCAGTCCATGTACTTAGATTTTCAGAAAGCCTTGGACAAGGTTCCTCCCAAAAGGCTCCTATGCAAAGTGAGCTGCCATGGGATAAGTGGGAAGATCCTCTCCTGGATCAGTGACTGGTTAAAAGATAGCAAACAAAGGACAGGAATAAATGGCTAATTTTCACAGTGGAGAGAGGTGAATAGTGGTGTCCCCAGGGATCTGTACTGGGAGCAGTGCTGTTCAACATGTTCATAGCTGATCTGGAAAAAGGGGTAACCAGTGAGGTGGAACAATTTGCAGATGATACAAAACTTCTCAAGATAGTTAAGTTCAAAGCTGACCGCAAAGAGCTACAAAGGGATCTCACAAAACTGAGTGACTGGGTAACAAAATGGCAGATGAAATTCAATGCTAATAAATGAAAAGTTATGCACATTGGGAAACATAATCCGAACTATACATATAAAGTGGTGGGGTATAAATTAGCTGTTACCACTCAAGGAAGAGATCTGAGAGTCACTATGGATAGTTCTCTGAAAACACCCACTCAATGTGCAGCGGTCATCAAAAGAATTTTTTGGGCATCATTAAGAAAGGGATAGATAATAAGACAGAAAATATCCTATTGCCTCTATATAAATCCATAGTAACACTCAAATCTTGAATACTGTATGCAGTTCTGGACGCCCCATCTGAAATTGGAATTAGAAAAGATTCAGAGAAGGGCAACAAAAATGATTATGGGTGTGGAACAGCTTTCACAGAAGGAGAGATTAATAACACTGGGACTGTTCAGCTTGGAAAAGAGATGACTAAGGGGGGATATGATAGAGGTCTGTAAAATCCTGACTAGTGTGGAGACAGTAAATACGGTGGTATGATTTACTCCTTCCCATAACACAAGAACTAGAAGTCCCCAAATGAAATGAATAGGCGGCAGGTTTAAAAGAACTGTAAGGACGTATTTCTTCACACAACGCACAGTGAACTCTGAAGACAGGGTGGGGCGCTAATGCTGCCCTCTCTGCCCCACAGCTGCATTCCCCCTTCCCCCGCTCAACCCTGCTCCTCCTGCAGCTGGGACTCTCCTCATTGTCAGTGTTATGGACCCTCCATCCTCTTCATTCTTGTGAGAATGGTGGGGCCCACTCCCGCCTTCCCCTCCTCACATTTGAATTGGGCCACTCACACCTTCCCCCCCGTCTTTACCTGTTAAAATGGTACAGGCCTCTAACTCCTCCCTCTCCCTCCCCCATCCACTGCAGTGAGCTGGGCGGGTCTCAGCTTGGATCCCTCATGGCACATGCACCATCCCCTGCCAGAGCAGGGTGGGTCGGGCCCCGTTGCCCAGGGCTGGAGGGGAAGGGACCGGCCCCGAGAGATCCAGACTCCACCCCTAACCCTGGGGGGCTGCCCTGCCCCTGTAGAGTATCTGGGAGCCCCAGGGGGTCTGTGCCCCACAGATACACCCCACTTTGCCCCCCATGGAGCTGGGTCAGCACAAAGAAGTGAGCACAGTTGAACTACTGGTGAGAAGTTTTCACGTATGTGCTCAACCTGGGATATCTATAACTACCCCCTCTGCAATACCTGCCCTCCCTGCCCCCAAAACCACCCATGTGGGGAAGGGGAAACTCCCGGCTGTTCCATTTCCCATCATCCCTCAGATGCCCTCAGATATTTTCAGGAAGGAGGCTGAGAGATGGGAGCTGGGGAACCCCCTGCTGTAAGTGGCCCCCGGAGCCAACACCTCCAGTGTGGTCCCCCATAGGGAGCCCTGGGGCGGGACCCTGCTTGGGCTGGAGGGGCCACGGCAGAGCTGTGTGGGCGGGGAGCCCAGGGCTGGGATAGCAAGGGGCTGCGGGTCGGGATTGAGGGGCACCCCAGTCTCCACAGACCATCCAGCTCCCTCCCCCTCATTTCCACTCACCCCTACGCCTGCAGAGGGGGGCTCAGCACCTGGCTCTCTGACCCTGCAGCCCGGGTTCCCCAGGGTTTGTGACTCGACGCCTGGGGAAGCAGCATGCGCAGAAACCTGAAAGCAGAAGTGGGCGCTGGCAGGGGCCATTGGGGGGAGATGCTTTCTCAGAAACCCCTGAATCAGCATCTGCCAACTTCCCCTCTCTCTGGCTGTCACTGCCTGCGGCTTCCGTGCAGGAGGGGCAGGCTGCATCTTGCTTGTGGGGCGGGAAATAGAACCCAGGAGTCCTGGCTCTGAGCCCTGCTAAACCCCCACTCTCCTCCCAGAGCTGGGACAGAAATCGGGAGTCGTGATTCTCTGCCTCCACCGGCCACTGTAACCCAATAGACCCTGCTCCCCTCCCAGAGCTGGGATAAAACCCAGGAGTCCTGGCTCCCAGCCCCCACTGCTCTGACCTGCCAGACCCCCCTCACCTCCAAGAGCCAGGGACAGAACCCAGTAGTGGCGGGGGGGGTGCCCAGCCCCTGCATCCGCTCTAACCCTTTATTTCTGCTGTCTCCAGTTACAAAACAATATTTTAACACTAGCAGTTTGCATCTCTTATCATACTGTATAGTCTGCAGATCCTAATCACTTACCCAGAGCTGAGATGCGTTCGCCTCTGGGGTGGGACAGCTGCAAAGAGCTCACTGGCGCCACTCAGAGAATCCTTCCTAAATAAAAAATGCTAAATCCTAAAATACTGAATTAACTTTAGGAAAAACAAAGAAATATGCACCGATCCATGTTGAAATCACTGTCATTCATTTATTTAGGGAGTTTTGCTGACTCAATAATAAAATAATGTTCAGTTCTCTCTAGTCTTTCCTGGACCTGTACAGAATAGAGACACAAATGAGGGGCTTTGAACATTCCTGTCTTTGTTGTTGTTAGTATTTTTTCCCATGGGTGTTGCAACCTGGGAGCACCCACAGAGTCGGCCCTGGAGCTTTTTCCAGCTTCTCAGCTAGCTCCTAAGTCTGCTGGGAAAAGGGACAAACATACACGTATCCCTTTTCCCAGCAGACTTACTCACCCCAGAAGTGCAGGGGACAAATTAAGCCCCAGATGGGGAGGTGGGTAGGGAGGCAGTGGGGGCCAGAGGCGATCGGGGAACTGGATGGGGAGGTGGGTAGGGAGGCAGTGGGGGCCAGGGGTGATGGGGGGGATGGATGTGGGGCTTGGAGAGGCAGTGGGAGCTGTGGGTCATTGGGGGGTGAGCCTGGGCCAGAACCTACTGCTGCATGGCGAGGGTCCAGGGCCACAGCTCACCACTGAGTGGCCAAGAGAAAGAGCCCGAAGCCCACAGGATGGGGCCCAGGGATGGACTATGGGGCCTGTAGTTAGAGCCCCAAACCCCACAGCTGGACCCCACCCCCGCAGGGCTGAAGACCGACCCCACCACCCCCGGGAAGGTGGGGAACTCACTGGCCCCCTGCTCCTCCAGTGTTTGTGTCTCCAGACGGGGCAGGGCCAAACCCCTGCTGGTGGGCCTGGGAGAGGGGCCTCTGCTTTGCCCCCTCACCCCCTCAATCACCACTGGGGAGGCTCTGGCTGCAGGAAAAGCCACATTTGAGAAACACGTCCCTAGAACGTCTTGCACAACCTGGCTCCAGTGGCTGGAGATCTCATAATAAATATAATAATTGGAGATATACCAATCTTCTAGAACTGGAAGGGACCTTGAAAGATTGAGTCCAGCCCCCTGCCTTCACTAGCAGGACCAATTTTTGCCCCAGATCCCTAAGTGGCCTCCTCAAGGATTGAACTCACAACCACTGAGCTATCCCTCCCCCCTGATGTTGGTGCTATTGATGCAAGGAGAGAGATTGTCCCAGACACAGGCAGCTTCTGACCCCATCATAGGGGGTGGGCTGTGGGGAGGGGGAATGGGACATGGGTATTTCCCCTCTGGGGTCTCCTAGCAGGGGAAACGTCAGAAGATTAGAACTGGTCTATTGAGCGCAGACGTTTGTTTTCTGTCTCTCGGTTCCTCAAACGCCTCCCAGGTCCCGGGTCACTGAGGATTCCCTAGTGATAAGAGCTGGGGCAGCGGGTCTCAGGAAAGGCAGCTGGATTCCAGGGGCCGCTGACTCCAGCCTTCGATTGAAGAGCTGAGATGCAGCTGAATCTGGGTTGGGGCTCAGGGGTTGTTTATACAGGGATCCCTCGCACTGTTCTGAGCTGCAGAGGTGTCTGGGAAAAACCTATAACTAAAGGAAATGCAGCGCCCCCTAGATGGATGCATAGAGGCCAGCCCTGATGGCTGGGCCCTCCCAAGTCTCCCATCCTGGCCCGGTCTGCCCCAGGCCAGTGGCACATCAGCTCTGTGCCCCTGCATGTGGGCATCAGTGGCTGTGCTGGGAGCTTGGTTGCTTAGCGGATCTCATACAACAGGAAGTTTTCAGTCAGTGAGTTTGCTCCACCTCCGGCCGATCGGCCCCAGAGAGCAGGTGAGCGGGTGTGATGAAACAGGGATTTTTGTTTTGTTTTTTCAATGGTTGGTATGCAGAGGAGGTGGGATGCAGTTTCCCTGAGTGTTACTGGTTTAGCGAGGTGGTGGGTGAGGGAGTTTGTCATTACAGGGGGCCAGCGTATGGCCTGGAGAACAGATACCACAGTAACTGGTGACCTGGTGAGCGGGAGGCCCAGCTCGGGAGCCACAGGCGGTTCTGGCCAGTGGGAGAACAATGGGCTGTGGAGAGAGAACGTGTAGCCCTGAGGATTAATCTGTTGGTCTGTATAAAATGTCTTTTTGATAAAAGTGTGTAGGCTGCATAGATTAATAGAATTTGCAATAGCTTTAATGCAAGATACCTAGAAACTTCTAGACCAGACATCCTGGCCTATTTCCTTTGTGATGCTGAAAGCAACCTTTAAGACCCTTACTCAGAAAAGTGATACTAGGAAACAAACCTACGCAAATTGTCTAGGGACTTTCTGAATATCTGCTAACCTTTCACCTAGTTAGGGTAAAAAGGAGGGTATTTTTGACCACAAATGTAACACATACACCCGCAGATGCGTCATTTAATACGTACACAAAGGTCAGCCTATGAAAACAGGTACCCTCACCTTTCCATGGGGGAAAGACAAATTTGGGCATAAAAGGAAGGATTTTTACCTATAAAAGGTGTGATAATCCACCATTAGGGCAGGCGATACATCTCTCTGTTTCCTGGTCGTCTCAACCTGCTTCGAAGCCTCCTTCTCCTACGAAAGCTGTCAATGCTAGTCGTAGTATTAATTCTTTTCAAAGTTGTGAGTATGAAATAATTCTTAATTTCTACTTCACCTCTAAGCATCTATGCTAAGAAGGGTTTAATTTACAACCAGTTTCTTTATAACTATACTTCCTCTAGCAGAGGTGTGAAATTCACTTTAGTACTCTTTGCTGCAGAGTGCATTTAGAACTGTATAATATCATATCATATCTCTTAAAGAACTGTGATATTTTATAACTTTGTAATCTCATACTGCTTTTAACATTTTACATTTACTTCTTGTTTCATTGATTTTAAATAAAAGGTCTTGTTTGACTAAACTTTGTCTCAGTGTAAATTCCTGTTAGACCCCAATCTCCTTGTATTAAATTCTGTGAAGCCTGATTCAAGACGAACTTTTATCTTCTGATCACACATATTGGCGAGCCATACCCATATTATTAATATCTATTAATTATTACTAACATTCTTAATTAATTAGAAAATTAATTAATAAATAAAACTAAATTAAGTGGATAAATTCCACTGTCCCTACTAACCCTCCCCAAATCAGGCAACAGACTGGCGAGCCAGCCAGGAGGAGATTTAAGGAGTGTGTGACAGGAATTTCAGGGAATTTCTTTGAACCGTAAGTAAATAGTTAATTTCAGTACAACTCTGAACTCTTATTCTTAAACCAGAGACAACTTCCTGTGATTATTGTTGCTGGCAGTATGCCCAGTATTTCCGTTTTGTATTGTGGTTAAGCAATCTTAAGGTCTTTACTTTCACTTTTGCCTAAAGGTTTTGTATTGATAACTGAATATTAAAGTAATATTGTTTTAAAGTGATAAGCGCGCACAGAAAGGGGTTTTTATATGTTGAAGAAGTTAATGAATGGTACCGAATAAAATAATAGCAGCCGCACCTGGATCCGGTGACCCACACTAGTGGTGGCGGGGAGTTAATAAAGCAAGGTATTCATAGCCGCCAGAAAGGCCGCAATCAGTCAGAACTTGAATAGTTCAAAGATACCTTATCTTAGTCCCATTAACTCTTCCGGACTGCACCTCTGATCCGTCTGCCTCAGTATTCCCCGATATTTGGCAGGTCCCGACAGAGGGGAAAGACCTCTCGATCTGCTATAAGCCATCGAGAGAAGAGAGAAGAGAGTATCCCCTACTCCCTCTGTTTACTTGGGACTTTTATGATACAGTGTTTAAACCGGTGTACAAGGGGTATTATCCTGTTGTTTCTGTGAAGGGACGCCTTCTATATCAGAGTAAATCAACAGAAGATTGATTCTAGTGAATATACTAGACAATACTAGATTCTAGTGAATATACTAGGAAAAGAAAGAGATGAATTCTCTATTTCGTAGTAAGAGTGTTAAAAGTGAAGATAGGACAGGAGTGGAGTGTGTTGGAATTTCTAGCAGTTTAGCTTTGGAAAACTTTGCTAGGAAATATATTCAGGAACATGGTGGAGGTTTGGAGCAGCTGAGAAATAGTAGAATGATTTCTGAGCAGAGAAACCCATGGGGTTTTGTGAGTAATGTATTTGAGGATGAAACAGAGCAGAAAAAGAAAAGAGCTAAGGTGGTGAAGGGAATAGCTGTTGAATGCTTGCTTGTAGCTTGTAGTTCATTGGGAAAGAAATTGGATAAAAAGATGGAGTTACTCAGGGAAGTTCAGCAGATGCTGGTAGCCTATAGAGTAGACCGTGGTCGGCTGTTGGAAAAGATTAAAGAACTAGAAAAGGGAGAAAATAGAGCAGAGGAAGTTGAAGAATTGATTCCCATTCCTATTGGTATGGTGGAACCAACAGAGGTAGAAAATCTTATTGGACCAGTGACTAGAAGTAAAACAAGAGAATTAGCTGAAGCAGACACAGTACCTTCAGAAGCGAATCTTGAATCTGTAGAGTCAGAAGAGGAAATTGGCAGTGCAGAGAAAACTGACAGTCTGCCGATAAGAGACGGAAGTTCTGAAGTGACAGTTCAGGAGGCGGAGACAAGTGTCACAGTCAGTGAAGCAGTTAGTGACACAAACAGAGAAGCAGAGAAAGAGGAAAAGATCTCTACTTCTGTAGAGACAGCTTCTGTGAGTGAAGAAGCGATACCTTTAGAATCGGTCATTGTTCAAGGGTTAGAAGAGGCTGTATCACAGGTAACACAGGTAGCTAATGCATGTGATGTAGTGATCTCTAAGTTACAAAGAGAGCTACAACAACAAGCAGGGAATAGGATTCCTGCTCCTCCACCCAATGTTACATTAGCACCATATAGAGTAGAAAATCCAGTCCCTTTGGGTGGACATTTATTGGCATTTGGGCAATCAACATTGCCTAGACCCCAGGAATTTCGTGGGTCCTCTACACCCCCGTGGTATATGCTGGTATCACCTAGTGTATCAGTAGAACGCCCTACCACGCCAGACTTTAGTGGACTAAGGGATGTCCTACGTCAGTGTGGAGACACTTTGAATGTAACCCATAGACATTTCATGGAAAATTATCCTAGATACCCAGGATTATCTCCAGTGGAAAGTTTTGATGGTTCAGATGAGGAAAATGTGAATCCAGGTAGAAGGAGGCAAGGAATAGAAATTGTAGATTTAAGCTCAGATGAAAGCTCAGATGAAAGCTCAGATTCAGATCCAGAAGAAGGAACTGCAGGTTCCAATTCTGATTGTCCTGTAGCAGTTGTTACAGATATTAAAACCTTAGACCTGGTAGCTAAGCAAGTAGGAATGATGGAGGATTCTTCAGTTGCTATGCATGCACAACGTGTGCAGGAGACAGCAAAAGTGTTTGGCTTACCAAGGGAAGATTGGGTTAAAATCTTACAACTCACAGTGAATCGAGCATTGTGGAGTACTTTGCCACTTAAGTTTAGGGTAGGAGAGAAAGTTTTCAAGAGACAGTAGCCCTATTGGAACATAACCAGCACCCAGGGCAAGCTGGGTAGCAATTCTGTCTAACCTAAAGCAGAAACCTAATGAAACTCCACATCAGTTTCATTTATGTTAAGTGCAGCTTGGAGTCATATCAAAGAGGAAACAGATGAACTGCCATACATCAGTTTGCTAGTTAATAATTCTCTTCCTCAGTTAAGAGAAATGGTTAATATGCATATCACTGATGAAATTTCTTTAAAAAGAACATTAGCCTTACTGGCTAAAGCACATGCACAGGGAGGCTCTAAATTAGGTCGGCGTGGAGCCCCGGTTGCAGTACTTCAGGAACCACAAACTAATCCTACGGTGAGGATTGAGGGACCTCAACCTCAGCCAGGATTGGGACGAGGAGTTCCTAAATTCCCTAAGTATCAACGTTGGCAAAATGATCCTAACCCACGTAATAACCCTGGACCTTCGAGTGGCCAGGCCCTCGACAGGGTTATGCGTTTGGATCCTATGCAGGAGCCCGGATCGTGTTCCTTTCTTTTCAGATGCTGCACAGAACAGTTCACGTCTGCAGAGACCCAAATCACCGCCTTTGCACAAAACTGAGGACTCAGTTGTGAAAATGTTTAAAACAGTGCAACAGACGCTTGAGGCTCAACGACGGGCTATCCGAGAACTTCATGCCCGTGTGAATGAGCTGATGATGATGGAAGGCCAAGGCTCAGCAACCTTGAACCGTCCAGTGGCCTCCGTCGATCCATCCCCTTTTCCCCAGTGGACAGCCACTCCTCCAGAATTGGCTGCCTCTGAGGAGATAGAGGAGGAACCCCTTGATTATCTGACAGCATATGCTGCATGACTACAAACAACCCCGAGTGTAGTCATAACCCCTGTAGGCAGAGATACAAGTGGAAGACCCACAATATCTGCAGTGATAGAGGGACTAGACAGGAATCTCATTATAGATACTGGAGCAGCAATCAGTATTCTCCATGTCGAGGATCCTAGATCCTCTCCTCTATCATCAGGATGTACCAAGACACTTGCAACCTTTGCAAGTAATCAGGTTACTACCACACTTTCTACACCCCTTGAAGTACAAATAGGTCACCTAAGAAAGAATCATACTTTTGCATTAATGAAGTTAGCAGACCCAAATAATTCCTTATTGGGAACTGATTTCTTATACAAACAGGGATGTGTTCTTGATTTGTGTAACCAATTATTGTGTCTTTCAGTAGAACAGGAAAAGGATGACTCTCCAGTAGTCATACCTGAGTGTGGCATGGTATCTCCAGTGGAGAACTCTGAACCTGAAGGGTATGATTTGGACAAAATAGTGGCTAAACATGCAGACCAACCTGAGTTACAGGCATTACTGTACAAACATGCAGATGCCTTTGCTAAACACAAACATGACTGTGGATGCATGGCCGTCACTATTGTTGTGGAAGGAGGAGAAATTTCAGCCCAAAAACAGTATCCTTACCCAGAACAAGCAAATCCATACATAGAAAAGACTATTAAATCCTTGCTGACACAGGGAGTACTACGAAAATGTACTTCCACTGCAAATTCACCTATTTGGCCTGTTAAGAAACCGGATGGTTCGTGGCGTCTCACAATAGATTACAGACGCCTAAACCAAGTCACACCAACTTGTGCCCTCACAGTGGCCAAAATGCCAGATCTAATCAAATCCTTTGATCCAGAGGCTGTATGGTTTACTGTATTAGATATCAGTAACAGCTTTTGGACATTACCATTGGCACACATTTCACAGTACCGTTTTGCATTTAGTTTTCAGGGAGTGCAATATTCTTGGACACGTTTGCCCCAGGGATATAAAAACTCTCCAGCTTTATTCCATGCACAAATGAGACGGATACTGTCACCATTTTCTAAACCAAATGTTCTATTTCAATATGTAGATGATCTGTGTTTAGCAACACAGACGAAAGAGGAGCATTTAGAAAGACTTGACGAGCTCCTGCAAATTCTAAAAGAAGCAGGATTAAAGTGCAATCCAGCCAAGGCTCAGCTAATGGCTAATTGTGTCTCTTTCTTGGGCCTCACCCTGACAAAATGGGGTAGAACCCCAGCGTAACAGAAGGTGGATGCAATCCAAACATTGCCTTTACCACAGGAACCTACGGCTTTAAGAGCTTTCCTAGGTTTAACTGGGTACCACAGGGATTTCATCCCTAATTTTGCTTCTATTGCAGGTCCTTTGTACCAACTTCTAAAGAAAGGTGTACAGTGGAAATGGTCTGAGCAACACACGGAGGCAGTCTCCCAACTAAAACAGGCCATTATCAAGGCTCCGGTGTTGATCACACCAAATCCTGAAATACCCTATCATCTGGAGGTAGCGGTGAGTGTTAATGCGTTGGCGGCTGTGGCCTCACAAGAAAGGCATGGGAAAATCAGACCTGTGGCCTATGCCTCACGTTTAATGTCATCAATTGAACTCAAATATGACAATTGTGAAAAGTATCTATTGGCAACCAGTTGGGCCATACAACACTTTTCTTTTCTAATTAGCCTCAGCCCGATCATATTACACTCATCGCACACTCCTCTTCAGTTTTTACTGTCCAACAGGGTAAAAGATGGGCAAGTTTCAAATGCTCGCCTTGCTCACTGGGCATTATTACTGCAAGGAAAAGATATTGCAGTCAAACCTATTAGGACACCATCCTTGTTACCAACAGCTCTATTGTATCAGGGAGAGCCACACAAGTGTCCCAACTTTGATCAATTGGATCTAAGGGGGGAGGAAAAACAAAAGCTCTTTCAACCTTTAATCCAGGAGACAGATCCCATTAATAGGTATAAATTCTTTGTTGATGGTTCTAGTTATTACCATCAAGGCAAACCCTATACTGGGTTCGGAATCTATGCAGTTCCCCCTGAGGGGAAAGGAGAGCCTTGGGAAAAGGCATATTCATGCACTCCACATTCGGCTCAATATGCAGAATTAGCTGCAGTGGCTTGTGTGTTGGAGTACTGTGTGCAGTTCTCCATCACCACCACATACCAAGATATCTGTCTGTTTTCAGACTCTGCATGGGTATGCAATTCTCTCACAGAGTTCCTACCATATTGGGAAACAAATGGTTTTACATCTTCTGATGGCACACCTATTAGGTATGCATCACTAATGAGATACATCCATTGGTTAACAGTAATAGTTACTGTTTCGGAGCGGCCAATCAAAATAAAAAAAGTAAAAGCTCACTGGAAATTAGACCCTTATGCTATGGAAAATGAGAAAGCTGATAAATTGGCCCGTGAAGGAGCCCGATCAGGAGAATTTTGGGAAAGTAAGGATCAGGAGTATTCTGTTATTACCCCTAATCCTAAATGTCCTATAGCTGCAACTAAATTGGTACAACCCAATATACCAGATCTAAAAGACATGCAAAAATTGGATAAGGACATAATAAAAGTAATTTTAGAGCTTTCCAAAATAGACAAAGAGGGATCACTAACAATAGACCCTTTGTACAAACGACATGAACAGCAGTTACAAGTCGTAGATGGAGTTCTCATGTATACAGGAGGTCCTTTCCCTGTGTGGGTAGTTCCAGCTCACCTACGAAGGGAAATGATGTACATGGTCCATGACACTCCTACAGGAGGACATCAGGGAGTGGACAAAACTGTCCAACGTCTTGCATCTGTAGGGTGGTGGCCACTTCTTAGGATGGATGTGCAACAATATTGTGAAAATTGTCTGGCATGTGCCCAAGCTAATCCTACTCCATCCAAAAGAAATGCGCCACTAAGATCCCAGGTGTATGAAGGTCCGTGGATGGCTTTGCAGATTGACTTTGTAGGTCCTTTGCCAAGGACCCAAAGAGGTAACCAATATTTGTTGGTGATTATCGATCCTTTCTCAAAGTGGATAGAGGCATTTCCTCTTAAAGCCAATACTGCAAAAGCCACTGCCAGGATCTTGGTAGAACAAGTCTTCTCTCGCTGGGGGATCCCTGCGAAGGTAGAATCAGACCAGGGATCACATTTTACAGGACAGTTCTTTAGGGATTGTCTTAAATTGATGGGAGTCCCGCAGAGGCTACACATCCCATACAGACCACAGTCATCTGGGATGGTGGAACGAACCAATCGGACTATAAAAGTGATGTTGAGGAAACTGGTTGATGCCAATGGACGTAACTGGGACACCCTCATGCCTTTAATTTTAATGGCATTGAGGGCAACACCGGCTGCATCTACTGATAAAACACCTTTTGAAGTGATGACAGGCCAAACAATGAGATTACCAGAACATTTAATTTGGCAAGCTAGTGGCACTCAATTAGAGGGAATAAAAATGGATACCTACCTGCAAAATCTGCAAAAACATTTAAATCACATTCACTTGCAGGTAGCTGCTAAATTGGGAAAATCCAGACGTAAGGCAAAGGCTTACTTTGACAAAAACCAGAGAGAGAATACTTGGGAGGTAGGAGATCAAGTAATGTTATTGTCATATAAGTCACCAGAACATGGGTTATGTAATCGATGGATTGGACCTTTCCAAATCATTGATAAACTCAGTTCAGCAGTATATAAGATCAGAATAACAGGAGGAAAGCATAATAGAGACAAGATTTATCATGCTAACCAGTTAAAGCTGTATCGATCGTCCAGGTCGCAGGAGCAACTTCCTCCTCAGGACTTAAGTGATCAGACGAAATCGCAACAACTGGAGCCCAGCAGTTTGCAACCATGAAATTGACATTGACATTTTTGACTTATTACACCCTTATTGTTGCTCTAAGGGTAGGACTATGCCAAAATATTAAGTCTGAAACCGAACTATTGCAACCCCAGGAAACCAGACGACCGGATCGTACTCCGTTGTCTGAGCCCAAGCAACAGAACATACCAACAAAGAAGGAACGGACTATTATACTTAATCCAGAACTGGTCAACAACCCGATTCAACAGGTTAAGGGAATTCGGGGGGAGGATGTTACTTTTGAATATCAATTAGTAGAAGTAACTGCACTACCCTCTAGTGGTTGGAAAAAGATGTGTTAATTGCTTTTAAAGTTAATTGCTTTAAACAATGATCAGAAAAGAGATCAGCATTTGGGGAAAGAAATTATATGTTCTGCATATGGGGAATATGTTGTAAGCACAATTACTGATGCATTGCGATCCTTAAAATTAGGAGAAGTCCCTGACTTAATTAAGGATGAACAATTAATGAGTTGGTATTGTCCTAAATGTTTTCAAAAGCTGGAAAAGGAAAGATCCACTTGTTTGGATGCATGCCAGCATTTGTCAGTGGGTGCTATGAGAGAGATAGGATCTGTGACACCTCACCCCAACCGAGACAGTTGTTCTCTTACAAAAGATTGTATGATGGCACGGTCTTTGTATGTCTCATTCACGGTCTCGTTACCAGTGTTTGACCCAGACAGAGATGTGTACAGGCAATTGGCTGCTATCCATTCTATAGGTCACCTCGAAGATGACATCTACAGGGAACGCGTTAATGCACCTCCCCTGGTAGTCTATCACACTCCAACTCAGACTTGGAAGGTACCACAGATGGCCTGTTGTTCTGAAAAGGGACCCCAGTATATCTGTAGGTGTAATGTGTTTGAAACAGACACTGTTTTGTGTGGACTACAGGGAGAGAAAGCACAGAATTCATCATCGTCATGCCTGGTGAGGCTGACCACATGGAAGACTCCGATGGAGAGGGTGACCTATGCTGGAAGGAACCAATTTTGCGTGGTTACCAATCAAAAGAGGTACCAGTATGGTCCCTTGGAGTGTCCTGTCACAGAGCCAAATTTCTGTTTTACCCCCCAGAGCAACCCACGGTAATAGGAAATCAAGTTATTTCCCCTATTCCTATTTTTGAGAACATTACCATTATTCAGTCTAACCCTGATTACCAGAATTTAACTATTCAAAGTATACCTACTTTTCTGGCTTATATTCCACCATTAGGGTTGCAACTGAAATCCTTAATGACTCGTAAAGAGACTCACCTCATTCAAATTACTAACAATATGGATGAAGCCCAACAAGTTATTACCCAATTAATGAATGAAGGGAATGAGTCTGCAACAACTTCTAAAGAAAATTTTGGATTAGAAGTATGGATAATTATCCAAGGAATTGGGATTGTGAATAATTTCCTTATGTTAGGTTATATGCTGTATAAACGCAACAAACCCAAGCCAAAAACTAGGCAGAGACCTGGACAGACACCCAGACAATCCCCTAAACAAATGCACAGACGAGCACCATCTGGGGATAAAGATGAATATATATACATGGTGCCCATTCCTGATACATACCAAAATTTGCCCAGGTATGAAACTAAAAAGGGCCCCACAGATATTAAGTCCTAGGTGACGGGGTTTCTTTATGTAAACCACCCCGTCAAAGGGGGGCGTGTAGCCCTGAGGATTAATCTGTTGGTCTGTATAAAATGTCTTTTTGATAAAAGTGTGTAGGCTGCATAGATTAATAGAATTTGCAATAGCTTTAATGCAAGATACCTAGAAACTTCTAGACCAGACATCCTGGCCTATTTCCTTTGTGATGCTGAAAGCAACCTTTAAGACCCTTACTCAGAAAAGTGATACTAGGAAACAAACCTACGCAAATTGTCTAGGGACTTTCTGAATATCTGCTAACCTTTCACCTAGTTAGGGTAAAAAGGAGGGTATTTTTGACCACAAATGTAACACATACACCCGCAGATGCGTCATTTAATACGTACACAAAGGTCAGCCTATGAAAACAGGTACCCTCACCTTTCCATGGGGGAAAGACAAATTTGGGCATAAAAGGAAGGATTTTTACCTATAAAAGGTGTGATAATCCACCATTAGGGCAGGCGATACATCTCTCTGTTTCCTGGTCGTCTCAACCTGCTTCGAAGCCTCCTTCTCCTACGAAAGCTGTCAATGCTAGTCGTAGTATTAATTCTTTTCAAAGTTGTGAGTATGAAATAATTCTTAATTTCTACTTCACCTCTAAGCATCTATGCTAAGAAGGGTTTAATTTACAACCAGTTTCTTTATAACTATACTTCCTCTAGCAGAGGTGTGAAATTCACTTTAGTACTCTTTGCTGCAGAGTGCATTTAGAACTGTATAATATCATATCATATCTCTTAAAGAACTGTGATATTTTATAACTTTGTAATCTCATACTGCTTTTAACATTTTACATTTACTTCTTGTTTCATTGATTTTAAATAAAAGGTCTTGTTTGACTAAACTTTGTCTCAGTGTAAATTCCTGTTAGACCCCAATCTCCTTGTATTAAATTCTGTGAAGCCTGATTCAAGACGAACTTTTATCTTCTGATCACACATATTGGCGAGCCATACCCATATTATTAATATCTATTAATTATTACTAACATTCTTAATTAATTAGAAAATTAATTAATAAATAAAACTAAATTAAGTGGATAAATTCCACTGTCCCTACTAACCCTCCCCAAATCAGGCAACAAACCGCAGTGACCTGACCAGCCGGTTCCAGTCAGAGGGGACACAAAGGACAGATAGATTCATGGACTCATAGGCTTTAAGGTCAGAAGGGACCATTATGATCATCTAGTCTGACCTCCTGCACAACGCAGGCCACATAATCTCACTCCCCCACTCCTGTATCAAACTCCTAACCTCCGTCTGAGTTATTGAAGTCCTCAAATCATGATTTAAAGACTTAGGCCTGGTCTACACTACGACTTCAAGTTGAATTTAGCAGCATTACCTCGATTTAAGCCTGGACCCGTCCACACGACGAAGCCCTTTTTTTCAACTTAAAGGGCTCTTTAAATCGATTTCTTTACTCCACCTCCGACGAGGGGATTAGCGCTGAAATCGGCCTTGCCGGGTCGAATTTGGGGTAGTGTGGATGCAATTCGACGGTATTGGCCTCCGGGAGCTATCCCAGAGTGCTCCATTGTGACCGCTCTGGACAGCGCTCTCAATTCAGATGCACTGGCCAGGTAGACAGGAAAAGGCCTGCAAACTTTTGAAGCTCATTTCCTGTTTGGCCAGCGTGGCAAGGTGCAGGTGAGTGCAGATCTCATCAGCAGAGGTAACCAAGATGGAGTCCCAGGATGGCAAAGGAGCTCCGGCATGGAGCGAACGGGAGGGACGGGATCTGCTCGCCATATGGGGAGACGCATCCGTGCTAGCTGAACTCCGTTGCAGTAAATGAAATGCCAAAACATTAGAAAAAGTCTCAAAGGGCATGAAGGACAGAGGCCATAACAGGGATGCACAGCAGTGCAGCTTGAAAATTAAGTAGCTAAGACAAGCCTACCATGCAACCAGAGAGGCAAACAGCCGCTCCGGATCAGATCCCTGAACATGCCGCTTCTACGCTGAGCTGCATGCCATGCTAGCGGGTGCAGCCACCAGTACCCCAACCCTGTGTTTTTACTCTCTCAATGGAGAATCACACAACAAGGAAGTGGGTTTTGGGGACGAGGAAGATGATGCTGAAGAGATTGAAGATAGCTCGCAGCAAGGAAGTGGAGAAACCTGTTTCCCCAACAGCCAAGATATGTTTCTCACCCTGGACCTGGAGCCAGTACCCCCGAACCCACCCGAGGCGTGCTCCCGGACCCAGCAGGCGGAGAAGGGTACCTTTGTAAATATTACACATGGTTTAAAGGCAAGCGTGTTTAATGATTAATCTAGCCATTGTCGTCTCCTGGGTGCTCAGCAGAAGGAGTCTGCCCAGGCACCTATAACTGACCTCACCAATGTCAGTTAAAAAAGCACCCAGGAATACGATGACGACGGCTACCAGTTGTAATGCACCATCTGCTGCCAAAAGGCAAGGAGCTGCTGCTGTGTAGGAATGCTGTCCCACGTCTGCCAGCACCCAGGAGACGTATGGTGATGGTGAGCTGTGCGGGCTCCATGCTTCCCGTGGTCTGACGTCTGCACAGGTAACCCAGGAAAAAAGGTGCAAAATGATTGTCTGCCATTGCTTTCATGGAGGGAGGGAAGGAGATGGGGGCCTGATAACATTTACCCAGAACCACCCGCAACACTGTTTTTGCCCATTAGGCAATGGGATCTGAACCCAGAGTCCCAATGGACAGCGGCAACTGTGGGAACTGTGGGATAGCTACCCACAGCTACCCACAGTGCAACGCTCGGGAAGTCAACGCGAGCCTCGGTACTGTGGACGCAGTCCGCCGACTTAATATACTTAAAGTATTTTGTGTGGGGACACACACAGTCAACTGTCTAAAAATGATTTTTTAAAAACCCACTTCTATAAATTCAACCTCATTTCGTAGCATAGACATGCCATAAAAGTTCAGAGAATCCTCCAGCAAGTGACCCGTGCCCAATGCTACAGAGGAAGGTGAAAACCCCCCAGCGCCTCTGCCAATCTGCCCTGGAGGAAAATTCCTTACTGACCCCAGATATGGTGATCAGCTAAACCCTGAGCATGTGGGCAAGACTCACCAGCCAGCACCCAGGAAAGAATTCTCTGTAGTAACTCAGATCCCACCCCAGCTAACATCCCATCACAGACCATTGGCCATACTTACCACTAATAGTCAAAGATCAATTAATTGCCAAAATTAGGTTATTCCATCATACCATCCCCTCCATAAACTTATCAAGCTTAGTCTTGAAGCCAGATATGTCGTTTGCCCCACTGCTCCCCTTGGAAGACTGTTCCAGAACTTCACTCCTTTGATGGTTAGAAACCTTCATCTAATTTCAAGTCTAAACTTCCTGATGGCCAGGTTATATCCATTTGTTGTTGTATCCACATTGGGCCACATTAAATTATTCCTCTCTCTCCCTGGTATTTATCCCTCTGATATATTTAGAGAGAGCAATCGTATCTCCCCTCAGCCTTCTTTTGGTTAGGCTAAACAAGCCAAGCTCTTTGAGTCTCCTTTCATAAGACAGGTTTTCCATACCTCGGATCATCCTAGTAACCCTTCTCTGAACCTGTTCCAGTTTGAATTCATCCTTCTTAAACATGGGAGACCAGCAATGCAGACAGTATTCCAGATGAGGTCTCACCAGTGCCTTGTATAATGGTACTAACACTTATCACTACTGGAAATACCTCACCTGATGCATCCCAAGACCACATTGGCTTTTTTCACGGCCATATCACATTGGCGACTCATAGTCATCCTGTGATCAACCAGTACTGCAAGATCCTTCTCCTCCTTTGGTAATTCCAACTCATGAGTCCCCATCTTATAACACACATTCTTGTTATTAATCCCTAAATGCATGTCCTTGTACTTTTCACTATTAAATTTCATCCTATTACTATTACTCCAGTTTACAAGGTCATCCAGATCTTCCTCTATGATATCCCGGTCCTTCTCTGTGTTAGCAATACATCCCAGCTTTGTGTCATCCGCAAACTTTATTAGCACATTCCCACTTTTTCTGCCAAGGTCAGTAAGAAAAAGATTAAATAAGATTGGTCTCAAAACCAATCCCTGAGGAACTCCACTAATAACCTCCCTTCAGCTTGACAGTTCACCTTTCAGTATGACCCGTTGTAGTCTCCCGTTTAACCAGTTCCTTAGTCACCTTTCAATTTCATATTGATCCCCATCTTTTCCAATTTAACTAATAATAATGCCATTTGTTATTGGAACTCATTTGCAAAACTTTTCTTAACATTACATGAATATATTGACTCATACTATAGAATTAGAATTTATAATCCCCATTCCATGATGAGATATTCTGGTGCTATAATGTATTTTAATTAAAATGATTTTTAGATAAAATGCCTTTTGAGGAAAAAATATAAAAAAATCCAATTAAAATAAAAACAATCCAATTTTTTTATTTTTTAAAAAATATTGATTTTTATCCACCCAGTTTTGTATTTTAAGCAAATACATAGGTGTGGGTGAGAAAGTTGGTGATGTTAAGTTTTGTAAAAAGTTTTTCACCTTAATCAGGCATGTGCAGCTCTCCTGACAATGCTGTAGTTGGAGCTACAGGGACACCTTCACCGGAACAGCCAAAGAACCAGGAATCTGCTTTGAGACCTGTAACAACACAGCACAGGAGTGCAGATGAAGCCTCAGGACAGTCCACACCTCCTATACGGCAAACCCAAGGACAAAAAAAAAGACTCTGCTAAAAAACAACCACACAAATACAACTCCAGTTCCTCAGCGGCCACCACCACACCAAGCCTGGAGAAAACTGTGACCGAAAACGCCCACATTCACACACCCGGAGCATGCACATTAGGGGTTGTGAATAAAAAACCAGGGACTGACAAACTATTCTTCCAACACCATAAGCTCCTTACAGCTCCTCCATATGCTTGTATTTCAGAAAAGGATGATGCTTCGTTCAGAATACTGGTGGATGCTGTGTCCTTGGGGGGGTCTAAAAGAAAGGAGGGCTGGAAACGACATTAAAAATGCAAAAGCTTTTGCTGGTGACTTTTGGAAAAATACTTCAATTTTTCCAAAGAAAGGCTCTGAGCAGATGTGACTAGTAGTGGAAAGGGGCCTGGGTAAAAGGGCACCCTCTAGGGTACGCGTCAGCTCAGCTGTAAGCAAAAGGGGGACAGTGCTTGGGGGATAAACAAATGGCTGCCAAAAAGTTCCAGGCCAGGATTGCTGTAAAAATTTTGAAAAAGGCTAAAGAAGAAATAAGGAGAAAAAAGACACAAAAAGAGATGCTCCCTAGTGGAGGCTCATCTGAAAATGGGGAGGCAGAATCTGACCTGCGGGGTGGTGGTAACTCTCACACAGAGTCTGATTTAGAAAATACCCCAGACAACTCTCTAGAGGGGTCCCCGTCTGCTCCTCATGATCCTCGCAGAGGCCCCTCGAAGTCTGACTCTCAAATAGCTTCTGACGTAGAAGATGACACTGATGGTCCCATAGAGGAGCCCCCAAGTAACCCTGAAAATGCAGAGGTGTATCTGGAGAGAGTGAGAAGTTGGCAACATGAATTACCTAGATTTGAGGGTTCGATGTATTGTGAGGAATTTTGTTTTGTCAATCTTGAGCGAATACATTCAGCTCAGCAGGTTGTTGAAGCCGTACCCAGGGGGAGACAGTAAGTTGTCAATGACGTTGATGGCTGGGTAGACCCTGATGATTATGTTCAGTGGTGGTGATATAATATCCATCGCCATCCGTAGGAAGTTTCACTTGGCACCACACAACATTTTGATTAAAAAACTAGAAGGATACAAAATTACTGTGTGTCACAGGCTCACAGATTGTGCCCACTCGTGGCCCCATATGGTCTGTGGGGGTGCCCCTTTCAGTGCGACAGCCCTTCTCGGGGGTCCACTCTCTCCCGGGGTCAGGCACCTCCACCTGCTGGAGCCGCAACTCTCTGAGCCTCAGCACGTCTGTCTCTCGCCATGGGCCCCCTCAGGGAGTCCCCTCGCTCTGGACTCCAGGGGCCTCCACCCCCCGAAGGGGTGGATGCCCCCTGTTCTCTAGCCCGGAGCGACTCTCCCCCAGCGTAACACAGGAGGGTTTATTGAGAGCTGAACCCAGTGCAGGAAACTCTCAGGGCCTCAGACCGGGCCTCCCTCAACACAGCACATCCCAGTCCCCCTGCAGCCAGGGGGGCTCTGCCTGCTCCCCCTCTCCAGCCCAGAGCCCCCCCGGTTCCCACCTGGGCCTCCGAAACCCCTTCCCCAAGCCCCGCCTCTGTCCATTGTCTTCTCTCCAGGTAAACAGGGTCGTAAACAGGATGGCCTGGGTATCCTCTCGTATCAGCCCTCCTCTGGCTGGAACCAGCTGGTCTGGTCACCGGGGTCCTCTCTTTCCAGCCCATTGTCCTTCCACTGGCCAGAACCAGCTGTGACTCCTGAGCTGCGTCTCCAGGTCACCAGGTCACCAGTCGCTGGGGTCTCCATCCTTCAGGCCATCAGCCGCGGTCCCAAGTTCCCTCTCCAGTCCTCTGTAATAACAAACTCCCTCTCCCCTCACCTCATTAAACCAGTAACACCCAGGGACACTGAGTCCCACTCCCTCTGCATGCAACCTACTGGAAAATACAGAAAAACCAAGAACCCCCCCCCCACACTTTGTCACACCGTGACCCAGATTTAAAACTGGCTAACTGTTAGTGAGAATGAGTCCTGTGAGTCCATGACAGCTGGATGCTGCCCAGACACAGCAAGAGACAGACCTTGCCCCAGCTGGGATCAGGGCTGTCAGGGTTCCCTCCCCATTCTGACCTCTGGGGTACAGATGAGGGGACCTGCATGAAAGACCCCTAAGCTCATTTCTACCAATTTGGGTTAAAAATTTCCCCAAGGCACAAATCCTTCCATGTCCTTGGACGGTATTGCTGCCACCACCAAGTGAGTTAGACAAAGATTCAGGAAAAGGACCACTTGGAGTTCCTGTTCCCCCAAAATATCCCCCCAAACCCCTTCACCCCCTTTCCTGGGAAGGCTTGGGAATAATATACCAACCAAATAGGTGAACATGGTGAGCACAGACCAGATCCTTGGGTTTTAGGACACTAAAAACCAATCAGGTTCTTAAAAGCAGAACTTTATTATAAAGAAAAAAGTAAAAGAAACACCTCTGTCAAATCAGGATGGGAGGTAATTGTACAGAGTAATAAGATTGAAAACACAGAGGATTCCCCTCTAGGCAAAACTGCAAAGTTACAAAAAACAGGAATAAACCTCCCTCTTAGCACAGGGAAAATTCACAAGCTAAAAAAAATAGATAATCTAAAGCGTTTCCTTGCCTTTACTTACAATTTTTGTAACCTGAGATGCTTATTTCAGGTAGGGGTTTAGGAGAGGTTTTTTCCTGCCCTGGTCCCTCTGCATCCCAAGGGAACACACAAACAGGTATCAGAGGGTAGCCGTGTTAGTCTGGATCTGTAAAAGCAGCAAAGAGTCCTGTGGCACCTTATAGACTAACAGACGTTTTGGAACATGAGCTTTCGTGGGTGAATACCCACTTCGTCGCATGCATCCGACGAAGTGGGTATTCACCCACGAAAGCTCATGCTCCAAAATGTCTGTTAGTCTATAAGGTGCCACAGGACTCTTTGCTGATTTTACATACAAACAAAACCTCCGCCCCTTGATTTGAAAGTATCTTCCTTCCCCATTGGTCCTTCTGATCAGGTGCAAACCAGGTTATTTGAGCTTCTTAAACCCTTAGAGGTAAAGAAGGGATTTTATCCTCCCGTTAGCTGTATGTTTATGACAAGGGCCCTATTGTGCCAGGTGCTGCTCATACGCAGCGAGAAACAGGCCCTGCCCCAGCTGGAATTGGGGCTGAGTTATGCCCGGCCCTGCCCAGAAACCAGCTGCAATCAGGGCCTTCCAGGGGAAAGCCAGATGTGAAAACTGATTCTTTACTCGACACAAATAAGTCTTAGTTGTTAGTGGCCCTTTGTTAAAAAAAGTAGCAGTGACAAAAATGACACATGAAAATCTATTTCAAGTTACAGCTTGTAAACAGGGAATTTTACAATCAGATGCTTTTGGCTTTGGAGTGAACAAGTTACCTTTAATATAACATTGTTATTAAGAAGTTATAATCATGTGGCACTGATTGACCTCGACAGAGACAAGGGTCCCGTTGTACCAGGCGTTGCTCAGACACAGCGGGAAACCATCCCTGCCCGTAAGAGTTTATAATGCAAGTAGCCCAGGGCACCATTATTATCCTGATTTTGGGGGGTACGGAAACTGAGACTAGACAGATGCAGCAACTGGACCAACATCACCCTACAGCATTTTTTAGCAATACAGAGGTTAGAACCCAGAGTACCTGGCCAGCAGCTTAGACACAAGCCCATCCCTCCACTCCCTCCAGCTGCTGCCCCTGAGAATGACCATCCTGTCCACCTATGAAACGAGTTGTTGAGGACTCAGGCAGGGTAGAAAAGAGATTCTCTGTGGCTGGGGGGGTGAGAGGCTCTTTCCCCCGGGGGCAGTGGGGTTTGGGAGGGGACAGGCTTTGGGACCCAGCTGCAGGGGACTCTGGGATACCTCCCCTCAATGCAGCGCTCCAGCATTTCCAAGGCCTAGTTGACTCCGCCCTGAGTCCAGGCCAGAGCAGGGATTTGCACCCAGGTTTCCCACGTCGCGGGTCTGGCCCTGGGCCGACCCCTTCCCCCTTCCCTCCACACTGTGATCCCCCTGCACTGGATGGGCTGGAGATGCCCAGCCTGGGCCCATGGCGAGAGGGGGCTATTTGCGCCGGACCTCGCAATATTCCGTGCCTGGGGCCCCTGAAGGCTCCCCCTCTTTGCGCTGCAGCTTGGAGAATTCGACGGAGGCGTAGTGCAGCTCTTCCGGCTTCCCGGGGCCTAGCGGGGCCTGTGCTGCTGCAGCCCCATCCTGGATGCCTTTGGTCCGGCGGGCGGCTGGAGTCTTGTGATGCTGAATGAGAAGCAAGGCAGAGACACCAGGCAGAGACTTGCATTCATCCTGATTGCATGGGCTTCCCCAGGCCTCGTTTCCCCCACCCTCAGTGCAAATGTGTTTCCGGCATTGGGCTTGCACTAGCAAGAGGCGTGGGATTGGTTTGTTTCACACTCTGCACGCATAAGCCAATCCTATACCAGAACCAGCTCGGTTAATGCATTCACTGCCTCACCGGCACAGGCCACATATTAGCAACATGTGTGTGGGTATATTCATTTCATGCACTACGAATGCAGGATTTCATCTCCTGCATCTCATCGCAGAACAGGTTCAGGAAAGGTATTTTCTGCATTTCAGGCACCGAGCACTTGGGGCAGCACTGGTTAAGTTAATGCATTATCTGCATTGCCTGCACTGGCCATACATTAGCAATATGCAAGGAGTTGTGTACATTGTATGCACTGTGAATGCATGATTTGATCCCATGCATGTTGTAGTTCCATAGACGATGCTGATGCGTTCATTGCATTTTCTGCAGGGTGCATATATTTGGAACAGACAAGGTGCACCCTGCATGCATTATCTGAGCATATGTCCCTAATACCATAGCAAGCAGCAGAAGAAATGTATTTCTTGCCCAGCTGGTGCATTCGGGAGATGCCCCAGGGATTGGCAGCATTTCAGTCCCAATCTAGTCCCGTGCACTTTGTGAGTGCACATGAATGCATTCGCTGCACGTCCTCTCCTCTGAGCAAGACCCGAGGGATGAGGTGCATTTTCTGCCTGCAGGAGCCGATCCCACACAGTTCAGGGAGCCCAAGCTGGTGGCAGGGGTGCATTTATTTCACCGGGCACACGTGTGCTGTCATATGCCCTGGTGAATGCCTGGCTTATATTCATGCATTGGTTATAGGGGTGGGAAGGAGAAGAAGTGGAGGGGGCAGAGACGGGTGGGGTTGGAAGGGCAGGTGGGCTTGGTCCCCCGTTCCCCCCAGGTACATACCATGGGGATGCTGGTGACGGTACTGTAGATCACGCTGGCCTCGTTGGCTGTCTCCCCGACCTCGGGGCTGGGGGGCGCCGGCGCATGACAGATGCATGAGCCTGGGAGGAGGGGCGTAGACTAGCCCATGGGGAGGGAGAAAGGGGGGACACCGGTGTGGGAGGCTAGAGTGCAGGGGACTGGGATAGGTCAGGGGAGGGGAGATCTTACTGGGGGCGGGAGGGGCAGTTGGGGGTCAGTGCGGGAGGACTCAGACTTACTTGATCACATAGAGCCCAAGAAGGAGTAAGCCAATGAGGACCACCAGCCCACAGGCCGTCCCAATGATCACCAGCTTGACAGTCTTCTCGGAACCTGCAAAAACACAGAGCATGGGGCATGGCTGGAAGAGAATCCAGGAATCCTGGCTCCCAGCCCAACCCATTCCCGTCCCAGAGACAAAGGTCTGCACGGGGCAGAGTTCAAAGTGCAGGGTGGCGTAGCTCCCATGAGGGTTGGAGCCAAGGGAGAAGTTCCAGAGGCCCCTGTCCCCACACCCAGTCCAGGTCAGGGCAGAATCACAGAATCTCAGGGTTGGAAGGGACCTCAGGAGGTATCTAGTCCAACCCCCTGCTCAAAGCAGGACCAAACCCAACTAAATCATCCCAGCCAGGACTTTGTCAAGCCTGACCTTAAGAACCTCTAAGAAAGGAGATTCCACCACCTCCCTAGGGAACCCATTCCAGTGCTTCATCACTCTCCTAGTGAAAAACCTAAGCCTCCCCCACTGCAACTTGAGAGCATTATGCCTTGTTCTGTCATCTGGTACCATTGAGAACAGTCTAGATCCATCCTCTTTGGAACCCCCTTTCAGGTAGTTGAAAGCAGCTATCAATTCCCCCCTCACTCTTCTCTTCTGCAGGCTAAACAATCCCAGTTCCCTCAGCCTCTCCTCATAAGTCATGTGCTCCAGCCCCCTAATCATTTTTGTTGCCCTCCCCTGAGCTCTTTCCAATTTTATACATCCTTCTTGTAGTGTGGGGCCCAAAACTGGACACAGGACTCCAGATAAGGCCTCACCAATGTCGAATAGAGGGGAACGATCACATCTTTCAATTTACTTATACAGCCCAAAATGCCGTTAGCCTTCCTGACAACAAGGAAACACTGTTGACTCATATCCAGCTTCTCATCCACCGTAACCCCTAGGTCCTTTTCTGCAGAACTGCTGCCCAGCCATTTGGTCCCTAGTCTATAGCAGTGAATGGGATTCTTCCGTCCTAAGTGCAGGACTCTTCAATTGTCCTTGTTGAACCTCATCAGGTTTCTTTTCGCCCAATCCTCTAATTTGTCTAGGTCCCTCTGTATCCTATCCCTACCCTCCAGCATATCTACCACGCCTCCCAGTTTAGTGTCATCTGCAAACTTGCTGAGGGTGCAGTCCACGCCATCCTCCACATCACTAATGAAGATATTGAACAAAACCGGCCCCAGGACCAACCAGGGCTACCCAGAGGATTCAGGGGGCCTGGGGTCTTCAGTGGCAGGGAGCCCCCACTGCTGAAATTCTGCTGAAGACCCAGCACTTCGGTGGCAGGTCCCAGGGCAGAAGGACACCCCCACAACCGAATTGCCGACGACGATCCAGAGCGGAAGATGCTCCGGAGCCCCGGGCCCCGTGAGAGTTTTCTGAGGCCCCCGGAGCGAGTGAAGGACACTGCTGCAGAGCCCCCAAAAAACTTTCGTGGGGGCCCCTGTGGGGCCTGGGGCAAATTGCTCCTCTTCCCCCCCCCGGGCGGCCCTGGGACCAACCCTTGGGGTACTCCGCTTGATACCAGTTACCAACTAGACATGGAGACGTTGATCACTACCCGTTGAGCCCGATGATCTAGCCAGCTTTCTTTCCACCTTACAGTCCATTCATCCAGCCCATACTTCTTTAACTTGCCGGCAAGAATACTGTGGGAGACCATATCAAAAGCTTTGTTAAAGTCAAGGAATAACACATCCACTGCTTTTCCCTCATCCACAGACCCAGTTATCTCCTCATAGAAGGCAATTAGGTTAGTCAGGCATGACTTGCCCTTGGTGAATCCATGCTGACTGTTCCTGATCACTTTCCTCTCCTAGAAGTGCTTCAGAATTGGTTCCTTGAGGACCTGCTCCATGATTTTTCCAGGGACTGAGGTGAGGTTGACTGGCCTGTAGTTGACTGGCCTGTAGTTCCCCGGATCCTCCTTCTTCCCTTTTTTGAAGATGGGCTACTACATTAGCCTTTTTCCTGTCATCCGGAACCTCCCCCGATGGCCATGAGTTTTCAAAGATAATGGCCAATGGCTCTGCAATCACATCTGCCAACTCCTTTAGTACCCTCGGATGCAGCGCATCCGGCCCGATGGACTTGTGCTCATCCAGCTTTTCTAAATAGCTTTTCCCACTTCTTTCTCCACAGAGGGCTGGTCACCTCCTCCCCATACTGTGCTGCCCAGTGCAGCTGTCTGGGAGCTGACCTTGTTCGGGAATACTGAGGCAAAAAAAGCATTGAGTACATTAGCTTTTTCCACATCCTCTGTCTCTAGGTTGCCTCCCTCATTCAGTAAGGGGCCCACCCTTTCCTTGATTTTCTTCTTGTTGCTTACATATCTGAAGAAACCCTTCTTGTTACTCTTAACATCTCTTGTAGCTGCAATTCCAAGTGTGATTTGCCCTTCCTGATTTCACTCTTGCAGCCTGAGCAATATTTTTATACTCCTCCGTGGTCATTTGTCCAATCTTCCACTTCTTGTAAGCTTCTTTTTTGCGTTTAAGATCAGCAAGGATTTCACTGTTAAGCCAAGCTGGTCACCTGCCATATTTACTATTCTTTCTACACATCGAGATGTTTTGTTCCTGCAACCTCCATAAGGATTCTTTAAAATACAGCCAGCTCTCCTGGACTCATTTCCCCGCCATGTTATTCTCCCAGGGGATCCTGCCCATCAGTTCCCCGAGGGAATCACTCTGCTTTTCTGAAGTCCAGGGTCTGTATTCTGCTGCTCTCCTTTCTTCCTTGTGTCAGGATCCTGAACTCGACCATCTCATGGTCACTGCCTCCCAGGTTCCCATCCACTTTTGCTTCCCATACTAATTCTTCCCGGTTCGTGAGCAGCAGGTCTAGAAGAGCTCTGCCCCTAGTTGTTTCCTCCTGCACTTGCACCAGGAAATTGTCCCCTCCACTTTTCTGACAGTCTCGTCCCCCTGGGCCCACGAGCTGAACTGCAGGGCCCCAGTGAGCCAATAACAGCCAGGGGCTCCCCGTCCACCTGCCACTGGAGCCGGGAGGTGGGAGTGCAGGGAGCAGCTGCAGCTGATGCTGAGCCACTGGCACTGGCAGGACGAGTTCAGCCCAGTTCCCAGCCGGGGGCTGTCTGAGGAGAGCAGGAGACACAGCGACAACAGTCAGAGAGAGAAACCCAGTGGCTTGGAGTTGCCTGGGTTAACCCCACTCACACTCGACAAGCAACTGGAACATCCCCTGGGCAGAGCTCTCCTCGTTCTGGGCCCAGCACCCGTACAGCCCCCTGTCCTCAGCTATCACTTGGGCAGCTCCAGTCCCAGCTGAATCACCCCCATGGGGGGGGGGCACCCGCAATGGATCGGCCCCCCCATCACCCAGCCCAGTGCAGCAGGGGGGTTGCTGGCGACAGAGTAGAGGAACCGCAGGGAGTCGCCCTCCCGGGCCGTGAGCTGTGACCTGTTTGCCACCAGGGTGCTGGGATTTGGGAACAGGAATAACAGGAGCCACTTGCACACTGAGCCAGCCAGTCCCTTTCCGGGGTCCGGATCGGGTCCACCACCCCCTAGAGGGGAAAGTCCCTGTGCCCCACTCCCCACCCCCTAGCAATACGTCTGAATAGCTGGGAGTTGCTCCTGTTAGCTTTGGAGATGGTGATTTGCAGAGTCCTCATTGCAGCTGAAATACCCACGGCAACACGTTAGCTTGGAGAGAGCCCCCCACTGACTCCCTGATCCGCAGCCCAGCACCCCCCAATGACCCTTTGCCACACTGCAGCACAGCACCCCCTAGCGTAGGAATTCTTGGCCCAGCACCGATACTCCCCAGCATCCCCTCTGCTGAGATTCGGCAGCTCCAGGCGCCCGGCCCCTCCCTGGCTGGGGCTCAGGGACTCGTTCCCCTTGGCCCAGATCAGGGTGGCCTCGGTTCTGCTCCCAGCCTCACAGCTCAGACTCAGGGAGTCGCCCTCCTCGGTATCCAAAGACAGAATGTTGTGCTCAGCCTTCAGTGGGGCCAGCACTACAGGAGACAAGCAGGCAGGTTACACCCCCCCTCCCCCCCTCCGAGATCCCCTGCCATGGAACCGAGATTCAGCCACCTCTGGGGTGGAAAACGGGGGCTGTTTACACGAGGAGCCCTCGCAGTGTGGAGACGTAGCAGCTCTGGGGTGGGTGCACAATCTTGGTGACTTTCCATGGCAGCAGGTCTCAGTCGCATAGATCGGTCCCTGACCCATCTCCTCACCCCTGCCCAGCACCCCCTAGGGGTCTGGAGAGAGAGGGAACCTGGTTCTCTCCCTTCACAACCCTCCCCACAGTCCTGAGGCTGCCTCAGGCTCTCCCCTCCGGGCACGGACCAGCCTGGCTCAGCTGCGCCTGGTGCCTGGCCCTGAGCGTGGGCAGAGCGTGACTAGGAGGCACTCACTGATTCCCGGGGCTCGCAGCGCGGCCTCTCACCGGGGCGTCCGCTCCTGTTCTGGTTACCAGTCGTGCTGAGGGGCCCGGTTAGGTCTGTAACACAACCAGACAGGGGGGATCAGGGGAGCTGGACAGCACCGGGGGTGGGGGTGGTCACCAGTGATCCCTGAGCCTAGACATGGCCCCTCACTGTGAGCTCAGCTGGGGGACAGGAAAGTCCCTGAGGTGACACAAGACCTGTGGGCGGGGAAGGGAAGGGACAGACCCGACTGAGCCCCACCCAAGAGGCGCCCGACGGAACCCAGGGGCCAGGTTAGGGTCACGCCGGGGAACGAGAACTGTGGGAAATGGAAACCCAAGGGACCAAAACTGGTTGGTCAAAAAATGGCCTAATTGGCAGAGTCACTAATGAGGGGTCAGGCTGCTTCAGCCTGGGTACTTAAGCGAGCATCACCAGCGCCACTGTCTGCCGGGCACCTGGGCATTCACCATCCTGCTCCCCAAACGTGTCCTCCCCAAGGCAGGACAGAGCCAGGAGTCTAAATAACATCACTCCCACCCCCGACCCTGCCACGACCAGGGACATCAGACACCCTCGTCATGGGTCCTTGCCTTCCCCCTCGGTTCGTCTCTCCCCAGCCCTCTCCTTTTGCCCTCAGGCTTGGCCGGCCAGGCCTGGGTATTTTGCAGCTCGGCTGCGCCCAGAGGGGTGTCTGAAATCAACACCAAGAACAGCCGGATGCTGGTACCATCTGGCCAGGCCTGGCAGGGTCCGTCCATGCTGCCCTCAAAGCCCCGCGGCGCCGAGGCTCAGAGTCTGGTTCCGTTGGGTCGAGCTCGCGGGGCTCGGGCTGCAGGTCTCTGATTGAAGCGCGGACGTTTCCTCCGAGGTCTGTGTAGATGTTCGGGGTCGGGCTGGGGCCTGGGATCAGACACGGGCAGGGGACTGGGGGGCGGGTTCCTTCTAAATCTCCCTCCGGCTGACGGGAACAAGGGCCGTCCTTACACTGATGCCTGATTTGAACCTTCACCTCGCAAAGGCGGCAGCTGATTTCCCCTCTGCTCTGGATCTGCAGCACGAGGGTCACAGGCCATTTAACGGGGGTTTGCCCTGGGGCAGGGCGGGCCGAGGTCTCTGGACATGGAGCGACAGCCCGGAGGGATCTCAGGGGGAACTGGGGTGGCTGGTGTGAGGGGGGGAATCCCAGCAAGGGGGAACTGGAATGGGGTGGTAGATCCCAGCACAGGAGGATTCTAGGGGCAGGGCAGATTGGGGATAGAGCGGGGAGCCATAGCCGGGGGGGGGAGGAAGGGGTGAAGATCCCAAGGGAGAAGGGGCTGCACGGTGTGGGGTAAAGGGGCCTGGAGTAGAATTGGCTGAGGGTGCATGGTGGGGGGTGGGGATCCCAGCACAGCGCTGAGTTGGGGAGGGGCTGGAGGGCAGGGCTGGGAGCCAGGGGAAGATCCCAGCAGAGGGAGCTGGGGGCCGGCGTGGAGGAGCTTAGGGGGGTCACTCACTCGTGACGTGGAGCCGGACGGTTCTGTGGGTGGAAGGTCCCTGTGGTGGCCTGTAGGTGACGCTGCAGACGAGCTCTTTGCCGTGGTCCCCCAGGCCGGGCGTGAAGCTGAGCACGGAGCTGTGGGCCCAGGAGCCATTGTCCAACTGGGCTGAGATGTTCTGGGCTGTGTTGCTGAACGGCCCCGTCCAGGTGACTTGGGGAGGGGGTCCGGAGCAGTGCCCAGGGGCCGTGCAGGTCACAGTCACCGGCTCCCCGGCCAGCAGCGTCCCTGGCAGCCCCCGCGCCGGTGAGAACTGGATCTCTGGCTCCTCCGTCAGCCCTGAGACACAGAGAGAGGGAAGAGAATCGCTCAGTGAGATGAGATGTTTGCCCTTTAGGGATGTGGCCCCAATCCGGCCTCACGACAGGGACTGGCTGGCTCAGGGGGGCTGTGAGCAGTGTCATAAAGGGAAGAGTAACAACTCTGTGTGTGCAGTAGCATCAAATCCCTCCTTGGCAGCTGTACTAAATCGCCTTCCCTGTAAGGGATTCATCAGCTCAAATAACCTAGTTGGCACCTGACCAGAAGGACCAATGAGGAAAGAAGAAACTTTCAAATCTGTGGGGGTGGGGGGAGGATTTGTTTGTTGCTCTCTTTGTTGTTCCCTCTGTGGACGGAGGGAGAGATCGAGCAGGTACAACATCTCCTGAAAATATACCTGGAATAATAAATCTAAAACCACAGAAATTATAAGCAGGCAAGGAAAGGCGCTAGGTTATCTTGTGTTTTAGCTTATGAGTTTTCCTAGGCTACAGATGTAGTTTGATTCCTGTTTTTTGTAACTGTGAAGCTGAGCCAGAGGGGAATCCTCTGTGTTTGAAATCTTTTATTTACCCTGTGAAGTTACCTTCCAAACTGATTTTAGCAGGTGTGATTCTTTTTTTACACATTTTAAGAACCTGATTGATTTTTAGTGTCCTGAAGACAAAGAGTCTGGTCTGTGCTCACATTGCTAACCAACTGGTTGATACATTATTCTCCAGCCTCCACAGGAAAGGAGGTGAAGGGGCTTGGGGGATATTTTGGGAGGAGAGGGATTCCAAGTTACCTTTCCCTGCATTTTTCTATAACTCACTTGGTGGTGGCAGCAATAGCGTCCAAGGAAAGGAGAAGGGATTTGTGCCTTGGGGAAGGTTTAACCTCAGCTGGTAGAATATAAGCTTAAGGGGTCTTTCATGCAGGTCCCCACATCTGTACCCCAGAGTTCAAAGTGGGGGGTTCCCTCACAAGCGGTGACTGTGGCTGCTATTACCAGCAGGGCCGGCTCTAGGTTTTTTGCCGCCCCAAGCAAAGAAAATTTTGGCTGCCCCCCTGCCCCCAGACATGAGCCCCACCACCCACCAGTGCCCCCCACTCATACCCCCTGTTGCCCTAGCACTGGGCTCCCCCCCAAATGTGGGATCCGCTACCAGCACACTGCAGCCAAGCCCTGGCCCAGCTGCAACTCTGTCCCCATGCAGGTGGAGTTGCTGGGCGGCGTGGAGCGGGAGTACTTCCAGGTGGTGGCGCGGCTATGGGGTGGCGCAAAGAACACAGCCCCCTCCCTGGGCTTCGCATCACTGCTGGTGGCCAAGGTGGATCAGTTCGCACTCACCACCCTCACCCCTGACATGCTGGCGGCCGAGGACCTGGAGAGCCCCCCGGACCTGCTGCTCTTCAGCCTCATGGTGCCCTGGCCCAGCCCCGGCAGGAGGGAAGGCAAGGATCTCCGGCTTAGGGGCTACCTGCTCAGCACCGACGAACCCAGCCGGCCGCTCACCTCCTCACACACTCCAGGAGCCCCTCGCTGCCATCGCAGCCCGAGCTCGGCTCCAGGGGAACCCGCTTCCCTCCCCGTCTCCTCACACACACTGGGCAGGGCCGCCCAGAGGATTCTGGGGCCTGGGGCAAAGCAATTTTGGGGGCCCCTTCCATTAAAAAAAGTTGCAATACTATAGTAACATGTATTTGAAAATGTAAAAAATAACTAGTGAAAATTAATTTGTAATAATTTGAAAATACACCAGATCCATGATTTAAAAACATGAACTGCTTTACTGGTCTGTCTACATTGGCAGTTACACAATGGGCGGTCGCTGGGTGAGGGTGATGGTTGGTGCCAATGGGCTGTCACTGCCTGGAGGTGGTGATGCTGTTGCCCAGGGCTGGGTGGGGAGCTGGGCTCTGGGGGGTGCCTGGCTCACAGGGGCTGGGCTCAGGACTGTGGTGGATGGGGTCGGAGGTTGTCTGGCTCAGAGGGGCTGGGCTCAGAGCTGGGGGTCTGGGATGGTGGGGGAGGGGGTCCGGGGTGCCCATCTCAGAGGCGCTGGGCTCAGAGCTGGGGGTCAGGGCTGTGGGGAATAGGGTCAGGGGTGTCCAGCTCAGAGGGGCTGATCTCAGAGCTGGGGTCGGGGCTGTGGGGAATAGGTTCAGGGGGTGTCCGGATCAGAGGGCTGGGCTCGGAGCTGGGGTTCAGGGTTGTGGGGGGAATGGGGTGAGGGGGGTGCCCAGCTCAGAGGGGCTGGGCTAGGAGCTGGGGGTCAGGGCTGTGGGGGGGATGGGGTCAGGGGGGTGTCCGGATCAGAGGGGCTGGGCTCGGAGCTGGGGGTCAGGGCTGGGCCTGTGGGGTCATGGGGTCGGGGTTGCCTGACAACCACCTCCTGAGACCCCCAATCCATCCCCTTCCCTGGCCCCTGACCGCCCCCACAGAACCTCTGCCCCCTGAGTGTCCCCGGGACTCCCTGCCCCTTAGCCAAGCCCCCGGCCACGGCTGCTTACCCCCGGCTCACCGCGCGCCTCGAGAAGTGGCCCTGCCCAGCGAGGCAGCCACATGGCTCACGGGGGGGTGGCTGAGCTCTTCCCCGCTCAGAGCCACGCGGCTGCAGCGCTGTTCAGGACGCGCTGAGGCCCGGGGGGATGGCGGCCATGGCGTGAACAAATGGAGGAGGAGCGGCCCGTCTTCTGCAGCCAGGCGGTGCCGTGCTACCGGTCAGGGGCCGCCCCTCTCCCCCAAGCGGAGCCGGGAGCGCAGCCCTGCCCCGGCTGCAGAGAATGGGCCGCCCCTCGGCTCGCAGCGGCGGGATGAGCTGGGGCCCCAGCCTTTTGCCGCCCCCTATATTTTGCCGCCCTAGGCACCTGCTTGTTTAGCTGGTGCCTAGAGCCGCCCCTGCTTACCTGGCACAGAGATCGTGAGCGCAGGGTCAGCGCCATCGGAATTGGAGCGGTAAGAGTGTTCAAACAGGCCTTTCTCGACGTAAAAGAAATATTTCCCCTCATCCGTCCGTCGGGCGTCGTTGATTTGCAGGGAGCAGTCGCCGTGCACCGGATCCCCCGTCAGCCAGAACCGGCCCTGGGTCTCCTGCGACAGATTCAGGCTGGTGGCACTGTTGGCCACGGGACGATCCTGGCCCCCAGTAGCAGGCTCCTTGTACCAGGCTCCGTATAGCTGGGCCGAGGGATTGTCGGTGTCATACGAGGCTGGGTACGTGAAGGTGCAGGGGACGAGAACGCAGAGACCCTCCTGCACCGACACCGACTGCAGCACCGTCAGGGTAAATCCAGGTGGATGGGCCAGGGACCCTGCAGGGGATGAGGAGGGATCGAAGTGGGACCCATAGAGAGCAGAGCCCCCCCCAAACTCCCCCCCAGCTCTGCCAGTGCCCCTCACTCCTGACCAACAGCCCAATGCGAGCCCAGCCCTGGGTCCTCAACCAATTCTCACTCCATTTACTTTCCATCCCTCCCTACATCGAGCCCCCTGCCCCCAGTCCCTGTCGCTCGGCGCCCCCTAGCACCGCACTGGGGCACTGGGCTCCCCTCCCCCTCTGGCCAGTCTCCCTTCCAAGTCCTGGGACAGACCTGGCCCTGCTTAGCGCAGGTTCTGCCCTTCCCCCTGCCCTGGGGCTGCAGGTGCTGCTTACTTACCCCTCCAGAGCAGGGCGAGTATCAGGACCCTCAGCATGGCAGGACCCCCTGCTCTCCAGAGGGGGCCCTGAGGCGGGAGCTCCCTTTCCCCAGCGTCCTGCTGTGGCATCGGGACTCTGCCCATGGCTGGGGCATCCGGCTGGTACAAACCTAGAGACAGACTGGGGGTGAGAAGTGTGAGAGCAGAGGCTGTTTAGGGGGCGCAGATCTGCCTGGGGAACCATCAGTGCTGCTGGGCTGTGCAGGGGGCTGATCTGGGGCTGCTGGCAGCGCAGTGACCTCCCCCTCCACACAGAAAACCCCAAATCACCAGATGGTCCTGAGAGATCATGAGCTAAAAAAATCCTTAAATTGGTGAAAAAACCTGAGATTTTCTTTAAGAATCATGAGATCGGCCAGAAAACCCCAAGCTGGTGACAGAAGGTCGGAAGGCAGCGCTGCTCAGTGCCTGCTTTGCTTCAGTCTTCCCACAAAAAACAACATGTGAGCGGGAAACCAGCGAAGTTACCACGGACAACAAAGGGGAAGGGCTGCAGATCGGGATCAGTAAAGAACACGTCAGGGATGTTCTGGCCAAGTTCAATGAATTCAGATCAGTGGGGCGGGAAGCTGTTCAACTCAGGGGGCTGAAGGAATTAGTGGAAGAAATCTTGGAGCCACTGGCAATAATATTTGCAAACTCATGGATGCCAGGAGAGGTCCCAGAAGACGGGGGAAGGGCTAACAGAGGGGCCATCTTTAAAAGGGGAAAAGGGAGGAGCTGGGAAACTACAGACCAATCAGCCTGACCTCGACACCTGGAAAGCTACTAGAGCAATGTATAAAACCTTCAATTTGTGAGGCCGAAGGGGTGATCTCCAGCATGGATTTACCAAGATCAAATGCTGCCAAAGCAGCTTGGTTTCCTTCTTTGATGAGGTAACTGAACTAAGAACTTTGCCATTACTGTATGTAATTGATTCCATTTAACCAATTCTAGCTTGCATCTCTACCTTTTTCCTTTTATGAATAAACCTTTAGGTTTTAGATTCTAAAGGATTGGTAACAGCGTGATTTGTGGGTAAGATCTGATGTGTATATTGACCTGGGGCTTGATTCTTTGGGATTGAGAGAACCTTTTTCTTTTATTGGGGTGCTGGTTTTCATAACCATTCATTCCCCAGGATGAGTGGCTCTGGTGGTGATACTGGGAGACTGGAGTGTCTAAGGAAATTGCTTGTGTTGGTCACTGGGGTAAAACCAAAGTCCTCTTTGTCTCGCTGGTTTGGTTTGCCTTAGAGATGGAAAATCCCCAGCCTTGGGCTGTAACTGCCCTGTTTAAGCAATTGGTCTTGAATTGGCACTCTCAGTTGGGTCCCACCAGAACCGCATCGTCACAAGGTGATCCCAGCAGTTGAAAGGCAATAAGCCTAACTTCAGTGACGGGCAAACTGGTTGAAATTATAGTAAAGTGAAAGTATAGCAAAGAGCAGAATGATCAGATGCAGAGATTTGTTGGGGAAGACTCAATATGGTTTTTGTAAAGGGAAATCATGGGTCACCAAACTACTAGAATTTTTTGACGGAATCAACAGCATGTGGACAAAGGTGACCCAGTCGATGTCCTTAGATTTTCAGAAAGTCTTGGACAAGGTTCCTCCCCAAAATACTCTTAAGCAAAGTGAGCTGTCATGGGATAAGTGGGAAGGGATAAGTAACTGGTTAAAAGCTAAGAAACCAAGGATGGGAATAAAAGGCTAATTTTCACAGTGGAGAGAGGTGAATAGTGGTGTCCCCCAGGGGTCTGTACTGGGACAAGGGCTGTTCAGCATGTTCATAAACGATTTGGAAAAAGGGGTAAACAGGGAGGTGGCAAAATTTGCAGATGATACAAAACCACTCACTGCGATGAGCTACAAAGGGATCTCACAAAACTGGGTGACTGGGTAACAAAATGGCAGATGAAATTCAATGTTAATAAATGAAAAAAGTGATGCACATTGAGAAACATAATCCCAACTATACATATAAAGTGATGTGGTATAAACTAGCTGTTACCACTCAAGGAAGAGATCTGGGAGTCACCATGGATAGTTCTCTGAAAACATCCACTCAATGTTCAGCGGCTGTCAAAAAACCTAACAGAATGTTGGGAATCATTAAGGAAAGATAATAAGACATAAAATATCATATTGCCTCTATATAAATCCATGGTACGTGCACATCTTGAATACTGTGTGCAGTTCTGTGGCCCTATCCCAAATTGGAATTGCTAAAAAAGTTCAGAAAAGGGCAAAAAAACTGATTAGGGGATGGAACAGCTTCCGTATGAGGAGAGATTACTAAGACTGGGACTGTTCAGCTTGGAAAAGAGACGACTAAGGGGGGATATGATAGAGGTCTACAAAATCATGACTGGTGTGGAGACAGTAAATAAGGGAGTGTTATTTACTCCTTTCCATAACACAAGAACTAGGAGTTCCCCAATGAAATTAATAGGCGGCAGGTTTAAAAAAAATGTAAGGAAGTATTTCTTCACACACAGTCAACCTGTTGAACTCTTTGCCAGAGGATGTTGTGAAGGCCAAAACTCTAATAGGGTTCAAAAAGAACTGGATAAATTCATAGAGGGTAGGTCAATCAATTGATTATTAGCCACGATCTACAGTGATAGTGTCTATAGCGTCTTTTTGCCAGAAGCTGGGAATGGGCGGCAGGGGACGGGACACTTGATGATTCCCTGTTCTGTACATCTCCCCGGGACACCTGGCATTGGCCACTGTCAGAAGACAGGATACTGGGCTAGATTGTCCTTTGGTCTGACCCAGTCTGGTCATTCTTATGGAGAAATGTGAACTTGGTGGAACTACCATTAAGTGGATACAGAACTGGTTAAACAACCGCAAACAATGAGTAACTGTTAATGGAACGATGCCGAATTGGAGGGAGGTCTCAACCACAGTCCCACAGGGATCTGTTCTGGGTCCCATGTTGTTTAACATCTTTATCAATGATGTGGATGTAGGACTAGGGAGCAGACTGATCAAATCTGCAGATGACACAAAGCTGGGAGGAGTTGCCAACACTTTGGAAGATGGAGCTAAAATTCAGAGGAATCTTGATAAACTGGAGAATTGGGCTGTAGTTGACACAATGAAATTCATCAAGGACAAACGGAAGATGCTCCACGTAGGGAACAAAAACCAAATGCACAAATACAAGATGGGGAAGAACTGGCTTGGCAGCAGCACTGCTGAGAAGGAGCTGGGAGTTGTGGTGGATCACAACCTCGACAGGAGTCAGCAATGTGATGCTGTTGCAAAAAAAACCCCAAACAAATGCAATGTCAGGTTGCATGAACAGAGGCAGAGCATGCAAGTCAGGAGAGGTGACAGTACCGCTCTATGCCTCAGCTGGAGGACTGTGTCCAGTTTTGGTCACCAATGTATAGAAAGGATGTAGAGAAATTGGAAAGGATTCAGAGGCGAGGGATCAAAGGGATGGAATGGAAGCCCTAGGGGCACAGCCTGAAGGAACTGGGTATGACTAGTTTGGAAAAGAGATTGGTGGGGTGAGAGGGGACATTATCACAGTTTTCAAGTACAGGACAAGCTACCATAGAGAAGCTGGAGAAAAGTTGTTCTCTCTCTCCCCAGAGAGCAGGACGAGAGCAGTTGGACAATGGAGCAGATGCCCATGGAGGTGGTGGAAGTGCCTTCACTGGAGGGATTTGAGAGGGGGCTGGACAGTATCTGTCTGGGATGGGTTAGACCCAACAAATCCTACATCTTGGCAGGGGTTGGACTAGGTGACTCCTGTGGTCCCTTCTCACCCTGTGGGTCTGTGATTCTAGGATTCGCTAAAAAATCCCAAGATTGAATGTGAACATGACCACCCCAACCCCTGCCTGAAATTCACTGATAAATCCTGAGGTTTGCTTTAAAAATCCTGAGATTGGCCAAATATTGTGAGATTTGCTCACAGAATCCTGACTTTGGCTTTTAAAATCCACATATTTGTGCTTTGTCTCCCCACACCTGGTTCTTTGCAGCCCTTTGCCTCATCCACCCCACCTGGGTGCTGGTGCAGTGAGCTCGGCGGGTGTCAGCCTGGATCCCCCATGGCCCATGCACCAGCCCAGAGCATGGTGGGATGGGCCCTGCTGCCCAGGGCTGTAGGGGCAGGGGCCAGGCCCGTGAGATCCAGCCTCCATCCCCATCCCTGGGTCGGGACCCTGCTCGGCCTTGAGGGGCATCGGCAGAGCTGTGGGGGCGGGGAGCCCAGGGCTGCGATAGCAAGAGGCTGCAGGTGGGGATTGAGGGGCACCCCAGTCTCCACAGACCATCCAGCTCCCTCCCCCCTATTAACCACTCACCCCTAGACCTGCAGAGGGGTGCTCAGCACCTGACTCTCCGACCCTGCAGCCTGGGTTCCTGACTCAGAGTCTGGGGAAGCGGCAAGCACAGGAATGTGAAAGCAGAATTGGGTGCGGATGGGAGGGGGTTGGGGGGAGATGCTGTCTCAGAAACCCAGCACCAGCATCCTGCCGTCTTCCGCTCCTTCTGGCTGGCCCTAACCACGGCTTCCCTGCAACAGGGGCAGGCTGCATATTGCTTGTGGGGCTGGAAATAGAACCCAGGAGTCCGGGCTCTGAGCCCTGCTAACCCTCACTCTCCTCCCAGAGTTGGGATAGAGCCCAGGAGTCCTGACTCCCTGCCTCCACCCTCCACTGTAACCCACTAGACCCTGCTCCCCTCCCAGAGCCAGGGACAGGAAAGGAGTCCTGACTCTGAGACCCTGTACACCCCACTCTGGTCCCAGAGCTCTGGATGGACCCAGGAGTCCTGGCTCCCAGCCCCACTTTTATGACCATTCCCCTCCCAGAGTTGGGAATAGAACCCAGGAGTCCTGGCTACCTGCCCCCCATCCCAGATCTATCCCTGAATTACTGGTTTTCCCCATCACACAATAATATTTGAAGACTAGCAGCTCACACCTCTTATCTTATTGTACATGCAGCAAATGCTAATCACTCACCCCGAGCTGAGATGCAGCTGCCTCTGGGGTGGGGCGGCTGGGAACAGCCACACAGCGACACTGCCCAGGGGTTGCTCACCCGGAGCTGAGATGCGTCTGCCTCTGGGGCAAGGCGCTGGGAACAGCGCACTGGAACAGCAGGTGTCCGGTTAGGACGGCAAGTGAATCCCGACTCCAATGGGAAGAACCGGGTGCGTGAGTAGACCTGCCTGGGACTGAGCAGGCGCGAGTGTCAGGGTGAGGGCTGTGGAGAGATGTGAGATTTCAAGACAGGAAAGGGAAGTCAGGGCGTGAATCTGGCCCTAGAGCGTCTTGCAGAAGCCGTTTCCAGTGGAAGCAGATCTCGGTGCCATCGACGCAAGCGGGAGATTGTCCCAGATACAAGCAGCTCCCACGTGGGGGTGCGTACTGGCTGGGGGGACTGGCTGGGAGGGTAATGGGGCACAGGGCCCTTCCCCTCTATAGGGCGCTGGCTCCAATCTGCCCCAGGGTGAGTTTGACACTTTGTATCTCAGGGAAACAACCTACACCCCCATTTTTATCGTTAGAAAATGACTGTGTGTATCCAATGCAAAATTTGTCATTTAGGGTGTCTTCAGAAGGCTTGTGAGGCACTGAGCATTGCTCCCTCCAGCCCGGCCCATCTTCTTCTATAGATGGAGAGAGACTGACTGGGCTTCTGGCTTCCCTGGCCTTCTTATAAGGCCCTGGTGCTCAGTTTGGGGCATGGCCCCAGCTGCAGCCACTTCCCCAATCAGCCCAGCCTAAAGCCCCTTCCCAGGGCTGTTTTCAACCCCTTCAGGGCAGGAGCAGTGGTCCACCCTGCTACATATCCTAAAATAATAGTCAGTGTATGTATCTATCCAGTGTATGTGTGTGCGCACTGTCTATATGTATTCTCTCTCTCTCTGTATATATATGTGTATGTATATGAGTGTGTATGTGTGTGTGCGCATGTATGTACGGTACAGAGCCATTTACGCATGACCCGTTTACGCACTAATCCACTTAACACGTGGTAGCGCCATGCCTCCCCGTGCTGCCTATTTAACACGCGAGACTCGTTAACATGCGGTACAGGAACTTGCTATATAGCGCTACAGATTTGCTCACTAACTCACTGAGATAGAAATCGACAGGAAGTGCGGAGCAGAATCGTGTTGTATGTTTTTCCCCGTGTTCGTAAAGACGTATCATGCACGCTTAGTCATTGTCACGCTACAGGGCAGAGGGCAAGCGTCAGCGTTCCTACAGTGGAGAAGAAAAGCTCCTGCAATACATTGAGCAAATAGCGGGGAAACCCAGGCCAAAATTTGAAAAGACACTGGGATTGCCGAATCTGCTCTCCGAGGATGGAAAAACAATGTATATAAACTGAACGGCTTTGTACAAAATATCGATTCTGCCGCGGGGCTTAAGTGAAAATGTGTGCACTATTCAGCAAAACCCACGAGAGAGAAAAAGATGCGCACGTGGTTTGCTCAGGAAAGGCTGAAAGGAATGCCCCTAAGGTGGGCCAACTCTTCAAGCCCAAACAACCAAATTTGGAAATTTAACAGGGGATGAATCATTCCAAGCCAGCAAGGGGTTTATAAGTCGTTTTTAAAAGCGTCATGGCACAGCGCAGGTATCGATTTCTTTTGGCACGTGCCAAAAAGTGAGTTTTATTCCTATTTGCAAGTTTACAGTTTCTGTGATTCTCTGACATGTCTAGAAACCAAGGATTCTTCTGTGCTTGGACCAATCTTAGCACATAGTAGGTGCTACTGTAACACAAAGACAAACACAATCAATTCAGCATTTCTCAAAGACTGAACACTTGCTTTCACGCTAATATTTGGCTTTGTGGTAACTGCATTGGCTTGCAGGGATCAGTAACTAGCATCACCTGGTTTGCTCTGTTCTCGCAGGGGGTCTCAAACTACATTGCACCATAACCCCCTTCTGACAACAAACATTACTACACGACCCCAGGAGGGGGGATCGAAGTCTGAGCCCACCGGAGCCCAGGCAGTGAGTCTCGGGCTTTGGTCCCCGGGTACAGCAAGTCTAAGCCAGCCTTGGTGACCCCATTAAAATGGGGTCGTGACCCACTTTGAGGTCCTGATCCACAGTTTGAGAGCCGCTGCTCTAGAGAGTATCGTACTGTGCTCGACACCAGGGTATCTGAACGCATTCTGGACATCACAGAGCAAATTAAGTAATCCAGGGCTGGCCTTAGCCACGGGCGAACTGGGCTGTAACGGGTTGGGTCACAGAGACCCCCTTGGGACTGCCACCTGATGTGCTCACACTACCTCAGAGCCCATTTTCCCTGCCAGCTTGGGACTGCAGAAACCTGCCTTGTTGAGCCAGACATGCCAGCCTGCTGCAACACAGACCCAGGGTCTGAACCACACCCACAAGCCTCAGACTTAAATGAAAATGACTTAGCACGTGCTCCTGTCTCCAGCACCCAGACACCCAGCTCTCAATGGGATCCAAACCCCTGCTGGTGTCTGCAGCCCCATGGCTCCTGCCCCCTGCCTTGGAGCCACCCTGGCCAGCTGCTCCTGGGATCTTCCAGTCTGCTGTAAGGAGCAGGGGGAGGGGCTCGGATGTCAGCCTGTTCCCTGTCCTCCCAATATGCCCCATCTCCGCAGAGCAGGTGGGGTGGGGGACAGGGCTCACCCAGAGTGGGACAGCGCTGCTGTGTCTCAAGGAGCTTTCCTTCAGCCTGCAAAGAGCTGCTCTCTTAAAGGGGCAGCATGCGGTCTCGCACACACTCCCCCAGCTCTCACACACCCCCAGCTCACACACACTGTCTCTTTAACACTCACTCCACCCAACACATACTTATCTTGCTGTTGTTACTTGTTACTTCCTGCAATGCACATACATGCTCTGTAATTTTATTCTTTCAAAGTGCCGTCAGTTGAGTTTTTTGACTAGTCTCTGCATTTCATAATTTTATTTCTCTTTTATGCTCACACTGAATTCTTTGAGTAGTGAGTTTTAAACTGCCTAACCTGTCCGGGCTGAAGTAATTAGCATTATTACTGTTAGTATCATACTGTGCTTTTCCATTCATTATGTAAAGTGGCAAAATCAAATAATAGCATCCTCCTAGAATGTAACTTTAGCTTTTACTCACTTTAGTAATTCCAGTTTCAAAAACATTAGCTAAACACAGAACTATAGACACTGCGCAGATGAAAGTCGCTTATTTTCAAATTGTATTTTAGTTATAGCTGTAAATTAACTTAAGATTTGCATGAAAATAACTGCAGTTCCAACTGTGATACCAATAGCAATGGTGGAGTCAAATGTTAGTGAGTCACATATAAATACACGATTGTGGTCGATAAACATAAATGCCAAAAGAATTAGAAACATTAATTCCCTTTCTTAATAAAAGAGGAAAAAAACCCTTAATCACATATGTTAAAATTATGTTTTTAGTGAAAAATAATTGACTAAAATAGAGGCGATTTGGCAGTAACACAGTGTGTCTGTTTCAGAAAGTAAGACGATATTATTTATTTTTATTTATCTCTACTAAAGATTGTGCACAAAGTATCAGACGTGTGTTTCTGATAGCTGCGTTAAAGCTCCAGAACTGATACCACAAGGCTTGGGATTGGGATTATTTTGCTGTATTATCTCCTGATTGTTCTAAATTTACATATAAGATTTAAATGTGGCTTTAATGGGCGTTTGTATATATATTTTCTTTCTTTATATAACAGCTAGATACAGTGCTCCTGTCAGTGAATCGCTAAGTTATTATCTGCAAAGCCCTGAAAGTTTTCAGTTGCCTGAGTTGTCCCTGGAATCATGGTTAAAGTTTCCTCCCCCTGCCCCAAGTCTGAACTGGTGCCGCCCCCCCCGGGTGAGCCAGGAGTGGCCAGGGGGCTGTGGGAGGCCGTGGGCTCTGGCGAGATGCAGCCCACGTGTGACAGCGCGAAGCCTTGAGCCACATGCCGAGCACCAGGCACCACAAGCCCCAGCAGCAGCGCAGGAGGGTGGCAACACCCCATGTGCCAGGCCCCCCTGACTTGTGCGCTGCTGCTGGCGGTGGCGCTGCCTTCAGGGCTGGGTGCCCGGCCAGCCCCCGCCAGTATCAGGCCGCCCTGCCAGGGCTTAATTTGAGCCACGGCTGAGCTCTGGCATCTCTTTCAATACAAATTAAACACTGTGGGAGGCAACAGGGCCCATTGGCCTCACCCGGGATGGCAGTGCCCCCAGCTGAGGTCTCATTCTCTGATTCCTCAGTCCCTTGAGTTTCTAATTCCCTGTCGGCTCTTCGGTGACTGAGGAATGGCCCGATCTACACGCCGAACTCAGGCACCGTGGATTCCCTGTCCCCTGGCCGGTCCTTCCTTCTGCTTTCATGAGAGCAGCAGAGTGTCCTGAGAGAGAAAGACAGAAAGAGATTCTGGGATATGTAAGTGGCTGACACTCAAGATAGAGAGATAGACAGAGGGGTGGGTGGGTGAATAGGTACCTAGGCCTGGTGATAGGTGGGTACATAGGTGGGTGGGTAAGTAGTTAGTTAGTTGGTGTCATAAATATAAAGGGAATGGTAATAACCCTATGTATGCAGTAACATAAATCCCTCCTGGCCAGAGGTACAGAATCACTTACCTGTAAGGGGTTAATCAGTTCAATTAACATAGTTGACACCTGACCAGAAGGACCAACAGGAAAAGATACTTTCAAAACTGGGAAGGGGGGAGGTTTTGTTTGTGCTTTTTCTGTTGTTCTCTCTTGGGTCAGAGAGAGGGACCAGGCAGAAAAATAAACTCTCCTAAAGCCCGACCTGGAATAAGTATCTAAAATTACAAAAATAGCAAATTAAATGCATTAGATTGTCTTTTGTTTTAGCTTGTGAATTTTCCCAATGCTAAGAGGTAATTTTATCCCTGTTTTGTAACTGGAATGCAGAGTCAGAGCGGAATCCTCTGTGTTTTGAATCTTTTTATTTACCCTGTAAAGTTATCTTCCATCCTGATTTTACAGAGGTCCTTCTTTTAGTTTTTTTCTTGATAATTCAATTCTTCTTTTAAGAACCTGATTGATTTTCAGTGTCCTTAAAAGCCAGGGATTTGGTCTGTGCTCATTGGTTTAACCAATTGGTTGGTACATTATTCTCAAGCCTCCCCAGGAAAGCGGGTGAAGAGGCTTGGGGGGGATATTTGGGGGGTGGAAATAGGGCTCCAAGTGACGCCTCCCTGAATGTTTGTTTAAATCACTTGGTGATGGCAGCAATACTGCACAAGGACAAGGGAAGGAATTTGTGACTCGGGGAAGTTTTTAACCTAAGCTGGTGGAATATAAGCATAGGGGGTCTTTCATGTGGGTCCCCACATCTGTACCCCAGAGTTCAGAGTGGGGAGGGAAAGCTGACAGCTGGGTAAGTGCATAGATAGATAGGAGGTAGGTGGGTGCGTAGGTGGGTATGTCAGTGGGTGGTTGGGTCAGTGCATTAGTAGCTAGGTGGGGTAGTAGGAAGCTGGGTGGGTCAGTAATTACATAGGTAGGGAGGTGGGTATGTAGGGGGGTGGGATGGTAGGTGGGTGGGTGAGTAGAATGGTAAGTTCGTAGGTACGTAGGTGGGGTGGTAGGGGAGTAGATGGGTGGGTCAGTGGGTTGGTAGCTAGGTGGGTACATAGGTGGGTAGGTATATGGGTAGGGGGGTAGATGGGTGCATGGGCAGGTTGGTGGGCGGGTCGGTAGCTGAGTTACCGTCTGTAATAGAGCAGGGTGAGGTAATAGGCCAGGAAAAATCCAGTCACCACGAAGACGAGTTTGCAGCTGATTTCGATCAATGCCCGAGTGAGGCCACCTGTGGGAGCCAGAACAAGCTGAGGGTCTGGGATAGATCCCTGCAACCCTGCCCCGAGCAAGCCAGTCCCCAGCCTGGGGCTGACTCAGAGCTGGCGCCTCCTAGAGGGGAAATTCCAAGCCCCCTGAGACAGTCAGTCCCTACTCTGGGGATGGGTCAGAGCCAGCGCCCCCTAGAGGGGATAAGCCCAATACCCCATTCCCTGCCCCCAGAAGAAGCCAATCCCTCACCCTCGGACCAAGTCAGAGCTGGCGCCCTCTAGAGGGGTAGGACTCTCACCTGTTTCCGGTGGGCTCAGCAGTAAAATATAGAACCCGTGGGGGTTGGAACCGAGGCAAAAGATCTGATGGCCTCCATCAGCGCTCCCCGTCCAGCTCAGGGTGCTGACGGCCTCGTCCCCCTGGGCCCAGGAGCTGACCTGCAGGCCCCCTCGTGAGCCATTCCCAGCCAGGGGCTCCCCGTCCACTTGCCACTGGAGCTGGGGCGGGGGCTGGGAGCGCAGGGAGCAGCTGCAGTTGATGCTGGGCCCCTGGCGCTGGCAGGACGAGTTCAGCCCGGTCCCCGGCCGGGGGCTGTCTGGGAAGAGCAGGAGACAAAGCGACAGGAGTCAGAGAGAGAAAACGAGGGGCAGGGAGTCCTCTGGGTTAACCCCACTCACACTCGCTGGCAGGGAGTCCTCTGGGTTAACCTCACTCAGACTCGACGAGCAGCCGGCACTCGTGCCCCTTGGCCTTGGCTCTGCTCCCAACCTCACAGCTCAGGCTCGGGGAGTCACCCTCCTGGGTCTCCAGAGACACGACGTCGCCTTCAGCTCCCAATGGGGCCGGCGCTAGAGGAGATGAGCAGGCAGGTGTCCCCCCGCCCCGAGATCCCCTGCCAAGGAATCGAGATTCAGCCACCTCTGGGGTGGGAAACGGGGGCTGTTTACATGAGGAGCCCTCGCCCAATGTGGAGACGTAGCAGCTCTGGGGTAGGAGCACAATCCTGGCGACTTTCCATGGCAGCCAGGCTCTGTCTCAGAGACTGGTCCATGACTGATTTCATCCCCACTGACCAGCACCCCCTAGTGCTGCCCCAGGGTCGGAGGCAGAGGGAACTGGGCCTGCTCCCCCACCACCGTCCCCACAGTCCTCGGGCTCTCCCCTCCGGGCATGGACCAGCCTGGCCCAGCTGAGCCTGGGGCCTGGCCCTGAGCGTGGGCAGAGCGTGACTAGGAGGCGCTCGCTGCGCGGCCTCTCACCGGGGCGTCCATTCCTGGTCAGGGTCCCGGTGATGTTGGGTGGCCCGGGCGGGACAGGGGGGATCAGGGGGGCTGGACAGCACTGGGGGGGTCACTAGTGATCACAGAGCCTAGACACGGCCCCTCACTGTGAGCTCAGCTGGGGGACAGGAAAGTCCCTGAGGTGACAAGACCCATGGGGGGGAAGGGAAGCGACAGACCCGACTGAGCCCCACTCAAGAGGTGCCCGAAGGAACCCAGGGGCCGGGTTAGGGCCGCGCCGGGGAACCAGAACCGTGGGAAATGGAAACCCAAGGGACCCAAACTGGTGGGTCAAAATTGGGCCTAATTGGCAGTCACTAACGAGGGGCCAGGCTGCTCCAGGGTACCTGAGCGAGCATCCACAGCCCCACTGTCTGCCGAGTGCCAAGACGTTCAGTGTCCGGCTCCTCAAACGTGTCCTCCCCAGGGTGGGCCAGAGCCAGGGGTCTAAATAACCCTGATCCCGCCCCCACCCCCAACCCAGACACCACCAGGGACATCAGACACCCCCGTCATGGGTCCTTTGCCTTCTCCCCTCGGTTCGTCTCTCCCAAGCCTGCTCCTTTTGCACTCTGGCTTAGCTGGCCAGGCCTCGGTATTTTGCAGCCTGGCTGCGCCCAGAGAGGCGACGAAAAGCGACACCCGGAACAGCCGGATGCTGGTACCATCTGGCCAGGCCTGGCAGGGTCCGTCCATGCTGCCCTCAAAGCCTAGTGGCGCCGAGGCTCAGAGCCTGGGTCTGTTGGGTCGGGCTCGCGGGGCTCGGGCTGCGGGTCTCTGATTGCAGCGCGGACATTTCCTCCGAGGTCTGTGTAGACATTCGGGGTTGGGCTGGTGTCTGGGGGGCGGGTTCCTGCTAAATCCCCCTCCGGATGAAGGGAACAAGGGTCGTCCTTACACTGATGCCAGATTTGATCCTTCACCTCACAAAGGCGACCGCTGATTTCCCCTCTGCCCTGGATCTGCAGCATGAGGTTCACAGGCCATTTAACAGGGGTTTGCCCTGGGGCAGGGCGGGCCGAGGTCTCTGGGCACCAAATCTGGAGTGTGTTCAGTGCCAGACAGTGACTGGGTCTCATTAACCCTCTGCCCCATATAGAGCATCCACCGATCCCGGCAGGAAGGGGAGGATGAGGAGACGCGGTGGGACTGCCCGGGGGGATCTCAGGGGGAACTGCGGTGGCTGGTGTGAGGTGGGGAATCCCAGTAAGGCGGGACTGGAATGTGGGGGTGGATCCCAGCACAGGAGGCTTCTGGGGGCAGGGCAGGTCAGGGGGCTAGAGAGGATCCCAGAAGAGAAGAACCTGGGGGTGTGGATGGGAGGGCAGAGCCATAGCCAAGGAGGGCTGGAAGGGGTGAAGATCCCAAGGGAGAAGGGGCTGCACGGTGTGGGGCGAAGGGGCCTGGAGTAGAATTGGCTGAGGGTGCCTGGTGGGGGGTGGGGATCCCAGCACAGGGCTGAGTTGGGGGAGGGGCTGGATGGCAGGGCTGGGGATCCCAGAGGGGGCTGGGAGCTGGCGTGGAGGGGCTGGGGGGGTCACTCACAGCCGACGTGGAGCCGGACGGTTCTGCGGGTGGAAGGTCCCCGTGGTGGCCTGTAGGTGACGTTGCAGACGAGCTCTTTGCCATCGTCCTCCAAGCTGGGCATGAAGCTGAGCACGGAGCTGTGGGCCCAGGTGCCGTTCGCCAGCGGGGCTGAGACGTTCCGGGCTGTGTCGCTGAACGGCCCCGTCCAGGTGACTCGGGGAGGGGGCCCGGAGCAGCGCCCAGGGGCCGTGCAGGTCACAGTCACCGGCTCCCCGGCCAGCAGCGTCCCTGGCAGCCCCCGCGCCGGCGAGATCTGGATCTCTGGATTCTCCGTCAGCCCTGAGACATGGGGAGAGGGGAGAGAATCGCTCGGGGACACGGGGCCTTTCCCCTCTAGGGGCACGGCCCTGATCCGGCCCCAGGGCGGGGACTGGCTGGCTCAGGGGGGCTGCTGAGCGGTGTCATAAATGTAGAGGGAAGAGTAACAACTCTCTGTGTGCAGTAGCATCAAATCCCTCTTTGGCAGCTGGACTAAATCGCCTTCCCTGCAAGGGATTAATCAGCTCAAATAACCTAGTTGGCACCTTACCAGAAGGACCAATGAGGAAAGAAGGAACTTTCAAATCTGTGGGGGTGGGGGGGGATTTGTTTGTTGCTCTCTTTGTTGTTCCCTCTCTGGACAGAGGGAGAGACCAAGCAGGTACAACATCTCCTGCAAATATACCTGGAACAATAGATCTAAAACCACAGACATTGGAAGTAGGCAAGGAAAGGCGTTAGGTTACCTTGTGTTTTAGCTTGTGAATTTTCCTATGCTACAGATGTAGTTTGATTCCTGTTTTTGTAACTGTGAAGCTGAGCCAGAGGGGAATCCTCTGTGTTTTTAATCTTTTATTTACCCTGTGAAGTTACCTTCCAAACTGATTTTTGCAGGTGTGAATCTTTTATATATGAAGTTCTTCTTTTAAGACCCTGAATGATTTTCAGTGTCCTGAAGACAGAGAGTCTGATCTGTGCTCACATTGTAACCAATTGTTTAGTACATTGTTCTCAAGCCTCCACAGGAAAGGGGGTGAAAGGGTTTGGGGGGATATTTTGGGAGGAGAGAGATTCCAAGTTTCCCATCCCTGAATTTTTCTACAAATCACGTGGTGGTGGCAATAATAGCGTCCAAGGACAAGGGAAGGAATTTGTGCCCTGGGGAAGATTTTAACCTCAGCTGGTAGAATATAAGCTTATGGGGTCTTTCATGCGGGTCTCCTCATCTGTACCCCAGAGTTCAGAGTGGGGGGGACCCTCACAAGCAGTGACTGCGGCTGCTCTTACCTGTCACAGAGATCGTGAGCGCAGGGTCAGCGCCATCGGAATTGGAGTGGTAAGTGTGTTCAAATATGCCTTTCTCGATGTTAAGGAAATATCTCCCGGCATCCGTCCGTCGGGCATCACTGATTTGCAGGGAGCAGTCGCCGCGCTCTGGATTCTCTGCCAGCCGGAACCGGCCCTGGGTCTCCTGCGACAGCCCCACGCTGGTGAAACTGCTGGCCACGGGAGGATCCTGGCCCACAGTAGCAGGCTCCTTGTACCAGGCTCCGTAGAGCTGGGCCGAGGGATTGTCGGTGTTGTACGAGGCTGGGTACGTGAAGGTGCAGGGGACGAGAACGCAGAGACCCTCCTGCACCAACACCGACTGCGGCACCGTCAGGGTAAATCCGGGCTCCTGGGACAGGGACCCTGCAGGGAACGGGGAGGGATCGAAGTGGGACACATAAATAGCAGAGACCAACTCTGAGCTGCCCCCAGACAGGGCCGACTCCAGGCACCCACCCACGACCAAGCACGTGCTTGGGGCGGCACCTTGGGAGGGGGCGGCACTCGGGGTTTGTTTTTGTTTGGCCGGGCGGCGCTGGGGGGAGGAGGGGCTTAGGAGGTGGGGTGCCCTGTTAGGGGGTCGGGGACTTGGGCGACGCGACACTCGTGGGGGGCGGGGAATTGGGCGACGCGATGCTCGGGGGGCGGGGACTTGGGCGACGCGACGCTCGGGGGGGCGGGACTTGGGCGACGCGACACTCAGGGGGCGGGGACTTCGGCGACGCGACGCTCAGGGGGCGGGTACTTGGGCGACTAGACGTTCGGGGGCGGGGCTTGGGCGACGCTCGGGGGGGCGGGGCCTTGGGTGCGTGACGCTAACCCCCTGCCAGCCCAGCCCTGGGTCCCTGACCAAATCTCACTCCATTTAGTTTCCATCCCTCCCTACATCCACCCCCCTGCCCCCAGTCCCTGTCACTCAGCGCCCCCTAGCACCGCACTGGGGCATTGGGCTCCCCTCCCCCTCTTGTCCAAGTCCTGGGACAGACCTGGCTCTGCTTAGCGCCGGCTCTGCCCTTCCCCCTGAGGCGGGAGCTCCCTTTCCCCGACATCCTCCTGTGGCAGCAGGGCTCTGCCCATGGCTGGGGCGTTGGGCTGGGACAGACCTAGAGCCAGACGGGGGTGAGAAGTGTGAGAGCAGAGGCTCTCTGGGGGGCGCAGATCTGCCTGGGGGACCATCAGTGCTGCTGGGCTCTGCAGGGGGCTGATCTGGGGCTGCTGGCAGTGCAGGGACCTCCCCCTCCACACAGCAAACCCCAAATCACCAGACTGTCCTGCGAGTGATCCCAGCAGTTGAAGGCCAGTAAGCCCAAACTTCAGCTCAACTCCCCCTCGAGATCTATCAATGCCCCTCACTCCCGACCTGCAGCCCCATCTGAGCCCAGCCCTGGGTTCTTGACCAATTCTCACTCCGTTTACTTTTCCTCCCTCCCTACATTGAGCCCCCTGCCCCCACTACCTGTCACTCAGCGCCCCCTAGCACCACACGGGGGCACTGGGCTTCCCCTCCCCCTCTGGCCAGTTTCCCTTCCAAGTTCTGGGACAGACCTGGCCCCCTTATTGCAGGTTCTGCCCTTCCCCCTGCCCTGGGGCTGCAGGTGCTGCTTACTTACCCCTCCAGAGCAGGGCAAGGATCAGGACCCTCAGCGTGGCAGGACCCCCTGCTCTCCAGGGAGAGCCCTGAGGCGGGAGCTCCCTTTCCCCAGCGTCATGCTGTGGCATCGGGACTCTGCCCATGGCTGGGGCATCCGGCTGGTACAAACCTAGAGACAGATGGGGGGTGAGAAGTGTGAGAGCAGAGGCTGTTTGGGGGGCGCAGATCTGCCTCGGGAACCATCAGTGCTGCTGGGCTCTGCAGGGGGCTGATCTGGGGCTGCTGGCAACGCAGGGACCTCCCACCCACACAGAAAACCCCAAATCACCAGATGGTCCTGAGAGATCATGAGCTAAAAAAATCCTTAAATTGGTGAAAAAAAACTGAGATTTTCTTTAAGAATCATGAGAGCGGCCAGAAAAACCCAAGCTGGTGACAGAAGGTCGGAAGGCAGCGCTGCTCAGTGCCTGCTTTGCTTCAGTCTTCCCACAAAAAACAACATATGAGTGGGAAACCAGCGAAGTTACCACGGACAACAAAGGGGAAGGGCTGCAGATCGGGATCAGTAAAGAACACATCAGGGATGTTCTGGACAATTTGAATGAATTCAGATCAGTGGGGCGGGAAGCTGTTCAACCCAGGGGGGCTGAAGGAATTAGTGGAAGAAATCTTGGAGCCACTGGCAATAATATTTGCAAACTCATGGATGCCAGGAGAGGTCCCAGAAGATGGGTGAAGGGCTAACAGAGGGGCCATCTTTAAAAGGGGAAAAGGGTGGAGCTGGGAAACTACAGACCAATCAGCCTGACCTCGACACCTGGAAAGCTACTAGAGCAATGTATAAAACCTTCAATTTGTGAGGCCGAAGGGGTGATCACCAGCATGGATTTACCAAGAACAAATGCTGCCAGACCAGCTTGGTTTCCTTCTTTGATGAGGTAACTGAACTAAGAACTTTGCCATTACTGTATGTAATTGATTCCATTTAACCAATTCTAGCTCTCATCTCTACCTTTTTCCTTTTATGAATAAACCTTTAGGTTTTAGATTCTAAAGGATTGGCAACAGCGTGATTTGTGGGTAAGATCTGATGTGTATATTGACCTGGGGCTTGATTCTTTGGGATTGAGAGAACCTTTTTCTTTTATTGGGGTGTTGGTTTTCATAACCATTCATTCCCCAGGATGAGTGGCTCTGGTGGTGATACTGGGAGACTGGAGTGTCTAAGAAAATTGCTTGTGTTGGTCACTGGGGTAAAACCAAAGTCCTCTTTGTCTCGCTGGTTTGGTTTGCCTTAGAGATGGAAAAACCCCAGCCTTGGGCTGTAACTGCCCTGTTTAAGCAATTGGACTTGAATTGGCACTCTCAGCTGGGTCCCACCAGAACCGCATCATCACAAGGTGATCCCAGCAATTGAAGGCCAATAAGCCTAACTTCAGTGACGGGCAAACTGGTTGAAATTATAGTAAAGTGAAAATATAGCAAAGAGCAGAATGATCAGATGCATAGATTTGTTGGGGAAGACTCAATATGGTTTTTGTAAAGGGAAATCATGGGTCGCCAAACTACTAGAATTTTTTGACGGAATCAACAGCATGTGGACAAGGGTGACCCAGTCGATGTCCTTAGATTTTCAGAAAGTCTTGGACAAGGTTCCTCCCCAAAATACTCTTAAGCAAAGTGAGCTGTCATGGGATAAGTGGGAAGGGATCAGTAACTGGTTAAAAGCTAAGAAACCAAGGATGGGAATAAAAGACTAATTTTCACAGTGGAGAGAGGTGAATAATGATGTCCCCAGGGGTCTGTATTGGGACCAGGGCTGTTCAGCATGTTCATAAACGATTTGGAAAAAGGGGTAAGCAGGGAGGTGGCAAAATTTGCAGATGATACAAAACCACTCAAGCTCAAAGCTGACTGCGATGAGCTACAAAGGGATCTCACAAAACTGGGTGACTGGGTAACAAAATGGGAGATGAAATTCAATGTTAATAAATGTAAAGTTATGCTCATTGGAAAACATAATCCCAACTATACATATAAAGTGGTGGGGTATAAATTAGCTGTTACCACTCATGGAAGAGATCTGAGAGTCACGATGGATAGTTCTCTGAAAACACCCACTCAATGTTCAGCGGCTGTCAAAAAACTTAACAGAATGTTGGGAATCATTAAGAAAGGGATAGCTAATAAGACAGAAAATATCATATTGCCGCTATATAAATCCATGGTACGTGCACATCTTGAATACTACGTGCAGTTCTGTGGCCCTATCCCAAGCTGGAATTGGAAAAGGTTCAGAAAAGGGCAACAAAAGTGATTAGGGGATGGAACAGCTTCCTTAAAAGGAGAGATTACTAAGACCGGGACTGTTCAGCTTGGAAAAGAGACGACTAAGGGGGGATATTATAGAGGTCTATAAAATCATGACTGGTGTGGAGACAGTAAATAAGGGAGTGTTATTTACCCCTTCCCATAACACAAGAACTAGGAGTTCCCCAATGAAATTAATAGGCGGCAGGTTTAAAAAAAATGTAAGGAACTATTTCTTCACACACAGTCAACCTGTTGAACTCTTTGCCAGAGGATGTTGTGAAGGCCAAAACTCTAACAGGGTTCAAAAAGAACTGGATAAATTCAGAGAGGGTAGGTCAATCAATTGATTATTAGCCACGATCTACAGTGATAGTGTCTATAGCGTCTTTTTGCCAGAAGCTGGGAATGGGCGACAGGGGACGGGACACTTGATGATTCCCTGTTCTGTCCATCTCCCCGGGACACCTGGCATTGGCCACTGTCAGAAAACAGGATACTGGGCTAGATTTTCCTTTGGTCTGACACAGTCTGGTCATTCTTATGGAGAAATGTGGACTTGGTGGAACTACCATTAAGTGGATACAGAACGGTTAAACAACCGCAAACAATGAGTAACTGTTAATGGAACGATGTGGGATTGGAGGGAGGTCCCAAGTGGGGCTCCACAGGGATTTGTTCTAGGTCCCATGTTGTTTAACATCTTTATCAATGATGTGGATGTAGGACAAGGGAGCAGACTGATCAAATCTGCAGATGACACAAAGCTGGGAGGAGTTGCCAACACTTTGGAAGATGGAGCTAAAATTCAGAGGAATCTTGATAAATTGGAGAATTGGGCTGTAGCTGACACAATGAAATTCATCAAGGACAAACGGAAGATGCTCCACGTAGGGAACAAAAACCAAATGCACAAATACAAGATGGGGAAGAACTGGCTTGGCAGCAGCACTGCTGAGAAGGAGCTGGGAGTTGTGGCGGATCACAACCTCGACAGGAGTCAGCAATGTGATGCTGTTGCAAAAAAACCCCCAAACAAATGCAATGTCAGGTTGCATGAACAGAGGCAGAGCATGCAAGTCAGGAGAGGTGACAGTACCGCTCTATGCCTCAGCTGGAGGACTGTGTCCAGTTTTGGTCACCAATGTATAGAAAGGATGTAGAGAAATTGGAAAGGATTCAGAGGCGAGGGATCAAAGGGATGGAATGGAAGCCCTAGGGGCACAGCCTGAAGGAACTGGGTATGACTAGTTTGGAAAAGAGATTGGTGGGGTGAGAGGGGACATTATCACAGTTTTCAAGTACAGGACAAGCTACCATAGAGAAGCTGGAGAAAAGTTGTTCTCTCTCACCCCAGAGAGCAGGACGAGAGTAGTTGGACAATGGAGCAGATGCCCAGGGAGGTGGTGGAAGTGCCTTCACTGGAGGGTTTCGAGAAGGGGCTGGACAGTATCTGTCTGAGATGGGTTAGACCCAACAAATCCTACATCTTGGCAGGGGTTGGACTAGGTGACCCCTGTGGTCCCTTCTCACCTTGTGGGTCTGTGATTCTAGGATTCGCTAAAAAATCCCAAGATTGAATGGGAACATGACAACCCCAACCCCTCCCTGAAATTCACTGATAAATCCTGAGGTTTGCTTTAAAAATCCTGAGATTGGCCAAATATTGTGAGATTTGATCTCAGAATCCTGACTTTGGCTTTTAAAATCCACATATTTGTGCTTTGTCTCCCTGAACCGTGTTCTTTGCAGCCCTTTGCCTCATCCACCCCACCTGGGTGCTGGTGCAGTGAGCTGGGCGGGTGTCAGCCTGGATCCCCCATAGCCCATGCACCAGCCCAGAGCATGGTGGGACGGGCCCTGCTGCCCAGGGCTGTAGGGGCAGGGGCCGGGCCCGTGAGATCCAGCCTCCATCCCGATCCCTGGGTCGGGACCCTGCTCGGCCTTGAGGGGCATCGGCAGAGCTGGGGGGGCAGGGAGCCCAGGGCTGGGATAGCAAGAGGCTGCAGGTGGGGATTGAGGGGCACCCCAGTCTCCACAGACCATCCAGCTCCCTCCCCCCTATTTCCACTCACCCCTAGACCTGCAGAGGGGGGCTCAGCACCTGGCTCTCCGACCCTGCAGCCTGGGTTCCTGACTCAGAGTCTGGGGAAGCGGCAAGCACAGGAATGTGAAAGCAGAAGTGGGTGCGGACGGGAGGGGGTTGGGGGGAGATGCTGTCTCAGAAACCCAGCACCAGCATCCTGCCGACTTCCCCTCCTTCTGGCTGGCCCTAACCACGGCTTCCCTGCAACAGAGGCAGGCTGCATATTGCTTTTGGGGCTGGAAATAGAACCCAGGAGTCCGGGCTCTGAGCCCTGCTAACCCTCACTCTCCTCCCAGAGTTGGGATAGAGTCCAGGAGTCCTGACTCCCTGCCTCCACCCTCCACTGTATCCCACTAGACCCTGCTCCCCTCCCAGAGCCAGGGACAGGAAAGGAGTCCTGACTCTGAGACCCTCTACACCCCACTCTGGTCCCAGAGCTCTGGATGGACCCAGGAGTCCTGGCTCCCAGCCCCACTGTTATGACCATTCCCCTCCCAGAGTCGGGAATAGAACCCAGGAGTCCTGGCTACCTGCCCCCCATCCCAGATCTATGCCTTTATTACTGGTTTTCCCCATCACACAATAATATTTGAAGACTAGCAGCTCACACCTCTTATCGTATTGTACATGCAGCAAATGCTAATCACTCACCCCGAGCTGAGATGCAGCCGCCTCTGGGGCGGGGCGGCTGGGAACAGCCACACAGCGACACTGCCCAGGGGTTGCTCACCCGGAGCTGAGATGCGTCTGCCTCTGGGGCGAGGCGCTGGGAACAGCGCACTGGAACAGCAGATGTCTGGTTAGGATGGCTAGTGAATCCCGACTCCAGTGGGAAGAACTGGGTGCGTGAGGAGACCCGCCTTGGACTGAGCAGGCGCGAGTGTCAGGGTGAGGGCTGTGGATAGATGTGAGATTTCAAGACAGGAAAGGGAAGTCAGGGCGTGAATCTGGGCCCTAGAGCGTCTTGCAGAAGCCAGTTCCAGTGGCTGCAGATCTCGGTGCCATCGACGCAAGCGGGAGATTGTCCCAGATACAAGCAGCTCCCACGGACAGCCGGCTTCTGACCCCACCGCGTGGGGGTGCGTACTGGCTGGGGGGACTGTCTGGGAGGGTAATGGGACACAGGGCCCTTCCCCTCTATAGGGCGCTGGCTCCAATCTGCCCCAGGGTGAGTTTGACACTGTGTATCTCAGGGAAACAACCTACACCCCCATTTTTATCGTTAGAAAATGACTGTGTGTATCCAATGCAAAGTTTGTCATTTTGGGTGTCTTCAGAAGGCTTGTGAGGCACTGAGCATTGCTCCCTCCAGCCAGGCCCATCTCCTTCTATAGATGGAGAGAGACTGACTGGGCTTCTGGCTTCCCTGGCCTTCTTATAAGGCCCTGGTGCTCAGTTTGGGGCGTGGCTCCAGCTGCAGCCACTTCCCGAATCAGCCCAGCCTAAAGCCCCTTCCCAGGGCTGTGTTCAACCCCTTCAGGGCAGGAGCAGGGGTCCACCCTGCTACATATCCTAAAACAATAGTCAGTGTATGTATCTATCCAGTGTATGTATGTACTCTCTCTCTCTCCATGTATATATATGTGTGTGTATATGAGTGTGTATGTGTGTGTGCGCATGTATGTACGGTACAGAGCCATTTACGCATGACCCGTTTACGCACGAATCCACTTAACACGCGGTAGCGCCATGCCTCCCTGTGCTGCCTATTTAACACACGAGACTCATTAACACGCGGTACAGGAACTTGCTATGTAGCGCTACAGATTTGCTCACTAACTCACTGAGATAGAAATCGACAGGAAGTGCGGAGCAGAATCGTTTTGTATCTTTTTCCCCATGTTCGTAAAGACGTATCACGCACGCTTAGTCATTGTCACGCTACAGGGCAGAGGGCAAGCGTCAGCGTTCCTACAGTGGAGAAGAAAAGCTGCTGCAATACATCGAGCAAATAGCGGAGAAACCCAAGCCAAAATTTCAAAAGACACTGGGATTGCCGAATCTGCTCTCTGAGGATGGAAAAACAATGTATATAAACTGAACGGCTTTGTACAAAATATCGATTCTGCCGCGGGGCTTAAGTGAAAACGTGTGCACTATTCAGCAAAACCCACGAGAGAGAAAAAGATGCGCACGTGGTTTGCTCAGGAAAGGCTGAAAGGAATGCCCCTAAGGTGGGCCAACTCTTCAAGCCCAAGCGACTAAATTTGGAAATTTAACAGGGGATGAATCATTCCAAGCCAGCAAGGGGTGTATAAGTCATTTTAAAAAGCGTCATGGCACAGCACAGGGATCGATTTCTTTTGGCACGTGCAAAAAAGTGAGTTTTATTCCTATTTGCAAGTTTACAGTTTCTGTGATTCTCTGACATGTCTAGAAACCAAGGATTCTTCTGTGCTTGGACCAATCTTAGCACATAGTAGGTGCTACTGTAACACAAAGACAAACACAATCAATTCAGCATTTCTCAAAGACTGAACACTTGCTTTCATGCTAAGATTTGGCTTTGTGGTAACTGCATTGGGTTGCAGGGATCAGTAACTAGCATCACCTGGTCTGCTCTGTTTTCGCAGGTGGTCTCAAACTTCATTGCACCATAACCCCCTTCTGACAACAAACATTACTACACGACCCCAGGACAGGGGATCGAAGTCTGAGCCCACCGGAGCCCAGGCAGTGAGTCTCGGGCTTTGGTCCCCGGGTACAGCAAGTCTAAGCCAGCCTTGGTGACCCCATTAAAATGGGGTCGTGACCCACTTTGAGGTCCTGATCCACAGTTTGAGAGCCACTGCTCTAGAGGGTATCGTACTGCGCTCGACACCGGGGTATCTGAACGCCTTCTGGTCATCACAGAGCAAATGAAGTAATCCAGGGCCGGCCTTAGCCACGGGCGAACGGGGCTGTAACGGGTTGGGTCACAGAGACCCCCTTGGGACTGTCACCTGATGTGCTGACACTACCTCAGAGCCCATTTTCCCTGCCAGCTTGGGACTGCAGAAACCTGCCTTGTTGAGCCAGACATGCCAGCCTGCTGCAACACAGACCCAGGGTCTGAAACACACCTGCAAGCTGCAGACTTAAATGAAAATGACTTAGCACGTGCTCCTGTCTCCAGCACCCAGACACCCAGCTCCCAATGGGATCCAAACCCTAAATAAATCCGTTTTACTCTGTATAAAGCGTATAAAGGGGAAACTCATGAATTGTCCACCCTCTCTAACATTGATAGAGAGTTATGCACAGCTGTTTGCTCCTCAGGTATAAATCATTAACTTTAGGTTAATTAATAAACAAAAGTGATTTTATTAAGTATAATAAACAGGATTTAAGTGGTTTCAAGTAATAACAGACACAACAAAGTAAGTCACCAAGCAAAATAAAACAAAACACGCCAGTCTAAGCCTAATACATCAAGAAACTGAATACAGGTAAATCTCACCCTCAGAGATGTTCCAATAAGCTTCTTTCGCAGACTAGACTCCTTCCTAGTCTGGGCCCAATCCTCTCCCTTGGTTCAATTCTTGTTAGCTCCAGCTCAGTTGCTACGTAGGGATTTCTTCATGACCAGCAGCCCCCTTTGTTCTGCTCCACCCCCTTTTATATCTTTGGCACAAGGAGGGAATCGTTAGTCTCTCCTTCCTTCCCACCCCTCCTTCTAATGTTATGCTACATATTCCTAGATTCAGGTACAAGAATGATGCATTCATACAACTAGGAGGACCACACTCAGTAGATTATAAGCTTTGTAATGATCCCTTACAACAGACCTTTTGCAAAAAGCATATTCCAGTTATGTTATATTCACACTTATACGCATATTTTTATAAAGCATGATGGAGTGCAACGTCACAGGGGCGCCTCCGCAGCAGGGGTGCCCCTCTCCCTGGTGGCTTCTGCAGCCCCGCGGCTCCTGCCCCCTGCCTTGGAGCCACCCTGGCCAGCTGCTCCTGGGAGATTCCTGTCTGCTGTAAGGAGCAGGGGGAGGGGCTCTGATGTCAGCCTGTTTCCTGTCCTCCCAATGTGCCCCATCTCCGCAGAGCAGGTGGGGTGGGGGACAGGGCTCACCCAGAGTGGGACGGCGCTGCTGTGTCTCAAGGAGCTTTCCTTCAGCCTGCAAAGAGCTGCTCTCTTAAAGGGGCAGCATGCGGTCTCGCACACATTCCCCTAGCTCACACACACTGTCTCTTTCACACTCACTCTACCCAACACATACTTATCTGGCTGTTGTTACTTGTTACTTCCTGCAATGCACATACATGCTCTGTAATTTTATTCTTTCAAAGTGCCTTTAGTTGAGTTTTAGGACTGGTCTCTGCATTTCGTAATTTTATTTCTCTCTTATGCTCACACTGAATTCTTTGAGTAGTGAGTTCTCAACTGCCTAACCTGTCCGGGCTGGAGTATTTAGCATTATTATTGTTAGTATCATATTGTGCTTTGCCATTCATTATGTAAAGTGGCACAATCAAATAGCACCCCCCTAGAATGTAACTTTAGCTTTTACTCACTTTAGTAATTCCAGTTTCAAAAACATTAGCTAAACACAGAACTATAGACACTGCGCAGATGAAAGTCTTTTATTTTCAAATTGTATTTTTAGTTATAGCTGTAAATTAACTTAATATTTGCATGAAAATAACTGCAGTTCCAACTGTGAGAACAATAGCAATGGTGGAGTCAAATGTTAGTGAGTCACATACAAATACAGGATTGTGGTCGATAAACATAAATGCCAAAAGAATTAGAAACATTAATTCCCTTTCTTAATAAAAGAGAAAAAAAAACTTAATCACATATCTTTCACTAAAAACATAATTTTAACATAATTGACTAAAATATAGGCGATACTGGCAGTAACACAGTGTGTCTCTTTCAGGAAGTAAGACGATATTATTTATTTTTATTTATCTCTACTAAAGATTGTGCACAAAGTCTCAGTCGTGTGTTTCTGATAGCTGCGTTAAAGCTCCAGAACTGATACCTCAAGGCTTGGGATTGGGAATATCTTGCTGTATTATCTCCTGATTGTTCTAAATTTACATATAAGATTTAAAACGTGGCTTTAATGGGCATTTGTATATATATTTTCTTTCTTTATATAACAGCAAGATACAGAGCTCCTGTCAGCGAATCCCTAAGTTATTATCTGCAAAGCCCTGAGAGTTTTCAGGTGCCTAAGTAGTCCCTGGAATCATGGCTAAAGTTTCCTCCCCCTGCCCCAAATCTGAAAAGGTGCCCTGCCCCGGGTGAGCCAGGAGTGGCCAGGGGGCTGCGGGAGGCCGTGGGCTCTGGCGAGATGCAGCCCACGTGTGACAGCGCGAAGCCTTGAGCCACATGCCGAGCACCAGGCACCACAAGCCCCAGCAGCAGCGCAGGAGGGTGGCAACACCCCATGTGCCAGGCCCCCCTGACTTCTGCTCTGCTGCTGGCGGTGGCGCTGCCTTCAGAGCTGGGTGCCCGGCCAGCACCCGCCAGTATCAGGCCGCCCTGCCAGGGCTTAATTTGAGCCACAGCTGAGCTCTGGCATCTCTTTCAATACAAATTAAACCCTGGGGGAGGCAACGGGGCCCATTGGCCTCACCGGGGGTGGCAGTTCCCCCAGCTGAGGTCTCATTCTCTGTTTCTTCAGTCCCTTGAGTTTCTAATTCCCTGTCAGCTCTTCAGTGGCTGAGGAATGGCCCGATCTACACGCCGGACTCGGGCACTGTGGATTCCCTGACCCTTGGCCTGTTCTTCCTTCTGCTTGCATGAGAGCAGCAGGGTGTCCTGAGAGAGAAAAATTATGGGGTATGTAAGTGGCTGCCAGTTGAGATAGATAGATAGATAGATAGATAGATAGATAGATAGATAGATGGTGGGTGGGATGGTAGGTGAGTAGGTAGATGGGTGGGTGAGTAGGTAGCTAGGCCCTGTGTTAGGTGGGTAGATGGGTACATAGGTGGGTGGGTAGGTAGTTGGGTAGGTAGATAGATGGGAGCTATGTGGGTACGTAGGTTGGTAGATCAGTAGGTGGATAGGTCAGTGGGTGGTTGGGTCAGTGGGTGGTTGGGTCAGTGGGTTGGTAGCTAGGCAGGATAGTAGGTAGATGGCTGGGTCAATGGGTACATAGGTAGGTCAGTGAGTGGGTGGGTGAGTAGGATGGTAAGTTTGTAGGTAGGTAGCTAGAGGAGGGGTAGTTGGGTAGGTCGGTGGGAAGGTCGGTAGCTGGGTCGGCCATCATGGATTCCTGGGCTTCCCACCTTTCCTTCCTTCTGCTTACATGAGAGCAGCAGGGTCTCCTGGGAAAGAGAGATTCTGGGGTATTTATGTGGCTGGCAGTCTGGATAGATAGGTGGGTGGGTGGGTGGGGATGAATAGATACATAGATGGGTGGATAGGGACAGAGTTGGGTGGGTGGGTGGATAGATGGTAGGTAGGTGGGTAGATGGGTGGTTAGGTATATGGGTAGGTGGGTAGATGGGTGCGTGGATAGGTTGGTGGGTGGTCGGTAGCTGAGTTACCGTCTGTAATAGAGCAGGGTGAGGTAATAGGCCAGGAAGAATCCAGTCGCTGCGAAGACGAGTTTGCAGCTGATTATGATAAATGCCCAAATGAGGCCTCCTGTGGGAAATGGAAGAAGCCAAGAGTCTGGGATAGATCCCTGCAATCCCTGCCCAAACCAGCCAGCGCCCGCCATCCCCACTCTTCTTCCAGTTCAGGGTGCTGACGGCCTCGTGCCCCTGGGCCCAGGAGCTGACCTGCAGGGCCCCCCCGTGAGCCTTTCACAGCCAGGGGCTCCCCATCCTCCTGCCACTGGAGCCAGGATGGGAGCGCAGGGAGCAGCTGCAGCTGATGCTGGGCCCCTGGCGCTGGCAGGACGAGTTCAGCCCAGTCCCCAACCGGGGAGTGTCTGGGGGAGAGCAGGCGACACGGCAACAAATTATTAGTCAGAGAAAGAAACCCAGGGGCAGGGAGCTTCCCGGCCCAACCTCACTCACATCCAGTGGCAGGGAGTCCTGCTAATTAACCCCACTCACACCCATTGGCCAGGAGTCCCACGGGTTAACCCCCTCACACCTGTGGCAGGGAGTCCCACGAGTTAACCTCACTCACACTCGATGAGCAGGCCGGCCCCCTCTAATCCCAGCCCCGGTTCCAGCGCTGCCTGGGGGAACAGCGTGGGCAGTGAGCAGGAGAGGGCCTGGAGGCAGAGCATGGGCGGGGCCACGTAGGGCTGTTTGGGGCAGCTCAGACTCCCCTGGCCTGAGATTCCCACACCCATGAGCCTGGCCCGGCTGAGCCTGGCGCCTGGCCCTGAGCGCGGGCAGAGCGTGACTAGGAGGCACTCGCTGATTCCCGGGGTTCACAGGGCGGCCTCTCACCAGGGCGTCCGTTGCTGGTCAGGGTCCCGGTGATGTTGGGGGGCCCAGGCGGGTCTGTAACACAAACCAGACAGGGGGGATCGGGGGGCTGGTTCAGCCCAGTCCCTGGCCAGGGGCTGTCTGGGGAGAGCAGGAGAACCAGCGAGAAATCCAATAGCAGGGAGTCCCATGGGTTAACCCCACTCACACTCGATGAGCACCTGGAACCGCAGGGAGTTGCCCTCCCAGGCCATGAGCTATGAGCCGTTGGCCACCGGGGTACCGGGATCTGGGAACAGGAATAACAAGAAGCCACTCGCACACTGAGCCAGCCAGTTCCTGCCCGGGGGCTGGATTGGGGCCAGCGCCCCCTAGAAGGGAAAGTCCCTGTGCCCAACTCCCCGCCCCCTAGCAATAGGTTGGAATAGCTGGGGGTCGCTCCTGTTAGCTCTGGAGATGGTGATTTGCAGAGTCCTCTCTAGAGCTGAAATACAGAGTGCACGCCTGGTCTAGTTGGGGGGAGGGAGAAGGAGGCGGCCAGGGTGAGCGGGGGGGAGAGAGAGAAGGGGGGCGGCCAGCGCTTCAGCAGGGAGCTCACCCCACGGCCCCAGTTTCTGCGCTGTCTTCCAGGAGGGCTCCGCGCTGCTCCGGTCAGCAGGGAGGGAAGGACGCGGGCTGCTCTGTGGAATTTGCTGCAGGGCGCTCCCCTCCTCCGCACCCTATAGGGCAGCCAGAGCAGCAAACAAAACAAAAAAAAAAAGCAGTCGTGCCGCCCTAGGATTGAGCGGCATGCCGCCCCCTAGAATCTGCTGCCCCAAGCACCAGCTTGCTCAGCTAGTGCCTGGAGCCGGCCCTGGCTGGAGAAGCCCACAAGTTACCGGTATGATGTCCCTGTGAGGCATCGGTAGCTCCCCATGCTGACTTGGGAGCATTACGTCCCTGTGAGGTATCCATAGCTCTGCACGCTGACTTGGGAGCCGAGGGCGTTTGTTTACTTTTACCGGTATTATCTCGGGAGGATACGGTATATGGTGAGGAGGGGGTTGTGTGATGAAGAAGGGGGCTGAGGGGAGGTTGTTAATAGGGTGAGTAGTGGGCACTGTGTGAGGGAGAGGTAGGCTGAGAGAATAAGGAGGTGGCTAAGACGGTAAGGAAGGGCCGTGTAAAGGAGAGGGGGCTAAGAGAGTGAGGGAGCTGAGAGTTGAGGATGAGGTTGTTGTTTTTTTTGTACAGGGGCTAACTTAAAATACCAATATGGCTGATCATGTGGAGATTCGAAATTCAACCAGCCAAGGGAAAAGGCGAAGTTACGATTCAAACTTTAAGATAAAAGTCTTAAAATACGCTGAACAAACAAGCAATAGGGAAGCTGCCAGAAAATACGACGTAGATGAGAAAAATGTACGTAGATGGAAGCTGATGCTTTCCATCTAGAAAACTCGGCTTCTACGAGGAAATCGTTCAGAGGGCCTAAGAAAGGTAGGTATTTGTGAAGTTGATGCAGTATTGCTTCCCTTCATTCAAGAGCAAAGAAAAAATGGAATGCCTGTCATCCGAAAAATCATACAATTGAAGGCATTAGAAATTGCCAGTGAATTAAAAATTCCCAGGCATGAATTTAAAGCAAGCCTTGGATGGTGCCGTAGATTTATGCTCAGAAATGGCCTCTCACTAACACGCAGGACAACACTTGCACAAAGACTACCTGTTGACTTCAATGAAAAGCTGCTTGCATTCCAACGGTATGTCATAGAGCTCAGGAAAAAGCACAACTATCCATTGAGCCAAATTGGAAATGCCGATGAAACTCCCGTTTTCTTTGATATGCCAAGTAATACAACCGTGGATCAAAAAGGAGCAAAATCCATTCTTCTGAGAACCACAGGCAATGAAAAATTATGTATCAGAGCAATGTTAGCTGTTACAGCTGATGGTCATAAGCTGACACCTTATGTGATACTTAAAAGGAAAACTATGCCGAAGGAAAGTCTTCCAAGAGGCTTAATTGTCAGATGTCAGGAAAAGGGATGGATGAGCAAGGAGCTGATGAATGATTGGCTATCAGTTTGGAAGAGTAGGCCTGGTGCTCTTCTTGCAAAAAAAGCAGTGCTGGTATTGGATGCATTTAAAGGACATTTAACACCTGATGTAAATAGTAAGATTGCATCCTTGAAATCAGAGCTGGTAATAATACCAGGGGGTCTGACATCCCAACTCCAAGTGCTTGATGTTGTTGTCAACAAGCCATTTAAAGACCATCTACGGCAGCAGTATTCTGAATGGCTTGTGGCTGGAGATCATGCCCTCACACCAAGCGGCAAAATTAAGAAACCATCAGTGGCTTTGCTGTGTCGGTGGATTATTTCTGCGTGGACAATGATATCTTCAGAATCAATCATCAAAGGATTCAAAAAATGTTGCCTGTCAAATGCATTGGATGGTAATGAAGATGATGTATTGTGGGAAGATCAGAAAGAAGTGGATCAGGAGAATGATGAAGAAAACAGTGGGAGTGATGTAGAAAGCATTGGAAGTAGTGATGAAAACCTGAGCAGATACCGGTATTGATGGAGAGACAGGCAGTGAAAGTGACTAAAATTTCTCAGAGGGATGACTTAAGAACATTTGCTAATGTTGTTGATTGTTGTGCAGGGGAGAGGGTGAGAACTGTTCCCATCAGTCTCCTTGTTGTCCATTCCTTTTCCCTTCTTTATTTACAGTATAACTACAAAATAGTTTTCAATATTTCTGAGTATATAACATATGCCGTCAAAAGCAGGACTACCAAAAGTGTTAAAAGTGTTAAAAATACTGGTACATGTCTTCCTATTCATTAAATAAAATACTATTTTACTGTTCTACTAATGTGTATATTTTCTTTAAGTTAAAAAAGTTAAAAATTTAATAGGGATAATAGCACCAAACTTTAAGGGTGCGGCTTATAATCAGGAGCGGCCTATACTCGGAACAATACGGTACACATGGCAACGTATTAGATTGGAGAGAGCCCCCCACTAACCCCCTGATCCGCAGCCCAGCACCCCCCACTAACCCCCTGCCACACTGCAGCACAGTGCCCCTTAGAGCCTTACTCTTCACGTGCACACGCAGGGCCCGGCTGGCCGATCCGTAGGGATTCTTGGCCCAGCACCGATACTCCCCAGCGTCCCCTCTGCTGAGATTCAGCAGCTCCAGGCACCTGGCCCCACCCTGACCAGAGCTCAGGGACCCCTTCCCCTAGGCCCAGCTCAGGGTGGTCTCGGCTCTGCTCCCAGCCTCACAGCCCAGACTCAGGGAGTCGCCCTCCTGGGTCTCCAGAGACACGACGTCGCCCTCAGCTCCCCAAGCATCTGGCACTGGAGGAGACGAGCGGGCAGGTTAGACCCCCCAGAGATCCTCTGCTAAGGAACCGAGATTCAGCCATCTCTGGGCAGGGCCGGTTCCAGGGTTTTGCCACCCCAAGTGCCAGGAAAAAAAAAAAAAGCCCCAATCGTGATCGGCGGTAGGTCTACCGCGCCACTTTCTCCTTCGGCAGCACGTCCTTCCCTCCAAGAGGGACCAAGGGACCCGCCGCCAAATTGCCGCCGAAGAGCCCGACGTATCACCCCGAGCACTTGCTTGCTGAGCTGGTGCCTGAAGCCAGCCCTGCTTCTGGGGTGGGAAACGGGGGCTGTTTACAGGAGGAGCCCTCGCTCAGTGTGGAGACGTAGCAGCTCTGGGGTGGGTGCACAATGCTGGTGACTTTCCATGGCAGCAGGACTCTGTTGCAGAGATCGGTCCCTGATCCATCTCATCCCCACTTTCCAGCGCCCCCTTAATGCCACCCCGTGGTCTGGAGACAGAGGGAACATGGCCGGCTACCCCCCACAATGACCAGACTGGCCCGGCTGAGCCTGGCACCTGGCCCTGAGCGTGGGCAGGGCGTGACTAGGAGGCGCTCGCTGATTCCCAGGGCTTGCAGCCCGGCCTCTCACCGGGGCTTCCGTTCCTGGTCAGGGTCCCAGAGATGTTGGAAAGACCGGTAGGGTCTGTAACACAAACCAGACGGGGGGGATCATGGGGGCTGGACAGCAGTGTGTGTGTGTGTGTGTGTGTGTGTGTGCGCGCGCGCGTGTGTGTGTGTGTCACTAGTGATCACTGAGCCTAGACACGGCCCCTCGCTGTGAGCTCAGCTGGGGGATGGGAAAGTCCCTGAAGTGACACAAGGCTCATGGGCGGGAAAGGGAAGCGACAGACCCGACTGAGCCCCACCCAAGAGGCGCCCGACGGAACCCAGGGGCCGGGTTAGGGCCGCACCAGGGAACCAGAACCGTGGGAAATGGAAACCCAAGGGACCAAAACTGGTTGGGCAAAACTGGGCCTAATTGGCAGAGTCACTAACGAGGGGCCGGGCTGCTCCAGCCTGGGTACTGGAGTGAGTGTCACCAGCGCCACTGTCTGCCAGGCACCTGGGCATTTAGCGTCCTGCTCCCCAAACGTGTCCTCCCCAGGTGGGACAGAGCCAGGGGTCTAAATAACCCCACTCCCACCCCCACCCCAGACCCAGCCACCACCAGGGACATCAGACACCCCCATCGTGGGTCCTTTGCCTTCCCCCCTCGGTTTGTCTCTCCCCAGCCCTCTCCTTTTGTCCCCAGAGGAGTGACTAAAAGTAACACCCAGAACAGACAGACACTGGCCTGGCAGGGTCCGTCCCCGATGCCCTCAAAGCCCTGTGGCGCCGAGGCTCAGAGCCTGGGTCCGTTGGGTCGGGCTCGCAGGGCTCGGGCTGCGGGTCTCTGATTGCAGCGCGGACGTTTCCTCCGAGGTCTGTGCAGACGTTTGGGGTCTGGCTGGGGCCTGGGCTCAGACACATGTGGGGAACTGGGGGACAAGTTCCTGTTAAATCTCCCTCCGGCTGAAGGAAACAAGGGGACGTCCTCACACTGATGCCTGATTTGATCCTTCACCTCGCAAAGGCGGCTGCTGATTTCCCCTCTGCACTGGATCTGCAGCGCAAGGGTCACAGGCCATTTAATGGGGGTTTGCCCTGGGGCAGGATGCGCCGAGGTCTCTGGGCACCGAGCCCAGAGTGTGTTTAGTGCCGGACAGTGACTGGGTCCCGTTAACCCTCTGCCCCATATAGAGCATCCACCGATCCCGGCAGGAAGGGCAGAGGGGGAGGAGACAAGGGGGGACAGCCTGGGGGGATCTCAGGGGGAACTGGGGTGACTCGTGTGTGCGGGGGAATCCCAGCACGGGGGTATTGAAATGTGTGGGTGGATCCTAGGACAGGAGGATTCTTGGGGGCAGGTTGGGGGTAGAGAGGATCCCAGAAGAGAAGGGCCTGGAGGTGTGGATGGGAGGGGGGAGCCATAGCCAAGGGGGGCAGGAAGGGGTGAAGATCCCGAGGGAGAAGGGGCTGCACAGTGTGGGGTGAAGGGGCCTGGAGTAGAATTGGCTGAGGGTGGCTGGTATGGGGGTGGGGATCCCCGCACAGGGCTGAGTTGGGGAGGGCTGGAGGGCAGGGCTGGGAGCCCGGGGGATCCCAGCAGAGCGGGCTGGGGCCGGCATGGAGGGGCTTAAGGGCAGGGCTGGGGAGCCTGGGGGGGATCCCAGAGGGGGCTGGGAGCAGGTGTGGAGGGGCTGGGGGGGGTCACTCACAGACGACGTGGAGCCGGACGGTTCTGCGGGTGGAAGGTCCCCGTGGTGGCCTGAAGGTGACGCTGCAGACGAGCTCTTTGCCGTGGTCCCCCGGGCTGGGCGTGAAGCTGAGCATGGAGCTGTGGGCCCAGGTGCCGTTCGCCAGCTGGGCTGAGACGTCCCGGGCTGTGTCGCTGAACGGCCCCGTCCAGGTGACTCGGGGAGGGGGCCCGGAGCAGCGCCCAGGGGCCGTGCAGGTCACAGTCACCGGCTCCCCGGCCAGCAGCGTCCCTGGCAGCCCCCGCGCCGGCGAGATCTGGATCTCTGGCTCCTCCGTCAGCCCTGAGACACGGGGAGAGGGGAGAGAATCACTCAGGGACACGGGGCCTTTCCTCTTTAGGGGTGCGGCTCTTATCTGTCCCCAGGGCGGGGACTGGCTGGCTCAGGGGGCTGCTGAGCGGTGTCATAAATATAGAGGGAAGAGTAACAACTCTCTGTGTGCAGTAGCATCAAATCCCTCATTGGCAGCTGTACTAAATCGCCTTCCCTGTAAGAGATTAATCAGCTCAAATAACCTAGTTGGCACCTGACCAGAAGGACCAATGAGGAAAGAAGAAACTTTCAAATCTGGGGTGGGGGCAGGATTTGTTTGTTGCTCTCTTTGTTGTTCCCTCTCTGGACAGAGGGAGAGACCGAGCAGGTACAACAGCTCTTGAAAATATACCTGGAAGAATACATCTAAAACCACCAACATTGTAAGTAGGCAAGGAAAGGCGCTAGGTTATCTTGTGTTTTAGCTTGTGAATTTTCCTAGGCTACAGATGTAGTTTGATTCCTGTTTTTGTAACTTTGAAGCTGAGCCAGAGAGGAATCCTCTGTGTTTGAAATCTTTTATTTACCCTGTGAAGTTACCTTCCAAACTGATTTTGCAGGTGTGATTCTATTTCTCTCTCTATATATATGAAATTCTTCTTTTAAGAACATGATTGATTTTCAGTGTCCTGAAGACAGAGTCTGGTCTGCGCTCACATTGCTAACCAATTGTTTGGTACATTATTCTCAAGCCTCCACAGGAAAGGGGATGAAGGGGCTTGGGGGATATTTTGGGAGGATTGGGATTCCAAGTGAACCTTCCCTGGATTTTTCTATAAATCACTTGGTGGTGGCAGCAATAGCGTCCAAGGACAAGGGAAGGAATTTGTGCCTTGGGGAAGGTTTAACCTCAGCTGGTAGAATATAAGCTTAGGGGGTGTTTCAGGCAGGTCCCCACATCTGTACCCCAGAGCTCAGAGTGGGGGGAAACTCTCACAAGCGGTGACTGCGGCTGCTCTTACCTGGCACAGAGATCGTGAGCGCAGGGTCAGAGCCATCAGAATTGGAGCAGTAAGTGTGATCTAACAGGCCTTTTTCAATGCTAAAGAAATATCTCCCTGAATCCGTCCGTCGGGCATCGCTGATTTGCAGGGAGCAGTCGCCGTGCGCTGGATCCCCCGTCAGCCGGAACCGGCCCTGGGTCTCCTGCGACACCCCCCGGTTGTGGAGACTGTTGGCCACGGGAGGATCCTGGCCCACAGTAGCAGGCTCCTTGTACCAGCATCCGTAGAGCCAGGCCTAGGGATTGTCGGTGTCGTACCGGGCTGGGTACGTGAAGGTGCAGGGGACGAGAACGCAGAGACCCTCCTGCACCGACACCGACTGCGGCACCGTCAGGGTAAATCCGGGTTCCTGGGCCAGGGATCCTGCAGGGGACGGGGAGGGATCGAAGTGGGGCCCATAGAGAGCAGAGCCCCCCCCTGAGCTCCCCCCAGACAGGGCCGGCTCCAGGCACTAGCCTGCCAAGCTGGGGGGGGGGGGCGGGGACTTGGGCAGCGCGACGCTCGGGGGGCGGGACTTGGGGGACGTGACGCTCGGGGGCGGGGACTTGGGCCATGAGACGCTCGGGGGGGCGGGGACTTGGGCGACGCAACGCTCAGGGGGCGGGGACTTGGGTGGCTCGGAGGGGGGCGGCGCTCCTTGTTTTTGCTTCCTGAGCCAAAAATGTTAGAGCTGGTCCTGCCCCCAGGGCTCTGCCGGTGCCCCTCACTCCCGACCTGCAGCCCCCTGCGAGCCCAGCCCTGGGTCCCTGACCAATTCTCACTCCATTTAGTTTCCATCCCTCTCTACATCGACACTCTGCCCCCACTCCCTGTCATGTGGCGCCCCGTAGCACCGCACTGGGGCACTGCGCTTCCCTCCCCCTCTGGCCAGTCTCCCTTCCAAGTCCTGGGACAGACCTGGCCCTGCTTAGCGCAGGTTCTGCCCTTCCCCCTGCCCTGGGGCTGGAGGTGCTGCTTACTTACCCCTCCAGAGCAGGGTGAGGATCAGGACCCTCAGCGTGGCAGGACCCCCTGCTCTCCAGGGGGGGCCCTGAGTCAGGAGCTCCCTTTCCCCTGGGTCAAGCTGTGGCAGCAGGGCTCTGCCCATGGCTGGGGCGTTGGGCTGGGACAGACCTAGAGATAGATGGGGGGTGGGAAGTGTGAGAGCAGAGGCTGTTTTGGGGACACAGATCTGCCTGGGGAACCATCAGTGCTGCTGGGCTCTGCAGGGGGCTGATCTGGGGCTGCTGGCAGCGCAGTGACCTCCCACCCACACAGAAAACCCCAAATCACCAGACGGTCCTGAGAGATCGTGGGCTAAAAAATCCTTAAATTGGTGACAAAACCGAAGATTTTCTCTAAGAATCATGAGAGTGGCCAGAAAATCCTGAGCTGGTGACAGAAGATGGTCCAAAGACAGCACTGCTCAGTGCCTGCTTTGCTTCTATCTTCCCACAGTAAAGCAACCAGTGAAGTTACCACGGGCAACAAAGGGGAAAGGCTGCAGGTGCTGCTTACTTACCCCTAAAGAGCAGGGTGAGGATCAGGACCCTAAGCGTGGCAGGACCCCCTGCTCTACGGGGGGGCCCTGAGGCGGGAGCTTCCTTTCCCCAGCATCACGGTGTGGCAGCAGGGCTCTGCCCATGGCTGGAGCGTTGGGCTGGGACAGACTTAGAGACAGAAGTGGGGTGGGAAGTGTGAGAGCAGAGGCTGTTTGGGGACACAGATCTGCCTGGGGGACCATCAGTGCTGCTGGGCACTGCAGGGGGCTGATCTGGGGCTCCTGGCAGTGCAGTGACCTCCCCCTCCCCAGAAAATCCCAAATCACCAGATGATCCTGAGAGATCGTGGGCTAAAAAAATCCTTAAATTGGCAGAAAAAAACCCTCAGATTTTCCTCTAAGAACCATGAGAGCGGCCAGAAAATCCTGATCTGGTGACAGAAGATGGTCAGAAGACAGAACTGCTCAGTGCCTGCATTGCTTCAATGTAAACAACATGTGTGCAGGCAACCAGTGAAGTTACCATGGACAACAAAGGGGAAAGGCTGCAAATCGGGATCAGTAAAGAACACGTCAGAGATGCTCTGGCCAATTTGAATGAATTCAGATCAGTGGGGCAGGAAGCTGTTCAACCCAGGGGGCTGAAGGAATTAGTCGAAGAAATCTTGGAGCCACTGGCAATAATATTTGCCAACTAATGGATGATAGGAGGGGTCCCAGAAGACGGGGGAAGGGCTAACAGAGGGGCCATCTTTAAAAGGGGGAAAAGGGAGGAGCCGGGGAACTATAGACCAGTCAGCCTGACCTCGACACCTGGAAAGCTTCTAGAGCAATGTATAAAACCTTCAATTTGTGAGGCCGAAGGCGTGATCAGCAGCATGGATTTACCAAGAACAAATCCTGCCAAACCAGCTTTGTTTCCTTCTTTGACGGGGTAACTGGTTGGGAGCTGGGGGAAAGCAGTGGACATAACATACCTGGACTTCAGCAAGGCTTTTGACACAGTCCCACATGACATTCTCATAAGGAAGCTGGAGACGACTTCTGACGGAACTCAAATGTGAAATTGCAGAACTACTAACTCTCATTTAAATCAGCTTCTGTACCAGATGACTGGAGGAGAGCGAATGTGACACCAATTTTTAAAAAAGGCTCCATAAAAAAGGGGTGATCCTGGCATTTGAAGGTCAATAAGCCTAACTTCAGTGATGGGCAAACTGGTTGAAATTATAGTAAAGTGAAAGTATAGCAAAGAGCAGAATGATCAGATGCAGAGATTTGATGGGGAAGACTCAATATGGTTTTTGTAAAGGGAAATCATGTCCATGTACTTAGATTTTCAGAAAGCCTTGGATAAGGTTCCTCCCAAAAGGCTCCTATGCAAAGTGAGCTGTCATGGGATAAGTGGGAAGATCCTCTCCTGGATCAGTGACTGGTTAAAATAGAACAAACAAAGGACAGGAATAAATGGCTAATTTTCACAGTGGAGAGAGGTGAATAGTGGTGTCCCCAGGGGTCTGTACTGGGAGCAGTGCTGTTCAACATGTTCATAACTGATCTGGAAAAAGGGGTAAACAGGGAGGTGGAAAAGTTTGCAGATGATACAAAACTTCTCAAGATAGTTAAGTTCAAAGCTGACCGCAAAGAGCTACAAAGGGATCTCACAATACTGAGTGACTGGGTAACAAAATGGCAGATGAAATTTGATGTTAATAAATGAAAAGTTATGCACATTGGGAAACATAATCCGAACTATACATATAAAGTGGTGGGGTATAAATTAGCTGTTACCACTCAAGGAAGAGATCTCAGAGTCAGTATGGAGAGTTCTCTGAAAACACCCACTCAATGTGCAGCGGCCATCAAAAGAATTTGTTGGGCATCATTAAGAAAGGGATAGATAATAAGACAGAAAATATCATATTGCCTCGATATAAATCCATGGTAACAATCAAATCTTGAATACTGTATTCAGTTCTGGAGGCCCCATCTCAAATTTGAATTAGAAAAGATGCAGAAAAGGGCAACAAAAATGATGATGGGTGTGGAACAGCTTTCACAGAAGGAGAGATTAATAACACTGGGACTGTTCAGCTTGGAAAAGAGATGACTAAGGGGGGATATGATAGAGGTCTGTAAAATCCTGACTAGTGTGGAGACAGTAAATAGGGTGGTATGATTTACTCCTTCCCATAATACAAGAGCTAGAAGTCCCCAAATGAAATGAATAGGCGGCAGGTTTAAAAGAAATGTAAGGACGTATTTCTTCACACAACGCACAGTGAACTCTGCAGACAGGGTGGGGCGCTAATGCTGCCCTCTCTGCCCCATAGCTGCATTCCCCCCTCCCCCGCTCAACCCTGCTCCTCCTGCAGCTGGGACTCTCCTCATTGTCAGTGTTACGGACCCTCCATCCTCTTCATTCTTGTGAGAATGGTGGGGCCCACTCCCGCCTTCCCCTCCTCACATTTGAATTGGGCCACTCACACACACCTTCCCCCCCGTCTTTACCTGTTAAAATGGTACAGGCCTCTAACTCCTCCCTCTCCCTCCCCCATCCACTGCAGTGAGCTGGGCGGGTCTCAGCCTGGATCCCCCATGGCCCATGCACCATCCCCTTCCAGAGCAGGGTGGGTCGGGCCCCGTTGCCCAGGGCTGGAGGGGAAGGGGCTGACTCTGAGAGATCCAGACTCCATCCCTAACCCTGGGGGGCTGCCCTGCCCCCATAGAGTATCCACAACCCCAGGGGGTCTGTGCCCCACAGGTACACCCCACTTTGCGCTGACTCAACTCTGTGGGTGGCAATGGAGTGAGCGCAGTGGGACTATGGGTAAGAAGTTTGCACCTATGTGCTCAACCTGGGGTATCTATAACTGCCCCCTCTGCAATGCCTGCCCTCCCTGCCCCCCAAAACCACCCCCATGGGGAAGGGGAAGCCCCAGCAGTTCCATTTCCCACCATCCCTCTGCTGCCCTCAGGTGTTCTCGGGAAGGAGGCTGAGAGATGGGAGCTGGGGAACCCACTGCTGTACGTGCCCCCCTGGGCCGACGCCTCCAGTGTGGTCCCCATGGTGGGGGGGCCCTGGGGCGGGATCCTGCTCGGGCTGGAGGGGCCACGGCAGAGCTGTGGGGGAGGGGAGCCCAGGCCTGGGATAGCAAGGGGCTGCGGGTCGGGATTGAGGGGCACCCCAGTCTCCACAGACCTTCCAGCTCCCTCCCCCCCATTTCCACTCACCCCTAGACCTGCAGAGGGGGGCTCAGCACCTGGCTCTCAGACCCTGCAGCCCGGGTTCCCCAGGGTTTGTGACTCGGAGCCTGGGGAAGCAGCATGCGCAGGAACCCTTTATTTCTGCTGTCTCCAGTTACAAAACAATATTTTAACACTAGAAGTTTGCACCTCTTATCACACTGTACAGGCTGCAGATCCTAATCACTTACCCTGAGCTGAGACGCATTCGTCTCTGGGGTGGGGTGGTTGCAAAGAGCTCACTGGCCCCGCTCAGAGAATACTTCCTGAATCCTAAAATACTGAATTAACTTTATAAAAAACGAAGAAATATGCACCGATCCATGTCGAAATCACTGTCAGTCATTTAGGGGGGTTTGCTGACTCAATAATAAAATAATGTGCAGTTCTCTCTATTCTTTCCTGGACCTGTACAGAATAGAAACACAAATAAGGGGCTTTCAACGTTCCTGTCTTTTGTTTTTTTTACTATTTTTTCCCATGGGTGTTCCAGCCCGGGAGCACCCACAGAGACGGCCCCTGAGCTTTTTACAGCCTACCTGCTAGCTCCTAAGTTTGCTGGGAAAAGCGACAAACATACACATATCCCTTTTCCCAGCAGACTGACTCAGCCCCAGATGTGCAAGGGACAAATTAAGCCCCAGATAGGGAGGCGGGTGGGGAGGGAGTGGGGGTCAGGGGTTATAAGGGGACTGAATGCGGGGCTTGGGGAAGCAGTGGGGGCCATGGGTGAGTGGGGGTTGAGCCCGGGGCCAGAACCTACTGCTGTATGGCCAAGAGACAGAGCCCAAAGCCCACGGGACGGGGCCCAGGGATGGAACCCGGGGCTCGGAGTTGGATCCCGAAACCCCACAGCTGGAGCCCACCACTCCAAGGCTGAAGACTGACCCCATCACCCCAGGAAGGTGGGGAACTCACTGGCCCCCTGCTCCTCCAGTGTTTGTGTCTCCAGATGGGGCAGGGCCAAACCCCTGATGGTGGGCCCAGGGGAGAGGCCTCTGCTTTGCCCCCCCAATAGCCACCCGGGAGGCTCTGGCCACATGAAAAGCTGCTTTTGAGAAACGCGGACCCAGAACGTCTTGCACAACCTGGATCCACTGGCTGGAGATCTTGGTGCCATTGACGCAAGCGAGAGATTGTGCCAGATACAGGCAGCTCCCATGGACAGCCGGCTTCTGACCCCACCGAGGGGGGGACTGGCTGTGGGAAGGGGGAATGGGACACGGGTATTTCCCCTCTGGGGTCTCTTAGCAGGGGAAACGTCAGCAGATCAGAACAGGTCCATTCAGTGCAGACGTTTGTTTTCTGTCTCTTGGTTCCTCAAACGCCTCCCGGGTCACTGAGGATTCCCTAGTGATGAGAGCTGGGGCAGCGGGTCTCAGGAACGGCAGCTGGATTCCAGGGGCCACTGACTCCAGCCTTCGATTTAAGAGCTGAGATGCAGCTGAATCTGGGGTGGGGTGCGGGGACAGTTTATACAGGGATCCCTTGCCTGGTGCTGAGCTGCAGAAGTGTCTGGGAAAAACCTATAGCTAGAAGAAATGCAGAGACCCTAGATGGATGCATTGAGGCCAGTCCTGACGGCCAGGCCCTCCCAAGTCTCCCACCCTGGCCCGGTCTCCCAGACAGACCCAGGCCCACTCTGCCCCAGGCCAGTGGCAGGTCAGCTCTGTCCCCCTGTATGTGGGCATCAGTGGCTGTGCTGGGAAGCTGGTTGCTAAGCAGATCTCATACAACAGGAAGTTTCCAGTCAGTGAGTTTGCTCCACCTCTGGCCGATCGGCCCCAGTTCGGGGCACAGGTGTAAAGAGAGGCTCTGTAAGCAGTGTCAGGGGTTGATCACCCTTGATGTAGGCAGCCAGCTCTGTTTTATGGGAAGCATTCGAAAGCCCAGATCACCAGAAAAGTGTATTTTTTACAATTTTGAATGCACGCAGGAGATGGGGTTGCATATGCCCAATTACATTGTTTCAGTGCCTCTAAAGCCGGAAAAATCCTGGTAATTTAAGGGCAGTGAGTGTCTTTCTAGCTTTGTTAAGACCTTTCTTGGCAAAGAGTTCCGGGACTGCCCATTCCTAGCGCACCGTTCCAAAGATTATGATGCGCATGTCGTCGTTAGACAGTTATTGAAGGAAAAGATGTGCACTCTGGGGCAGGTTTTCTAAGCTTTTAATCATTCTCCTGCCACCTCTGTGAGCCCTCCCCGATGGGTCAATGTTCTTCTGGAACTGCAGGCACCAGAACTAGACACAGGATCCCAGCAGTGGTCGCACCAGGGCCAGATCCAGAGGGAAAATCACCTCCCTGCTCTGACTCCAGAGCCCACTGTTGATGCACCCAGGACGGCCGCAGCATCGCACCGGGAGCTCATGTTCAGCTACTTATCCAGCATCACCCCCGAATTGTTGTCAGGGTCCCTGCTGCCCAGGAGAGCGTCCCCCGTCCCATGAGTCCGGCTGACACCTTGTGTTCCTAGTTGTACATGTTGACATTTAGCCCTATTGAAACACACATTGTTTGCTTGTGCCCAGTTTACCAAGCGACCCGCAGTGCTCTGCAGCAGTAACCTGGCTTCATCATTATCTGCCACTCCCCCCATCTGTGTGTCATGTGTAAACTTGACCAGGGCTGATTTTATGTTGTCTTCCAGGTTGTTAAAAAAGGTGTTAATGAGCATTGGGTGAAGGACTGTTCCCTGTTGGATCCGTCTGGTAACACGCACTCGCTGCTGATTCCCTGGTGCCAGTTACCTCTGGACAACTAGCAGCCCGCCAGTTAGCCAGGCACGGCGGGGCACTGAGCTGAGCCAGGCTTTCAAAAGCCCTATTGCAATACAAATAACATGCTCACATATGGCCTTACAAGTTCTCCCCCCTGATTTTCACACTTGTGCTAAAATTAATGGTGGTGATGTAATATCCATCACCATCCATAGGGAGTTTCACTTGGCACCGCTCGACATTTTCATTAAAAAACTAGAAGGATACGAAATTACCATGACCCATATTTAAAACTGGCTAAGTGTTAGCGAGGATGAGTCCTGTGTGTCCGTGACAGCTGGGTGCTGCCCAGACACAGCAAGAGACAGACCTTGCCCCAGCTGGGATCAGGGCTGTCAGGGTTCCCTCCCCACTCTGACCTCTGGGGTACAGATGAGGGGACCCACATGAAAGACCCCCTAAGCTTATGACTACAAGCTTGGGTTAAAAATTTCCCCAAGGCACAACTCCTTCCTTGCCCTTGGATGGTATTGCTGCCACCACCAAGTGAGTTAAACAAAGATTCAGGAAAAGGACCACTTGGAGTTCCTGTTCCCCCAAAATATCCCCCAAAACCCCTTCACCCCCTTACCTGGGAAGGCTTGAGAATAATATGCCAACCAAATAGGTGAACAAGGTGAGCACAGACCAGATCCTTGGGTTTTAGGACACTAAAAACCAATCGGGTTCTTAAAAGCAGAACTTTATTATAAAGAAAAAAGTAAAAGAAACACCTCTGTCAAATCAGGATGGAAGGTAATTTTACAGAGTAATGAGATTGAAAACACAGAGGATTCCCCTCTAGGCAAAACTGCAAAGTTACAAAAAACAGGAATAAACCTCCCTGCTTGCATAGGGAAAATTCACAAGCTAAAACAAAAGATAATCTAACACGTTTCCTTGCTATTACTTACAATTTTTGTAACCTTAGATGCTTATTTCAGGTAGGGTTTTAGGAGAGGTTTTTTTCCTGCCCTGGTCCCTCTGCATCCCAAGGGAACACACACACACACACACACACAAACACAAGTATCAGAGGGGGAGCCGTGTTAGTCTGGATCTGTAAAAGCAGCAAAGAGTCCTGTGGCACCTTATAGACTAACAGACGTACTGCAGCATGAGCTTTCGTGGGTGAATACCCACTTCGTCGCATGCATCCGACGAAGTGGGTATTCACCCACGAAAGCTCATGCTCCAAAACGTCTGTTAGTCTATAAGGTGCCACAGGACTCTTTGCTGCTTTTACACACAAACAAAACCTCCTCCCCTCCCGCCCCCCAATTTGAAAGTATCTTCCTTCCCCATTGGTCCTTCTGATCATGTGCAAACCAGGTTATTTGAGCTTCTTAAACCCTTAGAGGTAAAGAAGGGATTGTATCCTCCTGTTAGCTGTATGGTTATGACAAGGGCCCTATTGTGCCAGGTGCTGCTCATACGCAGCGAGAAACAGGCCCTGCCCCAGCTGGAATTGGGGCTGAGTTATGCCCGGCCCTGCCCAGAAACCAGCTGCAATCAGGGCCTTCCAGGGGAAAGCCAGATGTGAAAACTGATTCTTTACTGGACACAAATAAGTCTTAGTTGTTAGTGGCCCTTTGTTAAAAAAAGTAGCAGTGACAAAAATGACACATGAAAATCTGTTTCAAGTAACAGCTTGTAAACAGGGAATTTTACAATCAGATGCTTTTGGCTTTGGAATGAACAAATTACCTTTAATATAACATCGTTATTAAGAAGTTATAATCATGTGGCACTGGTTGACCTCGACAGAGACAAGGGTCCCGTTGTACCAGGCGATGCTCAGACACAGCGAGAGACCATCCCTGCCCCTAAGAGTTTATAATGTAAGTAGCCCAGGGCACCATTATTATCCCGATTTTGGGGGGTAAGGAAACTGAGACTAGACAGATGCAGCAACTGGACCAACCTCACCATACAGCATTTTTTAGCAAAACAGAGATTAGAACCCAGAGTACCCAGCCAGCAGCTTAGGTACAAGCCCATCCCTCCACTCCCTCCAGCTGCTGCCCCTGAGAATGACCATCCTGTCCACCTATGAAACGAGTTGTTGAGGACTCAGGCAGGGTAGAAGAGAGATTCTCTGTGACTGAAGGGTGAGAGGCTCTTTCCCCCGGGGGCAGTGGGGTTTGGGAGGGGACAGGTTTGGGACCCAGCTGCAGGGGACTCTGGGATACCTCCCCTCAATGCAGCGCTCCAGCATTTCCAAGGCCTAGTTGACTCCGCCCTGAGTCCAGGCCGGAGCAGGGATTTGCACCCAGGTTTCCCACGTCGCGGGTCCGGCCCTGGGCCGACCCCTTCCCTCCACACTGTGATCCCCCTGCAATGGATGGGCTGGAGACGCCCAGCCTGGGCCCATGGCGCGAGGGGGCTATTTGCGCCGGACCTCACAATATTCCGTGCCTGGGGCCTCTGAAGGCTCCCCCACTTTGCGCTGCAGCTTGGAGAATTCGACGGAGGCGTAGTGCAGCTCTTCCAGCTTCCCGGGGCCTAGCGGGGCCTGTGCTGCTGCAGCCCTGTCCTGGATGCCTTTGGTCCGGCGGGCGGCTGGAGTCTTGTGATGCTGAATGAGAAGCAAGGCAGAGACACCAGGCAGAGACTTGCATCCACCCTGATTGCATGGGCTTCCCCAGGCCTCGTTTCCCCCACCCTCAGTGCAAATGTGTTTCCGGCATTGGGCGTGCACTAGCAAGAGGCGTGGGATTGGTGTGTTTTACACTCTGCACGCATAAGCCAATCCCATACCAGAACCAGCTCGGTTAATGCATTCACTGCCTCACCTGCACAGGCCACACATTAGCAACATGTGTGTGGGTATTTTCATTTCATGTACTACGAATGCAGGATTTCATCGCCTGCATCTCATCGCAGAACAGGTTCAGGAAAGGTATATTCTGCATTTCATGCACCGAGCACTTGGGACAGCACTGGTTAAGTTAATGCATTATCTGCATTGCCTGCACTGGCCATACATTAGTAATATGCAAGGGGTTGTGTACATTGTATGCACTGTGAATGCATGATTTGATCCCATGCATGTTGTAGTTCCATAGACGATGCTGATGCGTTCATTGCATTTTCTGCAGGGTGCATATATTTGGAACAGACAAGGTGCACCCTGCATGGATTATCTGAGCATATATCCCTAATACCATAGCAAGCAGCAGCAGAAATGTATTTCTTGCCCAGCTGGTGCATTCAGGAGATGCCCCAGGGATTGGCAGCATTGCAGCCCCAATCTAGTCCCGTGCACTTTGTGAGTGCACATGAATGCATTCGCTGCACGTCCTCTCCTCTGAGCAAGACCCGAGGGATGAGGTGCATTTTCTGCCTGCAGGAGCCGATCCCACACAGTTCAGGGAGCCCAAGCTGGTGGCAGGGGTGCATTTATTGCATTGGGCACACGTGGGGGGTCATGTGCCCTGGTGAATGCCTGGCTTATATTCATGCATTGGTTATAGGGGTGGGAAGGAGAAGAAGTGGAGGGGGCAGAGACGGGTCGGGTTGGAAGGGCAGGTGGGCTTGGTCCCCCGTTCCCCCCAGGTACATACCATGGGGATGCTGGTGACGGTACTGTAGATCACGGTGGCCTCGTTGGCTGTCTCCCCGACCTCGGGGCTGGGGGGCGCCAGTGCCCGGCCCCGCAGTCTGCAGGGAAATGTATCAGGACAGATGCATGAGCCTGGGAGGAGGGGCGTAGACTAGCCCATGGGGAGGGAGAAAGGGGGGACACCGGTGTGGGAGGCTAGAGTGCAGAGGACTGGGATAGGTCAGGGGAGGGGAGATCTTACTGGGGGCAGGAGGGGCAGTTGGGGGTCAGTGCGGGAGGACTCAGACTTACTTGATCACATAGAGCCCAAGAAGGAGTAAGCCAATGAGGACCACCAGCCCACAGGCCATCCCGATGATCACCCGCTTGACAGTCTCCTCTGAACCTGCAAAAACACAGAGCATGGGGCATGGCTGGAAGAGAACCCAGGAATCCTGGCTCCCAGCCTCACCCATTCCCTTCCCAGAGATGGGGATAGACTCTAGGAGACAAAGGTCTGCAGGGGGCAGAGTTCAAAGTGCAGGCTGGCGTAGCTCCCATGAGGGTTGGAGCCAAGGGAGAAGTTCCGGAGGCCCCTGTCCCCACTCCCAGTCCAGGTCAGGGCAGAATCACAGAATCTCAGGGTTGGAAGGGACCTCAAGAGGTATCTAGTCCAACCCCGTGCTCAAAGCAGGACCAATCCCCAACGAAATCATCCCAGCCAGGGCTTTGTCAAGCCTGACCTTAAAAACCTCTAAGAAAGGAGATTCCACCACCTCCCTAGGGAACCCATTCCAGTGCTTCATCACCCTCCTAGTGAAAAACCTAAGCCTCCCCCACTGCAACTTGAGACCATTACTCCTTGTTCTGTCATCTGGTACCATTGAGAACAGTCTAGATCCATCCTCTTTGGAACCCCCTTTCAGGTAGTTGAAAGCAGCTATCAAATCCCCCCTCATTCTTCTCTTCTGCAGGGTAAACAATCCCAGTTCCCTCAGCCTCTCTTCCTAAGTCATGTGCTCCAGCCCCCTAATCATTTTTGTTGCCCTCCCCTGAGCTCTTTCCAATTTTCCACATCCTTCTTGTAGTATGGAGCCCAAAACTGGACACAGGACTCCAGATAAGGCCTCACCAACGTCGAATAGAGGGGAACGATCACATCTTTCAATTTACTTATACAACTCAAAATGCCGTTAGCCTTCCTGGCAACAAGGAAACACTGTTGACTCATATCCAGCTTCTCATCCACTGTAACCCCTAGGTCCTTTTCTGCAGAACTGCTGCCTAGCCATTTGGTCCCTAGTCTATAGTAGTGAATGGGATTCTTCAATTGTCCTTGTTGAACCTCATCAGGTTTCTTTTCGCCAAATCCTCTAATTTTTCTAGGTCCCTCTGTATCCTATCCCTACCCTCCAGCATATCTACCACACCTCCTAGTTTAGTGTCATCTGCAAACTTGCTGAGGGTGCAGTCCACACCATCCTCCAGACCACTCATGAAGATATTGAACAAAACTAGCCCCAGGACCAACCAGGGCCGCCGAGAGGATTCAGGGGGCCTGGGGTCTTCAGTGGCAGGGAGCCCCCCCGCTGAAATGCTGCTGAAGACCCGGAACTTTGGCGGCGGGTCCCAGGGCAGAAGGACCCCACCACCACCGAATTGCCGACGACGATCCGGAGCGGAAGATGCTTCGGGGACCCGGGTTGTGTGAGAGTTTTCTGGGGCCCCCGGAGCGAGTGAAGGACACTGCTGCAGAGCCCCCAAAAAATTCTCGTGGGGGCCCCTGTGGGGCCCGGGGCAAATTGCTCCTCTGTCCCCCCCTCCGGGCAGCTCTGGGACTGACGTTTGGGGCACTCCGCTTGATAGCTGCTGCCAACTAGACATGGAGCCGTTGATCACTACCCGTTGAGCCCGACCATCTAGCCAGCTTTCTATCCACCTTATAGTCCAATCGTCCAGCCCATACTTCTTTAACTTGCCGGCAAGAATACTGTGGGAGACAGTATCAAAAGCTTTGCTAAAGTCAAGGAATAACACGTCCACTGCTTTCCCCTCATCCACAGACCCAGTTATCTCCTCATAGAAGGCAATTAGGTTAGTCAGGCATTACTTGCCCTTGGTGAATCCATGCTGACTGTTCCTGATCACTTTCCTCTCCTCTAAGTGCTTCAAAATTGGTTCCTTGAGGACCTGCTCCATGGTTTTTCCAGGGACTGAAGTGAGGCTGATGGGTCTGTAGTTGCCCAGATCCTCCTTCTTCCCTTTTTTACAGATGGGCACTACATTAGCCTTTCTCCAGTCATCCGGGACCTCTCCCGATGGGAATGAGTTTTCCAAGATAATGGCCAATGGCTCTGCAATCTCATTGGCCAACTCCTTTAACACCCTCGGATGCAGCGCATCTGGCCCCATGGACTTATGCTCGTTCAGCTTTTCTAAATAGTCCCAAACCACTTCTTTCTCCACAGAGGGCTCGTCACCTCCTCCCCATACTGTGCTGGCCAGTGCAGCTGTCTGGGAGTCACCCTTGTTCATGAAGACAGAGGCAAAAAAAGCATTTAGTACATGAGCTTTTTCCACATCCGCTGTCATTAGGTTGCTCCCCCATTCAGTAAGGGACCCACACTTTCCTTGACTTTCTTCTTGTTGCTAACATAGCTGAAGAAACCCTTCTTGTTACTGTTAACATCTCTTGTAGCTGCAACTCCAATTGTGATTTGGCCTTCCTGATTTCACTCCTGCAGCCTGAGCAATATTTTTATACTCCTCTCTGGTCATTTGTCCAATCTCCCACTTCTTGTGAGCTTCTTTTTTGCGTTTAATATCAGCAAGGATTTCACTGTTAAGCCAAGCTGGTCGCCTGCCGTATTTATTATTCTTTCTACACATCGGGATGGTTTGTTCCTGCAACCTCAATAAGGATTCTTTAAAATACAGCCAGCAATCCTGGACTCCTTTCCCCTTCATGTTATTCTTTCAGGGGATCCTGCCAATCAGTTCCCTGAGGGAGTCAAAGTCTCCCATATGAAGTCCAGGGTCCATATTCTGCTGCTCTCCTTTCTTCCTTGTGTCAGGATCCTGAACCCGACCATCTCATGGTCACTGCCTCCCAGGTTCCCCTCTGCTTTTGCTTCCCATACTAAGGCCTGGTCTACACTAGGACTTTAATTCGAATTTAGCAGCATTCATTTGAATTAACCGTGCACCCGTCCTCACCAGGAAGCCATTTAATTCGACATAGAGGGCTCTTTAGTTCGAATTCTGTACTCCTCTCCGACGAGGGGAGTAGTGCTAAATTCGACATGGCTATGTCGAATTAGGCTAGGTGTGGATGCAAATCGAACTTAGTAGCTCCGGGAGCTATCCCACAGTGCACCACTCTGTTGAAGCTCTGAACAGCAGTCCGAGCTTCGATGTTCTGACCAGCCACACAGGAAAAGCCCCGGGAAAATTTGAATTCCTTTTCCTGTCTGGACAGTTTGAATCTCATTTCGTGGTTGGACATCGGGGAAAGCTCAGCAGCACCGGCAGCAATGCAGAGCTCTCCAGCAGAGGAGTTCATGGAATCTCTGAATAGAAAGAGGGACCCAGCATAGACTGAACGGGAACTCTTGGATCTGATCGGTGTGTGGGGCGAGGAGTCTGTGCTTTCGGAGCTGCGCTCCAAAAAACGGAATGCAAAGACCTACGAGAAGGTCTCCAAAGCCATGAGAGACAGAGGATACAGGCGAGATGCAATGCAGCGCCGTGTGAAAATCAAGGACCCCAGACAAGGCTACCAAAAAATCAAAGCGGCAAATGGACGCTACGGAGCCTGCCACCACTGCCCCACCAGTGACCGTGGACTCTGACGATGGGACAGTGTCGACGGACAGTTCCTCGGCGATGTTCACAGACGGGGAAGATGAGGAAGGGTTTGTGGAGGACGAGGCAGGCGACAGCGCTTACAACGCTGGTTTCCCCGACAGCCAGGATCTCTTCATCACCGTCACGGAGATCCCCTACCAACCCTCCCCGGCCGTTAACCCGGACCCTGAATCAGGGGAAGGAGCAGTCGGTAAGTGCTTTAAACATGTAAACTTTTATTCTTAATATAACAGGAAGCTGAAGTATGTGAAAAGGAGGTCTCTCTATATATGGGGATAGAACAGAAATCCTCCTGGGAGATCTCCACGAAGCTCTCCTGGAGGTAATTGAAAAGCCTCCGCAGGAGGTTCCTGGGGAGAGCTGCCTTATTGGATGCTCCGTGGTAGCACACTTTTCCGCGCCAGGCTTTCATGAGGTACTCAGGGAGCATTGCCTCCCTGAGCACGGCTGCATAGGGCCCTGGTTTGTGCTGGCTTTCACGCAGCATGTGCTCTCTATCTCCTTCAGTGACCATCCTCAGGGTGATCTCGCTCGGAGACTCCTGCATCTAATTAGGGGAATTACTGTAATGTTACGCCTGGTCCAAAGTATTTTTAAAAAATCTCCGGACAGACAGCGTAGCAGAGACTCAGCACGCTGCTGCGTGACAAGCGTAACGGAAAGCCAAAGAATCAAATGGACACTCATTGAGGGAGGGGGGACTGAGGACGCAAGGTATCCCACAGTTCCTGCAGTCTCCGAAAAGCATTTGCATTCTTGGCTGAGCTCCCAATACCTGTATGGTCAAACACATTGTCCGCGGCGGTTCAGAGTATAGCTCATCAATGTACAACCACCCCCCACCCCCAGAAGGAAAAGGAAAAAAACACGTCTCTTGAAACTTTTAAATGTTACCCTATGTGTACTGAATGCTGCTGGTAGACAAGATGCTGCAGCACTGTACTGTAGCATCCTCCCCCCCCCACTTATGGGTGGCTGACGGTGCAATATCACTGATATCCATCGTCATCATCATCAGCCTTGCTGTAGATGGTGTAGTGCAATACAACTGGTACCCGTCCTCATCATCAGCCCATAAGTAGATGGCCTGCTAACCGTCTTCATCATAGCAACAGGGGGCTGAGCTCCATCAGCCCCCGCCCTTCCTGTGTAAAGAAAAGATTCTGTACTGCCTGGACTGTCATAGCAGCAGGATGCTGTTTTCCTCTCCCACACACTGCTTAATGTCTTGTCTGGACAATCATAGCAGCTGGAGGCTGCCTTCCCCTTATTTAATTTCAGTAACAAGTCACTGTTTCTTATTCCTGTATTCTGTATTACTTCAGCACACAAATCAGGGGACACTGCAACGGTAGCCCGGGAAGGCTGGGGGAGGAGGGAAGCAACAGGTGGGGTTGTTGCAGGAGCACCCCCTGTGAATGCCATGCAGCTCATCATTCCTGAATAATCTGACATGGAGCGGCTGTGCTCTCTGGTTCTCTGAAACACTGGATCTCTACTACACTAGCCCCATATTCTATGCAGGAATTATTCTATTTTTAGATACCATAAAGGAGGGATTGACTCGGGGAGTCATTCCCAGTTTTGTCTTTTGCACCCCCGGCTGATCTCAGCCAGGGGCACCTATGACAGCAGCAGAAGGTATAATGCAATACGACTGGTAACCATCATCACCTTGCCAATTTACAATGGCATGTTAGATGGTACAGTATGGCTGATAACCATCTCTGCTGTCATGCAAAAGCAAATGAATGCTGCTGTGTAGTGCTGCTGAATCGCCTCTATCCGCGGCATCTAGTACACATACGGTAACAGTGACAAAAGGCAAAACATGCTCCATGGTTGCCACGCTATAGCGTATGCCAGGGCAATCCAGGGAAAACGGGCTCGAAATGATTGTCTGGCGTTGCTTTCCCGGAGGAAGGAATGACTGACTACATTTACCCAGAACCACCCGCGACAATGAAATTTGCACCATCAGGCACTGGGATCTCAACCCAGAAGTGCAAGGGTCGGGGGACACTGCGATGGGGTGGAACAGGGGCAGAGTTTATGCTTTCAGGATTGCCTGCTGCAGGAGTGCGGACGAGATAGGTGCTGTGCATGGAGTTGTTCACAGACACAGACTAGACTGTGTTCATTGTTCGCAAAAATGTATCTTTGCAAGGAATTCACTCCCTTTCTCCCATCACACAGCTTCGACTGTCTCCAGACCTGCCACAGCATCCCCCTCACAGAGGCTGGCAAAGATTAGGCGGCGAAAGAAAAAGACACGGGACGAGATGATCGCTGAAGTTATGGGGTGCTCCCGAGCCGAGGCGGCCCAGCAGAGCCAGTGGAGGGAGAACCTCTCTCAGTACCAGCGCTCACACAGTGAACGGGAGAAGAGGTGGTGTGAGGAAGACAAGCAGGCGACTCAAACGCTGCTTGGACTAATGAGGGAGCAAACGGACACGCTCCGGCGCCTTGTGGATGTTCTACAGGACCGCAGCCAGGAGGACAGAGCCCCCCCGCAGTGTATCTGCAACCGCCCTCCCCTGCCACAAAGTCCCATACCTCCCGTCACCCAAAGTAACCAGAAGGAGTGGTGCCAGGGGCCGTGAAAACTGTTACTGCACCCCAGCAGAGTGCTCAAGTACCCAAAAGCTCTCATACCCTAATTTTTGAGAATTCCTTCTGTTCCTGACTCACCCAGGCCCCAATCCCAGTTTCATCCCCTTTGCTGTTAATTACTTTGCTGTTAATTACTGTTTCCGTCATGCTTTTTTACACAACACTGTGTTTGAAGGGGTGGGTGGGTGGGTGGGTGGGGAAGGGGGTAGGGTATTGCATAGGACAGTCACCTTTAGCAGGGTACCGAGACGGGGGCAGGATCAGCAGCAGGTCACACACACAGTGCAGTCAGTAGGCACCCTGGTCGGTATGGGAGGTGGTTTGCAGGTTCTGTGTGTGTTGGGGGGGTACGTGACTTTGTAGCGGGCGAGGGGGGTTACAGATCTCATGCAACGGTCCCTGTCCTGGACCACAGAGCCACGCAACAGAGGAATCTGTATCCATCCTCCCCCCGCCGCAAGGCCACATAGCCCCCACACACAGAGTCCCAAAAAGGAGGGATGGCAGGCTCCGTTGAAACAACCAGTCCGGCACTGTGGACCGCTCTGGGAGCAGGAGCCTGTCATTCCTCGAGTTTAGAGGCGGTCTTTACATCACCGCACACCCTACCCAGCACAGTCTGCGTCCCAGTTTCAACCCTTTAACGCAAAGTCATCAATAAAGAAACCTTTGTAAAGTCACAGTGGAACATGTGTTTTATTTTTAAACATGTGTTGGAAGTGGGGGAAGCGGGGTGGACGGGGTATGTAACTGCAAAGGATAGTCAACAGTAACTTGGTAAAGAAACAGGGGCAGGTTCAGCTTCTCTGTAAAGAAACTGAACAGTCACAGGTCACACTGCTCGCTGCTACTTGAAGAGTTCCTTGTCGCTGTGCAAGGCGCCTGCACAGAGCTTCACGAGCCAGGGCATTAGCGGGTAGGCTGGGTCCCCGAGGATCACTATAGGCATCTGCACATCCCCAAGAGTTATTTTGTGGTCCGGGAAGAAACTACCTTCCTGCAGGCGTCTAAACAGACCAGAGTTCCTGAAAACACGCACGTCATGAACCTTGTCCGGCCACCCGACGTTGATGTTGGTAAAACGTCCCCCATGGTCCACCAGTGCTCGCAGCACCATTGAAAAGTAGCCCGATTTCTCAGTAGCTGACTGTGGAAGAGGTGGACGATAAGGTGCGAGGAGTTGACAACGGCCATAACTGCAGCGGGCTCCGTGCTCGCAGTGCTGTGGCGCCCGCACTGTCACTGAGCAGAAAAGTGCACGAACAGATTGCCCGCAGGTGCTTTCGGGGAGGGCGTGATTGACGGTTCAATGATGACAGTTACCCATAACCACCCTCGACACATTTTTCCCCCAGCATGCATTGGGGGGAAATCCCAGAATTCCAATGGGCAGCGGGGACTGTGGGAACTGTGGGATAGCTTCCCACAGTGCACCACTTTCAAAGTCGACGCTGGCCTCACATTGTGGACTCACACAGTCAAATTAGTGTATTTAGTGTGGATACATAAATTCGACTTCATAAGGTCGATTCCACAAATTCGACTTAAGTTGATTCGAAATAGTCTTGTAGTGTAGACATACCCTAATTCTTCCCGGTTCGTGAGCAGCAGGTCTAGAAGAGCTGTGCCCCTAGTTGGTTCCTCCAGCACTTGCACCAGGAAATTGTGCCCTACACTTTTCTGACAGTCTCATCCCCCTGGGCCCATGAGCTGAACTGCAGGGCCCCCAATGAGCCGTTACCAGCCAGGGGCTCCCCGTCCATCTGCCGCTGGAGCTGGGGGAGGGGGGGAGTGCAGGGAGCAGCTGCAGCTGATGCTGAGCCACTGGCGTTGGCAGGACAAGTTCAGCCCTGTCCCCAGCCGGGGGCTGTCTGGGGAGAGCAGGAGACACAGTGACAATAGTCAGAGAGAGAAATCCAGTGGCAGGGAGTCCCGTGGGTTAACCCCACTCACACTCAACAAGCAGCTGGAACATCCCCTGGGCAGAGCTCTCCTCTCTCTGTGCCCAGCACCCATACAGCTCCCCGTCCTCAGCTATCACGTTGGGCAGCTCCAGCCACAGCTGATTCTCCCCCATGGGGCGGGCACCCTCGACGGCTCGGCCCCCCCATCACCCAGCCCAGCGCAGCGCGGGGGCTGCTGGCAACCGAGCAGAGGAATCGCAGGGAGTCGCCCTCCCGGGCTGTGAGCTGTGACCTGTTTACCACCAGGGTGCTGGTATTTGGGAACAGGAATAACAGAAGCCACTCGCACACTGAGCCAGCCAGTCCCTGTCCTGGGGCCAGATTGGGTCCAGAACCCACTAGAGGGGAAAGTCCCCGTGTCCCACTCCCCACCCCCTAGCAATACATCGGAATAGCTGGGGGTTGGTCCTGTTAGCTTTGGAGATGGTGATTTGCAGAGTCCTCACTGGAGCTGAAATACCCATGGCAACATATTAGCTTGGAGAGAGTCCCCCACTGACTCCCTGATCCTCAGCCCAGCAGCCCCCAATGCCCCCTTGCCACACTGCAGCACGGCGCCCCCAGCGTGGAATTCTTCGCCCAGCATCGATACTCCCCAGCGTCGCCTCTGCTGAGATTCGGCAGCTCCATACACCCGGCCCATCCCTGGCCAGGGCTCAGGGACTCGTTCCCCTTGGCCCAGCTCAGGGTGGCCTCAGTTCTGCTCCCAGCCTCACAGCTCAGACTCAGGGAGTCGCCCTCCTGGGTCTCCAGAGACACAAGGTCACGCTCAGCCTTCAATGGGGCCGGCATTGGAGGAGACGAGCAGGCAGGTTACACCCCCTCAGAGATTCTCTGCCCAGGAACCGAGATTCAGCCACCTCTGGGGTGGGAAATGGGGGCTGTTTACACGAGGAGCCCTCGCAGTGTGGAGACACAGCAGCTCTGGGGTCAGAGCACACAATCTTGGTGACTTTCCATGGCAGCAAGTCTCTGTCACAGAGATCGGTCCCTAACCCATCTCCTCCCCACTGCCCAGCGCCCCCTAGTGCCACCCCGGGGTCTGGAGACAGAGGGAACCGAGTTCGTCCCCTCACCACCCTCCCCACAGTCCTGTGGCTTCCTCGGGCTCTCCCCTCTGGACACGGACCAGCCTGGCCCAGCTGAGCCTGGTGCCTGGCCCGGAACGCGGGCAGAGCGTGACTAGGAGGCGCTCGCTGATTCCCAGGGCTCGCAGTGCGGCCTCTCACCGGGGTGTCTGTTGCTGGTCTGGTTACCAGTCGTGTTGGGGGGCCTGGTTGGGTCTGTAACACAAACCACACAGGGGAGATCAGGGGGGGCTGGACAGCACCAAGGGGGGGGTCGCTAGTGATCACTGAGCCTAGACATGGCCCCTCGCTGTGAGCTCAGCTGGGGGATGGGAAAGTCCCTGAAGTGACACAAGACCCGTGGGCGGGGAAGGGAAGCGACAGACCCGACTGAGCCCCACCCAAGAGGCGCCCGACGGAACCCAGGGGCCGGGTTAGGGTCACGCCGGGGAAACAGAACTGTGGGAAATGGAAACCCAAGGGACCAAAACTGGTTGGTCAAAAAATGGCCTAATTGGCAGAGTCACTAACAAGGGTCTGGGCTGCTTCAGCCTGGGTACTTAAGCGAGCGTCACCAGCGCCACTGTCTGCCGGGTGCCTGGGCATTCAGCGTCCTGCTCCCCAAACGTGTCCTCCCCAGGGCGGGCCAGAGCCAGGGGTCTAAATAACCCCACTCCCACCCCCACCCCAGACCCTGCCACCATCAGGGACATCAGACACCCCCATCATGGGTCCTTTGCCTTCCCCCCTCAGTTCATCTCTCCCCAGCCCTCTCCTTTTGCCCACAGGCTTGGCCGGCCACGCCTGGATATTTTACAGCCCGGCTGCACGCAGAGGGGCATCTGAAATCAACACCCAGAACAGCCGGATGCTGGTACCGTCTGGCCTGGCCTAGCAGGGTCTGTCCACGCTGCCCTCAAAGCCCCGAGGCGCCGAGGCTCAGAGTCTGGGTCCGTTGGGTCGGGCTCATGGGGCTCGGGCTGTGGGTCTCTGATTGCAGCGCGGACGTTTCCTCCGAGGTCTGTGCAGAGGCTTGGGGTTGTGCTGGGTCCTGGGCTCAGACACAGTCAGGGGACTGGGGGCCAGATTCCTTCTAAATCTCCCTCCGGCTGAGGGAACAAGGGCCGACCTTACACTGATGCCTGATTTGATCCTTCACCTCGCAAAGGCGGCAGCTGATTTTCCCTCTGCCCTGGATCTGCAGCGCGAGGGTCACAGGCCATTTAACGGGGGTTTGCCCTGGGGCAGGGCGGGCCAAGGTCTCTGGACATGGAGCGACAGCCCGGAGGGATCTCAGGGGGAACTGGGGTGGCTGGTATGAGTGGGGGAATCCCAGCAAGGGGGGACTGGAATGGGGTGGTAGATCCCAGCACAGGAGGATTCTAGGGGCAGGACAGATTGGGGGTAGAGGGGAGAACCGTAGCCAAGGGGGCAGGAAGGGGTGAAGATCGCAAGGGAGAAGGGGCTGCACGGTGTGGAGGGAAGGGGCCTGGAGTAGAATTGGCTGAGGGTGCCTGGTGGGGGGTGGGGATCCCAGCACAGGGCTGAGTTGGGGGAGGGGCTGGAGGGCAGGGCTGGGAGCAGGCGGGGAATCCCAGCAGAGGGGGCTGGGGGCCGGCGTGGAGGGGCTGGGGGGGGTCACTCACTGCTGATGTTGAGCCGGACGGTTCTGTGGGTGGAAGGTCCCCGTGGTGGCCTGTAGGTGACATTGCAGACGAGCTCTTTGCCATCGTCCGCCAGGCCGGGCGTGAAGTTGAGCGCGGAGCTGTGGGCCCAGGTGCCGTTCGCCAGCTGGGCTGAGACATTCCGGGCTGTGTCGTTGAACGGCCCCATCCAGGTGACTCGGGGAGGGGGCCCGGAGCAGCGCCCAGGGGCCGTGCAGGTCACAGTCACTGGCTCCCCGGCCAGCAGCGTCCCTGGCAGCCCCCGCGCTGGCGAAATCTGGATCTCTGGCTCCTCCGTCAGCCCTGAGACACAGGGAGAGGGGAGAAAATCGCTTAGGGAGATGAGATGTTTGCCCTTTAGGGGTGTGGCCCCAATCCGGCCTCACGACAGGGACTGGCTGGCTCAGGGGGCTGCTGAGCGGTGTCATAAATATAGAGGGAAGAGTAACAACTCTCTGTGCAGTAGCATCAAATCCCTCTTTGGCAGCTGTACTAAATCGCCTTCCCTGTAAGGGATTAATCAGCTCAAATAACCTAGTTGGCACCTGACCAGAAGGACCAATGAGGAAAGAAGAAACTTTCAAATCTGGGGTGGGGGGAGGATTTGTTTGTTGCTCTCTTTGTTGTTCCTGTCCGGATGGAGGGAGAGACCAAGCAGTTACAACAGCTCCTGCAAATATACCCGGAATAATAGATCTAAAACCACAGACATTGTAAGGAGGCAAGGAAAGGTGCTAGGTTATTTTGTGTTTTAGCTTGTGAGTTTTCCTATGCTACAGATGTAGTTTGATTCCTGTTTTTGTAACTGTGAAGCTGAGCCAGAGGGGAATCCTGTGTGTTTTAATCTTTTATTTACCCTGTGAAGTTACCTTCCAAACTGATTTTAGCAGGTGTGATTCTTTTTTTACACATTTTAAGAACCTGATTGATTTTTAGTGTCCTGAAGACAAAGAGTCTGGTCTGGGCTCACATTGCTAACCAACTGGTTGATACATTATTCTCCAGCCTCCACAGGAAAGGGGGTGAAGGGGCTTGGGGGATATTTTGGGAGGAGAGGGATTCCAAGTTACCTTTCCCTGCATTTTTCTATAACTCACTTGGTGGTGGCAGCAATAGCGTCCAAGGAGAGGAGAAGGGATTTGTGCCTTGGGGAAGGTTTAACCTCAGCTGGTAGAATATAAGCTTAAGGGGTCTTTCATGCAGGTCCGCACATCTGTACCCCAGAGTTCAGAGTGGGGGGGACACTCACAAGCAGTGACTGCAGCTGCTCTTACCTGCCGGCTCTAGGTTTTTTGCCGCCCCAAGCAAAAAAATTTTTGGCTGCCCCCCCCGCCCCCAGACATGAGCTCCCCCGCCCACCAGTGCCCCCCACTCACACCCCCTGTTGCCCTACCACTGGGCTCCCCCCCAAATGTGGGATCCGCTACCAGCACACTGCAGCCGAGCCCTGGCCCAGCTGCGACTCTGTTCCCATGCGGGTGGAGCTGCTGGGCGGCGCGGAGTGGGAGTACTTCCAGGTGGCGGCGCGGCTACGGGGTTGCGCAAAGAACACGGCCCCCTCCCTGGGCTTCGCAGCACTGCTGGTGGCCAAGGTGGATCAGTTTGCACTCACCACCCTCACCCCGACATGCTGGCGGCCTCACGGTGCCCTGGCCCAGCTCCGGCGGGAAGGAAGGTGAGGATCTCCGGCTGCGGGGTAAGTGCTCAGCACCGACAAACCCAGCCGGCCGCTCACCTCCTCACACACTCCGGGAGCCCCTCGCCACCATCGCAGCCCGTGCTCAGCTCCAGGGGACCCCGTTTCCCTCCCTCCCTGGCTCCTCACACACACTGGGCAGGGCTGCCCAGAGGATTCAGGGGCTTGGGGCAAAGCAATTTTGGGGGCCCCTTCCATAAAAAAAAGTTGCAATACTATAGTAACGTATTTGGAAATGTAAAAAATAACTAGTGAAAATTAATTTGTAATAATTTGAAAATACACCAAATACATGATTTAAAAACATGAACTGCTTTACTGGTCTGTCTACATTGGCAGTTACACAATGGGTGGTCGCTGGGTGAGGGTGATGGTTGGTGCCAATGGGCTGTCACTGCCTGGAGGTGGTGCTGCTGTTGCCCAGGGCTGGGTGGGGAGCTGGGCTCTGGGGGGTGCCCGGCTCACAGGGGCTGGGCTCAGGACTGTGGGGAGATGTGGTTGGAGATTGTCTGTCTCAGAGGGGCTGGGCTCAGAGCTGGGGGTCTGGGGTGGAGGAGGAATGGGGCCGGGGGGGTGCCCAGGTCCGAGGGGCTGGGCTTGGAGCTGGGGGTCAGGGCTGGGCCTGGGGGGTAATGAGGTCGGGGGGTGCCTGACAACCACCTCCCTGAGACCCCCCCAATCCAACCCCCCCTTCCCTGACCGCCCCCCCCCACAGAACCTCCACCCCCTCCCTGCCCCCTGAGTGTCCCCGGGACTCCCTGCCCCTTAGCCACCCCCCGGCCCCGGCCGCTCAGCCCGGCCCCGCGCTCCGGGCGAGCTCTTCCCCGCGCAGAGCCGCGTGGTGAGGGGAGGGGTCGCTCGGCCCAGAGCTCCCAGCCCCGCCCCCTGACCACGTGGCTCGGAGCGGGGCGGGGCTCAGCCCCCCCGGAGCCAGGCGGCTGCTGCGCTGTGTAGGATCCGGGCGCGAACAAGCGGAGGAGGAGCGGCCCGTCCCCTGCAGCCAGGCGGGGCCGCGCTACCCGTCAGGGGCCGCCCCTCTCCCTCAAGCGGAGCCGGGAGCGCGGCCCTGCCCCGGCTGCAGGGGACGGGCGGCTCCTCGGCTCACAGCGGCGGGGTGAGCTGGGGCCGCAGCCTTATGCCGCCCCCTACGTTCTGATGCCCTAGGCACCAGCTTGTTTAGCTGGTGCCTAGAGCCGCCCTGCTTACCTGGCACGGAGATCGTGAGCGCAGGGTCAGCGCCATCGGGATTGGAGCGGTAAGTGTGTTCTAACAGGCCTTTGTCGAAGCTAAAGAAATAACTCCCCGCATCCGTCCGTCGGGCATCACTGATTTGCAGGGAGCAGTCGCCGCGCACTGGATCCCCCATCAGCTGGAACCGGCCCTGGGTCTTATTCAATACCCAAAAGCTGGGGGCATTGATGGCCACGGGAGGATCCTGGCCCACAGTAGCAGGCTCCTTGTACCACTTTCCGTAGAGCTGGGCCGAGGGATTGTCGGTGTCATACTTGGTTGGGTACGTGAAGGTGCAGGGGACGAGAACGCAGAGACCCTCCTGCACCGACACCGACTGCGGCACCGTCAGGGTAAATCCGGGTTCCTGGGACAGCGACCCTGCAGGGGATGAGGAGGGATCAAAGTGGGACCCATAGAGAGCAGAGCCACCCCCCAAACTCCCCCCACAGCTCTGCCGGTGCCCCTCACTCCTGATCAACAGCCCCCTACGAGCCCAGCCCTGGGTCCTCAACCAATTTTCACTCCATTTACTTTCCATCCCTCCCTACATCGAGCCCCCTGCCCCCGCTCCCTGTCACTCAGTGCCCCCTAGCACCGCACGGGGGCACTGGAGTCCCATCCCCCTCTGGCCAGTCTCCCTTCCAAGTTCTGGGACAGACCTGGCCCCGCTTAGTGCAGGTTCTGCCCCCTGCCCTGGGGCTGCAGGTGCTGCTTACTTACCCCTCCAGAGCAGGGCGAGGATCAGGACCCTCAGCGTGGCAGGACCCCCTGCTCTCCAGGGGGGGCCCTGAGGCGGGAGCTCCCTTTCCCCAGCGTCCTGCTGTGGCATCGGGACTCTGCCCGGGCTGGGGCATCCGGCTGGTACAAACCTAGAGACAGACGGGGGGTTAGAAGTGTGAGAGTAGAGGCTGTTTGGGGGGTCACAGATCTGCCTGGGGAACCATTAGTGCTGCTGGGCTCTGCAGGGGGCTGATCTGGGGCTGCTGGCCTCACAGGGACCTCCCACCCACACAGAAAACCCCAAATCACCAGATGGTCCTGCGAGATCATGAGCTAAAAAAATCCTTAAATTGGTGAAAAAAACCTGAGATTTTCTTTAAGAATCATGAGAGCGGCCAGAAAAACCCAAGCTGGTGACAGAAGGTCAGTAGGCAGCGCTGCTCAGTGCCTGCTTTGCTTCAGTCTTCCCACAAAAAACAACATGTGAGCGGGAAACCAGCGAAGTTACCACGGACAACAAAGGGGAAGGGCTGCAGATCGGGATCAGTAAAGAACACGTCAGGGATGTTATGGCCAATTTGAATGAATTCAGATCAGTGGGGCAGGAAGCTGTTCAACCCAGGGGGGCTGAAGGAATTAGTGGAAGAAATCTTGGAGCCACTGGCAATAATATTTGCAAACTCATGGATGCCAGGAGAGGTCCCAGAAGATGGGGGAAGGGCTAACAGAGGGGCCATCTTTAAAAGGGGAAAAGGGAGGAGCTGGGAAACTACTGACCAATCAGCCTGACCTCGACACCTGGAAAGCTACTAGAGCAATGTATAAAACCTTCAGTTTGTGAGGCTGAACGAAGGGGTGATCACCAGCATGGATTTACCAAGAAGAAATGCTGCCAAACCAGCTTGGTTTCCTTCTTTGATGAGGTAACTGAACTAAGAACTTTGCCATTACTGTATGTAATTGATTCCATTTAACCAATTCTAGCTCTCATCTCTACCTTTTTCCTTTTATGAATAAACCTTTAGGTTTTAGATTCTAAAGGATTGGCAACAGCGTGATTTGTGGGTAAAATCTGATGTGTATATTGACCTGGAGCTTGATTCTTTGGGATAGAGAGAACCTTTTTCTTTTATTGGGGTGTTGGTTTTCATAACCATTCATTCCCCAGGATGAGTGGCTCTGGTGGTGATACTGGGAGACTGGAGTGTCTAAGGAAATTGCTTGTGTTGGTCACTGGGGTAAAACCAAAGTCCTCTTTGTCTCACTGGTTTAGTTTGCCTTAGAGATGGAAAAACCCAAGCCTTGGGCTGTAACTGTCCTGTTTAAGCAATTGGTCTTGAATTGGCACTCTCAGTTGAGTCCCACCAGAACCGCATCATCACAAGGTGATCCCAGCAGTTGAAGGCCAATAAGCCTAACTTCAGTGACGGGCAAACTGGTTGAAATTATAGTAAAGTGAAAGTATAGCAAAGAGCAGAATGATCAGATGCAGAGATTTGTTTGGGAAGACTCAATACGGTTTTTGTAAAGGGAAATCATGGGTCGCCAAACTACTAGAATTTTTTGACGGAATCAACAGCATGTGGACAAGGGTGACCCAGTTGATGTCCTTAGATTTTCAGAAAGTCTTGGACAAGGTTCCTCCCCAAAATACTCTTCTGCAAAGTGAGCTGTCATGGGATAAGTGGGAAGGGATCAGTAACTGGTTAAAAGCTAAAAAACCAAGGATGGGAATAAATGGCTAATTTTCACAGTGGAGAGAGGTGAATAGTGGTGTCCCCCAGGGGTCTGTATTGGGACCAGGGCTGTTCAGCATGTTCATGAACGATTTGGAAAAAGGGGTAAACAGGGAGGTGGCAAAATTTGCAGATGATACAAAACCACTCAGGAGAGTTAAGTTCAAAGCTAACTGCGATGAGCTACAAGGGGATCTCACAAAACTGGGTGACCGGGTAACAAAATGGCAGATGAAATTCAATGTTAATAAATGTAAAGTTATGCTCATTGGAAAACATAATCCCAACTATACATATAAAGTGGTGGGGTATAAATCAGCTGTTACCACTCATGGAAGAGATCTGAGAGTCACGATGGATAGTTCTCTGAAAACACCTACTCAATGTTCAGCGGCTTTCAAAAAATTTAACAGAATGTTGGGAATCCTTAAGAAAGGGATAGATAATAAGACAGAAAATATCATATTGCCGCTATATAAATCCATGGTACATGCACAACTTGAATACTGTGTGCGGTTCTGTGGCCCTATCCCAAATTGGAATTGGAAAAGGTTCAGAAAAGGGCAACAAAACTGATTAGGGGATGGAACAGCTTCCTTATAAGGAGAGATTACTAAGGGTACGTCTACACTACGGGATTATTCCGAATTTACATAAACTGGTTTAGCAAAACAGATTGTATAAAATCGAGTGTGCGCGGCCACACTAAACACATTAAATCGGTGGTGTGCGTCCACGGTCCGAGGCTAGCGTCGATTTCTGGAGCATTGCACTGTGGGTAGCTATTCCGTAGCTATCCCATAGTTCCCGCAGCCTCCCCCGCCCCTTGGAATTTCCGGGTTGAGATCCCAGTGCCTGATGGGGCAAAAATCATTGTCGCGGGTGGTTCTGGGTAAATGTCGTCAGTCACTCCTTCCTCTGGGAAAGCAACGGCAGACAAGCATTTCGTGCCTTTTTTTCCCTGGATTGCCCTGGCAGATGCCATAGCATGGCAATCATGGAGATTGTTTTGCCTTTTGTGACTCTCACCGTATGTGTACTACCTCACAGAGGCGATTCAGCAGTGCTACACAGAAGCATGCTTTTGCTTTTGCATGACATCAGAGATGGTTACTAGCCATACTGCACCATCTACCATACCATAAATTGGTATTAAGATGATCATCAGCCAGGGGCGCAAAAGCCAAAATTGGGAATGACTCCCTGAGTCAATCCCTCCTTTTTGGTATCTAAAAATAGAATCAGTCCTGCCTACAATATTGGCAAGTGTACTAGAGAACCACTGTATCATAGAACCAGAGAGCACAGCTGCTCTGTGTCAGATCCTGCAGAAATTATGAGCTGTATGCTATTCACAGGAGATGCTCCTGCAACAACCCCACCTGTTGATTCCGTTCTTCCCCCAGCCTTCCTGGGCTACCGTAGCATTGTCCCCCCACTTGTGTGATGAAGTAATAAAGAATGCAGGAATAAGACACACTGACTTGTTAGTGAGAAATGAGTGGAAGGCAGCCTCCAGCTGCTATGATAGTCCAGACAGGACAGTAAGGACAGTGGAGAAGAGGAGCCCAGCATCCCTCTGCTAGTCCAGGGGCAATTGAATCTTTTCTTTACACATGAAGGGTGGGGGCTGATGGAGCTCAGCCCCCTTTTGCTATGATGACGATGGTTATCAGTCATACTGCACCATCTACCAGGAAAAATTAGGGCCAGGCGCCCTTGATCGACCTGGCGGATGCTAGTCAGCATGGTTACTGCCCCATGTGCCAATAGGCTGATGATGAGGACGGATACCAGTCCTTTTGTACCATCAGCCACCCATGGCAGGGGGGAGCAAGGATGTTGGTGTTGAGTGCTGCAGCATTGCGTCTATCTGCAGCATTCAGTAAAGATAGGGTGACGTGTAAAAGAGTCAAGAGAGGATTGTTTTCCCTTTCACTTCTGGGGGTGGGTGGGGGGTTGCGTAAATTGCTGAGCTATGCCCTGACCCACCGTGGACACTGTGTTTGACCCTAGAAGCATTTGGAGCTCAGACAAGAATGCAAATACTTTTCGGAGACTGCAGGAAGTGTGGGATAGCTTGAGTCCTCCAGTCCTTGAGCGTCCATTTGATTCTTTGGCTTTCCGTTACGCTTGTCACGCAGCAGTGCGCTGAGTCCCTGCTATGGCGTCTGTCTGGAGATTTTTTAAAAATGATTTTGAATTTCATCTTCTGTAACGGAGCGCTGATAGAACAGATTTGCCTGCCCTTACAGCGATCACATCCGCATGGTCCATGCGGGAGCTCTTTCTTTATTTTGATTTTTAACTGCATCACCACACGTGCTGATCGGAGCTCCACGCTGGGAAAACAGGAAATATTCAAAAGTTCGCGGGGCTTTTCCTGTCTACCTGGCCACTGCATCCGAGTTCAGATTGCTGTCCAGAGCGGTCAGCGGTGCACCGTGGGATACCGCCCGGAGGCCAATACCGTCGATCTGCGGCCACACTAACCCTAATCTGGTATGGTAATACCGATATTAGCGCTACTCCTCTCGTTAGGGAGGAGTACAGAAACCGGTTTAAAGAGCCCTTTATACCGATATAAAGGGCCTCTTAGTGTGGACGGGTGTGGCATTAAATCGGTTTTACGTTCCTAAAACTGGTTTAAACGCCTAGTGTAGACAAGGCCTAGGACTGGGACTGTTCAGCTTGGAAAAGAGACGACTAAGGGGGGATATTATAGAGGTCTATAAAATCATGACTGGTGTGGAGACAGTAAATAAGAGAGTGTTATTTACTCCTTCCCATAACACAAGAACTAGGAGTTCCCCAATGAAATTAATAGGCGTCAGGTTTAAAAAAAATGTAAGGAAGTATTTCTTCACACACAGTCAACCTGTTGAACTCTTTGCCAGAGGATGTTGTGAAGGCCAAAACTCTAACAGGGTTCAAAAAGAACTGGTTAAATTCATAGAGGGTACGTCAATCAATGGATTATTAGCCACGATCTACAGTGATAGTGTCTATAGAATCTTTTTGCCAGAAGCTGGGAATGGGCGACAGGGGACGGGACACTTGATGATTCCCTGTTCTGTCCATCTCCCTGGGACACCTGGCATTGGCCACTGTCAGAAGACAAGATACTGGGCTAGACTGTCCTTTGGTCTGACCCAGACTGGTCGTTCTTATGGAGAAATGTGGACTTGGTGGAACTACCATTAAGTGGATACAGAATAGGTTAAACAACCGCAAACAATGAGTAACTGTTAATGGAACGATGTGGGATTGGAGGGAGGTCCCAAGTGGGGCTCCACAGGGATTTGTTCTAGGTCCCGTGTTGTTTAACATCTTTATCAATGACGTGGATGTAGGACTAGGGAGCAGACTGATCAAATCTGCAGATGACACAAAGCTGGGAGGAGTTGCCAACACTTTGGAAGAGGGAGCTAAAATTCAGAGGAATCTTGATAAATTGGAGAATTGGGCTGTAGCTGACACAATGAAATTCATCAAGGAGAAATGGAAGGTGCTCCACGTAGGGAACAAAAACCAAATGCACAAATACAAGATGGGGAAGAACTGGCTTGGCAGCAGCACTGCTGAGAAGGAGCTGGGAGTTGTGGCGGATCACAACCTCGACAGGAGTCATCAATGTGATGCTGTTGCAAAAAAAACCCCCAAACAAATGCAATGTCAGGTTGCATGAACAGAGGCAGAGCATGCAAGTCAGGAGAGGTGACAGTACCGCTCTATGCCTCAGCTGGAGGACTGTGTCCAGTTTTGGTCACCAATGTATAGAAAGGATGTAGAGAAATTGGAAAGGATTCAGAGGCGAGAGATCAAAGGGATGGAATGGAAGCCCTAGGGGCACAGCCTGAAGGAACTGGGTATGACTAGTTTGGAAAAGAGATTGGTGGGGTGAGAGGAGACATTATCACAGTTTTCAAGTACAGGACAAGCTACCATAGAGAAGCTGGAGAAAAGTTGTTCTCTCTCACCCCAGAGAGCAGGACGATAGCAGTTGGACAATGGAGCAGATGCACAGGGAGGTGGTGGAAGTGCCTTCACTGGAGGGTTTCGAGAGGGGGCTGGACAGTATCTGTCTGGGATGGGTTAGGCCCAACAAATCCTACATCTTGGCAGGGGTTGGACTAGGTGACCCCTGTGGTCCCTTCTCACCCTGTGGGTCTGTGATTCTAGGATTCGCTAAAAAATCCCAAGATTGAATGTGAACATGACAACCCCAACCCCTCCCTGAAATTCACTGATAAATCCTGAGGTTTGCTTTAAAAATCCTGAGATTGGCCAAATATTGTGAGATTTGCTCTCAGAATCCTGACTTTGGCTTTTAAAATCCACATATTTGTGTTTTGTCTCCCCGGTTCTTTGCAGCCCTTTGCCTCATCCACCCCACCTGGGTGCTGGTGCAGTGAGCTCAGCGGGTGTCAGCCTGGATCCCCCATGGCCCATGCACCAGCCCAGAGCATGGTGCTACGGGCCCTGCTGCCCAGGGCTGTAGGGGCAGGGGCCGGGCCCATGAGATCCAGCCTAAATTCCCATCCCTGGGTCGGGACCCTGCTCGGCCTTAAGGGGCATCGGCAGAGCTGTGGGGGCAGGGAGCCCAGGGCTGGGATAGCAAGAGGCTGCAGGTGGGGATTGAGGGGCAACCCAGTCTCCACAGACCATCCAGCTCCCTCCCCCCTAGTTCCACTCCCCCCTAGATCTGCAGAGGGGGGCTCAGCACCTGGCTCTCCGACCCTGCAGCCTGGGTTCCTGACTCAGAGTCTGGGGAAGCGGCAAGCACAGGAATGTGAAAGCAGAAGTGGATGCGGACAGGAGGGGGTTGGGGGAGATGCTGTCTCAGAAACCCAGCACCAGCATCCTGCCGACTTCCCCTCCTTCTGGCTGGCCCTAACCACGGCTTCCCTGCAACAGAGGCAGGCTGCATATTGCTTGTGGGGCTGGAAATAGAACCCAGGAGTCCGGGCTCTGAGCCCTGCTAACCCTCACTCTCCTCCCAGAGTTGGGATAGAGCCCAGGAGTCCTGACTCCCTGCCTTCACCCTCCACTGTAACCCACTAGACCCTGCTCCCCTCCCAGAGCCAGGGACAGGAAAGGAGACCTATCTCTGAGACCCTCTACACCCCACTCCGGTCCCAGAGCTCTGGATGGACCCAGTAGTCCTGTCTCCCAGCCCCACTGTTATGATCATTCCCCTCCCAGAGTCGGGAATAGAACCCAGGAGTCCTGGCTACCTGCCCCCCATCCCAGATCTATCCCTTTATTACTGGTTTTCCCCGTCACACAATAATATTTGAAGACTAGCAGCTCACCCCTCTTATCGTATTGTACATGCATTAAATGCTAATCACTCACCCCGAGCTGAGATGCAGCCGCCTCTGGGGCGGGGCAGCTGGGAACAGCCACACAGCAACACTGCCCAGGGGTTGCTCACCCAGAGCTGAGATGCGTCTGCCTCTGGGGTGAGGTGCTGGGAACAGCGCACTGGAACAGCAGATGTCCGGTTAGGATGGCTAGTGAATCCCGACTCCAGTGGGAAGAACCGGGTGCGTGAGGAGACCTGCCTTGGACTGAGCAGGCGCGAGTGTCAGGGCGAGGGCTGTGGAGAGATGTGAGATTTCAAGACAGGAAAGGGAAGTCAGGGCGTGAATCTGGCCCTAGAGCGTCTTGCAGAAGCCGGTTCCAGTGGCTGCAGATCTCGGTGCCATCGACGCAAGCGGGAGATTGTCCCAGATACAAGCAGCTCCCACGGACAGCCGGCTTCCGACCCCACCGCGTGGGGGTGCGTACTGGCTGGGGGGACTGGCTGGGAGGGTAATGGGGCACAGGGCCCTTCCCCTCTATAGGGCGCTGGCTCCAATCTGCCCCAGGGTGAGTTTGACACTCTGTATCTCAGGGAAACAACCTACACCCCCATTTTTATCGTTAGAAAATGACTGTGTGTATCCAATGCAAAGTTTGTAATTTCGGGTGTCTTCAGAAGGCTTGTGAGGCACTGAGCATTGCTCCCTCCAGCCAGGCCCATCTCCTTCTATAGATGGAGAAAGACTGACTGGGCTTCTGGCTTCCCTGGCCTTCTTATAAGGCCCTGGTGCTCAGTTTGGGGTGTGGCCCCAGCTGCAGCCACTTCCCCAATCAGCCCAGCCTAAAGCCCCTTCTCAGGGCTGTTTTCAACCCCTTCAGGGCAGGAGCAGGGGTCCACCCTGCTACATATCCTAAAATAATAGTCAGTGTATGTATCTATCCAGTGTATGTGTGCGCGCACTGTCTATATGTACTCTCTCTCTCTCTGTATGTATATGTGTGTGTATATGAGTGTGTATGTGTGTATGCGCATGTATGTACGGTACAGAGCCATTTATGCACGACCCGTTTACGCGCGAATCCACTTAACACGAGGTAGCGCCATGCCTCCCCGTGCTACCTATTTAACACGCGAGACTCGTTAACACGTGGTACAGGAACTTGCTATATAGTGCTACAGAATTGCTCACTAACTCACTGAGCTAGAAATCGACAGGAAGTGCGGAGCAGAATTGTGTTGTATGTTTTTCCCTGTGTTCGTAAAGACGTATCACGCACGCTTAGTCATTGTCACGCTATAGGGCAGAGGGCAAGCGTCAGCGTTCCTACAGTGGAGAAGAAAAGCTGCTGCAATACATCGAGCAAATAGCGGAGAAACCCAGGCCAAAGTTTCAAAAGACACTGGGATTGCCGAATCTGCTCTCCGAGGATGGAAAAACAATGAATCTAAACTGAACGGCTTTGTACACAATATCGATTCTGCCGCGGGGCTTAAGTGAAAACGTGTGCGCTATTCAGCAAAACCCACGAGAGAGATAACCATGCGCACGTGGTTTGCTCAGGAAAGGCTGAAAGGAATGCCCCTAAGGTGGGCCAACTCTTCAAGCCCAAGCGACCAAATTTGGAAATTTAACAGGGGATGAATCATTCCAAGAAAGCAAGGGGTTTATAAGTCGTTTTAGAAAGCGTCATGGCACAGCGCAGGTATCGATTTCTTTTGGCACGTGCCAAAAAGTGAGTTTTATTCCTAATTGCAAGTTTACAGTTTCTGTGATTCTCTGACATGTCTAGAAACCAAGGATTCTTCTGAGCTTGGACCAATCTTAGCACATAGTAGGTGCTACTGTAACACAAAGACAAACACAATCAATTCAGCATTTCTCAAAGACTGAACACTTGCTTTCACGCTAAGATCTGGCTTTGTGGTAACTGCATTGGCTTGCAGGGATCAGTAAGTAGCATCACCTGGTCTGCTCTGTTCTCGCAGGGGGTCTCAAACTTCATTGCACCATAACCCCCTTCTGACAACAAACATTACTACACGACCCCAGGAGGGGGGATTGAAGTCTGAGCCCACCGGACCCCAGGCAGTGAGTCTCGGGCTTTGGTCTCCGGGTACAGCAAGTCTAAGCCAGCCTTGGTGACCCCATTAAAATGGGGTCGTGACCCACTTTGAGGTCCTGATCCACAGTTTGAGAGCCACTGCTCTAGAGGGTATCGTACTGCACTCGACACCGGGGTATCTGAACGCCTTCTGGTCATCACAGAGCAAATGAAGTAATCCAGGGCTGGCCTTAGCCACGGGCGAACGGGGCTGTAACGGGTTGGGTCACAGAGACCCCCTTGGGACTGTCACCTGATGTGCTGACACTACCTCAGAGCCCATTTTCCCTGCCATCTTGGGACTGCAGAAACCTGCCTTGTTGAGCCAGACATGCCAGCCTGCTGCAACACAGACCCAGGGTCTGAACCAGACCCGCAAGCCGCAGACTTAAATGAAAATGACTTAGCACGTGCTCCTGTCTCCAGCACCCAGAGACCCATCTCCCAATGGGATCCAAACCCCAAATAAATTTGTTTTACTCTGTATAAAGCTTATCAAGGGGAAACTCATGAATTGTCCACCCTCTCTAACACTGATAGAGAGAGATGCACAGCTGTTTGCTCCCCAGGTATAAATCATTAACTCTGGGTTAATTAATAAACAAAAGTGATTTTATTAAGTATCAAAAACAGGATTTAAGTGATTTCAAGTAATAACAGATACAACAAAGTAAGTCACCAAGCAAAATACAACAAAACACGCCAGTCTAAGCCTAATACATCAAGAAACTGAATACAGGTAAATCTCACCCTCAGAGATGTTCCAATAAGCTTCTTTCGCAGACTAGACTCCTTCCTAGTCTGGGCCCAATCCTCTCCCCTGGTTCAATTCTTGTTAGCTCCAGCTCAGTTGGTACGTAGGGATTTCTTCATGACCAGCAGCCCCCTTTGTTCTGCTCCACCCCCTTTTATATCTTTGGCACAAGGAGGGAATCGTTAGTCTCTCCTTCCTTCCCACCCCTCCTTCTAACTGGAGAAGCACCAGGTTAAAGATGGATTCCAGGTCAGGTGACATGATCACATGTCCCATGAGCCCCCCCTCCATTCCTCCAGGACTGGCCTGCACGTATGCACTGGAGACTTGCAGGTAAACAGAGCCATCCACAGTCAATTGTCCTAGCTAATGGGAGCCATTAAGATTCCAAGCCACCATTAGTGTCCCACACGTTGCATAATTACAATAGGACCTCAGAGTTATACTACATATTCCTAGATTCAGGTACAAGAATGATACATTTATACAAGTAGGAGGACCACACTTAGTAGATTATAAGCTTTGTAATGATCCCTTACAAGAGACCTTTTGCATAAAGCATATTCCAGTTACGTTATATTCACACTCATACACATATTTTTATAAAGCATGGTGGAGTGCAACGTCACAGGGGTGCCTCCGCAGCAGGGGTGCTCCTCCCCCTGCTAGCTTCTGAAGCCCCGTGGCTCCTGTCCCCTGCCTTGGAGCCACCCTGGCCAGCTGCTCCTGGGAGCTTCCAGTCTGCTGTAAGGAGCAGGGGGAGGGGCTCTGATGTCAGCCTTTCCCTGTCCTCCCAATGTGCCCCATCTCCGCAGAGCAGGTGGGGTGGGGGACAGGGCTCACCCAGAGTGGGACGGCGCTGCTGTGTCTCAAGGAGCTTTCCTTCAGCCTGCAAAGAGCTGCTCTCTTAAAGGGGCAGCATGCGGTCTCGCACACACTCCCCCAGCTCACACACACTGTCTCTTTCACACTCACTCCACCCAACACATACTTATCTTGCTGTTGTTAATTGTTACTTCCTGCAATGCACATATATGCTCTGTAATTTTATTCTTTCAAAGTGCCGTTAGTTGAGTTTGTTGACTCGTCTCTGCATTTTATAATTTTATTTCTCTCTTATGCTCACACTGAATTCTTTGAGTAGTGAGTTCTAAACTGCCTAACCTGTCCGGGCTGGAGTAATTGGCATTATTACTGTTAGTATCATATTGTGCTTTGCCATTCATTATGTAAAGTGGCACAATCAAATAATAGCATCCTCCTAGAATATAACTGTAGCTTTTACTCACTTTAGTAATTCCATTTCAAAAACATTAGCTAAACACAGAACTATAGACACTGCGCAGATGAAAGTCGCTTATTTTCAAATTGTATTTTTAGTTATATCTGTAAATTAGCTTAACATTTGCATGAAAATAACTGCAGTTCCAACTGTGAGACCAATAGCAATGGTGGAGTCAAATGTTAGTGAGTCACATACACGATTGTGGAAGGTAAACACAAATGCCAAAAGAATTAGAAACATTAATTCCCTTTCTTAATAAAAGAGAAAAAAAAACTTTAGTCACATATGTTAAAATTATGTTTTTAGTGAAAAATAATTGACTAAAATAGAGGCGATACTGGCAGTAACACAGTGTGTCTGTTTCAGAAAGTAAGACGATGTTATTTATTTTTATTTATCTCTACTAAAAATTGTGCACAAAGTATCAGACGTGTGTTTCTGATAGCTGCGTTAAAGCTCCAGAACTGATACCTCTAGGCTTGGGATTGGAAATATCTCACTGTATTAGCTCCTCATTGTTCTAAATTTACATATAAGATTAAACGTGGCTTTAATTGGCGTTTGTATATATATTTTCTTTCTTTATATAACAGCTAGATACAGTGCTCCTGTCAGCGAATCGCTAAGTTATTATCTGCAAAGCGCTGAGAGTTTTCAGGTGCCTAAGTAGTCCCTGGAATCATGGTTAAAGTTTCTTCCCCCCGCCGCAAATCTGAACTGGTGCCCCCCCCCCAGGTGACCGAGGAGTGGCCAGGGGGCTGCGGGAGGCCGTGGGCTCTGGCGAGATGCAGCCCACATTTGAGAGCGCGAAGCCTTGAGCCACATGCCGAGAACTACAAGCCCCAGCAGCAGCGCAGGAGGGTGGCAACACCCCATGTGCCAGGCCCCCCTGACTTCTGCGCTGCTGCTGGCGGTGGCGCTGCCTTCAGAGCTGGGTGCCCGGCCAGCACCCGCCAGTATCAGGCCGCCCTGCCGGGGCTTAATTTGAGTCACAGCTGAGCTCTGGCATCTCTTTCAATACAAATTAAACCCTGGGGGAGGCAACAGGGCCCATTGGCCTCACCCGGGGTGGCAGTGCCCCCAGCTGAGGTCTCATTCTCTGATTCCTCAGTCCCTTGAGTTTCTAATTCCCTGTCGGCTCTTCGGTGGCTGAGGAACGTCCCAATCTACACGCCGAACTCGGGCACCATGGATTCTCTGCCCCCTGGCCCGTCCTTCCTTCTGCTTCCACGAGAGCAGCAGGGTGTCCTGAGAGAGAGAGAGAGAGACAGAGAGATTCTGGGATATGTAAGTGGCTGACACTCGAGATAGAGAGATAGATAGATAGATGGGTGGGTGGGTGAGTAGGTAGCTAGGCCTGGTGATAGGTGGGTACATAGGTGGGTGGGTAAGTAGTTAGTTAGTTGATATCATAAATATAAAGGGAATGGTAATAACCCTATGTATGCAGTAACATAAACCCCTCCTGGCCAGAGGTACAGAATCACTTACCTGTAAGGGGTTAATCAGTTCAATTAACCTAGTTGGCACCTGACCAGAAGGACCAACAGGAAAAGAAGATACTTTCAAAACTGGGAAGGGGGGAGGTTTTGTTTGTGCTTTTTCTGTTGTTCTCTCTCGGGACAGAGAGAGGGACCAGGCAGAAAAATAAACTCTCCTAAAGCCCGACCTGGAATAAGCATCTATAATTACAAAAATAGCAGGGAAAGGCATTAGATTGTCTTTTGTTTTAGCTTGTGAATTTTCCAGATGCTAAGAGGTAATTTTATTCCTGTTTTGTAACTGGAATGCAGAGTCAGAGTGGACTCCTCTGTGTTTTGAATCAGGAATTTGTTCTGTGCTCATTGGTTTCACCTATTGGTTGGTACGTTATTCTCAAGCCTCCCCAGGAAAGCAGGTAAAGAGGCTTGGGGGATGTTTGGGGGGGGGTGTGGATAGGGCTCCAAGTGACGCCTCCCTGAATATTTGTTTAAATCACTTGGTGGTGGCAGCAATACCGTCCAAGGACAAGGAAAGGAATTTGTGACTCGGGGAAGTTTTTAATCTAAGATGGTGGAATATAAGATTAGGGGGTCTTTCATGTGGGTCCCCATATCTGTACCCCAGAGTTTAGAGTGGGGAGGGAAAGCTGACAGTTGGATAGACAGATAGGAGGTAGGTGAGTGCGTACATGGGTATCTCAGTGGGTGGTTGGGTCAGTGCATTGGTAGCTGGGGGGGGGTAGTAGGAAGGTGGGTGGGTCAATGTTTACATAGGTAGGAAGGTGGGTATGTAGGGGGGTGGGATGGTAGGTGGGTTGTTGAGTGGGATGGTAAGTTCGTAGGAAGGTAGCTAGGTGGGGTGTTATGTGGGTAGATGGATGGGTCAGTGGGTTGGCAGCTAGGCAGGCTGGTAAGTTGGTAGATTGGTGGATCAGTGGGTTGGTAGCTAGGTGGGTAGGTCGGTAAGTGGGTCAGTAGCTGAGTTACCGTCTGTAATAGAGCAGGGTGAGGTAATAGGCCAGGAAGAATCCAGTCGCCACGAAGATGAGTTTGCAGCTGATTTCGATAAATGCCCGAGTGAGGCCACCTGTGGGAGCTGGAAGAAGCCAAGAGTCGGGGATAGAGCCCTGCAACCCCTGCCCCGAGCCAGCCAGCCCCCACCCTGGGGCCGGATACAAGCCAGCGCCCCCTAGAGGGGAAATTCCCAGCCCCCTGAGACAACCAGTCCCTCCCCTGGAGCTGGGTCAGAGCCAGCGCCCCCTAGAGGGGATAAGCCCCATACCCCATTCCCTGCTGCCTGAGGAATCCAATCCCCCACCCTCAGGCCAAGTTAGATCCAGCGCCCCCTAGAGGGGTAGGACTCTCACCTGTTTCCGGTGGGTTCAGCAGTAAAATATGAAACCCATGGGTGTTGGAGCCGAGGCAAAAGATCTGGTGGCTTCCATCACCACCCCCCATCCAGCTCAGGGTGCTGACGGCCTCGTCCCCCTGCGCCCAGGAGCTGACCTGCAGGGCCCCCCGTGAGCCGTTCCCAGCCAGGGGCTCCCCGTCCACCTGCCACTGGAGCAAGGGTGGGGGCTGAGAGCGCAGGGAGCAGCTGCAGCTGACGTTGGGCCCCTGGCGCTGGCAGGACGAGTTCAGCCCGGTTCCCGGCCGTGGGCTGTCTGGGGAGAGCAGGAGACACAGCAACAACAGTCAGAAAGAGAAACCCAGGGAGTCCTCTGGGTTAACCCCACTCAGAAAGACAAGCAGCTGGAACGTCCCCTGGGCAGAGCTCTCCTTTCTCTTGGCCCAGCACCTGTACAGCCCCCCATCCTCGGCCATCATGTTGGGCAGCTCCAGCTGCAGCTGATTCTCCCCCATGGGGCAGGAACCCTCGACGGCTTGCCCCCCCCCTCACCCAGCCCTGCACAGCAGTGGAGCTGCTGGTGATGGAGAAGAGGAACTGCAGGGAGTCGCCCTCCCTGGCCATGAGCTGTGAGCCTCTCCCCACTCCCCCCAGCACGGCGCCCCCCCAACTCTCCACCCCACACCCTGCAGCCAAGCACCCCCACTGATCCTGCAAACTGATCCCTGCGCACGGCGCCCCCTAGAGCCTTACACTGCACATGCACATGCAGGGCCCGGCTGGCCGACCCAAAGGGATTCTTCGCCCAGCACCAATACTCCCCAGCATCCCCTGGGCTGAGATTCAGCAGCTCCAGGCACCTGGCCCCACGCTGGCCAGGGCTCAGGGACTCGTTCCCCTTGGCCCAGCTCAGGGTGGCATCGGCTCTACTCCCAGCCTCACAGCTCAGACTCAGGGAGTCGCCCTCATGGGTCTCCAGAGACACGACGTCGCCCTCAGCTCCCCACGCATCTGGCATTGGAAGAGAAGAATGGGCAGGTTAGGCCCCCTCAGAGATTCCCCCCCTGCAAGGCGCCGAGATGCAGCCACCTCTTGGGTGGGGTATGGGGGCTGGCTATACGGGCACGACTCACCGAGTAGCCAGCTCTGGGGTGGGTGCACAATCTCGGTACCTTTCCATGGTAGCAGGTCTCCATCGCACAGATTGGGACCTAACCCATCTCCTTCCTGCTGCCCAGCGCCCCCTAGTGCCCCCTACAGGCTGGAGATAGAGGGCACCGGGCCTGCTCCCCCCACCACCCTCCCCACTGCCCTGCAGCTACCTTGGGCTCTCCCCTCCGGGCACAGAGCAAACTGGCCATGGGCGAGAGCACAGCTGGGGGATGGGAAAGTATCTGAAGTGACACACGGCCCGTGGGCAGGGAAGGGAAGCAACAGACCCGACTGAGCCCGACTCAAGAGGCGCCTGACGGAACCCAGGGGCCGGGTTAGGGTCACGCCGGGGAACCAGAACCGTGGGAAATGGAAACCCAAGGGACCAAAACTGGTTGGTCAAAATTGGGCGTAATTGGCAGAGTCACTAACGAGGGGCCGGGCTGCTTCAGCCTGGGTGCTTGAGCGAGCGTCACCGTCTGCCAGGCGCCTGGGCATTCAGCGTCCTGCTCCCCAAACGTGTCCTCCCCAGGGCGGGACAGAGCCAGGGGTCTAAATAACCCCACTTCCACCCCCACCCCAGACCCAGCCTCCACCAGGGACATCAGACACCCCCATCATGGGTCCTTTGCCTTCCCCCCTCGGTTTGTCTCTCCTCAGCCCTCTCCTTTTGCCCCCGGGCTTGGCCGGCCAGGCCTGGGTATTTTACAGCCCAGCTACGCCCAGAGGGGCGTCTGAAATCAACATCCAGAACAGCCGGACTTTGATACCGGCAGGCCAGGCTTGGCAGGGTCCGTCCCCACTGCCCTCAAAGCTCGGCGGCACCGAGGCTCAGAGCTTGGGTCCGTTGGGTCGGGCTCGCGGGGCTCAGGCTGCGGGTCTCTGATTGCAGCACGGACGTTTCCTCCGAAGTCTGTGTAGACGTTCGTGTTATATCCTTGGGGCGGCCGGTGTAGGAAGCAATCACTTGAGGCCAGAGAGCAGGCAGCTAACCAAAACCTCCATTTTATTTACAGAAATACAGAGAGCTCACTCAGCCGGTTGAAACCGGCTGAGCTATCCCTTAATAGTCTAACTCAGTTGCCATAGTAGCAAAACCCATGACAACCAAATACACAACATATTCCTCCCCCCCTAATAAGAACATCCCCTAAATAAAACACACACTAAACTAGAGAAGGAGGGTAGACTGCCTCCATTCCCGGCTAAACCCTGGGGATTATTTTGCCCCATAACCGTGGGTTCGCCCTAGCTAAAGATCCAGCCGATGAGGAGGCCTTCTGTCTCTAGGTGGATTACGGCGAACTTCTGGTGTTGTTGCACCCGAAAGTACTAGGGGCTCAGGGTCCGCAGCACGAATAGGTCAGGAGGTGGTATCAGCTCGTGCTGGGCAAAGGGGTATCTCAGCTACCGGCAGTGATGGAGGAGAACAGTCAGGAACAGGTGACTCATGATTCGGTGTCTCACCAGGAGGGGTGAAGTCAGACCCCTCAACTGCAGATGGGTCCTGAAGACTGGCATGACCTGGCAACAGCTGATCTACATGTCGCCTCCAGGTAAGATTCTCTGCAGTCCGGACTGTATAGGAAACAGGTCCTGTTTGAGTGATGACTGTGGCCGGGACCCATTTAGCTCTGGAAGTATAATTCCGAGCCAAAACTGGCTGTCCTGGGCTAAAGGTTCGGTCTTTTGCTCTGGGTGCCCGTCTGATGACTTGATATTGCTGCTGATGTTGCACAGTTTGTCTGGGTTCAGAAGGTTTCAGCAGATCAAAGCAAGTGCGCAGCTGTCGTCCCATCATTAGAAAGGCTGGGGAAGCCAGGGTCGTAGCATGAGGTGTGTTTCTATAGGAAAGTAAGAAGGTATCCAGACGCTTTTGAATGGAGTGTTGTCCTTTGCTGATTTCAAAGCGTTTTCATTGTCTGCACAAATCTTTCAGCTAATCCGTTGGTGGACGGATGATATGGTGCTGACGTGATGTGTGTATCCCATTTGCCTTCATAAAATTTTGAAACTCCTGAGAGACAAACTGCGGTCCGTTGTCGCTCACAAGTTGTTCTGGCAGACCAAAACGACTAAAGAGTCCTCGTAGTTTTTGATAGTACTCTCTGCAGTAGTGGACTGCATTATAGAGACTTCTGGCCATTTAGAATGGGCATCTACTGCCACCAAGAACATGCTTCCTTCAAGGGGGCCAGCAAAGTCAACGTGAATACGTTGCCACGGGTTTTCAGGCCAGTCCCATGGGTGTAGGGGTGCCCACTGGGGTGCATTTCTTACACCCTGACATGACATACAAGCTTTGCCTTCTCTTCAATAGCACTGTCCAATCTAGGCCACCAAAAATAGCTTCGTGCAATTTCCTTCATGCGCACTATTCCACAGTGACCGGAATGTAGCTGTTCTAACATCTGTGATCTCAGGGGTGGTGGAATAATGACACGCCTCCCCCACAACAAACAACCAGATTGAACCGATAACTCCGTCCGCCTGGACATGTAGGGAACAAGGTCGGGTGAGACCGGAGAGGTTTGTCGAGATTTTCCATGCATCACCAGGTCCATAACTTGGGATAATACTGGGTCAACGCGGGTTGCCTTCTTTATCTGAGTAGCAGTGATGGGTGTATTCTCTACCTGTTCAAAGTAGAAGATTTCCTTTTGGGCACTATCTTGATGTTTGACCGGTAAAGGCAACCTTGAGAGGCCATCTGCATTGCCGTGTAGAGTGGATTTCCGATATTTGATTTCATATGTGTGTGCAGAAAGTATCAATGCCCAACGTTGCATACGACTAGCAGCTAATGGGGGAATGCCTGTGTAGGGTCCAAAAATTGATGTCAGAGGTCGATGGTCTGTAAGAAGAGTAAACTTTCGCCCAAACAGGTACTGATGAAACTTCCTAATTCCAAAAACAATTCCTAATGCCTCACGTTCGATTTGGGCGTAGTTAGTTTCTGCTTTGCTTAGAGTGCGTGAAGCAAAAGCAATAGGTCTTTCTTCTCCCGAAGGCATAATGTGTGACACGACTGCTCCCACTCCATAAGGGGAAGCATCGCAGGCCAATTGCAGGGGTAAGGATGGATCAAAGTGCGTTAGAACTTCAGAATTTAACAATGCATCCTTAGCTTTGTTAAATGCAACATCACAGGCTTCAGTCCACTTCCAGGCCTTGTTCTGCCCAAGGAGCTCATGAAGTGGTTTTAGCAGTGTGGCTAACTGTGAGATGAACTTTCCATAATAGTTCAGTAGTCCTAGAAATGAGCGCAGCTGGCTTACATTTCGAGGTGGGGGAGCCTCCACAATAGCTTTAACTTTTGCAGGGGCCTTATGAAGACCTGCAGAATCGATGATGTGTCCCAAATATTCAACAGAGGGCTTGAAGAATTCACACTTGTCTTTGCGAACTCGTAGGCCATACTCTTCCAGTCTTTGTAGGGTAGCCTCTAAATTCTTTAAGTGATCCTCTTCATTTCTTCCAGTGACCAGGATATCATCCAGATAGCACTGAACTCCTGACAAGCCACACAAGATCTGGTCCATAGTCCTCTGGAACAGGGCGGGAGCCGATGTGATTCCGAAGGGTAGGCGACAGTATCGATAAAGCCCCTTATGAGTCACAATAGTCAACAGCTCTTGGGACTTTTCATCGACGTGCATCTGTAAATACGCTTGACTCAGATCAATCTTACTGAACTTTTGTCCCCCAGCCAGGCCTGCGAAGAGATCATCGATGCGGGGAAGCGGGTATTGCTCTGCACACAACACTGGGTTGACAGTGACTTTAAAATCAACGCAAATCCGGAGAGAGCCATCTTTCTTCACTATTGGAATGATAGGAGTGGCCCATGAGCTATGGGTAACTGGTATTAGGACTCCATTGGTGACCAGGCGCTCCAGGTCTGCTTCAACTTTTGGCCTGATGGCATATGGCACAGTTCGGGCTTTCAGATATTTTGGTGGACTGCCAGGTTTAATGTTCAATGTCACAGTGATTCCCTTCATACTTCCCAAATCATCTCCAAAAACAGCAGCATGTTTCCTTAGTATAGGGGTTAGACTGGTTTCTTCTTTAGTCATCCGGTGCACTTCTGCCCAGTTCAGCTGAATCTTCCCAAGCCAAGACCTACCCATTAAGGCTGGGTAGTCACCTCTCACCACAAACAGTGGCAATTTAGCCGCCTGTCCATTGAGCTCCACCTCAACATCAATAGTGCCCAACATGGGCACAGCTTCACCCGTATACGTCTTCAGCACAGTTTTTGTTGCCTTAAGCGGAAGATGCTGTAGCTTTTCCCTATACACAGTCTCAGGAACCAGCGAGACAGCTGCACCGGTGTCTAGTACCATGCATATAGGTTTGCCCTCCAATAAGGGGGTTACCCAGTATTCATGTGAGCCCGCTGCCAAAGACAAAACATGCAGTGGCACTTCCTCTTGTAATGAGGTGTCTCCTTGATCATCCTGGGTCTGCTCTAGAGTATGCAAGGTTCCTCTTTTTGTCGGCCACACCACAGGCCTCTTTTTCTTTTGTTTACAGGCATACTCAATGTGTCCCTTTTTGCCACAGTGTCGACACATCGGGTCCTTACACCAGCATTCTGATGCCTGGTGACCCAGCTTACCACAGCGGTAACATTCTTGACTCTGCACCGTTTTGTGGGTCAGTTCTTGGGACACTTTTTGCACCCTAGGGGATACACCGATGTATTGTGCCTCCCTTGTAGCCAGTTCCATGGAGACAGCAATATCAACAGCCTTCTGTAATGTAAGCTGAGCCTCTGTCAGTAGGCACTTCCGTATAGCTTAACTGGAGAGGCCACACACTAACCTGTCACGCAGGGCATCATTTAACATCTCTTTAAATTCACAGTGTTCTGCTAGCTTTTTTAAAATTGCTACAAATTGTACAACTGTTTCATCTTCCTTTTGGTCTCTTTTGTGGAACCTATATCTTTCAGCAATTACCAGTGGTTTTGGGGAGAAATGAGACTCCAGGATTTCCACAATGTCACTGTAAGATTTAGTCTCAGGCTTAACAGGGTGTAGTAAGCTGCGTAGCAGAGAGTAGGTTTTAGCCCCTACAACAGTTAAGAATATTGGCACCTTCTTCGCTTCTGTAATGTCATTTGCAATACCAAAAAGCTCAAAACGCTCAGTATACACAGGCCACTGCTCTGTATTCTCATCAAAAGGCTCCAGGGGCCTGGTCAGAGTAGCCATGATTTTTAGTTTCACTTTCACAGTCAGTGCAAACAAGCAGCTTTTTTGTTTGTTTGTTCTTTACCTTAACTTCTACTTCCTTCTGTTACTGGAGCAGCACCGGAGTCTCACCCTCGTCGCCAGTGTTATATCCTTGGGGCGGCCGGTGTAGGAAGCAATCACTTGAGGCCAGAGAGCAGGCAGCTAACCAAAACCTCCATTTTATTTACAGAAATACAGAGAGCTCACTCAGTCGGTTGAAAACGGCAGAGCTATCCCTTAATAGTCTAACTCAGTTGCCATAGTAACAAAACCCATGACAACCAAATACACAACAGTTCGGGGTCGGGATGGGGCCTGGGCTCAGACACGGGGGCGGGGGACTTGGGGGCAGGTTCCTTCTAAATCTCCCTCCGGCTGAAGGGAACAAGGGCCGTCCTTACACTGATGCCTGAATTGATCCTTCACGTCACACAGGCAGCCGCTGATTTACCCTCTGCCCTGGATCTGCAGTGCGAGGGTCACAGGCCATTTAACGGGGATTTGCCCTGGGGCAGGGCGGGCCGAGTTCTCTGGGCACCGACCCTGGAGCGAGTTTAGTGCTGGACAGTTACTGGGTCCCCTTAACACTGTGCCCCATATAGAGCATCCACCGATCCCGGCAGGAAGGGGAGGGGGTGGAGAAGATGTGGTGGGACAGCCTAGGGGGATCTCAGAGGGAACTGGGGTGGCTGGGATGACGGGGGGCATCCCAGCAATGGGGGACTGGAATGCGGGAGTGGATCCCGGAACAGGAGGATTCTGGGGGCAGGGCAGGTCAGGGGTAGAGAGGATCCCAGAAGAGAAGGGCCTGGGTATCTGGGGGTGTAGATGGGAGGGGAGCCATAGCCAAGGAGTGCAGGAAGGGGTGAAGATCCCAAGGGAGAAGGGGCTGCACGGTGTGGAGGGAAGGCGTCTGGGAGTAGAATTGGCTGAGGGTGCCTGGTGGGGGGTGGGGATCCCAGCACAGGGCTGAGTTGGGGGAGGGGCTGGAGGGCAGGGCTGGGGATCCCGGAGGTGGGGATCCCAGCAGAGGGGGCTGGGAGCCGGCGTGGAGGGGCTTGGGGGGTCACTCACAGCCGACGTGGAGCCGGACGGTTCTGCGGGTGGAAGGTCCCTGTGGTGGCCTGTAGGTGACGCTGCAGACGAGCTCTTTGCCGTGGTCCCCCAGGCCGGGCGTGAAGCTGAGCGCGGAGCTGTGGGTCCAGGTGCCGTTCGCCAGCTGGGCTGAGACGTTCCGGGCTGTGTCGCTGAACGGCCCCATCCAGGTGACTCGGGGAGGGGGCCCGGAGCAGCGCCCAGGGGCCGTGCAGGTCACAGTCACTGGCTCCCCGGCCAGCAGCGTCCCTGGCAGCCCCCGCGCTGGTGAGATCTGGATCTCTGGCTCCTCCGTCAGCCCTCAGACACGGGGAGAGGGGAGAGAATCACTCGGGGACACGGGGCCTTTCCCCTCTAGGGGCGCGGCCCCAATCTGGCCCCAGGGCGGGGACTGGCTGGCTCAGAGGGGCTGATGAGCGGTGTCATAAATATAGAGGGAAGAGTAACAACTCTCTGTGTGCAGTAGCATCAAATCCCTCTTTGGCAGCTGTACTAAATCGCCTTCCCTGTAAGGGATTCATCATCTCAGATAACCTAGTTGGCACCTTACCAGAAGGACCAATGAGGAAGGAAGAAACTTTCAAATCTGTGGGGGTGGGGGGAGGATTTGTTTGTAGCTCTCTTTGTTGTTCCCTCTCTGGATAGAGGGAGAGACCGAGCAGGTACAACATCTCCTGCAAATATACCTGGAATAATAGATCTAAAACCACAGACATTGTAAGGAGGCAAAGAAAGGCACTAGGTTATCTTGTGTTTTAGCTTGTGAATTTTCCTATGCTACAGATGTAGTTTGATTCTTGTTTTTGTAACTGTGAAGCTGAGCCAGAGGGGAATCCTCTGTGTTTGAAATCTTTTATTTACCCTGTGAAGTTACCTTCCACACTGATTTTGCAGGTGTGATTCTATTTCTCTCTCTCTATATATAAAATTCTTCTTTTAAGAACATGATTGATTGTCAGTTTCCTGAAGACAGGTCTGTGCTCACATTACTAACCAATTGTTTGGTACATTATTCTCAAGCCTCCACAGGAAAGGGGGTGAAGGGGTTTGGGGGGATATTTTGGGAGGACAGGGATTCCAAGTGAACCTTCCCTAGGTTTTTCTATAACTCACTTGGTGGTGGCAGCAATAGCGTCCAAGGACAAGGGAAGGAATTTGTGCCTTGGGGAAGTTTTTAACTGAAGCTGGTAGAACATAACCTTAAGGGGTCTTTGAGGCAGGTCCCCACATCTGTACCCCAGAGCTCAGATTGGGGGGAACCCTCACAAGCAGTGACTGCGGCTGCACTTACCTGGCACAGAGACCGTGACCACAGGGTCAGTGCCATCGGAATTGGAGCGGTAAGTGTGATCTAACAGGCCTTTCTCGAAGCTAAAGAAATATCTCCCGGCATCCATCCGTCGGGCATCACTGATTTGCAGGGAGCAGTCGCCGCGCGCTGGATCCCCCGTCAGCCGGAACCGGCCCTGGGTCTCCTGCGACACCCCCAAGCTTTTGGCACTGCTGGCCACAGGACGATCCTGGCCCATAGTAGCAGGCTCCTTGTACCACAATCCGGATAGCTGGGCCGAGGGATTGTCGGTGTCGTACGAGGCTGGGTACGTGAAGGTGCAGGAGACGAGAATGCAGAGACCCTCCTGCACCGACACCAACTGCGGCACCATCAGGGTAAATCCTGGCAGCTGGGACAGGGACCCTGCAGGGGGCGGGGAGGGATCGAAGTGGGACCCATAGAGAGCAGAGACCAACCCTGAGCTCCCCCCAGACAGGGCCGGCTCCAGGCACCAGCCTGCCAAGCACGGGAGAGCGCAGCACTAGGGGATTGTTTTTGTTTGGCCAGGCGGCGCTGGGAGGAGGCGGGGCTTAGGAGGCGGGGTGCCCTGTTGTGGGGGCGGGGACTTGGGCGACACGACACTCGGGGGGGCGGGGACTTGGGCGACGCGACGCTCGGGGCGGGGACTTGGGCCACGCGACACTCGGGGCGGGGACTTGGGCCACGAGACGCGGGACCTTGCGCGATGCGACGCTCGGGGGCGGGGCTTAGGCGACGAGAGGCTCAGGGGGCGGGGACTTGGGCGGGGCGACGCTCGGGGTAGGGACTGGGCCGGGCGATGCTCGGGGGGAGGGGCTTATGTGACGCTCGGGGGCGGGGCCTTGGGTGGCGTGATGCTCGGAGGGGAGCGGCGCTCCTTGTTTTTGCTTGGGGCGCCAAAAATGTTAGAGCCGGCCCTGCCCCCAGAGCTCTGCCAGTGCCCCTCACTCCCGACCTGCAGCCCCCTGCGAGCCCAGCCCTGGGTCCTCGACCAATTCTCACTCCATTTAGTTTCGATCCCTCCCCACATCGACCCCCCCTGCCCCCGCTCCCTGTCACTCAGCACCCCCTAGCACCACACTGGGGAACTTGTCTCCCCTCCCCCCGTTGTCCAAGTCCTGGGACAGACCTGGCCCTGCTTAGCGCCGGTTCTGCCCTTCCCCCTAACGTGGAAGCTCCCTTTCCCTGGCATCCTCCTGTGGCATCAGGGCTCTGCCCATGGCTGGGGCATCCGGCTGGGACAGATGTAGAGATCAATGGGGAGTGGGAAGTGTGAGAGCAGAGGCTGTCTGGGGACACAGATCTGCCTGGGGGACCCTCAGTGCTGCTGGGCTCTGCAGGGGGCTGATCTGGGGCTGCTGGCAGCGCAGGGACCTCCCCTCCTCAGCAAACCCCAAATCCCCAGAGTGTCCTGTGAGTGATCCCAGCAGTTGAAGGCCAGTAAACCCTAACTTCAGCTCAACTCCCTCTCGAGATCTATCAATGCCCCTCACTCCCGACCTGCAGCCCCATCTGAGCCCAGCCCTGGGTCCTTGACCAATTCTCACTCCGTTTAGTTTCCATCCCTCCCTACATCAAGCCCCCTGCCCCCAGTCCCTGTCACTCAGCGGCGCCTAGCACCACACTCGGGCACTGGGGTCCCCTCCCCCTCTGGCCAGTCTCCCTTCCAAGTCCTGGGACAGACCTGGCCCCACTTAGTGCAGGTTCTGCCCTTCCCCCTGTACTGGGGCTGAAGGTGCTGCTTACTTACCCCTCCAGGGCAGGGTGAGGATCAGGACCCTCAGTATGGCAGGACCCCCTGCTCTCCAGAAGGGGCCCTGAGTCGGGAGCTCCCTTTCCCCGGCATCATGGTGGGGCATCAGGGCTCTGCCCATGGCTGGGGCATCTGGCTGGGACAGACCTAGAGACAGACGTGGGGGGTGAGAAGTGCGAGAGCAGAGGCTGTTTGGGGACACAGATCTACCTGAGGGACCATCAGTACTGCTGGGCCCTGCAGGGGGCTGATCTCGGGCTGCTGGCAGTACAGTGACTTCCCCCTCCTCAGAAAATCCCAAATCACCACATGATCCTGAGAGATCATAGGCTAAAAAATCCTTAAATTGGCAAAATAAACCCTGAGATTTTCCTCTAAGAATCATGAGAGCTGCCAGAAAATTCTGATCTGGTGACAGAAGATGGTCAGAAGACAGTACTGCTCAGTGCCTGCTTTGCTTCAGTGTAAAACAACATGTGAGCAGGCAACCAATGAAGTTACCACAGACAACAAAGAGGAAGGGCGGCAGATTGGGATCAGTAAAGAACACGTCAGAGATGTTCCGGCTAATTTGAATTAATTCAGATCAGTGGGGCAGGAAGCTGTTCAACCCAGGGGGCTGAAGGAATTAGTCGAAGAAATCTTGGAGCCATTGGCAATAATATTTGCAAACTCCTGGATAATAGGAGAGGTCCCAGAAGATGGGGGAAGGGCTAACAGTGGGGCCATCCTTAAAAGGGGAAAAGGGAGGAGCCGGGGAACTATAGACCTGTCAGCCTGACCTCGACACCTGGAAAGCCACTAGAACAATGTATAAAATATTCAATTTGTGAGGATGAAAGGGTGATCACCAGCATGGATTTACCAAGAACAAATCCTGCCAAACCAGCTTTGTTTCCTTCTTTGACGAGGTAAGTGGTTGGGAGCTGGGGGAAAGCAGTGGACATAACATACCTGCACTTCAGCAAGGCTTTTGACACAGTCCCACATGACATTCTCATAAGGAAGCTGGAGAAGACGTCTGACGGAACTCAAATGTGAGATTGCAGCACTACTAACTTTCATTTAAATCAGCTTCTGTACCAGATGATTGGAGGAGAGCGAATGTGACACCAATTTTTAAAAAAGGCTCCAGGGGTGATCCTGGCATTTGAAGGCCAATAAGCCTAACTTTAGTGATGGGCAAACTGGTTGAAATTATAGTAAAGTGAAAGAATAGCAAAGAGCAGAATGATCATATGCAGAGATTTGTTGGGGAAGACTCAATATGGTTTTTGTAAAGGGAAATCATGGTTCACCAAACTACTAGAATTTTTGGAGAGAGTCAACAGCATGTGGACAAGGGTGACCCAGTCCATGTAATTAGATTTTCAGAAAGCCTAGGACAAGTTTCCTCCCAAAAGGCTCCTATGCAAAGTGAGCTGTCATGGGATAAGTGGGAAGATCCTCTCCTGGATCAGTGACTGGTTAAAAGATAGCAAACAAAGGGCAGGAATAAATGGCTAATTTTCACAGTGGAGAGAGGTGAATAGTGGTGTCTCTCCGGGGTCTGTACCGGGACCAGGGCTGTTCAACATGTTCATAACTGATCTGGAAAACGGGGTAACCAGTGAGGTGGAACAATTTGCAGATGATACAAAACTTCTCAAGATAGTTAAGTTCAAAGCTGACCGCAAAGAGCTACAAAGGGATCTCACCAAACTGGGTGACTGGGTAACAAAATGGCAGATGAAATTCAATGTTAATAAATGAAAAGTAATGCACATTGGGAAACATAATCCCAACTAGACATATAAAGTGGTGGGGTATAAATTAGCTGTTACCACTCAAGGAAGAGATCTGAGAGTCACTATGGAGAGTTCTCTGAAAACACCCACTCAATGTGCAGCGGTCATCAAAAGAATTTGTTGGGCATCATTAAGAATGGGATAGATAATAAGACAGAAAATATCATATTGCCCCTATATAACTCCATGGTAACACTCACATCTTGAATACTGCGTGCAGTTCTGGAGGCCCCATCTCAAATCGGAATTAGAAAAGATTCAGAAAAGGGCAACAAAAATGATGATGGGAGTGGAACGGGTTTCACAGAAGGAGAGATTAATAAAACTGGGACTGTTCAGCTTGGAAAAGATATGCCTAAGGGGGGATATGATAGATGTCTGTAAAACCCTGACTAGTGTGGAGACAGTAAATGCGGTGGTATGATTTACTCCTTCCCATAACACAGGAACTAGAAGTCCCCAAACGAAATGAATAGGCGGCAGGTTTAAAAGAAATGTAAGGCTGTATTTCTTCACACAACGCACAGTGAACTCTGCAGACAGGGTGGGGCGCTAATGCTGCCCTCTGCCCCACAGCTGCATTCCCCCCTCCCCCGCTCCACCCTGCTCCTTCTGCAGCTGGGACTCTCCTCCTTGTCAGTGTTACAGACCCTCCATCCTCTTCCTTCTTGTGAGAATGGTGGGGCCCACTCCCGCCTTCCCCTCCTCACATGTGAATTGGGCCACTCACACCTTCCCCCCGTCTTTACCTGATAAAATGGTACAGACCTCTCACTCCTGCCTCCCCCTCCCCCATCCACTGCAGTGAGCTGGGCGGGTCTCAGCTTGGATCCCCCATGGCCCATGCACCATCCCCTGCCAAAGCAGGGTGGGACGGCCCCGTTGCCCAGGGCTGGAGGGGAAGGGGCCGGCCCTGAGAGATCCAGACTCAATCCCCATCCGTGGGGGGCTGCCCTGCCCCTGTAGAGTATCTGGGATCTCCAGGGGGTCTGTGCCCCACACATACACCCCATTTTGCCCCACATGGAGCTGGGTCAGCACAATGGAGTGAGCACAGTTGGACTATGGGTGAGAAGTTTGCACGTATGTGCTCAGCCTGGGATATCTATAACTGCCCCCTCTACAATACCTGCCCTCCCTGCCCCCCAAAACCACCCGTATGGGGAAGGGGAACCCACCGGCAGTTCCATTTCCTACCATCCCTCTGCTGCCCTCAGATGTTCTCGGGAAGGAGGCTGAGAGATTGGAGCTGGGGAACCCCCTCCTGTACGTGGCCCCCTGAGCCGACGTCTCCAGTGTGGCCTCCATGGTGGGGGAGCCCTGGGGCGGGATCCTGCTTGGGCTGGAGGGGCCACGGCAGAGCTGTGGGGGCTGGGAGACCAGGGCTGGGATGGGAAGGGGCTGTGGGTCGGGACTGAGGGGCACCCCAGTCTCCACAGACCATCCAGCTCCCTCCCCCCCATTTCCACTCACCCCTAGACCTGCAGAGGGGGGCTCTGCACTTGGCTCTCAGACCCTGCAGCCCGGGTTCCTCAGGGTTTGTGACTCGGAGCCTGGGGAAGCAGCATGCACAGGAACCTGAAAGCAGAAGTGGGCGCTGGCAGGGGCTGTTGGGGGGAGATGCTTTCTCAGAACCCCCAGAATCAGCATCTGCCAACTTCCCCTCCCTCTGGCTGGCACTGCCTGCGGCTTCCCTGCAACAGGGGCAGGCTGCATATTGCTTGTGGGGCTGGAAATAAAACCCAGGAGTCCTGACTCCCCACCCCCATCCCCCACTCTAACCCACAAGACCCCACTCTCCTCCCAGAGCTGGGACAGAACTCAGGAGTTGTGATTCTCTGCCTCCACCCCACCCCCACTGTAACCCAATAGACCCTGCTCCCCTCCCAGAGCTGGGATACAACCCAGGAGTCCTGGCTTCCAGCCCCCCTACTCTAACCTGCCAGACCCCCCTCACCTCCAAGAGCCAGGGACAGAACCCAGTAGTGGCGGGGGGGGGGGGGGTGCCCAGTCCCTGCATCCGCTCTAACCCTTTATTTCTGCTTTCTCCAGTTACAAAACAATATTTTAACACTAGCAGTTTGCACCTCTTATCACACTGTACATGCTGCAGATCCTAATCACTTACCCGGAGCTGAGACGCGTTCGCCTCTGGGGTGGGGCAGCTGCAAAGAGCTCACTGGCGCCGCTCAGAGAATTCTTCCTAAATCCTAAAATACTGAATTAACTTTAGGAGAAACAAAGCAATATGCACAGATCCATGTCAAAATCACTGTCAGTCATTTATTTAGGGGGTTTTGCAGACTCAATAATAAAATAATGTTCAGTTCTCTCTATTCTTTCCTGGACCTGTACAGAATAGAGACACAAATAAGGGGTTTTGAACGTTCCTGTCTTTTGTTCTTGTTACTATTTTTTCCCATGGGTGTTCCAGCCTGGGAGCACCCACAGAGTCGGCCCCTGAGCTTTTTCCAGCCTCCCAGCTAGCTCCTCAGTCTGCTGGGAAAAGGGACAAACATACACGTATCCCTTCTCCCAGCAGACGTACTCAGCCCGGAGGTGCAGGGGACAAATTAAGCCCTGGATGGGGAGGTGGGTAGGGAGGCAATGGGGGCCAGAGGCGATGGGGGGATGGATGTGGGGCTTGGAGAGGCAGTGGGAGCCGTGGGTTATTGGGGGTGAGCCCGGGGCCAGAACCTACTGCTGCATGGCAAGGGTCCAGGGCCAGAGCTCACCACTGAGTGGCCAAGAGAAAGAGCCCAAAGCCCAAAGGACAGGGCCCAGCGACAGACTATGGGGTCCGGAGTTAGAGCCCCAAACCCCACAGCTGGAGCCCACCACCCCAGGGCTGAAGACCAACCCCACCACCCCCAGGAAGGTGGGGAACTCACTGGCCCCTGCTCCTCCAGTGTTTGTGTGTCCAGATGGGGCAGGGCCAAACCCCTGCTTGTGGGTCTGGGAGAGGGGCCTCTGCTTTGCCCCCCCAATCACCACCTGGGAGGCTGTGGCCACAGGAAAAGCCACATTTGAGAAACACGTCCCTAGAACGTCCTGCACAACCTGGCTCCAGTGGCTGGAGATCTCAGTGCCATCGACGCAAGGAGAGAGATTGTCCCAGACACAGGCAGCTTCTGACCCCACCACGGGGGTGGGCTGTGGGGAGGGTGAATAGGACATGGGTATTTCCCCTCTGGGGGCTCTTAGCAGGGGAAACGTCAGCAGATCGGAACTGGTCCATTGAGCGCAGATGTTTGTTTTCTGTCTCTCGGTTCCTCAAGCGACTCCCAGGTCCCTGGTCACTGAGGATTCCCTAGTGATGAGAGCTGGGTCAGCGGGTCTCAGGAAAGGCAGCTGGATTCCAGTGGCTGCTGACTCCAGCCTTTGATTTAAGAGCTGAGATGCAGCTGAATCTGGGTTGGGGCTCAGGGACTGTTTATACAGGGATCCCTCGCCCGGTGCTGAGCTGCATAAGTGTCTGGGAAAAACCTATAACTAAAGGAAATGCAGCACCCCCTAAATGGATGCATTGAGGCCAGCCCTGGTGGCTAGGCCCTCCCAAATCTCCCACTCTGGCCTGGTCTCCCAGCCAGATCCTGGCCTGGTCTGCCCCAGGCCAGTGGCACATCAACTCTGTGTCCCTGCGTGTGGGCATCAGTGGCTGTGCTGGGAGGCTCGTTGCTTAGTGGATCTTGTAAAACAGGAAGTTTTCAGTCAGTGAGTTTGCTCCACCTCCGCCCGATCGGCCCAAGAGAGCAGTGATTGAAGGGGGGAGGGGATCATTTGCTGCCAAAAGGCAATGAGCTGCTGCTGTATAGCAATGCAGTCCCATGTCTGCCAGCACCCAGAAGATGTACCGTGATGGTGAGCTGTGCGGGCTCCATGCTTCCCGTGGTATGGCGTCTGCACAGGTAACCCAGGAAAAAAGGCGCTAATCAATTGTCTGCTGTTGCTTTCACGGAGGGAGGGAAGGAGAGGGGGGGCTGACAACATTTACCCAGAACCACTCGCGACACTGTTTTTGCCCCATCAGGCATTGGGATCTGAACCCAGAATCCCAATGGGCAGCGGTGACTGCGGGAACTGCGGGATAGCTGCCCACAGCTACCCCCAGTGCACCGCTCCGGAAGTCGATGTGAGCCTCGGTACGGTGGACGCAGTCCGCTGACATAATGCACTTAGAGCATTTTGTGTGGGGACACACACAGTCGGCTGTATAAAAACTATTTTTAAAAAACTGACTTCTATAAATTCAACCTCATTTCGTAGTGTAGACATACCATAAAAGTGTAGAGAATCCTCCAGCAAGTGCCCCACGCTGCAGAGGAAGGCGAAAAACCTCCAGGGCCTCTGCCAATCTGCCCTGGAGGAAAATTCCTTCCCAACCCCAAATATGGCGATAAGTTAAACCCTGAGCATGTGGGCAAGATTCACCAGCCAGCACCCAGAAAAGAATTCTCTGTAGTAACTCAGATCCCACCCCATCTAACATCCCATCCCAGACCACTGGGCATACTTACCACTAATAGTCAAAGATCAATTAATTGCCAAAATTAGGTTTTCCATCATACCATACCCTCCATAAACTTATCAAGCTTAGTCTTGAAGCCAGATATGTCTTTTGCCCCACTGCTACCCTTGGAAGGCTGTTCCAGAACTTCACACCTTTGATGGTTAGAAACCTTCATCTAATTTCAAGTCTAAACTTCCTGATGGCCAGCTTACATCCATTGTTCTTGTGTCCACATTGGGCCACATTAAATAATTCCCCTCTCTCCCTGGTATTTATCCCTCTGACATATTTATAGATAGCAATCGTATCTCTCCTCAGCCTTCTTTTGGTTAGGCTAAACAAACCAAGCTCTTTGAGTCTCCTTTCATAAGACAGGTTTTCCATTCCTCGGATCATCCTACTAGCCCTTCTCTGTACCTGTTCCAGTTTGAATTCATCCTTCTTAAACATGGGAGACCAGAACTGCACACAGTATTCCAGATGAGGTCTCACCAGTGCCATGTATAATGGTACTAACACTTATCAGTACTGGAAATACCTCGCCTGATGCATCCCAAGACCACATTGGCTTTTTTCACGGCCATATCACATTGGCAGCTCATAATCATCCTATAATCAACCAATACTGCAAGATCCTTCTCCTCCTCTGGTAATTCCAACTCATGAGTCCCCATCTTATAACAAAAATTCTTGTTATTAATCCCTAAATGCATGTCCTTGTACTTTTCACTATTAAATTTCATCCTATTACTATTACTTCAGTTTACAAGGTCCTCCAGATCTTCCTGTATGATATCCTGGTCCTTCTCTGTGTTAGCAATACCTCCCATCTTTGTGTCATCCGCAAACTTTATTAGCACATTCCCACTTTTTGTGCCAAGGTCAGTAAGAAAAAGATTAAATAAGATTGGTCTCAAAACCAGTCCCTGAGGAACTCCACTAATAACCTCCCTTCAGCCTGACAGTTCACCTTTCAGTATGACCCGTTGTAGTCTCCCCTTTAACCAGTTCCTTAGCCACCTTTCAATTTCATATTGATCCAATTTAACTAATAATAATGCCATTTGTTATTGGAACTCATTTGCAAAAATTTTCTTAACATTACATGAATATATTGGCTCATACTATAGAATTAGAATTTATAATCCCCGTTCCATGATGAGATATTTTGGGGCTATAATGTATTTTAATTAAAATGATTTTTAGATAAAATGCTTTTTGAGAAAAAAAACCTATGAAAAAATCGAATTAAAATAAAAAAATCCATTTTTTTAAATATCATTGATTTTTATCCACCCTGTTTTGTATTTTAAGCAAATACATAGGTGTGAGTGAGAAAGTTGGTAACGTTAAGTTTTGTAAAAAGTTTTTCCCCTTAATCAGGCATGTGCAGCTCTCCTGACAATAGCTAACTGTTAGCGAGAATGAGTCCTGTGAGTCCGTGACAGCTGGGTGCTGCCCAGACACAGCAAGAGACAGGCCTTGCCCCAGCTGGGATCAGGGCTGTCAGGGTTCCCTCCCCACTCTGATCTCTGGGGTACAGATATGGGGACCTGCATGAAAGACCCCTAAGCTTATTTCTACCAGTTTGGGTTAAAAATTTCCCCAAGGCACAAATCCTTCCTTGTCCTTGGACGGTATTGCTGCCACCACCAAGTGAGTTAGACAAAGATTCAGGAAAAGGACCACTTGGAGTTCCTGTTCCCCCAAAATATCCCCCCAAACCCCTTCAACCCCTTTCCTGGGAAGGCTTGAGAATAATATACCAACCAAATAGTTAAACAAGGTGAACACAGACCAGCCCTTTGGGTTTTAGGACACTAAAAACCAATCAGGTTCTTAAAAGCAGAACTTTATTATAAAGAAAAAAGTAAAAGAAACACCTGTGTCAAATCAGGATGGGAGGTAATTTTACAGAGTAATAAGATTGAAAACACAGAGGATTCCCCTCTAGGCAAAACTGCAAAGTTACAAAAAACAGGAATAAACCTCCCTCTTAGCATAGGGAATATTCACAAGCTAAAATAAAAGATAATCTAATGCTTTTCCTTGCCTTTACTTACAATTTTTGTAACCTTAGATGCTTATTTCAGATAGGGGTTTAGGAGAGGTTTTTTCCTGCCCTGGTCCCTCTGCATCCCGAGGGAACGAACACACACACACACACACACACACACACACACACACACACACACACACACACAAAACCTCCTACCCTCCCGCCCTCCCCCCGATTTGAAAGTATCTTCCTTCCCCATTGGTCCTTCTGGTCAGGTGCTAACCAGGTTATTTGAGCTTCTTAACCCCTTAGAAGTAAAGAAGGGATTTTATCCTCCCGTTAGCTGTATGTTTATGACAAGGGCCCTATTGTGCCAGGTGCTGCTAAGACACAGGAATGGACAGTCCCTGCCCCAGCTGGAATTGGGACCGTGTTATAAGTGGCCCTGCGAAGAAGCCAGCTGCAATCAGGGCCTCCCAGGGGAAAGGCAGACGTGAAAACTGATTCTTTACTGGATACAAATAAGTCATAGTTGTTAGTGGCCCTTTGTTAAAAAAGTAGCCGTGACAAAAACGACACATGAAAATCTATTTCAAGTAACAGCTTGTAAACAGGGGATTTTACAGTCAGATGCTTTTGGCTTTGGAGTGAACAAGTTACCTTTAATAGAACATCGTTATTAAGAGGTTATAATCACGTGGCATTGATTGACCTCGACAGAGACAAGGGTCCCGTTGTACCAGGCGCTGCTCAGACACAGCGACAGACAGTCCCTGCCCCTAAGAGTTTATAATGTAACTAGCCCAGGGCACCATTATTATCCTGATTTTTGGGGGGTAAGGAAACTGAGACTAGACAGATGCAGCAACTGGACCAACCTCACCCTACAGCATTTTTTAGCAAAACAGAGATTAGAACCCAGAGTACCTGGCCAGCAGCTTAGACACAAGCCCATCCCTCCACTCCTGCCAGCTGCTGCCCCTGAGCGTGACCATCCTGCCCATCTGTGAAACGAGTGGGTGAGAGCTCAGGCAGGGTAGAAGAGAGACTCTCTATGGGTGAGGGGTGAGAGGCTCTTTCCCCCGGGGGCAGTGGGGTTTGGGAGGGGGCAGGCTTTGAGACCCGACTGCAGAGGACTCTGGGATACCTCCCCTCAATGCAGCGCTCCAGCATCTCCAAGGCTTAGTTGACTCCGCCCTGAGTCCAGGCCAGAGCAGGGATTTGCACCCAGGTTTCCCATGCCGTAGGTCCAGCCCTGGGCCAACCCCTTGCCCCTTCTCTCCACACTGTGATCCCCCCTGCACTGGACGGGCTGGCGATGCCCAGCCTAGGCCCATGGCACGAGGGGGCTACTTCAGTCGGACCTTGGAATATTCAATGGCAGGGGCCTCCGGAGGCTCCCCCAGTTTGCGCTGCAGCTTGGAGAATTTGATGGAGGTGTAGCAGGGCCTGTGCTGTGGCAGCCCCATCCTGGACGCCTTTGGTCTGGTGGGTAGCTGGAGTCTTGTGATGCTGAGTGAGAAGCAACGCAGAGACTTGAATTCACCCTGGAGAGCTGACTGCATGGGCTTCCCCAGGCCACGTTTCCCCCACCCTCCGTATAATACTTGTACTCTGCAAATGTATTTCCTGCATTGGGTGTGCACTAGCAAGAGGTGTGGGATCGGGTGTGTTTCACACTCTGCATGCATGAGCTGTTCCCATGCCAGCACCAGCTCGGTTAATGCATTCACTGCCTCAGCTGCACAGGCCACGCATTAGCAAGATGCATGTGGGTATGTTCATTTCATGCATTACGAATGCAGGATTTCATCTCATGCATCTCATTGCAGAACAGGTTCAGGAAATGTATTTTCTGCATTTCATGCACCAAGCACTTGGGGCAGCCTTGGTTAAGTTAATGCATTCTCTGCATTGCCTGCACTGCCCATGCATTACCAAGATGCATATTGTTGTGTACATTTTATGCACTGGTCCTGCATGATTTGATCCCACGAATTTTGTGGTTCCATAGACTATGCTGATGCGTTTGTTGGAGTCATCAGGCATCTTTATTAGGCCTGAATGAACCAAAGTTATTCTATGCTTGCCCAGAGTGCCTCCATGTTAAACTGTAATCGACCTTACAGGCCAGTAACCGAGAATGGAATGTGTAGCAGCTAGTTATCAGTGCAGCACTGATACCAGGAGGCAATAATGAGGCCTGCTTGCACCTGGCTAAGGGGGGGGGGGCAGGATAACAAATCAAAGGGAGTAAAACAAAATAACCGGTCAAGAAAAAGTCACTAACGAGATGAATTGTTTGCTGCCAAGAATGATTTAACCTGCTTAGTGTAATTGCTAGCTGCATAATGTATCTGCTGTATGGGAAATAGGAGGGAGGGGGAGTAAGGGGGGAGTGGGTGGGTAATGAGAATGCTTAGCTGAAATCATGTATAAGAAGGGAAAAACGGCTTGCAGCTGTCTGCTTGATTTGAGACACCTCTGTCTCCTTGCACAGCTTTTGAGATCTCAAATAAACTCTGTCTGCTTCTCCACCTTGGTGTGTTTATTGGAGCGAAGCACACCGGGCAACGAACCACTGTTTGCTGCCTCGGGCATTCTGTGCCGGCAACACGTTCATTGCATTTTCTGCAGGGTGCATATATTTGCACCAGATATGGTGAACCCTGCATACATTGTCTGATCATATGCACCTAATACCATAGCAGGCAGCTGCAGAAATGCATTTCTTGCCCAGCTGGTGCATTCGGAAGATGCCCAGGGATTTACAGCATTGCAGTCACAATCTTGTCCCGTGCACTTTGCGAATGCACATGAATGCATTCGTTGCATGTCCTCCCCTCTGAGCGAGACCCGAGGGATGAGGTGCATTTTCTGCCCCGCAGGAGCCGATCCCACGCAGTTCAGGGAGCCCAGGCTGGTGGCAGGGGTGTATTTCTTACACTGGGCATGCATGGAGTGTCAGGTGCCCTGGTAAAACCTTGGCTTATATTCATGCATTCATTAAGGGGGTGGGAAGGAGAAGAAGTGGAGGGGGTAGAGAAGGGGTGGGGTGGGAAGGGCAGGTGGGCTTGGTCCCTGCTCCCCCAGGTACATAGCATGGGGATGCTGGCGACGGTGCTGTAGATCACGCTGGCCTCGTTGGCTGTGTGCTCCTGCCTAGCTCCCGTTAGCCGTCTCCCCGGCCTCAGCGCTGGGGGGGCACCCACTCCCGGTGCCGCAGTCTGCAGGGAAACGTATCAGGACAGATGCATGAGCCTGGGGGGAGGGGCGTAGAATAGCCTCGTGGGGAGGGAGAAAGGGGGACACCAGTGTGGGAGGTTAGAGTGCAAGGGACTGGGATAGGCCAGGGAGAGGGGTTGAGGGGAGATCTTATTGGGGGTGGGAGGGACTGGAATACCCCAGGGGCAATGGCAGGGGATCTCAGTGCGAACTGGGAGGGGCAGTTAGGGGTCAGGGAGGGAGACCTCAGACTTACTTCATCACACAGATCCCGAGAAGGAATAAGACAATGAGGACTCCCAGCCCACAGGCCGTGCCGATGATCACCCGATTGTCAGGCTTCTCTGAACCTGCAAAAACACAGAGACAGTGATTTTCAGACTCCTCACTGGAGCTGAAATACCCACGGCAACATGTTAGATTGGAGAGAGCCCCCCACTGATCCCCTAGCGCCTTACACTGCACGTGCCCATGCAGGGCCTGACTGGCGACCCGTAGGAATTCATTGCCCAGCACCGATACTCCCCAGCGTCCCCTCTGCTGAGATTCTGCAGCTCCAGGTGTCTGGCCCCTCCCTGGCTGGGGCTCAGGGACTTGTTCCTCTTGGCCGAGCTCAGGTTGGCATTGGCTCTGCTCCCAGCCTCACAGCTCAGGCTGAGGATGTCCTCCTGGGTCTCCAGAGACTCAATGTCACACTCAGCCTTCAATGGGGCCGGCACTGGAGGAGACGAGCAGGCATGTTAGGCCCCCCCAGAGATCCAGCCACCTCGGGTGGGAAACGGGGGCTGTTTACATGAGGAGCCGTCGCCCAGTGTGGAGACGTAGCCAGCTCTGCGGTTGGAGCACAATCTCGGTGACTTTCCATGGCAGCAGGTCCCTGTTGCAGAGATCGGTCCCTAACCCATCTCCTCCCCGCTGCCCAGCGCCCCCTTAATGCCACCCCGGGGTCTGGAGACAGAGGGAACCGTGCCTTCTCCCCTCCCCACCCTTCCCACAGTCCTGTGGCTGCCTCGGGCTCTCCCCTCTGGCAACAGATCAGCCTGGCCCAGCTGAGCCTGGTGCCTGGCCCTGAGCGTGGGCAGAGCGTGACTAGGAGGCGCTCGCTGATTCCCGGGGCTCGCAGCGCGGCCTCTCACCGGGGAGTCCGTTGCAGGTTTGGTTCCCAGTGGTGTTGGGGTGCCCGCTCGGGTCTGTAACACAAACCACACAGGGAGATCGGGGGCTGGACAGCACTGGGGGAGAGTCGCTAGTGATCACTGAGCCTAGACATGGCCCCTTGCTGTGACCTCAGCTGGGGGACGGGAAAGTCCCTGAAGTGACACAAGGCCCGTGGGGGGGAAGGGAAGCGACAGACCCGACTGAGCCCCACCCAAGAGGCGCCCGACAGAACCCAGGGGCCGGGTTAGGGCCGTGCCGGGGAACCAGAACCGTGGGAAATGGAAACGCAAGGACTATGTTTAGTGCCAGACAGTGACTGGGTCCTGTTAACACTCTGCCCCATATAGAGCATCCACCAATCCCGGCAGAAAGGGGACGGGGGGGAGGAGATGTGGTGGGACAGCCTGGGGGGATCTCAGGGGGAACTGGGGTGGCTGGTGTGAGGGGAAATCCCAACAAGTGGGGATTAGAATGTGGGGTGCAGATCACAGCACAGGAGGATTTTGTGGGCAGGTCAAGTCAGGGTAGAGAGGGAAGACTATTGCCCCTACTTAAAAGCCCAAAATGCTGGTAGCCTTCTTGGCAACAAGGGCACACTGTTGACTTGTATCCAGTTTCCCTCCACTGTAACCCCTAGGTCCTTTTCTGCAGAACTGCTGCCTAGCCATTCGGTCCCTAGTCTGTAACAGTAAATGGGACTCTTCCGTCCTAAGTGCAGGACTCTGCACTTCTCCTTGTTGAACCTCATCAGGTTTCTATTGGCCCAGTTCTCTAATTTGTCTAGGTCCCTCTGTATCCTATCCCTACCCTCCAGCATATCTACCACTAGTTCCAGTTGATGAGGTTGCAGTTCACACCATCCTCCAGATTATTAATGAAGATATTGAACAAAACTGGCCCCAGGACCGACCCTTGGGGCACACCCAGTGTGGAGATGTAGCAGCTCTGGGGTCGGAGCACAATGTTGGTGACTTTCCATGGCAGCCGGTCTCTGTCGCAAAGATCAGTCCCTGATCCATCTCATCCCCACTGACCAGCGCCCCCTTAATCCCACTCCGGGGTCTGAAGACAGAGGGAACTGGGCCCACTCCCTGCACCTCCTTCCCCACAGTCCTGTGGCATCCCTCAGGCTCTCCCCTCTGGGCAAGGACCAGCCTGGCCCGGATCAGACTGGGGCCTGGCCCTGAGCATAGGCAGAGCATGACTAGGAGGCCCTCGCTGATTCCCGGGGCTCGCAGCACGGCCTCTCACCGGGGCGTCCGTTCCTGGTCTGGTTCCCACTGGTCTTAGGGAGCCCGTTCGGGTCTGTAACACAAACCAGACAGGGGAGATCAGGGGGGCTGGACAGCACCAAGGGGGTCGCTAGTGATCACAGAGCCTAGACATGGCCCCTCGCTGTGAGCTCAGTTGGGGGACGGGAATGTTGTGTATTTGGTTGTCATGGTTTTTGTTCCTATGGCAACTGAGTTAGATTATTAGGGGATAGCCCAGCCAGTTTCGGCCGGTTGGGTGAGCTCTGTGTCTGTAAATAAAATGGTAGTTTGGTTAGCTGTCTGCTGTCTGGCCTCAAGTGATTTCTTCCTAAACCGGCTTATAGTGAGGCCTGATTTGATCCTTCACTTTATAAAGGCGGCCGCTGATTTTCCCTCTGCCTTGGATCTGCAGCGCAAGGGTCATGGGCCATTTAATGGGGGTTTGACCTGGGGCAGGGCAGGCCGAGGTCTCTGGGCACCGACCCTGGAGCATGTTTAGTGCCGGACAGTGATTGGGTCCTGTTAACACTCTGCCCCATATAGAGCATCCACCGATCCCGGCAGGAAGGGGATGGGGAGGAGACATGAGGGGACAGCCTGGGGGGATCTCAGAGGAATCTGGGGTAACCGGTGTGAGGTGTGTGTGGAGGAATCCCAGCAAGAGGGGACTGGAATGTGGGGGTGGATCCCAGCACAGGAGGATTCTGGGAGCAGGGCAGGTCGGGGGTAGAGAGGATCCCATAAGAGAAGGACCTGGGGGTGCGGAGGGGAGTGGGGGAGCCATAGCCAAGGGGGGCAGGAAGGGGTGAAGATCCCAAGGGAGAAGGGGCTGCACGGTGTGGAGGGAAGGGGCCTGGAGTAGAATTGGCTGAGGGTGCCTGGTGGGAGGTGGGGATCCCAGCACAGGGCTGAGTTGGGGGAGGGGCTGGAGGGCAGGGCTGGGGAGCCCAGGGGGGGATCCCAGAGGGGGCTGGGGGCCGGTGTGGAGGGGCTGGAGGGTCACTCGCATCCGACATGAAGCCGGATGGTTCTGCGAGTGGAAGGTCCCCGTGGTGGCCTGTAGGTGACGCTGCAGACGAGCTCTTTGCCGTGGTCCCCTGGGTCCGGGGTGAAGCTGAGCGTGGAGCTGTGGGCCCAGGTGCCGTTTGCCAGCTGGGCTGAGATGTCCCAGGCTCTGTCGCTGAACGGCCCCGTCCAGGTGACTTGGGGAGGGGGCCCAGAGCAGCGCCCAGGGGCCGTGCAGGTCACAGTCACCGGCTCCCCGGCCAGCAGCGTTCCTGGCAGCCCCCGCGCCGGCGAGATCTGGATCTCTGGCTCCTCCGTCAGCCCTGAGACACGGGGAGAGGGGAGAGAATCACTCGAGGACACGGGGCCTTTCCCATCTGAGGCGCGGCTCCGATCCGGCCCCAGGGCGGGGACTGGCTGGCTCAGGGGGGCTGTTGAGCGGTGTCATAAATGTAGAGGGAAGAGTAACAACTCTCTGTGTGCAGTAGCATCAAATCCCTCTTTGGCAGCTGCACTAAATCGCCTTCCCTGTAAGGGATTAATCAGCTCAAATAACCTAGTTGGCACCTGACCAGAAGGACCAATGAGGAAAGAAGAAACTTTCAAATCTGTGGGGGTGGGGGGAGGATTTGTTTGTTACTCTCTTTGTGGTTCCCTCTCTGGACAGAGGGAGAGACTGAGCAGGTACAACATCTCCTGCAAATATACCTGGAAAAATAGATCTAAAACCACAGACATTGTAAACCACAGAAATTGGAAGTAGGCGAGGAAAGGCGCTAGGTTATCTTGTGTTTTAGCTTGTGAATTTTCCTGTGCTACAGACGTAGTTTGATTCCTGTTTTTGTAAATGCGAAGCTGAGCCAGAGGGGAATTCTCTGTGTTTGAAATCTTTAATTTACCCTGTGAAGTTACCTTCCAAACTGATTTTGCAGGTGTGATTCTTTATTTATAGATATAAATAGAGTTAGTCTTTTCAGATTGATTTTCAGTGTCCTGAAGACAAAGAGTCTGGTCTGTACTCACATTGCTAACCAATTGGTTGGTATGTTATTCTCAAGCCTTCACAGGAAAGGGGGTGAGGGGTCTGGGGGGATATTTTGGGGGGATTGGGATTCCAAGTGACTCTTCCCTGAATTTTTCTATAAATCACTTGGTGGTGGCAGCAATAATGTCCAAGGACAAGGGAAATTTGTGCCTTGGGGGAGTTTTAACTGAAGCTGGTAGAATATAAGCATAAGGGGTCTTTCCTGTGGGTCCCCACATCTCTACCCCAGAGTTCAGAGTCGGGGGGAACCCTCACAAGCGGTGACTGCGGCTGCTCTTACCTGGCACGGAGATCGTGAGCGCAGAGTCAGCGCCATCGGAATTGGAGCGGTAAGTGTGTTCTAACAGGCCTTTCTCGAAGCTAAAGAAATATCTCCCCGCATCCGTCCGTCGGGCATCACTGATTTGCAGGGAGCAGTCGCCGTGCGCTGGATCCCCCGTCAGCCGGAACCGGCCCTGGGTCTCCTGCGACACCCTCAGGTTGGTGGTACTGGCGGCCACGGGAAGATCCTGGCCCCCAGTAGCAGGCTCCTTGTACCAGTATCCGTAGAGATGGGCCGAGGGATTGTCGGTGTCATAGGAGGCTGGGAACGTGAAGGTGCAGGGGATGAGAATGCAGAGACCCTCCTGCACCGACACCGACTGCAGCACCATAAGGGTAAATCCGGGCAGCTGGGATAGGGACCCTGCAGGGGACAGGAAAGGATCAAAGTGGGGCCCATAGAGAGGAGAGACCAACCCTGAGCTTCCCCAGAGCTCTGCCAGTGCCCCTCATTCCCAATCTGCAGCCCCCTGCGAGCCCAACCCTGGGTCCTTGACCAATTCTCACTCCATTTAGTTTCCATCCCTCCCTACGTCGAGCCCCCTGCTCGCTCCCTGTCACTCAGCGCCCCCTAACACTGCACTAGAGCACTGGGGTCCCCTCCCCCTCTGGCCAGTCTCCCTTCCAAGTTCTAGAACAGACCTGGCCCTGCTTAGCGCAGGTTCTGCCCTTCCCCCTGCCCTTGGGCTGCAGGTGCTGCTTACTTACCCCTCCAGAGCAGGGCGATGATCAGGACCCTCAGTGTGGCAGGACACCTTGCTCTCCAGACGGGGCCCTGAGGCAGGAGCTCCCATTCCCCGGCGTCCTGCTGTGACAGACCCCTCATCAGGTCCCTGCCCATGACTGGGGCATCCAGCTGGGACAGACCTAGAGACAGACTGGGGATGAGAAGTGTGAGAGCAGAGGCTGTTTGGGGGGAGCAGATCTGATGGGGGGACCTTCAGTGCTGGTGGGCTCTGCAGGGGGATGATCTGGGGCTGCTGGCAGCGCAGTGACTACCCAAATCACCAGACGGTCCTGAGAGATCGTAGGCTAAAAAAAATCCTGACATTGGTGAAAAACCCTGAGATTTTCTCTAAGACTCATGATAGCGGCCAGAAAATACTGAGCTGGTGACAGAAGATGGTGGGAAGGCAGCGCTGCTCAGTGCCTGCTTTGCTTCAGTCTTCCCAGGAAAAACAACATGTGAGCGGGGAACCAGCGAAGTTACCATGGACAACAAAGGGGAAGGGCTGCAGATCGGGCTAAGTAAAGAACACGTCAGAGATGTTCCAGCCAATTTGAATGAATTCAGATCAGTGGGGCAGGAAGCTGTTCAACCCAGGGGGCTGAAGGAATTAGTCGAAGAAATCTTGGAGCCACTGGCAATAATATTTGCAAAGTCACAGATGCCAGGAGACGTCCCAGAATATGGGGGAAGGGCTAACAGAGGGGCCATCTTTAAAAGGGGGAAAAGGAGGAGCTGGGGAACTATAGACCAGTCAGCCTGACCTCGACACCTGGAAAGCTCCTAGAGCAATGTATAAAACCTTCAATTTGTGAGGACGAAGGGGTGATCACCAGCATGAATTTACCAAGAAGAAATCCTGCCAAACGAGCTTGGTTTCCTTCTTTGACAAGGTAACTGGTTGGGAGCTGGGGGAAAGCGGTGGTCATAATGTAACTGGACTTCAGCAAGGCTTTTGTCACCGTCCACATGAAATTCTCATAAGGAAGCTGGAGAAGTCTTCTGAAGAAACTCAAATGTGAAATTGCGGAACTACTAACTCTCATTTAAATCAGCTTTTGTAACTGATGACTGGAGGAGAGCTAATGTGACACCAATTTTTAAAAAAGCCTCCAGGGGTGATCCCAGCAGCTGAAGGCCAATACATCTAACTTCAGTGATGGGCAAACCGGTGACCCAGAGGCCCAGCCCATATTGAGAGCCATCCGGTTCGGCCCATGGAAGGACAAAGGCCAGAGGAGAGATGGCCCAGGAAGGCAACCGGTTTTGGCCAGTCAGAGAACAAAGGACAGAAGAGAGGGGACCCAGCTGACCTGTTTGCCCAGGAACAAAGACAAAGGGTGGAGGCGGGGCTGTGGGGGAGGGGATGTGGGTGCTTGGCTGGAAGGAGGTCACTTCTGGGCTGGGGAGAAAGAGGGGCCTGAGCTACCGGGACAGGGTCAGACCCAGCTGGATGGTGCTGAGGGTTGCTAGACCCTGTAACCATAAGGATTAATTTGCTTGCTTGCATAGATGTATCTTTTCTTATGAATTTTAGTATTTGATGTAATAGGTTTATAGATTTATATTAAAAATAAGTTTGGCTGTAATGCAAGAGACCTACAGGCCAAAACCCTGTGTGTTAAGCTAAGGCAAAGTTAGCATATTTTGGGACCCTTTACCCAGAAAAGTAAAGATGACTGACATTTGTTACCCAAATAGATAAAACACCCACGCAGATGTCTAGAGACCTTTACCTAAACCGATAGACAATGAAGGATGGCAAAGGGGATTTTTCAAAGTTGTACCCACAGACTTAACAGGTACACTGCAAGTGCGTACATATCTGTCATCCATACGCACATGCATACTAGCCTTTGGGGTAAATGTACCCTAACATTTCTGTGGGGGAAGGATGAGATTTGGACATAAAGAGGAAGGATTTCCGGCATTTGTCCTATAAAAAGGGGATTCATTTTGCCATTTCAGATGCAATCTATTCACCTACCTACTCTTCAATGTCTCCATCTTCAACAACGAATCGATGCTCCCCATCTACCAGGGCCGGCTGTACTGTTTTTGCTGCCCCAAGCAGTGCACCAAATTGCCGCTGTGGACAGCAGGGGCAGTCCACATGCCGTTAGGGTGGCACACACGTTTCCGCGGCGGCGGCAATTCGGCAGCAGCTTCTGTCTTCAGCCAGAAGACAGAAGCTGTGCTGCTGTGGACAGATGAACATAGAAGCTGCTGCCAAATTGCCGCCGCTGCGGAAACGCGCGTACCGCTCTAACACACACGGACTGCCCCGCCATCCGTGGCGGCAATTCAGTGCGCTGCTTGGGGGCAAAAACACACGGACTGCCACCCTTTGCAGATTGCTGTCCCAAGCACCTCAAATTAGTGAGCCTAAACCCATTCTAATTAATATGCATAATAATTATTATAACTATTATTAATTAATTAAAATGGTATAAAATTAAATTAAGTTAATAAATTAAATCAACATTACTAACACACCTCAAATCAGGCTACAGGCTGGTGAGCCAGGCAGGAGTTTCGAGGAGTCCGTGACAGAAATTTTCAGGGATTCCAGGCATCCTTAGACCCTTAAGAAATCTCACCTGAGGCAAAAGTAAATGGTTAAAATTACAGAGAATTACAAACTGTGTGCCTCACCCTCTCTCTCTGCAGAAAAACAGAAACCTAATTTCCTGTGACTTGGCAGCAGTCCCCCTTGGCAGCAGTCCCAGTATTTCCGGGTTTTGTGGGTTTGACTTAAAAGTATTTGTGGTTTTGAATTAGAAGTTTAATTTTAAGGTTTTTTTAATATAATACTGCAGGATAAAGTAATAAGAGTTTTTTACTAAAGTGATATTATTTAAAGTGATAAGTGCGTTTAAGGGGTTTTGTAAAGGTTGAAGTTATAGGGAATGGTACCGATAAGACATTAGCAGTAGCACTGGATCCGATGACCCACACTCGTGGTGGTGGTGGCGGGGAGTTGACAAAGCAAGGAATTAATTGCTGCTAGAAAGGCCACAATAAGGTATCTTTGAACTGTTCAAGTTCTGACTTATCTCAGTCCCCTTAACTCTCCCTCACTGCACCTCTGATCCATCTGCCTCAGTATTCCCCAGTGCAGAGGAGCGGACTCACCCCTGCAGCGCCTCCCACTGGTGACTCCTGGGAATTAGCTCGTTCCAGCTCTGGAGCGCCCTCTGCAGGCCGGTGATCCACCTGTCCTCTGGCCCCGTGTCACTCCCAGGACCCTGGAGCCCTTTTCCATGGGGTGCTGCCCCCTGGCAGTAACTCCTCCCAGGGGAACCCCCACCCACTAGCCTCACCTCACCTCAGTATATGGCTACTGCCAGTCATTGTCTAGCCCCACGCCCTGGGGCAGGCTGCAGTATCAGCCACTCATCACTGGCAAGGAGGGTTTGGACCTGCTGCCTTGGCCTACCCCTGGGCTGCCCCCTGCAGCCCCCAGTACCTGTTAGCCCAATGCTAGGCTGCATCCTGGGGCTTTCCAGACTGGAGCTCCCCAGATCCTCTGCCTTTCCCCAGCCCTGCTCCACTCAGGTACCCTGTGTCCAGCTCCCTGCAGCCAGGCCCTTCTCCCTCTGCAGGCAGAGGGAGACTGTCTGGGCTCCTGGCTTCTCTGCCTCTTATAGGGGCCAGCTGGGCCTGATTGGGGCATGGCCCTAGCTGAGCCTGCTTTCCCCAGTCAGCCGAGGCTTCTTGCCCCAGCCCCAGCCCTCTCCTGGGCTGTTTTAAGCCCCGAAGGCCAGGAGCAGGGTAACCACCCTGCTACACCCAGTATTTGGCAGGTCCTGAAACAGGGAAAAGACCTCTCCATTTGCTACAAGCCTTCAAGGGAAGAGAGGGAACGTACCTCCATCCCTCTCTTTTATTTACTTGGGATTTATTGAACAAAGTGTAAAAAACCGGATGGGGTGTTATTTCCTGTTGTTTCTGTGAAGGGGCGCCTTCAGTTTCAGAGTAAAGCAACAGAGTATTTATTCTAGTTTATTGAATAAGCTAGTAAAGTTGTAAAATTGAAATGAGTTCTCTATTTCGTGTTAAGAGTGTTAAGAGTGAAGCAAGGGCGAGAGTAGAGTCTTTTGGAGTTGCCTGTAGTCTGGCTTTAGAAAACTTTGCCAGAAAATCTATTCAGGAACATGGAGGAAGATTAGAACAGCTGAATAACAAGATGATTTCTGAGCATAGTAACCCGTGGGGTTTTGTAAGTGAGGGCTTTGATGAAGAAACAGAGTGAAAAAAGAAAAGGGCTAAATTGGTAAAGGGAATAGCTGTTGAATGTCTGTTTGTGGCTCGTAGTTCGCTGGGAAAGAAATTGAATAAAAAAATAAAGTGACTCAGGGAAGCTCAGCAAATGCTGGCGGCCTATAGAGTAGACCGTGGGCAGATGTTGGAAAAGATTAAAGAATTAGAAAGGGGAGAAGATGTGGTAGGAGGAGGATAAAGAATCGATTCCCATCCCTATCAGTATGGTGGAACCGACAGAGGTAGAAAAACCTACAGGGCAAACAACCAGAAGTAGGGCAAGAGAATTCGCTCAGGCTGGTACAGTACCTTTATAAGCGCAGTTGGAGATTGAGTCTGAAGATCCACGAGGAGAGTCAGAAGAGGAAGTTGGCAGTGCAGAAGCTGCCAGCAGTCTGTTGATAGGAAAAGGAAGCCCTGAGGTGGCACCACAGGAGGCGGAGATGAGTGTCCTGGAAAAAGAGGCTTGTAATGCAAAAGAGGAGATGAGCTAAGCAAAGGGGGAGGAAAAATCCTCTCCTCTGTTAGTGTCTGCCCCTGAGAGTGAAGAGGCAGTGCCTTTAGAGACTGTCATTGCTCAGGGATTAGAAGATGCAGTGTCACGAGTGACACGAGTAGCTAGTGCCTGTGATGTAGTAATCTCTAAATTACAACATAAAGAGCTATGACAACCAAGGAATAGAATTCCTGCTCCTCCACTCAATATTACATTAGCACCATATAGGGTAGAAGATCCAGTCCCTTTGGGTGGACATTTATTGGCATTTGGGCAATCAACATTGCCTAGATCCCAAGAATTCTGTGGGCCCTCTACACTCCTCTTGGTATATGCTGGTATCCCCTGGTGTACCGGTAGAACGCCCTACTATACCAGACTTTAGCGAACTAAGGGATGTCCTGCATCAGCGTGGAGATGCCCTGAGTGTAAGACAGAGGTTTTATGGAAAATTATCCTACATATCCAGGATTATGTCCAGTGAAAAGTTCTGATGGCTCAGATGAAGAAAATGTAAATTTAGGTAGAAGGAGTCGAGAAATAGAAATGATAGATTCAAGCTCAGATGGAAGCCAAGATCCTGATCTAGAAGGAGGAGCTTCAGATTCTAATTCTGATTGTCCTGTAGCAGTTGTTTCAGATATTAAGACCTTAGACCTAGTAGCTAAGCAAGTAGGAATGATGGAGGATTCTTCAGTTGCAATGCATGCCCAATATGTGCAAGAGACAGCAAAAGTATTTGGCTGACCTAGGGAAGATTGGGTTAAAATCTTACAACTCACAGTGAATTGAGCATCATGGAGTACTTTGCCACCTGAGTATAGAATAGAAGAAAAAACATTTAATGAAACAGTAACCCTATCGGAACATAATCAGCATCCGTGGCAAGCTGGAGTGGCAATTCTGTCTAACCTAAAGCAGAAAACTAATGAAACTCCACATCAGTTTCATCTTGCTTAAGTGCAGTCTGGCAGTCACATGAAAGAAGAAACAGTCGAGCCACCATACATTAGTTTGCTGGTTAATAACTCTCCTCCCCCGTTATGGGAAATAGTTAATATGCACATAACTAATGATACTTCTTTAAAGAGGCTCTAAATTAGGTTGGCACGGAAACCCTTTTGCAGTACTTCAGGAACCACAGACTAATCCCACTGTGAGGATTGAGGGACCTCGATCTCAACCAGGGTTAGGACAAGGGGCTCCTAAATTCCCTAGGTATCAAGGTTGGCAAAATGCCCCTAACCCACGTAATAACCCTGGACCTTCGAGTAGCCAGGCCCCTCGACAGGGTTCTGCGTTTGGATCCTATGTAGGGGCCCAGAACCATGTTCCTTTCTTTTCAGATGCTGCATAGAACAATTCACCTCTGCAGTGACCCAAGTCACCACCTCCCCACAAAACTGAGTATTTTCTTGTAAGGATGTTTAGGACAGTACAGCAGATGCTTGAGGGTCAACAATGGGATATCCGGGAACTCCGTGCCTGTGTGAATGAGCTGATGATGGAAGGCTAAGGCCCAGCACCCTCGAACCATCCAGTAGCCTCCGCTGATCCATTCCTTCTCCCTGGTGGACAGACTCTCCTCCAGAACTGACTGCCTATGAGGAGATAGAGGAAGAACCCATAGATTATTTGTCTGCATATGGTGTATGATGTCAATCAACCCCGAGCATAATCATAACCCCTTTAGGCAGGGATGCAAGCGGGAGTCCCACAATATGTGCAGTGGTAGGGGGCCTCAACAGGAATTCTATTATAGATACTGAGGCAGCAATTAATATTATCCATGTCAAGGATCCTAGATCCTCTCCTCTGTCATCAGGGTGTACAAAGACACTTGCAACTTTTGCAAGTAATCAGGTTGTTACCACACTTTCTATACCCCTTGAAGTACAGATAGGTCACCTAAGAAAGGTTCATACCTTTGCATGGATGAAATTAGCAGACGCAAATAATCGTCTATTGGGAACTGATTTCTTATACAAACAGGGATGTGTTCTTGATTTGTGTAACCAATTATTGTGTCTTTCTGTAAAACAGGCAAAGGATGACTCTCCAGTAGTCATACCCAAGTGTGGCATGGTGTCTCCAGTGGAGGACTCTGCACCTGAGGGGTATGATTTGAACAAAATAGTGGCTAAGCATGCTGTGGAAGCCAGTAAATAATTAACAAGGTTTTGAAGAGATCTTAATGAATGTTAGTTAGCATGAGTTAGGTTAACTGTGACCCTGGTGACGTGAGGAAGCAAGATAATGTAAGACAGAGTGAATTGTGTGAAAGTTATTACGACCTTGCAATGTGCAGTCTTGCAGTCTTGTTTTTCTAGTGAGATAGCAGGAAAGCTTATGTATAAACAAAATGTATTTGTTGTTTTTTACTGTCTGTATTATTGCTAGAAATTGTCTGTAAAAGGTATAAAGGCTTGCTGTGATTGTTTACCAGTTGAGAGACCTGTCCAGGACCCTGTGTCCTATGGCACTCTCTCCCTCCATGGTAATTACTGGAGAAATAATAAAGTATTTGATTTTGCTGCATCCAAACAAAAAGTGAGAACTGAGTTTTTCTTCGACAATGCAGACCAACCTGAGTTACAGGTGTTACTTTACACGCATGCCCTTTGCTAAACACAAACATGATTGTGGATGCATGGCAGTCACTATTGTTGTGGAAGGAGGAGAGATTTCAGCCCCAAAACAGTATCCTTACCCAAAACAAGCAGATCCATACATAGAACAGATTATCAAGTCTTTGCTGACATAGGGAGTAGTACGTAGATGTACTTCCACTGCTATTTCTCCTATTTGGCCTGTAAAGAAACCAGATGGTTCGTGGCATCTCACAGTAGATTACAGATGCCTGAATCAGGTCACACCCACTTGTGCCCCCACAGTGGCCAAAATGCCAGATCTGATCAAATCCTTTGACCCAGAGGCTGTGTGGTTCACTGTCCTTGACATCAGTAACACCTTTTGGACATTGCCATTGGCCCACATTTCACAGTACCATTTTGCATTTAGTTTTCAGGGAGTGTAATATTCTTGGACACGTTTACCCCAGGGGAATAAAAACTCTCCAGCTTTATTCTCACATAGTTTCTACCATGTTGGGAAACAAATGGGTTTACATCTTCTGATGGCACACCTATTAGGTATGCATCGCTGATGAAATATTACTCCTAACCAATCAGTGTAATTACTCTACCAGGGCAGTCAATTAAAGTAAAAAAAGTGAAAGCTCACTGGCAATTAGACCCTTATGCTATAGAAAATGATAAGGCTGATAAATTGGCCCAAGAAGGAGCCCGATCAGGGGAATTTTGGAATGGAAAAGATCAGGAGTATTCTGCTACTACCCTAGTCCTAAATGTCCTATAGCTGCAACTAAATTGGTACAACCCAATATACCAGATTTAAAAGGTATGCAAAAATTGGATAAGGACAACATGAAAGTAATCCTACAGCTTTCCAAAACAGGAAAAGAAGGGTCATTATCAATAGACCCTTTGTACAAAAGACATGAGCATCAGTTACAGGTAGTAGATGGAGTTCTCATGTATACAGAAGGTCCTTTCCCTGTGTGGGTAGTTCCAGCTCACCTATGGAGGGAAATGATGTACATGGTCCATGATACTCCTACAGAAGGACACCAGGGAGTGGACAAAACTTTCCAACATCTTGCATCTTGTAGGATGGTGGCCACTTAGGATGGATGTGCAACAATATTGTGAAAATTGTCTGGCATGTGCCCAAGCTAATCCAACTCCATCCAAAAGAAATGCGCCACTAAAATCCCATGTGTATGAAGGTCCTTGGATGGCTTTGCAGATTGACTTTGTAGGTCCTTTGCCAAGGACCCAAAGAGGTAACCAATATCTACTGGTGATTGTTGATCCTTTCTCAAAGTGGATAGAGGCATTTCCTCTTAAAGCCAATACTGCAAAAGCCACTGCCAGAGTCTGAGTAGAACAAGTCTTCTCTCGCTAGGGGATCCCTGCAAAGGAAGAATCTGACCAGAGATCACATTTCACAGGACAGTTCTTTAGGGATTGTCTTAAATTAATGGGAGTCCCCCAGAAACCACACATCCCATATAGACCACAGTCATCTGGGATGGTGGAACGAACCAATCGGACTATAAAAGTGATGTTGAGGAAACTGGTTGCTGCCAATGGATGTAACTGGGACACCCTCATGCCTCTAATTTTAATGGCATTGAGGCAACACCAGCTGCATCTACTGATAAAAGACCTTTTGAAGTGATGACAGGCTGAACAATGCGATTACCAGAACACTAAATTTGGCACACTAGTGGCACTCAATTAGAGGAAATAAAAATGGATACCTACTGCAGAATCTGCAAAAACATTTAAATCAAAACCACTTCCAGGTAGCTGCCAAATTGGGAAAATCCAGACATAAGGCAAAGGTTTACTTTGACATAAACCAGAAAGAGAATACTTGGTAGGGAGGAGACCAGGTAATGTTGTTATCATATAAGTCACCAAAACATGGGTTATGTAACTGATGGATCGGACCTTTCCAAATCATTGATAAACTCAGTTCAGCAGTATATAAGATTAGAATAAGAGGAGGAAAGCATAATAAAGACAAAATTTACCATGCTAAGCAGTTAAAGCTGTATCGATTGTCCAGGTCACGGGAGCAACTTCCTCCTTAGGATTTAAGTAAACAACATTAGATGAAACCGTGACAACTACAGCCCAGCAGATTGCAACCATGAAATTGACATTGATATTTCTGACTTATTACACCCTTATTGCTGCTCTAAGGGTAGGACTTTGCCAAAATCTTGAATTTGGTACTGAACCATTGCAACCCCAGGAAACCAGACGACCCAGTCGTGCCCAATTGCCTGAGCACAAGCAACACAATATACCAACAAAGAAGGAACGGACTATTATCCTCAACCCAGAACTTATCTACAATTAAATCAACATTACTAACACACCCCAAATCAGGCTAAGGTCTGGCGAGCCATCCAGGACTTTGAGGAGTTGTGAGAGGAATTTTCAGGGATTGAGAACTGCCCTGAGAACTGCCTGTGCTGAGTTCAGATGTTCAGTAAACCTCCTGTGTTATGCTGGCTGAGAGTCACTGCAGGGTAGAGATCGGGGGGTGTTGCTCCCTCTCGGGGTGGAGGCTGTGGGTAACCATAGGTAGAGGACTCCCTGAGGGGGCTGACGGTGAGAGACAGTCAGGCTGAAGGCTCAGGGAGGTGCGGTTCCAGGAGATGCAAGAGCCCAGCTCTTAACCCCCCAGAGTGTGTGTGACCCCGAGAAGGGCTGTCACACTGAAGGGGGGTCCTCCCAGGGACCATAAGGAGCCGAGAGAGCCCAGGGCCTTGCAGTCTGTGACACAACCCAGATCTGGTGTAATAGGTTTAATACAACAAACAAAACATAATTAGCATCATTATATAAAATATATCCTAAAATAATTGTCAACATCCAGTATATGTGTGTGTGCACTGTCTGGATGTACTCTCTCTCTCTCTCTGTATATATATGTGTGTGTGTGTGTGTGTGTGTGTGTGTGTGTGTGTGTGTGTGTGTGTATGTACAGTACAGACCCGTTTACACATGAATCCGCTTAACACACGGTAGCACCATGCCTCCCAGTGCTACCTATTAACACGCCAGACTCGTTAATATGTGGTACAGGAACTTTCTATGTAGTGCTACAGATTTTTACTCACTGACATAGAAATCGACAGGAAGTGTGGAGCAGAAACATGTTATACGTTTTTACCCGTGTTCGTAAAGACGTATCACACACGCTTAGTCATTGTCACGCTAGAAGGCAGAGGGCAAGCATCAGCGTTCCTACAGTGGAGAAGAAAAACTGCTGCAATACATCGAGGAAATAGCAGAGAAACCCAGGCCAAAGTTTCAAAAGACACTGGGATTGTCGCATCTACTCTCCGAGGATGGATAAAAAACTAATCTAAACTGAACGGCTTTGTACAAAATATCGATTCTGCTGTGGGGATTAAACAAAAATGTGTGCGCTATTCAGCAAAACCCACGACAGAGAAAACCACGTGCACGTGGTTTGCTCAGGAAAGGCTGAAAGGAACGCCGCTAAGGGGGCCAATTCTTCAAGCCCAAGTGACAAAATTTGGAAATTTAACAGGGGATGAATCATTCCAAGCCAGCAAGGGGTTTATGAGTCATTTTAAAAAGTGTCATGACACAGCACAGGTATCGATTTCTTTTGGCACGTGCTAATTACAATCCTGCATCTCCAGTGGAGTATCTCTTGATCCCTGATCACACTTGCTCTTCCTAATTTGAAAAACATATGGAAATAAAAAGTGAGTTTTATTCCTATTTGTAAGTTTACAGTTTCTATGATTCACAGACATAAGAACATAAGAACATAAGAAAGGCCGTACCGGGTCAGACCAAAGGTCCATCTAGCCCAGTATCTGTCTACCGACAGTGGCCAATGCCAGGTGCCCCTGAGGGAGTGAACCTAACAGGCAATGATCAAATGATCTCTCTCCTGCCATCCATCTCCATCCTCTGACAAACAGAGGCTAGGGACACCATTCTTACCCATCCTGGCTAATAGCCATTTATGGACTTAGCCACCATGAATTTATCCAGTCCCCTTTTAAACATTGTTATAGTCCTAGCCTTCACAACCTCCTCAGGTAAGGAGTTCCACAAGTTGACTGTGCGCTGCGTGAAGAAGAACTTCCTTTTATTTGTTTTAAACCTGCTGCCTATTAATTTCATTTGGTGACCCCTAGTTCTTATATTATGTGAATAAGTAAATAACTTTTCCTTATCCACTTTCTCAACATCACTCATGATTTTATATACCTCTATCATGTCCCCCATTAGTCTTCTCTTTTCCAAACTGAAGAGTCCTAGCCTCTTTAATCTTTCCTCATATGGGACCTTCTCTAAACCCCTAATCATTTTAGTTGCTCTTTTCTGAACCTTTTCTAGTGCTAGAATATCTTTTTTGAGGTGAGGAGACCACATCTGTACACAGTATTCGAGATGTGGGCGTACCATGGATTTATATAAGGGCAATAATATATTCTCAGTCTTATTCTCTATCCCCTTTTAATGATTCCTAACATCCTGTTTGCTTTTTGACCGCCTCTGCACACTGCGTGGACATCTTCAGAGAACTATCCACGATAACTCCAAGATCTTTTCCTGACTCGTTGTAGCTAAATTAGCCCCATCATGTTGTATGTATAGTTGGGGTTATTTTTTCCAATGTGCATTACTTTACATTTATCCACATTAAATTTCATTTGCCATTTTGTTGCCCAATCACTTAGTTTTGGGAGATCTTTTTGAAGTTCTTCACAATCTGCTTTGGTCTTAACTATCTTGAGCAGTTTAGTATCATCTGCAAACTTTGCCACCTCACTGTTTACCCCTTTCTCCAGATCATTTATGAATAAATTGAATAGGATTGGTCCTAGGACTGACCCTTGGGGAACACCACTAGTTACCCCTCTCCATTCTGAGAATTTACCATTAATTCCTACCCTTTGTTTCCTGTCCTTTAACCAGTTCTCAATCCATGAAAGGACCTTTCCTTTTATCCCATGACAGCTTAATTTACGTAAGAGCCTTTGGTGAGGGACCTTGTCAAAGGCTTTCTGGAAATCTAAGTACACTATGTCCACCGGATCCCCCTTGTCCACATGTTTGTTGACCCCTTCAAAGAACTCTAATAGATTAGTAAGACACGATTTCCCTTTACAGAAACCAAACATGTCTAGAAACCAAAGATTCTGCTGTGTTTGGACCAATCCAAGCACATGGTAGGTGCTACTGTAACACAAAGACAAACACAATCGATTCAGCATTTCTCAAAGACTGAATACTTGCTTTCACGCTAAGATCTGGCTTTGTGGTAACTGCATTGGCTTGCTGGGATCAGTAACTAGCATCACCTGGTCTGCTCTGTTCTCGCAGCGGGTCTCAGACTTCATTGCACCATAACCCCCTTTGACAACAAACATTACTACACGACCCTAGGAGGGGGGATTGAAGTCTGAGCCCCCCAGAGCCCCGGGCAGTGAGGCCTGGGCTTTGGTCCCGGGATACAGCAAGTCTAAGCCAGCCTTGGTGACCCCATTAAAATGGGGTCCTGATCCACAATTGGAGAGCCACTTCTCTAGAGGTTATCCTACTGCGCGAATGGCACAAAGTCTCCAACCAATAAGGCCAGCAATTGTGTGTAACTTAAGACCGCGCAGTATTTAAAAAAGGGGGGAGACGTCCTCATAAAACTGTCAAGGCTGTGGAGATCAAGACCGTAGCATAAAAAATCTTCATCAAGGCTGACAGGCTGCGGAGACTGAGACTACGTCATTTATGGGGGGAAGACGTAAGTTCCCTACAAGGTCAGCAGCCGGGGGGATTAAAAACCCCATGGCATCAAAAGGAGGGGCAATAATCAGTCCTCAAGAGTGTTGTGACAAAGTTCCTCCTCTACCTTGGTGGGTCCTGCGCTTATTTGGCAGATTTGCTCACCTCAGATACCTTCCCCTCTGGTGGGACCCCCAGTCCAGTCAACTCCTCCTGTGTCTGATCAGGAGTTGGGAGGTTTGGGGGGAACCTGGGCCCGCCCTCTACTCCGGGTTCCAGCCCAGGGCCCTGTGGATCGCAGCTGTCTATAGTGCCTCCTGTAACAGCTGCATGACAGCTACACCTCCCTGGGCTACTTCCCCATGGCCTCCTCCAACCACCTTCTTTATCCTCACCACAGGACCTTCCTCCTGGTGTCTGATAATGCTTGTACGCCTCAGTCCTCCAGCAGCACACTCTCTCAGCTTCTTGTGCCTCTTCCTCCCAGCTCCTCACACGCACTTCCTCTCCTCTGGCTCCTCCTCGCCTGACTAGAGTGAGCTTCTTTTTAAACCCAGGTGCCCTGATTAGCTGCCTTGATTGGCTGCAGGTGTTCTAATCAGCCTGGCTGCCTTAATTGGTTCTAGCAGGTTCCTGATTACTCTAGTGCAGCCCCTGCTCTGGTCACTCAGGGAACAGAAAACTACTCCTCCAGTGACCAGTATATTTGCCCTCTGCCAGACTCCTGGACCCCACTGGCCTGGGTCTGTCACATAACTTAGAATATAAACATGTCAAAACTCAGTAAGCAGCAGCTAAAAGAGCAAACTACTCTGCAGCCGGACCAGAGGCAGATCTGGTTACTTGATGGAATAATCAGAAAAGTGACAAAACAGACAAAGCTGTAATAGTTTTATTGGATATTCTAAACATAAAAGAAAAAGGAAATGTAACTTTAAGATTTGAAAACCAGGCTCTGAAAGATAAGAGCCTGTGCTCTATAATATGTAATTGTCAGGAAATTGGAAAAGATCCCAGAGCAAGAGAATCACATTCATCATGCCTGGGACACACCTCCAGATTGGGAGGGGGAGAGCACACTCCTGGCATTTGTCAGCCAACTGCTCCACCGATTAACTATCTGTGGGAAAAATCAGCAGCGCAAAGCAAAGGGGAGGAATCAGAACCCACCCCCCCCATACATTTCTTCACATGACAGGCCAAATTTGAGCACCCCCAGAGATAATAAAGGAGCACCACAAGGATTAAGTGCCCCAGGGGAGCAAGTACAGCATATGGCTCCAATCAAAACACAGCTAAGGAGGTTCAGAAGTGTTAATGCGGTGGGTGAACCAGTAAGGGGACATAGAACAGAAACAACTGAAATTTACCGTCCCTTCACCCCCAGGAAAAACAGGCACTACTGTCTGATTTACCCGAACTCAAACGTGATAACAAGAATACTGAGTTCTGGGACAAGCTGGATGGCCTGACTGAAATACATGGCCTCCATAGGAAGGACGTTCACATCCTGGTCAAGTGCAAGTGTCCCAGGGATGTGTGGGAGAACCTAGATAATAGATGGAAGACAGGGCGCTGGGCTGAAGATCATAACCCCAACCCAGCGGAAGGGGATCAGGCTGAAGAACCAGCAGGAATCCCAAACCCAGATGCAGGCACCGTAACATGTCCTATGCTGAAAAGAAATGGAATGCATTCCGAGCTCATTCAGGTCTGGAGAATATAACATCCCGAGACCATGACGTATTCCTTCAAATCCTAAAGGAAGGGCTGTTGGCAGATCTCCAAGCAGTCCTGCAATTAGGCATCTCAGTGGGAGAGACATACTCAGCAGTAATTAAATGGGCCACAGAAGTAGAAAACAGAAAAGAGAGAAAGGTAGCAGCAGCCACACCCTCCAGGGAAATTGTAGCGGTTCATGCAGTTAAAACCACTACCTGCTTCATGTGCAATAAGCCTGGACATCTGGCACTTGACTTTAAAAATAATAATAAAATCAAAACATGCTGTAATTGTAAAAGGAGCGGCCACTTACAGGAAGACTGCTTCCACCCCGGAGCGGGTAAAGAAGGGCAGTGGCCAAACAAGCAAAATAAAACTGATACAACTAGCACCCAAGAACAAGATAAGGATAAACAAATCCAGGAATTGCTGAAACTCCTGGCTAGCAAATAGGTATCAATGGCCTCTGTGGCTGGAACCGAAGGTGACCCCAGGATGTTTCTTAATGCACGAGTGGGGGTCGACCATGCAACATCTTAATAGACACAGGAGCCTCGGTATCGATAACCAGCCAAGATCTCCCCGTCACCCATAGAACCATATGGATTGGTAGAGTGGGAGGGGAAAGATTAAAAGCAACCCTTAGCCAGCCAGTAGAAATAGAATTTGAAGATATGGTCACCGTCAGTCAAATCTGGGTTTGCCCCGAGCAGGGAGACACAATTTGCGGCATAGATCTCCTTACGGAGCTCGGGGGAGTAATCAACCCCAGAGCTAGTTGCATTGAATGGACTGGAGGGTCCAAGCAGGAAAGATCATCTCAAAATATATCCATGATTGCCAGTATTGGGTAATAATACCAGAGTATGGGGGGGAGTCCAGTAGAAACCCCGTGTTCCCTTCACCCTGAAGTGTGGGCAACAGAAAAACAAGATTATGGGCTAGTAAACATGAAGCCTATATCTGTACAAGGACCAACTCACAAAGCCCACAGCCAAGACCCAATTAAACCAGAAGCCTTAGAGGCAGTTAAAGATATAGTCACTCATTTGGAATCTAGAGGAGTGATTAGAAAAAAACACCTCCACAACTAACTCCCCAATTTGGCCCGTCAGGAAGCCAGATGGGACCTGGAGGTTAACTATAGACCACACCCACCTTAACTGGATGACTCCAAAGGCATATCCTATTGTGGCAAGCCCTGCCATTATTCTTATTTTGCTAACACCAGGACACTCAATAGTCTCAGTCTTGGATGTAGCGAATGGATTTTGGAGTATACCCCTTGCAAAAGAGAGTCTGGAGAAATTTGCATTTACAGTAGGAGACCAGCAGTACACTTGGACCCGAGTACCTCAGGGGTTCCATAATTCTCCCTCCATCTTTCACAGGGCAATGGCAGAAGTAATAGCAGGAGTGCCTTTGGAAGGGGATACTGTGATACGGCAGTATGTAGATGATTTGCTAATTGACAGTTCAAATGAAAAGGACCATTTAAAAACCCTAAACAGACTGTTCATGTATCTTCACGAGGCAGGATTTAAATTAAGCCCAAAGAAAGCTCAATTGCAACAGCAGCAAGTTTTATACCTAGGGCATAACATCTCCAAGGGAGAAAAGGCACTCACAATAGACAGAATCATACACTCTCATGGGGAAATTAGTGCTCCATACACCCCATACACTTATTGATCTCCTTAACACAGGGTGACTAAGATCCGTAACAGATGCACACAGGAGTCAATGGGAATCAACATTGTGCTTGTGTAACCCTTCTGCCCCTCTGAGTTGGCAGCAACAAGGGCCGGGTTCAGTATCCAGGGGTTCTGTTTCAATAACACAATGCAAAACCTGCTCGAGCCCCCACCCAGTGACCTGGGACAATTACATACCACCACCCCCCAGGCGCCTCTAGGAGGCAATACTTCCCCTCTCGCAAGCACAGAGTCTGAGTGTAGCAAAATCCTTTTAATAAAGGAGGGAAACAATGCAGCATTACATTGGGGAAACACCACAAACAGGGTTCATAAGACAAACCATGAGCAAAAGACCCACCTCCAAGTAAGTTTGGCAGTGTCCTTTTCCCCTCAGGGTCTTAAGTCCAAATCACCCCAAAGTCCAATAACCCAAAAGTCTCTGTCCCTGGTCAGTGCCACCCCAGAGTTCAAAAGTTCATCTGCAGAGTTTTACACCCCCCCATGCCCTGGTGGAATTGGGAGGGGGCACACAGGGTGTTAAGGGGCACCTTACGTGGGCTGAGGCCGACTGCCCCACCTCTCCATGGAGTTCTGCTGCAGCCTTCACTACGAACGGCTCCACTCCACCAGCTGTGCCGCTCCTCCAGCTGACCCGTGAGCTGCTCCAGCCGTTCCCGCAAACCGCTCCACTCGCTCGCTGTTCCGTGGGCCGCTCCAACCATGCTGCAAACTGCTCCGCTCTGCCAGCCACTTAGCGATAGATCTTCAGGCTCCCCCACTAGTTTTAACACAGCACTCAGTGATCTCAGCTCAGTAAGTTTAACTCTTTTAGTGATTTCAGCTCATAGTAGGGGAGCCCCACTGCTAGTGCACTATTGGTCCGAAATAAATTCAGCTCAGCAGTCTCTAGATAGACTCCTAATAGAATCAAAATTAGCTCTGCTCTCCAACAGTGGAGAGAGAAGGAAGTGCAATTGGTGTTCCAGGCCTTTAAAAAGGATCCATGCCATTAAGTACACATACCAGTCCTCAACCTCTCTCAAGTCACTGGGTTTTGGAATCCATGTCCCTTGTCTAGCTAGTGCTACTTAATTGACGGTGAGACCCTCTGTCATAAAACAGTTTCATAGTCCTTCATTCACATAATCAGGGTAACAACATGTTATTTCTCCTGCCCCAAAAGCAGAGAAATAGGGGATCCCACAGCTGTCAAAGTGACCATTCTGGGCTGCCGTGGACTCATGCTAGGTGGGGTGGGTGTGCCTATGCAAACAAGATCAGCCCCTGAAATTCTTTTCCACACTCGCCATAATTCACCACCAGATGTCAGGGTAGAGCTTATCCTGACTCTGCTTACACATGCAAAACCTTAACTTCTCCATAGTAAGAGACAAGGGAATAAATATTGCTGAATGTCTGAACATAGAGGGAGAAGTACACGAATGTCTTATAGATAGAGAAGAGGAAGTGTCGGGAAGAATTAAAGAGGAACCATTAGAGAATCCAGATATAGTTTTGTATGTAGATGGATCAAGGAAGTCTGAAAATGGAGTGCCACACCCCGGATGGGCAGTGGTACTCAGTGATGGGACAGTGATAGCGGCAGGTCAGCTGGATGGATCTAAGTCAGCCCAAGAAGTGGAGCTAACAGCCCTCACTGAAGCTCTGAGAGTGGGGGAAGGCAAGAAGCTCACGGTATACACAGTCAGCAGATATGCATTTGGAGTAGTGCATGACTACACGGACATGTGGTCACACAAAGGTTTCAAAACAACAACTGGCAAGCCAATTAATAATATGAAGCAGTTCAAAGACTAACAGAAACTGCCAGACTACCATCAGAACTAGCATTAGTAAAGATAAAAGCACACAATAAGATCTCAAGTGAGGAACAAAAAGGAAATTATTGGGCAGATAAACGTGCCAAATAAATTGCACAAGCAAGTCCTATTAAGGTTTGTGCAGCTTGAGTGCCAGAAGAGGAAGTGAATTTAAAAAAGCTATATGCAACCATAAGCCCAGAAGAGAAAAGTAAATTGGAAGAACAAGGCTGTGTGTATAAAAGTCACCTCTGGTATGGGCCGGGGGAGGAGCTGGTAGCCCCGGAGTGCATACGGGCTCTACTTCTCCATGCCATCCACTCTCCAGCTCATCTGGGGTGGAGACAAGTGAGGGCCGCCCTGGAATACTGGTGATGGCCAGCCATGAAAACAAGATGCTTTACAATTTCTCAAAAGATGTGTGACGTGCACAAGTGAATGTGGGTAGAAGGAAAAAGGTGCCTCTGAATCACCAACCACGACCAAAAGGATCACGGCAAAATTTGCAAATTGATTTTATTGGACCCTTGCCACAAAGCAGAGGTACACTTACATTTTGGTAATTATTGACACTTTTACTCGATAAGTAGAAGCATTCCCAACCAAAAACTGTACTGCCACAACAGTAGCTCGACTCCTAGCAGAAGAAATAATACCCAGATGGAGTTTGCCACTGTCAATAGACTCTGACCAAAGAACTCACATTAGTGGGCGAGTAATGAAAGAGGCATGTAAGGCACTAGGAATATAGCAAAGATTCCATATGCTGTATCACTGTGAAAGCTCGGGAATTCTGGAAAGGATGAACAGAAAAATGAAAACAGCCTTAACAAACACAGTACTGGATACTGGAGAAGGATGGGCTCGAATGCTTCCTACTGTATTGTATGGAATCAGGGGCAGACCAAATAGGCTGACTCAGCTGACACCCTTTGAGCTAATAACAGGAAGAGCAATGAGAATGACTAGCACTGTGATCCTCCCTGCGGTGTGGGGGGAGGTCGGGGCTTTTTGCAGACAGGCTGCAGAACTACATCAAGTCAGTGGACAGAGAGTTGAAGGATTTATACAACCAAGTGAAGGAAAACTAAACCCAGCTGGATGATAATAGCAATCTGGACAAACCTGCATTTAAAGTTGGGGATTTAGTGATGTGTTGCATTTACCCAGAGGTTAAAGGAATTTTAAAGCCAAGATGGCAAGGCCCTATGGGGCTCCTTCTGACTACTAATACATGTGCAAAGATTGGGGGGAAATTGGGAACATTTTGGCGTCACCAAAATCAGTTAAAATTGTTTGAATCAGCATCTGTCAATACTAACAATGTCTCCACAGGTGTCTCCACAGGTGAACAACAAGAGGTGAAGGAGGAAGGACTGAAGGGTGACCAGGACAACCAAAGCGACCATGGGGAGGCTCCTGCAGTGGCTCTTGCTGTCCCTGTGGTGCATGAGGAAGGATGCAAGTAGCGTGCCATGTGAAAAGAAGAACTGGGAATGGGTCACTAACCCCCCTCCTCTGAGTTTGCTTCACTTTAATTGCCACACTAAGGAAACACTTCGCTTTTGAAGAACACTTGCAGTGGCCAATAAACAAGTTTGGCCAGAAGTAAAGGTGGCACTGTGATTAGGACATGAGCACGCAGTAGAACGCAAGAAGGTCCAAATAAAATCATACACTGATGCTCACAACAACAGGGAGGCTAGTAAGATTACAATTTTGATAACAGCTGATTGCCCTGTAATCCGCTGGTGTCAGATACCAGAGATTATGGAGTTTCATGGAGGCATTTGGAAGGAATCATGGAAGTGTATGAGCAACCCCTTTGAGCAGGGTGACGCTCTTAGATAATGTTGTGGCCATCTTAGAGGGACAGTGTCTATACTTAGTGCAACCAGTGTCTAAATTACCTTTAAAGGGGGACAGGTGCATACTACTAGTGAAGGGGATTACAAAGTCTTGGGCTATCCCTCATTTGAACACACTTATATGGCATATTGCTACGATGGCTTGGGAGGAAACACACAGACCTCGATACTGGAATTTGTGTGGGATTTTGTGGGGAAAAGAACCCCCAGACACTCATGAAAGATAATGTGCCAATTATACTGACATGGTACCTGTGGAGGTTGGGTCTGCTGATTCAGGATGGGGCCTACCACTTAAAGCACTGACGGAGGTAACTCCAAAGGCATGGCATACATCTGTTAAACGATGGCCCAAATTAGAATGTCCACGACTGATAACAATTAATGGATCCAGAGATGAGGGATGAAGATGATCAAAGGGATGGAATGCATGCTGTAGGGGAACAGCCTGAGGGAACTGGGTATGGTCAGTTTGGAAAAGAGATTATGGGAGGGGACATGATTGCGGTTTTCAAATACTTGAAAAGCTGCCATAAAAAATATGGATAATGGTTGTTCTCTTTCATCCCAGAGGGCAGAACAAGGGGCAACGGGTTCACACTACAGCAGAGACAATTGAGAATACATCTCAGGGAAAACTCCCCAGCTGTGAGAGCAGTCGGACAATGGACCAGACGCCCAGGGAGGTCGTGAGTAGTATATCCCTCGATAGTATTAATCACCATGCATTGTTTGACAGGTTTCCACGCCGCATTTGGGACTTTTGTCCCTCCCTCCTACCCCATTTCCGTTGGCGCCAAAGCTTGGCGCCGTTGGCCACTTTGAAAAAAAAATTGTGTGTATGAATAGGAGAAGTGTTGTGTGTGTTTGTGCTTGGATACATTGAGAGAAAAAGGCTGATAGACTAGGGTGAGAGAGTTTAAAGACGAAAAAGGAAAGTTTGGGTAAGGTTTAGAGAAAAAAGGGAAAGAAAGGTTATTTGGATGTGATTGAGTAAGGAGAGCTGTTGGTAAAGGTCAGATTATTGAAGAAAAGAGTGTTTGTGTTACTGAACACATGCAGAGCAAAAAATCCTACCCCGCCACTGCTGGTTGTGAAACGATAGCTGGTTTGGGCCGCGCTCCTGGGGAGCTAGCCCCACCTTTTGGTGGACCAATCAGAGTCTGTTTACAGCTAGGTCACAGAGTGCACTTGTCGAACCAATCCTGTAGACCCAAGATTTTAAACAAGAGCCTTTTAGAAATTGACTATCGTGGGGTGGGTTATTTGAAAAACTCTAACCAATGAGCATTCCGCCGGGTGTATAAAGCCATTTTTTTTTGTGAGCGGAGTTTTAAAACTGGGAGCCTAGACACAAAGACATGTGCATGTACAAGACACTTACAGATGCCCAAAAGCTGGAACTATCCCTGTGTGCACCAGAGCGTGTTCAGAAGAGCAGACCCCTGTACGCTCATAAAAAATTAATGAAAAATTACAAATATTTTATAATATTAATGGTTAAATATTTTTGTTTATAATAGGTAGGAATGGAAGAAGAACCTGTATATGAGAACATTGCAACCGAGGGACCGTTGGTGAATAGCGATGTTGAGAACCAACCGATAGACCCCGAGTCCTGGAAAGACGGTGGTGTTGTTACTGGCAAAGCAACAGAAGTGCATGATGAGGTAAAAGCCACTTAAATTATTTGAAAGAAAAGTAAATAGATCTATGTAAACCACCCATTAAGTGTCACTATACATTTGTGCTTAATAATAGGTCACTGAAACGATGACCGACGGAGCCCACTCCTGTGGTGATTCAGAATAACCTTAGTAGAGCATTTGGTCAGTTCCTGGAGAAAGGAATGTTGAAATTAAGTACCTAATCAAGAAACACTTAAAGGACAATGCAGCAAAGAGTCCTGTGGCACCTTATTGACTAATAGAAGTATTGGAGCATGAGCTTTCGTGGGTGAATACCCACTTTGTCGGATGCATGCCATGCATCCGACGAAGTGGGTATTCATCCACAAAATCTCATGCTCCAATACTTCTGTTAGTCAATAAGGTGCCACAGGACTCTTTGCTGCATTTACAGATCCAGACTAACACGGCTACCCCTCTGATATTTAAAAACAAAGACATTCTGATAATGCAACAGAAAATTTAATTCTTAAATCTAAAAGCCCTAGGAAAATAAAAGCTTACTATAACTTTCACATCGATTTGTTAAAAAGTAGGGAGGAAAATAAACTTCTCTGATGCACTGGATTGCAAAATAAGGGAAATATAAACTAGCTGTTACTAAGGTTCTGTGTTTTTCACTCTGGCGTGTTTTCTGCATGCTCATTTTTTTAAATTGAAACACATGTAAAAATGTTAAATAAAGGTCTCTGTCTTCATATAGGCTTGTCTTTTAAAGTGTTTATTCCTTTACAAAATTTAATATAACTTTCACTTGTATTAGTTAAAAAGCAGGCAAAGAAGTAGCCTTTTTATCTCTTATCTACTGGCTTACAGAGGCTGTTTTTGCTAACAGCTGCTTTGCTGCAAAAGCCTGCTATTTCAAACTGTCCTTACTGAAAAAATGACCAGTGCTAGCCTAAAACCTAGGGGGAAACTTTTTTATCACTATTACATTACTTTTATAAACAGGTTTTTGTGTTTTTAAACCCTGAACTGTTTCTGCAGACTTACATTTTATTGAAACATTTATGCCTAAGGGGCTAAATGAAGGAATGTGTCTTCATATAGGCTTGTCTTTTCAAGTGTTTATACCTTTACAAGCCTTTCTCCTCTTTTTTTAAAAAGTGGGGTTTTAAACCTGGGGTGCTTCTGCATGCTCTTTTTTATTGAAACACCCCAGTAAATAAAGGGTTGTTTCTTCAGATAGGTTTGTCTTTTCAAGTAACTATAAATATAAGTAAAACAGAGCTTTATTCCTTTACAAAAAAAGGTAAAGAAGTTTGTTAAAAAGCAGGTGAAGAAGCAGCCGCCTTCTGTCTGAACCCAGAGGCTGTTTTTGCTAATAATGGCTTTGCTGCAAAAACCCATTGCTGCATATTGTGCATCCTAAAAAAAACCCCATGTTAATCTAAAACCTAGCGAAAATGTTTTTATCACTAGAATTTACTTTTATAAACAGGTTATTTGTGTTTTTAACCCTGAAATGTTTCTGCATGCTCACTCTTTATTGAAGCATATGCAAAAGTGCTAAATGAAGGGACGTGTCTTCATATAGGCTTGTCTTTTCAAGTGTTTATCCCTTTACAAGACTTACTATAACTTTCACCTCCATTTGTTAAAAAGTGGGGGAAGAAACGAACTTTTCTAATCCACTGGTCTACAGAATAAGGGAAATATAAACTGGCTGTTACTAAGGGCCTGTGGTTTTAAACTTGGGTTGTTTCTGCATGCTCTATTTTATTGAAACACAACTGTAAGTAAAAGGATGTGTCTTCTTATAAGTTTGTCTTTTAAAGTGTTTATCCCTTTACAAGACTTAACACAATTTTTACTTGCATTTGTTAAAAAGTTTGGGGAAGAAGCAGCCTTCTTATCTCTGATCCACTAACTCACAGACACTGTTTTTCTGACAATGGCATTGCTAAAAAAGCATGCTGTTTCAAATTGTTCTTACTAAAAAATAATCCATGTTAGTTTAAAACCTAGGGGAGAACTTTTTTATCATTATACATTACTTTTATAAACACGTTTTCTGTGTTTTTAACTCGGGGCTGTTTCTGAATGCTCACTTTATACTGAAACACCTATGCAAAAGGGGCTAAATGAAAAAAATGTGTCTTCCGATTTCTTTTTCAAAATGGTCTTCTACTTTTCTAACCCCCTAACTTAAAAAGGCTCCTTCAAATTGTCCTCACTAAAAACATAGGAAAAAGATTTTAAAAACTTTTTCTTAGTCAGGGTTTAGGCCTGGGGTGCTTCTGCATTTTCTTTTTTTTATTAAAACATTTGCAAAAGGAATGTGTCTTCATATAGACTTGTTTTTTTTCAAGTGTTTATTCCTTTACAAGACTTTCACCTCTTTGTTAAAAAGTGGGGGAAGAAACAAACTTCTTCTCTCTGATCCACTAGTTTACAAAATAAGGGAAATATAAACTGTCTGTTACTAAGGACCCTGTGGTTTTAAACCTGGGGTGCTCTGGTCTTATCTCTGATCACAGAGGCTTTTTTTGCTAACAATGGCTTTGCTGCAAAATCCTGTTGTTTCAAATGGTGCTTACAAAAAATAACCCACGTTAGTCTAAAACTTTTTTGTCACTATACATTACTTTTATAACCCGGGGTGGTTTCTGCATACTCTTTTTTTTTTATTAAAACCCTTATGCCAAGGGGGGGTAAATAAAGAAATGTGTCTTTAGATAGACTTGTCTTTTCAAGTGTTTATTCCTTTACAAGCCTTTCACCTCTATTTGTTAAAAAGCGGGGAAAGAAACAAACTTCTCTCTGATCCACGGGTTTACAAAATAAGGGGAATATAACCTGTCTGTTACTAAAAGCCTGGGGTTTTAAACCTGGGGTGCTTCTGCCTGCTCTTTTTTTTTATTACAACACATACAAAAGGGATGTGTCTTAGGTTTGTCTTTTCAAATAATTATACCTTTGCAAAACTTAATGTAACTTTTACTTGTGTTTGTTAAAAAGCAGGTAAAGAAGCAAACTCCTTCTCTGTGATCCATTGACTCACAGAGGCTGCTTTGCTAACAGGAACTTTGCTGCAGCTTCATATTGTTTTTACTAAAAAAAAACCATTAGTTTAAAACCTAGGGGAAAACTTTTAAAAATTGTTTGTTACTAAAAGCGTATGGTTTTAACTTTTATAAAAACCCCTATGTAAAAGGACTACATGTCAGGAAAACTGCTTGGGGTCTCTTTCTTTAGATAAAAATAAGACTGTTAAAAGAGGGAAGGAGAGAGAAGGGGAGGGGAAAGAGGAGGGAGATGCCTCTTGTTTAAAATCTGGGGACCCTAGAATTGGTTCAGGAAAATTAATTCTATAATGCGGTTGTAGAACAAACACTGATTGGTCTCATCCAAATGCAGTGATAACAAGTCTGAGACCTTTACAAACATGTCTCCTCATTCAACCTCCCTCAAATAACCTTTATTTCCTTTTTTCTCTAAACCTTACCCAAACTCTCTTTTTTTATCTTTAAACTCTCTCACTCTATGCTTTCAACCTTTTTCTCTAAATGTATCGAAGCACAAACACACACAACACTTCCTCTATTCAAACACACACTTTTTTTTTTCAAAATGGCCAACAGCCCCAAACTTCGGCGCCAATGGAAACAGGGTGGGAGGGCGGGACATAAGCCCTAAATGGGGCATGGAAACCTGTCAAAAATGCATGGTGATGAATACTATCGAGCCGTATACTACTGTCGTGGAAGCTCCTTCACTGGAGGTTTTCGAGAGGACACTGGACAGCATCTGCAACAAATCCTGCCTCTTGGCAGGGGTTAGACTAGGTGACCCCTGCGGTCCCTTCTCATGATTTGGGTCTGTGATTCCAGGATTCGCTAAAAAATCCTGAGATTTAAAATGAACATCATGACAACACCCCTCACCACCACCACCAAATCGCTAATAAATCCTGAGATTTCCTCTAAGAATCAGGTGACTGGCTGAAAAAGGTTTCAAAATCCTGAGATTGGCTTTTAAAATCCACAGATCTTGCTTTGCTTCCAAACACCCTGGTCTTTATGGCCCGTTGACTCAGCCCCACCCCCCCAGTGATGGTGTCACCCCCATGTGGTGAGAGGCTGGTTCTGCAAGGAACCCAGTGGAACTGGATGTGGGTAAAGCATCCCGAGAGGCTGGGAGCTGGGGGGCCTTCAGAGAGCTCATGGCTCTCCACTCTGCAGACAGGGTGGGACGCTAATGTTCCCCCCTCCTCACAGCTGCATTCCCCCCACCCCTGTTCCACTCTGCTCCTCCTGCAGCTGGAACTCTCCTCCTCCTAAATGGAACAGACCATTCCGTTCTCCTCACACTTTTGAAGAATGGTGGGGACTACTCCTCCCCACCCCTGCTCCTGTGAGAATGGTAAGGGCCACTCCCTCCTTTCCCCTCCTCACATGTGAATTGGGCCACTCACACCTCCCTCCCCCTCACTCCTGCCTACCCCTCCCCCATCCATTGCTGGGGAGGTGGGTAGGGAGACAGTGGGTTCCAGGGGTCGCTGACTGACTCCAGCCTTCGATTTAAGAGCTGAGATGCAGCTGAATCTGGGGTGGGGTGCAGGGGTTGTTTATACAGGGATCCGTCGCCCTGTGCTGAGCTGCAGAAGTGTCTGGGAAAAACCTATAACTAAAGGAAATGCAGCGCCCCCTAGATGCATTGAGGTAATCCCTGACAGCCGGGCTCTCCCGAGTCTCCCACCCTGACCTGGTCTCCCAGCCGGACCCTGGTCCCCTGCGTGTGTGCATCAGTGGCTGTGCTGGGAGGCTGGTTGCTAAGCAGATCTTGTACAACAGGAAGTTTTCAGTTGGTGACTTTGCTCCACCTCCGGCCAATCGGCCTCAGTTCAGACCAGTGCAAGAACTGCGGAGAGGAGGTGAGCGGTGTGATAAAGCAGGATTTTTTGTTTTGTTTTTTCAATGGTTTGCATGCAGAGGGGGTAGGACTCAGTTTCTCTGGGTGTTACTGGTTTAGCGAGTTGGTGGGAGAGGGAGTTTTTTGTTACAGAGGGCCCAGGGTGACCTGGTGACCGGGAGGCCCACCTCGGAAGTCACAGCCGGTTCCGGCCAGTTTGAGGCCAATGGGCTGTGGAGAGAGAACCCTGGTGACCTGACCAGCCAGTTCCATCCAGAGGGGAAACAAAAGATGGATAGATTCATAGACTTTAAGGTCAGAAGGGACCATTATGATCATCTAGTCTGACCTCCTGCACAATGCAGGCCACAGAATCTCACCCACCCACTCCTGTAACAAACCCCTAACCTATGTCTGAGTTATTGAAGTCCTCAAATCATGGTTTAAAGACTTCAAGGTGCAGAGAATCCAACAACTGACCCATGCCCCATGCTGCAGAGGAAGGTGAAAAACCCCCAGGGCCTCTTCCAATGTGCCCTGGAGGAAAATTCCTTCCTGACCCCAAATATGGAGATCAGCTAAACCTTGAGCATGTGGGCATGACTCACCAGCCAGACACCCAGGAAAGAATTCTTTGTAGTAAATCAGATCCCATCCCACCTAACATCCCATCACAGGCCATTGGGCATATTTATCACTAATAGTCAAAGATCAATTAATTGCCAAAATTAGGCTATGCCATCATACCATCCCCTCCATAAACTTATCAAGCTTAGTCTTGAAGCCAGATATGTCTTTTGCCCCCACTGCTCCCCTTGGGAGGCTGTTCCAGAACTTCACTCCTCTGATGGCTAGAAATCTTCATCTAATTTCAAGTCTAAACTTCCTGATGGCCAGTTTATATCCATTTTTTCTTGTGTCCACATTGGTACTGAGCTTAAATTATTCCTCTCCCTCCCTGGTATTTATCCCTCTGATATATTTATAGATAGCAATCATATCTCCCCTCAGCCTTCTTTGGATTAGGCTAAACAGGCCAAGCTCTTTCAAGTCTCCTTTCATAAGTCAGGTTTTCCATTCCTCGGATCATCCTAGTAGCCCTTCTCTGGACCTGTTCCAGTTTGAATTCATCCTTCTTAAACATGGGAGACCAGAACTGCACACAGTATTCCAGGTGAGGGGAACAAGGTGAGCACAGACCAGACCCTTGGGTTTTAGGACACTAAAAACTAATCATGTTCTTAAAAGCAGAACTTTATTATAAAGAATAAAGTAAGAGAAGCCCCTTTGTAAAGTCAGGATGGAAGGTAATTTTACAGGGTAATAAGATTGAAAACACAGAGAATTCCCCTCTAAGCAAAACTGCAAAATTCCAAAAAACAGGAATAAACCTCCCTCTTAGCACAGGGAAACGTCACAAGCTAAAACAAAAGATAATCTAACACACTTCCTTGCTTTACGATTTTTGTAACCTTAGATGCTTATTTCAGGTAGGGTTTTAGGAGAGGTTTTTTTCCTGCCCTGGACCCTCTCCATCCTGAGGGAGCACAAAACCTCTCCCCCGCCCCCCACATTGGCAAGTATATTCCTTTCCCATTGGTCCTTCTGGTCAGGTGCCAACCAGGGTATCTGAGCTTCTTAACCCCTTAGACGTAAAGGAGGGATTTTATCTTCCCCTTAGCTGTATGTTTATGACAAGGACCAGCCCTATTGTGCCAGGTGCTGCTCAAACAAAGTGAAAGACAGGCCCTGCCCCAGCTAGAACTGGGGCTGCGTTATGCCTGGCGCTGCCCAGAAACCAGTTGCAATCATGGCCTTGCAGCAGAAAGGCAGAAGTGAAAACTGATTCTTCACTGGACACAAATAAGTCATAGTTGTTAGTGGCCCTTTGTTAAAAAAGTAGCAGTGACAAAAAATGACCCATGAAAATCTATTTCAAGTAACAGCTTGTAAAGAGGGAATTTTACAGTCAGATGTTTTTTGGCTTTGGAGTGAACATGTTACCTTCAATAGAACATTGTTATTAAGGAGTTATAATCACGTGGCACCGATTGACCTAGACAGAGACCAGGACCCTATTGTGCCAGGCTTTCCACATCGCGGGTCCAGCCCTGGGCTGACCCTTTGCCCCCTTCCCTCCTCACTGTGCCCCTCCCCCCCCCGCACTGGACAGGCCGGAGACACCCAGCTTGGGCCAATGGCACAAGGGGTCTATTTGCGCCAGACCTCAGAATATACCATGGCAGGGGCCTCTGGAGGCTCCCCTCCTTTGCGCTGCAGCTTGGAGAATTCGACGGAGGCGTAGTGCAGCTCTTCCGGCTCCCCGGGGCCTAGCAGGGCCTGTGCTGTGGCAGCCTCATCCTGGATGCCTTTGGTCCGGTGGGCGGCTGGAGTCTTGTGATCCTGAGTGAGAAGCAAGGCAGAGACACCAGGCAGACTTGCATCCACCCTGCTGAGCTGATTGCATGGGCTTCCTCAGGCCTCGTTTCCTCCACCCTCAGTGCAAATGCATTTCCGGCATTGGGCATGCACTAGCAAGAGACGGGGGATTGGGATGCCAGCAACAGCTCGGTTAATGCATTCACTGACTCAGCTGCACAAGACACGCATTAGCAAGATAAATGTGGGTGTGTTCATTTCATGCACTATGAATGCAGGATTTCATCTCATGCATCTGTGACATTATTGACATAATCTGGGACCATATAGAACATGGTTGCAACCAAAGTCCTGTAGTGGCACCAAATCTTGTATAAAGGGGGTCAAATAAGGTGTCTAAGACCAGGTTATAGGCTGCTGGTTATGATTCTGCTGTCTATATGTGTGTGTCATTTTGTAGTTATGAATATTGGCTCTGTACTGTCTGTATTTGAAACTTGTGCTGTGCTTCTGGGTGACATCCCAGACAAGATGGTGTTAGCTCTGCCTAGCCTGCTTGATGGTCCATTAAGGATCATCAGCTACACAACTGACCCATTGAGAGAAGGCAGATACGCCTTGTAACTCAGCAAGGTATGCAGAGACTTGCCCCTGTGACTCCAGATTCCATTCTGCTGTAATTTTCCACAGTATGAGGAAAGAAGTGCTCTTACACCTGGAAAAGACTATAAAAGGCTGATGCCTCATCTCCATCTTGTCTTCAATCCTGCTTCTTCCCTCTGGAGGGACTTTGCTACAAACTCAAACTCTGAACAAAGGACTGAATGACCCAATCTCCAGAGATTTGATTTAAACCTGCAGTTTATTTCGTCACTGCTACAAGCCTGAACCAAGAACTTTGCTGTTACTGTATGTAATTGATTCCATTTAACCAATTCTAACTCTCATCCAGATCTTTTTCCTTTTATGAATAAACCTTTAGATTTTAGCTTCTAGAGGATTAGCAACAGTGTGATTTGTGGGTAAGATCTGATCTGTATATTGACCTGGGTCTGGGGCTTGATTCTTTGGGACTGAGAGAACCCTTCCTTTTCTTTATTGGATTATTGGTTTTCATAACCATTTGTCCCCATAACGAGTGGCACTGGTGGTGATACTGGGAAACTGGAGTGTCTATGGGAATTGCTTGTGTGACTTGTGGTTAGCCAGTGGGGTGAGTCCAAATTCTTCATTGTCGGGCTGGTTTGGTTTGCCTTAGAGGTGGAAAAAGCCCAGCCATGGCTGGGCTGTAATGGGCTGTAACTGCCCTGTTCTAAGTAATTTGTCCTCAATTAAAACTCTCAGTTGGGTCCCACCAGAACCACATTGTTACAGCATCTCATCACAGAACAGGTTCAGGAAATGTATTTTCTGCATTTCATGCACCGAACACTAGGGGCAGCACTGGTTAAATTAATCCATTCTCTGCATTGCCTGCACCAACCATGCATTAGAAATATGCAAGGGGTTGTGTACACTGTATGCACTGTGCATGCATGATTTGATCCCATGCATCTCGTGGTTCCATAGACAATGCTGATGCGTTAATTTTCTGCAGTGTACATATATTTGCAACAGACAAAGTGCACCCTGCATGCATTGTCTGAGCATATGCCCCTACTCCATAGCAGGCAGCTGCAGAATTGCATTTCTTGCCCAGCTGGTGCATTCGGGAGATGCGCCAGGGATTGGCAGCATTGCAGCCCCAATCTAGTCCCATGCACTTTGTGAATGCACATGAATGCATTCGCTGCATGTCCTCCCCTCTGAGCGGGACTGGAGGGATGAGGTGCATTTTCTGCATGCAGGAGCCGATCCCACACAGTTTGGGGAGCCCGACTGGAGGCAGCTTGCACTGGACACGCGTGAGGGTGTCGTGTGCCCTGGTGAATGCCTGGCTTATATTCATGCATTTGTTAAGGGGATCAGAAGAAGAAGAAGTGGAGGGAGAAGAGAAAGGTGGACTTGGTCCCCCGCTCCCCCCAGGTACATACCATGGGGATGCTGGTGACGGTACTGTAGATCACACTGGTCTCATTGACCGTGTGCTCCACCTGGCTCCTGTTAGCCATCTCCCCAGCCTTGGTTCTAGGGGGTGCCGGCTCCCGGCACCGCAGTCTGAAGGGAAACATATCAGGATTTATGCATGAGCCTTGGGGGAGGGGCGTAGAATAGCCCCGTGGGGAGGGAGAAAGGGGGGACACCGGTGTGGGAGGCTAGAGTGCAGGGGACTGGGATAGGTCAGGGGAGGGGAGATCTTACTGGGGAGGGGGGGCTGGAATACCCCAGGGGCAATGGCTGGGATCTCAGTGGGATCTGGGAGGGTCAGTTGGGAGTCAGAGTGGGAGGTCTCAGACTTACTTGATCACATAGAGCCCGAGAAGGAATAAGCCAATGAGGACCCCCAGCCCACAGGCCGCCCCGATGATCACCCGGTTGTCAGGCTTCTCCGAACCTGCAAAAACATAGAGCCTGGGGCACGTCTGGAAGAGAACCCAGGAGTCCTGGCTCCCAGTCCCCCAACTCCCATACCAGAGCTGGGGATAGAATCTAGAAGTCCTGGATCCCAGCCCCAGCCCCCAACTCCCAGCCTCAACTCCCCACCCTGAGCTGGGGACAGAATCCAGGAGACAAAGGTCTCACCTCTCTGCAGGGGCCTGAGGTCAAAGTGCAGGGCGGCGTAACTCCTGTGGGGGTTGGAGCCAAGGCAGAAAATCCGGAGGCCCCTGTCCCCACTCCCAGTCCAGGTCAGGGCAGAATCATAGAATCTCAGGGTTGGAAGGGACCTCAGGAGGTATCTAGTCCAACCCCTGCTCAAAGCAGGACCAATCCCCAACTAAATCAACCCAGCCAGGGCTATGTCAAACCTGACTTTAAAAATCTCTAAGGAAGGAGATTCCACCACCTCCCTAGGGAACCCATTCCAGTGCTTCACCACCCTCCTAGTGAAAAAGTTTTCCTAATATCCAACCTAAACCTCCGCCACTGCAACTTGAGACCATTTCTCCTTGTACTGTCATCTGGTATCACTGAGAACAGTCTAGATCCACCCTCTTTATAACTGCTCTTCTGCCGACTAAACAATCCCAGTTCCCTCAGCCTCTCCTCATAAGTCATGTGCTCCAGCCCCCTAATCATTTTTGTTGCCCTCCGCTGGACTCTTTCCAATTTTTCCACGTCCTTCTTGTAGTGTGGGGCCCAAAACTGGACACAGTACTCCAGATGAGGCCTCACCAATGTCGAATATAGGGGCATGATCACGTCCCTCGATCTGCTGGCAGTGCCCCTACTTATACAGCCCCAAATGCCGTTCACCTTCTTGGCAACAAGGGCACACTGTCGACTCATATCCAGCTTCTCGTCCACTGTAACCCCCAGGTGCTTTTCTGCAGAACTGCTGCCTAGCCATTCGGTTCCTAGTCTGTAGCAGTGCATGGGATTCTTCCGTCCTAAGTGCAGACTCTGCACTTGTCCTTGTTGAACCTCATCAGATTTCTTTTGGCCCAAGCCTCTAATTTGTCTAGGTCCCTCTGTATCCTAACCCTACCCTCCAGCGTATCTACCACTCCTCCCAGTTTACTGTCATCTGCAAACTTGCTGAGGGTGCAATCCACGCCATCCTCCAGATCATTAATGAAGATATTGAACAAAACCAGCCCCAGGAACAACCTTTGGGGCACTCTGCTTGATACCGACTGCCAACTAGACAGGGAGCCGTTGAGCACTACTCATTGAGCCCGATGATCTAGCCAGCTTTCTATCCACCTTATAGTCCATTCATCCACCCCATACTTCTTTAACTTGCTGGTAAGAATACTGTGGGAGACCGTATCAAAAGCTTTGTTAAAGTAACGGAATAACACATCCACTGTTTTCCCCTCATCCACAGAGCCAGTTGTCTTGTCATTGAAGGCAATTAGGTTAGTCAGGCATGACTTGCCCTTGGTGAAGCCATGCTGACTGTTCCTGATCACTTTCCTCTCCTCTAAGTGCTTCAGAATTGATTCCTTGAGGACCTGCTCCATGATTTTTCCAAGGACTGAGGTGAGGCTGACTGGCCTGCAGTTCCCTGGTTCCTCCTCCTTCCCTTTTTTAAAGATGGGCACTACATTAGCCTATTTCCAGTCATCCAGATCCTCCCCCAATTGCCATGAGTTTTCAAGGATAATGGTCAATGGCTCTGCAGTCACATCCACCAACTCCTTTAGCACCCTCAGATGCAGCGCATCCGGCCCCAAGGGCTTGTGCTCGTCCAGCTTTTCTAAATAGTCCCGAACCAATTCTTTCTCCACAGAGGGTTGGTCACCTCCTCCCGATGCTGTGCTGCCCAGTGCAGCTGTCTGGGAGCTGACCTTGTTCGTGAACACAGAGACAAGAAAAGCACTGGGCACATTAGCATTTTCCATATTGTCTGCCACTTGGTTGCCTCCCCCATTCAGTAAGGAGCCCACACTTTCCTTGACTTTCTTCTTGTTGCTAACATACCTGAAGAAACCCTTCTTGTTACTCTAAACAACGGTTGTTAGCTGCAACTCCAAGTGTGATTTGGATTTCCTGATTTCACTCCTGCATGCCTGAGCAATATTTTTATACTCCTCCCTGGTCATTTGTCCAATCTTCCATTTCTTGTCAGCTTCTTTTTTGTGTTTAAGATCAGCAAGGATTTCACTGTTAAGCCAAGCCGGTCGCCTGCCATAAATACTATTCTTTCTACACATCGGGATGGTTTGTTCCTGCAACCTCAATAAGGATTCTTTAAAATACCGCCAGCTCTCCTGGACTCCTTTTCCCCTCATGTTATTCTCCCAGGGGATCCTGACCATCAGTTCCCTGAGGGAGTCAAAGTCTGCTTTTCTGAAGTGCAGGGTCCGTATTCTGCTGCTCTCCTTTCTACCTTGTGTCAGGATCCTGAACTCGACCATCTCATGGTCACTGCCTCCCAGGTTCCCATCCGCTTTTGCTTCCCCTACTAACTCTTCCCGGTTTGTGAGCAGCAGGTAAAGACGAGCTCTGTCCCTAGTTGGTTCCTCCAGCACTTGCACCAGGAAATTGTCCCCTACACTTTTCTGACAGTCTCGTCCCCCTGGGCCCACAAGCTGAACTGCAGGGGCCCCTGTGAGCCATTACCAGCCAGGGGCTCCCCGTCCACCTGCAACTGGAGCCGGGGTGGGGGGTGGAAGCGCAGGGAGAAGCTGCAGCTGATGCTGGGCCCCTGGCACTGGCAGGATGAGTTCAACCTAGTCCCCAGCCGGGGGTTATCTGCGGAGAGCAGGAAACACAGCAACAATAATCAGAGAGAGAAATCCAGTGGCTGGGAGTCCCATGGGTTAACCCCATTCACACTCGATGAACAGCTGGAATGTGCCCTGGGCAGAGCTCTCCTCTGGGTGAGCCCAGCACCCGTACAGCCCCCCGTCCTCAGCCATCACATTGGGCAGCTCTAGTCACAGCTGATTCACCCCCATGGGGCAACCGCCCCCAGCGGCTCGGCTCCCCATCACCTTGCCCAGCTCCGTGGGGGGCTGCTGGCGAGGGAACAGAGGAACCGCAGGGAGTCGCCCTCCTGGGCTGTGAGCTGTGAAACATTGGCCACCAGGGTGCCGGGATCTGGGAACAGGAATAACACAGAGCCACTCACACCCTGAGCCAGCCAGTCCCTGCCCGGGGGCCACATGGGGGCCAGCGTCCCCTAGAGGGGAAAGTCCCTGTGCCCCACTCCCCACCCCCTACCAATAGGTTGGAATAGCTGGGGTTCGCTCCTGTTAGCTCTGGAGACGGTGATTTGCAGAGTCCTCACTGGAACTGAAATACCCACGGCAACGTATTCGATTGGGGAATGCCCCCCACTGGCCCCCTGCCACACTGCAGCACAGCGCCCCCTAGAGCCTTCCGCTGCACTTTTACATGCAGGGCCTGGCTGGCCGACCCGTAGGAATTCTTTGGCCAGCACCAATACTTCCCAGCGTCCCCTCTGCTGAGATTCGGCAGCTCCAGGTGCCCAGCCCTTCCCTGGCCAGCTCAGGGACTCGTTACCCTTGGCCCAGCTCAGGGTGGCCTCGGCTCTGCTCCCAGCCTCACAGCTCAGGTCAGGGAGTCGCCTTCCTGGGTCTCCAGAGACAGAATGTTGCCCTCAGCTCCCCACGCATCTGACACTGAAGGAGACGAGTGGGCAGGTTAGGCCCCCCAGAGATCCTCTGCCAAGGAACTGAGATTCAGCCACCTCTGGGGTGGGAAACAGAGGCTGTTTACATGAGGAGTAAATATTGGTGGAGCACAGTCCTCAGCCTTGAATATTTCTGGAGCTTGAGCAGGAATGTGTGTATCATTTTTGTAGTTGAAGTTATGAGTATTGGCTCTATACTGTCTGTATTTCAAATTTGTACTGTGCTTCTGGGTAACATCGCAGACAAGTTGGTGTTAGCTCTGCCTAGCCTGCTTGATGGCCCATTAAGGACCATCAGCTACACAACTGACCCATTGAGAGGAGGCAGATACTCCTTGTAACTCAGCAGGGTGTGCAGGGACTTGCCCATGTGACTCCAGACTCCATTTTGCTGTAATATTCCACAGTAAGGACAAAGAGGTTCTTACACCTGGAAAAGCCTATAAAAGGCTGATGCCTCGTCTCCATCTTGTCTTCAATCCTGCTTCTTACCTCTGGAGGGACTTTGCTACAAACTCCAGATGTACTCCAGAGACTTGATTTGAACCTGCAGTTCAGTCAATCACTGCTACAAGCCTGAACTAAGAACTTTGCCATTACTGTATGTAATTGATTCCATTTAACCAATTCTAGCTCTCATCTATATCTTTTTCCTTTTATGAATAAACCTTTAGATTCTAAAGGATTGGCAACAGCGTGATTTGTGGGTAAGATCTGTTCTGTATATTGACCTGGGTCTGGGGCTTGGTCCTTTGGGATCGAGAGAACCTTTTCTGTTTATTGGGGTGTTGGTTTCCATAACCATTCATCCTCAGAACAAGTGGAACTGGTGGTAATACTGGGAGACTAGAGTGTCTAAGGAAATTGCTTGTGTGACTTGTGGTTAGCCAGTGGGGTGAGACCAAGGGCCTCTTTGTCTGGCTGGTTTGGTTTGCCTTAGAGGTAGAAAAACCGTAGCCTTGGGCTGTAACTGCCCTGTTTTTAACAATTTGTCCTGAACTGGCACTCTCAGTTGGGTCCCGCCAGAACCGCATCGTCACAGCCGGGAAGGGAAGCGACAGACCCGACTGAGCCCCACCCAAGAGGTGCCTGACGGAACCCAGAGGCCGGCTTAGGGCCACGCACGGGAACCAGAACCATGGGAAATGGAAACCCAGGGGACCAAAACCGGAGGGGTCAAAACTCGGCCTAATTGGCGCAGGCACTAATGAGGGGCCGGGCTGCTCAGGCCTGGGTACTGGAGTGAGCGTCACCAGCGCCACTGTTGGCCGGGTGGCTGGGCATTCAGCGTCCTGCTCCCCAAACGTGTCCTCCCCAGCATGGGACAGAACCAGGCGTCTAAATAATCCCACTCCCACCCCCACCCCAGACCCAGCCACCACTAGGGACATCAGACACCCCCGTCATGGGTCCTTTGCCTTCCCCCCTCGGTTCGTCTCTCCCCGGCCCTCTCCTTTTGCCCCTAGGACAGGACTGGGTATTTTGAAGCCTGGCTGTGCCCAGGGGGGTGTCTGAAATCAACAGCCAGAACAGCCGGACGCTGATACCGGCTGGCCAGGCCTGGCAGGGTCCGTCCATGCTGCCCTCAAAGCCCCGCGACGCCGAGGCTCAGAGCCTGGATCCGTTGGGTCGGGCTCGCGGGGCTTGGGCTGCGGGTCTCTGATTGCAGCGCGGACGTTTCCTCCGAGGTCCAGACGTTCGGGGTCGGGCTTGGGCCTGGGCTCAGACACGGGCAGGGGTGGGCAGGTTCCTTCTAAATCTCCCTCCAGCTGACGGGAACAAGGGCCGTCCTTACAGTGATACCTGATTTGATCCTTCACCTTGCAAAGGCAGCCGCTGATTTTCCCTCTGCCCTGGATCTGCAGCACAAGGGTCACAGGCTGTTTAATGGGGGTTTGCCCTGGGGCAGGGAGGGCCGAGGTCTCTGGGCACCAACCCTGCAGCGTGTTTAGTGCCAGACAGTGACTGGGTCTCGTTAACACTGTTACCCATATAGAGCATCCACCAATCCTGGCAGAAAGGGGGGGGTGGAGGAGATGTGGTGGGACAGCCTGGGGGGGATCTCAGGGGGAACTGGGACGGCTGGTGTGAGTGGGGGACTCCCAACCAGGAGGGACTGGAATGGGGGTGTGTATCCCAGCACAGGAGGATTCTGGGGACAGGGCAGGTCGGGGGTAGAGAGGATCCCAGAAGAGAAGGGCCTGGGGGTGAGGATGGGAGGGGGGAGCCATAGCCAAGGGGGGCAGGAAGGGGTGAAGATCCCAGGGGAGAAGGGGCTGCACGGTGTGGGGTGAAGGGGCCTGGAGTAGAATTGGCTGAGGGTGCCTGGTGGGGGGTGGGGATCCCAGCACAGGGCTGAGTTGGGGGAGGGGCTGGAGGGCAGGGCTGGGGAGCCGGGGGGGGCTCCCAGAGGGGGCGGGGGGCCAGCGTGGAGGGGCTGGGGGGGGTCACTCACTGCCAACGTGGAGCCGGATGGTTCTGTGGGTGGAAGGTCCCCGTGGTGGCCTGTAGGTGACGCTGCAGACGAGCTCTTTGCCGTGGTCCCCCAGGCCGGGCGTGAAGCTGAGCGCGGAGCTGTGGGCCCAGGTGCCGTTCGCCAGCTGGGCTGAGACGTTCCGGGCTGTGTCGCTGAACGGCCCCATCCAGGTGACTCGGGGAGGGGGCCCGGAACAGCGCCCGGGGCCCGTGCAGGTCACAGTCACCGGCTCCCCGGCCAGCAGCGTCCCTGGCAGCCCCCGCGCCGGCGAGATCTGGATCTCTGGCTCCTCCGTCAGCCCTGAGACACGGGGAGAGGGGAGAGAATCACTCGGGGACACGGGGCCTTTCCCCTCTAGGGGCGCGGCCCCGATCCGGCCCGAGGGCGGGTACTGGCTGGCTCAGGGGACTGCTGAGCGGTGTCATAAATATAGAGGAAAGAGTAACAACTCTCTGTGTGCAGTAGCATCAAATCCCTCGTTGGCAGCTGTACTAAATCGCCTTCCTTGTAAGGGATCCATCAGCTCAGATAAGCTATTTGGCACCTTACCAGAAGGATCAATGAGGAAAGAAGAAACTTTCAAATCTGTGGGGGTTGGGGGAGGATTTGTTTGTTGCTCTCTTTGTTGTTCCCTCTGTGGATGGAGGGAGAGACCGAGCAGGTAAAACAGCTCCTGCAAATATTCCTGGAACAATAGATCTAAAACCACAGACATTGTAAGTAGGCAAGGAAAGGCGCTAGGTTATCTTGTGTTTTAGCTTGTGAATTTCCCTATGCTACAGATGTAGTTTGATTCTTGTTTTTGTAACTGTGAAGCTGAGCCAGAGGGGAATCCTCTGTGTTTGAAATCTTTTCTTTACCCTGTGAAGTTACCTTCCAACCTGATTTTGCAGGTGTGATTCTTTTTTCATACATATAAATAAAGTTATTTGTTTAAGAATCTGGTTGATGGTCAGTTTCCTGATGACAAAGAGTCTGGTCTGCGCTCACATTGCTAACCAATTGGTTGGTACACTATTCTCAAGCCTCCACAAGAATGGGGGAGAAGGAGTCTGGGGGGATATTTTGTCGGGGGGACAGGGATTCCAAGTCACCCTTCCCTGAATTTTTCTATAAATCACTTGGTGGTGGCGGCAGCAATAGCGTCCATGGACAGGAGAAGGAATTTGTGCCTTGGGGAAGTTTTTAATCGAAGCTGGCAGAATATAAGCTCAGGGGGTCTTTCCTGCGGGTCCCCACATCTGTACCCCAGAGTGAAGGGAAACCCTCAGAATCGGTGGCTGTAGCTGCTCTTACCTGGCACAGAGATCGTGAGCGGAGGGTCAGTGCCACTGGAATTGGAGTGGTAAGTGTGTTCTAACAAGCCTTTATCAAAGCTAAAGAAATATCTCCCTGCATCCGTCCATCGGGCATCACTGATTTGCAGGGAGCAGTCGCCGCGCGCTGGATCCCCCATCAGCCGGAACCGGCCCTGGGTCTCCTGTGACACCCCCAGGCTGATGGCACTGCTGGCCACGGGAGGATCCTTGTTCACAGTAGCAGGCTCCTTGTACCATTTTCCGTAGAGCTGGGCCGAGGTATTGTCGGTGTCAGATGAGGCTGGGTACGTGAAGGTGCAGGGGACAAGAACGCAGAGACCCTCCTGCACTGTAACCGACTGCGGCACCGTCAGGGTAAATCCGGGCAGCTGGGATAGGGACCCTGCAGGGGACAGGGAGGGATAAAAGTGGGACCCATAGAGAGCAGAGACCCACTCTGAGCTGCACCCCCCAGCTCTGCCAGTTCCCCTCACTCCTGACCTGCAGCCCCCTGTGAGCCCAGCCCCGAGCTCAACTCCCCTCGAGGTCTATCAATGCCCCTCACTCCTCACCAACAGCCCCGTGCAAGCCCAGCCCTGGGTCCTTGACCAATTCTCACTCCATTTGTTTCCATTCCTCCCTCTATCGAGCCCCCTACCCCCGCTCCCTGCCACTCAGCACCTCACAGCCCCCTAGCACCACACTGGGGCACTGGGGTCCCCTCCCACTCTGCCCAGTCTCCCTTCCAAGTCCTGGGACAGACCTGGCCCCGCTTAGCGTAGGTTCTGCCCTTCCCCCTGCCCTGGGGCTGCAGGTGCTGCTTACTTACCCCTCCAGAGCAGGGCGAGGATCAGGACCCTCAGCGTGGCAGGACCCCCTGCTCTCCAGGGGGGGCCCTGAGGGGGAAGCTCCCTTTCCCCGGCATCCTGCTGTGGCAGCAGGGCTCTGCCCATGGCTGGGGCGTCCAGCTGGGACAGACCTAGAGACAGATGGGAGGTGAAAAGTGTGAGAGCAGAGGCTGTTTGGGGGACGCAGATCTGCCTGGGGAACCATCAGTGCTGCTGGGCTCTGCAGGGGGCTGATCTGGGGCTGCTGGCAGCGCAGTGACATCCCCCCCACAACACACAGAGAAAGCCCCAAATCACCAGACGGTCCTGAGAGATCGTGGGCTAAAGAAATCCTTAAATTGGTGAAAAACCCTGAGATTTTCTCTAAGAATCATGAGATCGGAAAGAAAATCCTGAGCTGGTGACAGAAGATGGTGGGAAGGCAGCGCTACTCAGTGCCTGTTTTGCTTCAGTCTTCCCACAAAAACCAACATGTGAGCAGGCAACCAGTGAAGTTACCACAGACAACATAGGGGAAGGGCTGCAGATCGCGATAAGTAAAGAACATGTCAGAGATGTTCCAATCAACTTGAATGAATTCAGATCAGTGGAGCAGGAAGCTGTTCAACCCAGAGGGCTGAAGGAATTAGTTGACGAAATCTTGGAGCCACTGGCAATAATATTTGCAAACTCATGGATGCCAGGAGAGGTCTCAGAAGACGGGGGGAGGGCTAAGAGAGGGGCCATCTTTAAAAGGAGGAAAAGGAGGATCCGGGGAAGTATAGACCAGTCAGCCTGACCTCGACACCTGGAAAGCCACTAGAGCAATGTATAAAACCTTCAATTTGTGAGGCCGAAGGGGTGATCACCAGCATGGATTTACAAGAACAAATCCTGCCAAACCAGCTTGGTTTCCTTCTTTGATGAGGTAACTTGTTGTGGGCAGGGGGAAAGTGATGGACATAATATACCTGGACTTCAGCAAGGCTTTTGAGACAGTCCCACATGACATTCTCATACGGACGCTGGAGAAGACGTCTGACGGAACTCAATTGTGAAATTGCAGAACTACTAATTCTCATTTAAATCAGCTTTTGTACCAGATGACTGGAGGAGAGCTAATGTGACACCAATTTTTAAAAAAGTCTCCAGAGGTGATCCTGGCAGTTGAAGGCCAATAAGCCTAACTTAAGTGTCGGGGCAAACTGGTTGAAATTATAATAAAGTGAAAGTATAGCAAAGAGCAGAATGATCAGATGCAGAGATTTGTTGGGGAAGACGCAATATGGTTTTTGTAAAGGGAAATCATGGTTCACCAAACTGCTAGAATTTTTGGAGGGAGTCAACAGCATGTGGACAAGGGTGACTCAGTCAATGTACTTAGATTTTCAGCAAGTCTTTTACAAGGTCCCTCCCAAAAGGCTCTTAAGCAAAGTGAGCTGTCATGGGATAAGTGGGAAGGTCCTGTCCTGGATCAGTAACTGGTTAAAAGATGGCAAACCAAGGATAGGAATAAAAGGCTAATTTTCACAGTGGATACAGGTGAATAATGGTGTCCACCAGTGTTCTGCATTGGGACCAGGGCTGTTCAATATGTTCATAAATTATCTGGAAAAAGGGGTAAACAGTGAGGTGGTAAAATTTGCAGATGATACAAAACTACTGAAGAGAGTTAAGTTCAAAGCTGACTGCAAAGAGCTACAAAATGATCTCACAAAACTGGGTGACTGGGTAACATAATGGCAGATGAAATTCAGTGTTAATAAATGCAAAGTTATGCACATTGGAAAACATAATCCCAACTATACATATAAATTGAACTGTTACCACTGAAAAGAGAGATCTTTGAGGATAGTTCTCTGAAAACATTCATTCAATGTGCAAAGATCATCAAAAAAGCTAACAGAACGTTGGGAATCCTTAAGAAAGGGATATTTAATAAGACAGAAAAGGTCATATTGCCTCTATATAAATACATGGTACACCCAGATCTTGAATACTGTGTGTAGATCTGCTGGCCCTATCTCAAATTAGAATTGTAAAGGGTTCAGAAAAGGGCAACAAAAATGATTAGGGGTGTGGAACAGCTTCCGTATGAGGTGAGATTATTAAGACTGGGACAGTTTAGCTTGGAAAAGAGACGACTAAGGGTGGATATGATAGAGGTCTATAAAATCATGAAAGGTGTGGAGAAAGTAAATAAGGAAGTGCTATTTACTCCTTTCCACAGGGCCGGCTCCAGACCCCATCGCGCCAAGCCTTTCCATAACACAAGAACTAGGAGTTCCCAAATGAAATTAATAGGCTGGAGGTTTAAGACAAACAAAAGGAAGTATTTCTTCACACAACGCACAGTCAACCTGTGGAACTCTTTGCCGGAGGAAGTTGTGAAGGCCAAAACTATAACATGCTTCAAAAGAGAACTGGATAAATTCATGGAGGACAGGTCCATAAATGACTATTAGACAAGATGGGCAGGGATGCTGTCCTTAGCCTCTGTTTGGCAGAAGCTGGGAATCGGTGACAGGGGATGGATCATTTCATGATTCCCTCTTCTGTTCATTTCCTCTGGGGTACCTGGCGTTGGCCATTGTCGGATACTGAGCTAGATAACCTTTGGTCTGACCCAATACAGCTGTTCATATGGAGAAATGTGGGCTTGGTGAAAGTACCATTGAGTGGATATCTAACTAGTTAAACAACCGCAAAAAATGAGTAATTGTTAATGGAACGATGTTGGATTGGAGGGAGGTCTCAAGTGGGGCTCAACAAGGATCTGTTCTAGGTCCTGTGTTGTTTAACGTTTTTATCAATGACGTGGATGTTGGACTAGGGAACAGGCTGATCAGATCTGCAGATGACACAAAGCTGGGGGGAGTTGCCATCACTTTGGAAGATGGAGCTAACATTCAGAGGAATCTTGATAAATTGGAGAATTGGGCTGTAGCTGACACAATGAAATTCATCAAGGGCAAATGGAAGGTGCTCCATTTAGGGAAGAAAAACCAAATGAACAAATACAGGATGAGGAAGAACTGGCTTGGCAGCAGCACTCCTGAAAAGGAGCTGGGAGTTGGGGTGGATCACAGCCTTGACAGGAGTCAGCAATGCGATGCTGTTGAAGAAAAAGCAAATGCATTTTCAGGTTGCATTATCAGAGGCAGAGCATTCCAGTGACAGAAGGTGACAGTACTGCTCTACTCGGCACTGACTAGGCCTCATCTGGAAGACTGTGTCCAGTTTTGGTCACCAATGTATAGAAAGGATGCAGAGAAAGTGGAAAGGCTCCAGAGGTGAGGGATGAAGAGGATCAGAGGGATGGAATGGAAGCCCTAGGGGCACAGCCTGAGGGAACTGGGCAGGGGTAGTGTGGAAAAGAGCTGGGGGAGGGAGTCATAGAGAAGCTGGAGAAAAGTTGTTCTCTCTCGCCTCAGAGGGCAGGACAAGGGGCAACGGGTTCAAACTGCAGCAGAGTCGATTGAGATTAAATCTCAGGGAAAACTCCCCAACTGTGAGAGCAGTCGGACAATGGACCAGACACCCAGGGAGATCATGGAAGCTCCTTCACTGGAGGGTTTGGAGAGGAGGCTGGACAGCATCTGTCTGGGGTGCTTTAGACCCAACAAATCCTGCATCTTGGCAGGGGTTGGACTAGGTGACCCCTGTTGTCCCTTCTCACTCTGTGGGTCTGTGATTTTAGGATTCACTAAAAAATCCCGAGATTTAATGTGAACATGACAACCCCAACCCCTCCCTGAAATTTGCTGATAAATCCTGAAGTTCGCTTTAAAAATATCGGAAACCTACTGACCGCTATACTTACCTACATGCCTCCAGCTTCCATCCAGGACACACCACACGATCCATTGTCTACAGCCAAGCTCTAAGATACAACCCCATTTGCTCCAATCCCTCAGACAGAGACAAACACCTACAAGATCTCTATCAAGCATTCTTAAAACTACGATACCCACCTGCTGAAATGAAAAAAGAGACAAGTACCCAGAAGTCACCTCCTACAAGAAATGCCAAACAAAGAAAATAACCTACCACCACTAGCTGTCACCTTCAGCCCCCAACTAAAACCTCTCCAGCGCATCCTCAAAGATCTACCAATGTGATATATGCCATCATGTGCCAGCAATGCCCCTCTGCCATGTACATTGGCCAAACTAGACAGTCTATATGCAAAAGAATAAATGGACACAGGTCTGACAACAGGAATCATAACACTCCAAAACCAGTAGGAGAACACTTTAACCTGTCTGGTCATTCAATGACAGACCTGCGGGTGGCAATTTTGCAACAGAAAAGCTTCAGAAACAGACTCCAATGAGAAACTGCTATGCTGGAATTGATATGCAAACTAGATACAATCAAGTTAGGTTTAAATAGGGAATGGGAATGGTTGAATCTATCTCCCCTTGTATTCTCACACTTCTTATCAAACTGTCTGTACTGTGCTATCTTGATTATCACTTCAAACGTTTTTTTTTCCTTAATTAATTGGCCTCTTAGAGTTGGTAGGGCAAGTCGCACCTTTTCATGCTCTCTGTATGTGTATCTATATCTCCTCAATATATGTTCCATTCCATGCATCCGAAGAAGTGGGCTGTAGCACACGAAAGCTTATGCTCAAATAAATTTGTTAGTCTCTAAGGTGCCACAAGTACTCCTGTTCTTTTTAAAAATACTGAGATTGGCCAATAATTGTGAGATTTGCTCTAAGAATCCTGACTTTGGCTTTTAAAATCCACAGATTTGTGCTTTGTCTCCCCGCACCCGGTTCTTTGCGGCCCGTTGCCTCAGCCATCCCATCTGGGTGCTGGTGCAGTGAGCTGGGCGGGTGTCAGCCTGGATCTCCCATGGCCCATGCACCAGCTCAGAGCAGGGTGGGACGGGCCCTGCTGCCCAGGGCTGTAGGGGCAGGGGCCGGCCCCGTGAGATCCAGCCTCCATCCCCTCCCTGGGTCGGGACCCTGCTCGGCCATGAGGGGCATCAGCAGAGCTGTGGGGGCGGGGAGCCCAGGGCTGGGATAGCAAGGGGCTGCAGGTGGGAAATTGTGGGGCACCCCAGTCTCCACAGATCATCCAGCTCCCTCCCCCATATTTCCACTCACCCCTAGACCTGCAGAGGGGGGCTCAGCACCCGGCTCTCAGACCCTGCAGCCCGGGTTCTCCCAGGGTTTGTGACTCGGAGCCTGGGGAAGTGGCAAGCACAGGAACGTGAAAGCAGAAGTGGGTGCATATGGGAGGGGGATGGGGGGAGATGCTCTCTCAGAAACCCCAGCACCAGCATCCTGCCAACTTCCCCTTCCTCTGCCTGGCACTGCCTGCGACTTCCCTGCAACAGGGGCAGGCTGCATATTGCTTGTGGGGCTGGAAATAGAACACAGGAGTCTGGGCTCTGAGCCCTGCTAACCCCCACTCTCCTCCCAGAGCTGGGGATAGAACCCAGGAGTCCTGACTCCCACCCCACCCTCACTGTAACCCACTAGACCCTGCTCCCCTCCCAGAGACAGGGACAGGAAAGGAGTCCTGACTCCGAGACCCTCTACACCCCACTCTGGTCCCAGAGCTCTGGATGGACCCAGGAGTCCTGGCTTCCAGCCCCAATGTTATGACCATTCACCTCCCAGAATCGGGAATAGAACCCAGGAGTCCTGGCTACCTGCCCCCCGTCCCAGGTCTATCCTTTTATTACTGCTTTTCCCCGTCACACAATAATATTTGAATGCTAGTGGCTCACACCTCGTATCGTACTGAACATGCTGCAGACGCTAATCACTCACCCCGAGCTGAGATGCAGATGCCTCCAGGCGGGGCAGCTGGGGAACAGCCACACAGCGACACTGCCCAGGGGTTGCTCACCCTGAGCTGAGATGTGTCTGCCTCTGGGGTGGGGCGGCTGGGAACAGCGCACTGGAACAGCCACACAATGACACTGTCCAGGGGTTGCTCACCTGGAGCTGAGATGTGTCTGCCTCTGGGGCTGGGCATTTGGGAACAGCGCACTGGAACAGCAGATGCCAGGTTAGGATGGCTAATGAATCCCAACTCCACTGGGAAGAGCAGGGTGCATGAGGAGACCTGCCTGGGATAGAGCAGGTGCGAGTGTCAGGGCGAGGGCTCTGGAGAGATGTGAGATTTCAAGACAGGAAGAGGAAGTCAGCGTGTAAATCTGACCCTAGAACGTCTTGCAGAAGGTGGTTCAAATGGCTGGAGATCTCGGTGCCATCGACGCGGGTGGGAGATTGTCCCAGATACAGGCAGCTCCCACGGACAGCCGGCTTCTGGCCCCACTGCATGGTGGGGGGCCTACTGGCCGAGGGGACTGGCTGGGAGGGTAATGGGGCACAGGGCCCTTCCCCTCTATGGGGCGCTGGCTCCAGTCTGCCCCAGGGTGGGTTTGACGCTCTGTATCTCGGTGGAACAACCTACACCCCCATTTTTATCATTAGAAAATGATTGTGTGTATTCAATGCAAAGTTTGTCATTTCGGGTTTCTTCAGAAGGCTGTGATGCACTGAGCATTGCTGTTATAGTAACTGTTCTTACAGTAATGTTCATAGAATCATAGAATCTCAGGGTTGGAAGGGACCTCAGGAGGTATCTAGTCCAACCCCCTGCTCAAAGCAGGACCAACCCCAACTAAATCATCCCAGCCAGGGCTTTGTCGAGCCTGACCTTAAAAACCTCTAAGGAAGGAGATTCCACCACCTCCCTAGGGACCCCATTCCAGTGCTTCACCACCCTCCTTGTGAAAGAGTTTTTCCTAATATCCAACCTAGAGCTCCCCCACTGCAACTTGAGACCATTGCTCCTTGTTCTGTCATCTGCCACCACTGAGAACAGCCAAGCTCCATCCTCTTTGGAACCCCTTTAGGTAGTTGAAGGCTGCTATCAAATCCCCCCTCACTCTTCTCTTCTGCAGACCAAACAAGCCCAGTTCCCTCAGTCTCTCCTCAGAAATCATGTGCCCCAACCCTCTGATAATTTTCATTGCCCTTCACTGGACTCTCTCCAATTTGTCCACATCCTTTCTGTAATGGGGGGTGTAGCGGGGTGATTAGCCCACTCCTGCCCTGAAGGGCTTGAAAGCAGGTCTGAGAGGACTGCAGCTCTGAGACCTGGGCTGATTGGGGAAGTAGCCACAGCTGGGTCATGCCCCAATCAGGCCCCAGCTGGCCTGTATAAAAAGGCTGGGAGCCAGAGGCCCAGGGCTGTCTCTGTGTTCAGAGAGAGAAGGGCCTGGCTGCAGGGAGCTGGACACAGGGTACCTGAGTGGAGCAGGGCTGGGGACAGGCAGAGGAGCTGGGGAGCTCCAGCCTGGAAAGCCCCAGGCTGCGGCCTAGCACAGGGCTAACAGGCACTGGGGGTTGCAGGGGGCAGCCCAGGGGTAGGCCAAGGCAGCAGGTCCAAACGCCCCTTGCCAGTGATGAGTGGCTGATACTGCAGTCTGCCCCAGGGTGTGGGGCTAGACGATGACTGGCAGTAGCCATACACTGAGGCGAGGTGGGGACAGTGGGTGGGGGTTCCCTGAGAGGGGGAGACCCTAAGGCTGAGGGGTTACTGCTAGGGGGCAGCACTCAGAGAAAAGGGGCACCGGGGTGCTGGGAGGGACACGGGGCCAGCGGCAAGGCAGATCATTGGCCTGCAGAGGGTGCTCCAAGGCTGGCAGAGATAATGCCCAACAGAGACCAGCAGGAGGCGCCACAGGGGTGAGTCCGCTTTTTTACAGGGGGCCCCAAACTGGACGCAATACTCCAGTTGTGGCCTCCCCAGCGCTGAATAGAGGGAATAATCGCTTCCCTCGATCTGCTGGCAACGCTCCTACTAATATAGCCCAAGAAGGGCGCAATGCTGACTCATATCCAGCTTCTTATCCACTGTAACCCCCAGGTCCTTTTCTGCAGAACTGCTGCTTAGCCAGTCGGTCCCCAGCCTGTAGTGTTACCTGGGATTCTTCCATCCTAAGTGTAGGACTCTGCGCTTGTCCTTGTTGAACCTCATCAGATTTCTTCTGGCCCAATCCTCCAATTTGTCTTGGTCACTGTGAACCCTATCCCTACCCTCCAGCATATCTACATCTCCTCCCAGCTTAGTGTCATCCACAAACTTGCTGAGGGTAGAATCCATCCCACCATCCAGATCATTAATAAAGATGTTGAACAAAACCGGCCACAGGACCGACCACTGGGGCACTCCGCTAGATACTGGCTGCTAGCTAGACATGGAGCCACTGATCACTACCCATTGAGCCCAACAATCTAGCCAGCCTTATATCAACCTAATAGTCCATTCATCCAAACAATCCTTTTTTTATCTTGCTGACATGAATACTATGGGAGATGGTATCAAAAGTTTGCTAAAGTCAAGATATATCACGTCCACTGCATCCCCCATATCTACAGAGCCAGTTATCTCATCATCCAAGGCATTCAGGTTGGTCAGGCATGACTTGACCTTATTGAATCCATGCTGACTGTTCCTGATCACCTTCCTCCCCTCAAGTACTTCAAAATGGATTCCTTGAGGACCTACTCCATGATTTTTCCAGGGACTGAGGTGAGGCTGACTGGCCTGTAGTTTCCTGGGTTCTCCTTCCCTTTTTTAAAGATTAGAATTATATTTGCCTTTTTCCAGTTGTCCGGGACCTCCCCCGATCCCCATGAGTTTTCAAAGATAATGGCCAATGGCTCTGCAATCACATCAGCCAACTCCCTCAGCACCCTCGGATGCATTAGATCTGGTCCCATGGATAAGTGCGTCTCCTGCTTTTCTAAATAGTCCTTCACCTGTTCTTTCACCACTGAGGGCTGCTCACCTCTCCATACTGTGAGAGGGCAGCAGTCTGGGAGTTGACCTTGTCTGTGAACACTGTCACTAGGTTGACTCCCCCATTCATTAAGGGCTCCACACTTTCATTGACCTTTTTCTTCTTACTAACATACCTGTAGAAACCCTTCTTGTTACGCTTCACATCCCTTGCTAGCTGCAACTCCAGTTGTGTTTTGGCCTTCCTGATGACACCCCTGCATGCTCACGCAATATTTTTATACTCCTCCCTAGTCATCTGTCCAAGTTTCCACTTCTTGTAAGCTTCCTTTTTGTGTTTAAGTTCATCAGAGATTTCACTGTTAAGCCAAGCTGGTCGCCTGCCATATTTGCTAATCTTTCTGCACATCGGGATGGTTTGTTCCTGCGCCCTCATTAAGGTTTATTTAAAGTGCAGCCAGCTCTCCTGGACTCCTTTCCTCCTCATATGAGCCTCCCAGGGGATCCTGCCTATCAGTTCCCTAAAGGAGTCTACGTCTCCATTTCTGAAGTCCAGGCTCCGTATTTTGCTATTCTTCTTTCATCCATTTGTGAGGATCCTGAACTCAACCATCTCATGCCCAGGTTGCCACCCACTTCTATTTCCCCTTCCAATTCTTCCCTGTTTGTAAGTGTGTTATAGTGATGTTATAGGTTGTAATTTCATGTATATCGTTATGAGGCTGAAAATATGTCCTTGTGGCTTAAAACAGGTCCAAGAAAAACTCTCCAAGAGCAGAGGGGCAGTTCACACCTCATCAGGGCATGTATGGGACAGACCCAGCCCAGTCTCACAGGAACAAAGGACGCTGGCCTAGGCAGCAACAAAGGATCTGTTGGACTCTGGAGTGAGTCACCCCCCACTTCACTTGGTCAGTTTGGGACTGCAATGAGGTGATGTTCACCTGACTCTGAAGGCAGGGGGTATAAAGCCAAGAGGGAAGAAAGGACATGATAAAAGGGAGAAACATTTGTCATGCTCTTCATCTATGTTCCTACTCTATCTACAGACACCACCACCAAGTGACTGAAGCGCTGATCAAAGGGGAGAGCCTGGCTGAAGGGCAACCACTCAGCCTGTGGTGAGAAGCATCTAAGTTTGTAAGGGCACTGAAAGTGTTAAGATCAGCTTAGAATGTGTTTTGCTTTAATCTCATTTGACCAAATCTGACTTGTTGTGCTTTCACTTATAATCACTTAACATCTATCTTTTTTAGTAAATAAATCTGTTTGTTTATTCTACCTGGAGCAGTGTGTTTGGTTTGAAGCATGCCAGAGACTCCCCTTGGGATAACAAGCCTGGTACATATTAATTTCGTTGTTAAATTGGGGAACTCATATAAGCTTGCAGCGTCCAGAAGGCATAAATGGATAATGCAAGATGGAGGTTCCTAGGGTTGTGTCTGGGACCGGAGATATTGTCTAGCGTCATTCGGTTGCACAATCCAAGGAGCAGTTTACATGGCAGAGGCTGTGCATGAATGGCTTAGGAGTGGGGTTCTCACAGCAGAGCAGGGTCAGGCTGGTTCCCAGAATCAAGGATTGGAGTGACCTAGCAGATCATCAGTCCAGATAACACAAGGGGAACGCCACAGTGGGGCACCGGCTGGCTGTCGGGGGCGGAAATGGGAACCGGGGCCCTTTCCCTCTAGGGTCCCTCAGTAGATCAGAGCCAGTCCATTGAGTGCAGATGTTTGTTTTCTGTGTCTTGGTTCCTCAAATACTTCCCAGGTCACTTGTGATGGGACCTGGGTCATCGGCTGGATCAGGAGAGGCACCTGGATTCCACGGCCCGCCATAGACACCGTCCTTCAACTTAAGAGCTGAGAAGCAACTGAATCTGGCCTGGTTCATGGGGTCTGTTTACACAAGGACACTGCTGAGATTTGGCTGCCTCTGAGGTGGTGCGCGGTGGCTATTTATAGAAGGACTCCTTGCTCAGTGTTGAGATACACAAGGGTTTGGGGGAAGCCTAGAACTAAAAGAAACACAGGGACGAGCTCTGTGGGCCGGGCCCTCCTGAGTCTCCCAGCCCCCCGAGTCTCTGCCTCAGGCCAGTAGCACGTCAGCTCTGCCCCCCTGCGTGTGGGCACCGGCGACTGTGCTGGGAGGCTGGTTGCTGAGCAGATCTTGTACAACAGGAAGTTTCCAGTTGGTGAGTTTGTTCCACCTCCAGACGGGGCACGGCCGCATGGACACAGGTTCCCAGCTAGTGGCAGAAGCGGGGAGCCCGAGGCAGATTCCTGCTGGGACTATGGCTGCCAGTTCTCTGGCATGCTTCAAACCAAACACACTGCTCCAGGTAGAACTCGCCGTGCTGGATCCATGCGGATCAGGGCAGATCCCTGGGCCTTTGCGTGAGATCTGGGGCAGGAACCCCAGTGTCTGGGCCAGCCCCTAGCCTGGTGTGGTACTTTCTGCCTCTGGCTAATCCCCATTTAGTTTCAAACTCTTTTTAATTAGCTGCCCGGGAGGTTTCCCTCGGTTGCTGTTAAACAGATGCACTACCTGGAGGTGGCTGCATCTTAGCACCAGCCGGGGAACAGATCCTTATATGAACAGCCCCGCACCCCACCCCAGAGGTCACTGCATCTCAGTGCGTGCCGAGGGGTCCCTGTATAAACAGCCCCCACACCCTACCCCAGAGGTGGCCACATCTCAGTGCTGAGCAAGGGATATTTGTGCATTGTACTGAGTTCACTATACGACTCGTGTTTTTCCTGGGTCTTGTGAATTACCAGGTTGAGATGCAAGAAAAAAAGTGATTCGCTGGGAAACCTTGGAACTGCCAGGTCAAGATCAAAATCTTACATTTCTGGAGATCGTGGTGACTGGGGTCCATCTCTTACAGATATGGCAAGGCAAGGGTTAATTACCAGTCATTCGTTATCTATCTAATCCATCTATGTATCTTAATAGTTCAAATGTCTGTTTTTTTCTGTGTCCTGAAAATATTTTATAACATGGGACAGGAACTGAAAAATGAAACCCACTGACCACTATACTTACCTACTTACCTACATGCCTCCAGCTTCCATCCAGAACACGCCACACGATCCATTGTCTACAGTCTAAGATACAACAGCATTTGCTCCAACCCCTCAGACAGAGACAAACACCTACAAGATCTCTATCAAGCATTCTTAAAACTACAGTAACTACCTGCTGAATTGAAAAAACAGATTGACAGAGCCAGAAGAGTACCCAGAAGTCACCTTCTACAGGACAAGCCCAACAAAGAAAGTAACAGAACGCCACTAGCCGTCACCTTCAGCTCCCAACTAAAACCTCTCGAGCGCATCAAAGATCTACAACATATCCTGAAAGATGATCCCTCGCTCTCACAGATCTTGGGAGACAGGCCAGTCCTCACTTACAGACAGCCTCCCAACCTGAAGCAAATACTCACTAGCAACCGCACACCATACAACAGAAACACTAACCCAGGAACCTATCCTTGCAACAAAGCCTGATGCCAGCTCTGTCCACATATCTATTCAAGTGACACCATCATAAGACTTAATCACATCAGCCACAACATCAGGGGCTCGTTCACCTGCACATCTACCAAGGTCATATATGCCATCATGTGCCAGCAATGCCCCTCTGCCATGTACATTGGCCAAACCGGATAGTCTCTATGCAAAAGACTAAATGGACACAAATCTGACATCAGGAATCATAACATTCAAAAACCAGTGGGAGAACACTTCAATCTCTCTAACCACTCAGTGACAGACTTGAAGGTGGCAATTTTGCAACAAAAAAATTTGAAAAACAGACTCCAAAGAGAGACTGCTGAACTCAAATTAATATGCAAATTAGATACAATTAACTTAGGTTTAAACAGAGACTGGGAATGATTGGGTCATTACACTAATTGAATCTATTTCCCCATGTTAAGTTCTCCTCATACCTTCTATGGGTCATCTTAATTATCACTTCAAAGGTTTTTTGTTTTTTTTTTCCTCCTGCTGATGATAGCTCAGCTCAATTGATTGGACTCTTACAGTTGGGATGGGTACTTCCACCTTTTCATGTTCTCTGTATGTATAAATATCTCCTGTCTGTGTGTTCCACACAATGCATCCGATGAAGTGGGCTGTAGCCCATGAAAGCTTATTGTTGGCGTTTCTGTAGCAAGCTGATTTGTTAGTCTCTAAGGTGCCACAAGGACTCCTGTTCTTTCTGCAGATACAGACTAACACGGCTGCTACTCTGAAACCGGATATTTTTCTGTGATCATTAGTTTTAAATCTTTCTAAAAATCCAATAAATACTGGGATTAGTTTTTATAAAACTTTTATTTTAAAAAACAGCCTGTGACAAAGTGGGGGGTTTTGCTAGTGATTTGCATGAATACTGTCTGTGCCTCAGTTTCCCTGTGTGCTGTGTGTGTGTAACGAGGTGGTGGGAGAGGGAGGTTGTGGTTGCAGAGGGCCAGGAGTGACCTCACCTACAAGCCCAGTCCCTGGACATCGGCCTGGACACTGTAGAACTTAGCAAACCATGAGCCGGAGGCCCAGCCCATCTTGGGAGCCAGCCAGTTCCGGCCCGTGGGAGGACAAAAGGCAGAGGAAAGAGGGCCCTGGAAGGCAGCCGGTTCTGGCCAGTCGGGGAACAAAGGACGGAAGAGAGGGACTCAGGTGACCTGTTTGCCCAGGAACAAAGACAAAGAGTGGAGGAGGGGCTGTGGGGGAGAGGATATGGGGGGCTCAGCTGGAAGGAGGTCGCTTCTGGACTGGGGACAAAGAGGGGCCTGAGCTACCTGGATGGGGACGGACCCAGCTGGACGGTGCTGAGACTGGCCAGGCCTGAGGGCTCTGAGAACTGCCTGTGCTGGGTTCAGACATTCAATAAACCTCCTGTGTTACGCTGGCTGAGAGACACTGCAGGGTAGAGATCGGGGGGTGTTGCTCCTTCTGTCGGTGGAGGTTGTTGGGGTGCAGAGTGAGGAGACTCCCTGAGGGGGCCCACAGCAAGAGACAGTCAGGCTGAAGGTTCAGGAGGTGCGGCTCCAGGAGGAGCTGGAGCCCAGGTCTTAACCCCCCAGAGTGTGTGTGACCCCGAGAAGGGCTGTCACACTGAAGGGGGGATTCCCAGGGACCATACGGAGCCAAGAGCGCCCAGGGCCTGGGAGTCTGTGACGAAACCCAGATCTGGTGTAACAGGTTTAATACAAGAAATAAAACATAATTAGCATCATTATATAAATTATATCTGTAGACGAGCGGACTCACACCTGCGGCGCCTCCTGCTGGTGACATCTGAGAATTAGCTCGTTCTAGCTCTGGAGCGCCTTCTGCAGGCCGGTGATCCACCTGTCCTCTGGCCCCTGTGTCCCTCCCTGGAACTGGTGCCCTTTTACATGGGGTGCTGCTCCCTAGCAGTTACTCCCTCAGTCTTAGGGTCTCCCCTCCCTGAGAAACCGCCACCCACTATCCTCACCTTGCCTCAGTATATGGCTACTGCCAGTCATTGTCTAGCCTCACGCAGGGCCGCCGGGGGGGGCAAGAGGGGCAATTTGCCCCAGGCCCCGGCCCTGCAGAGGCCCCCATGAGAGTTTTTTGGGGCCCCTGGAGCATGGTCCTTCACTTGCTCCGGGGGCCCTGGAAAACTCTTGCGGGGCCCGGGCCCCTGGCTCCCAGAGCTACCTCTGCTTCCAGTCTTTGCCAGCGGGGAGTACCTTTCCACTCCGGGGTGGAAGGACCCCCTGCTGGCGAATTATCGCCGAAGCAGAACCCGCCGCCGAAGTGCAGCCGGGTCTTCGGTGGTAATTCGGCGTCAGGGGGCCCTTCCGTTCCGGGACCCGCTGCCGAAGTGCCACAGAGACCCACGGTGGGTCCCCCCCAAATTACCGCTGAAGACCCAGCTGCACTTTGGCGGTGGGTCCCTCTTCGGCAGTAATTGGCCGGTGGGGGGGGGGGCCTGCCGCGGGTCTCCGGGGCACTTTGGTGGAGGGTCCCGGAACGGAAAGGGCCCCCCGCTGCCAAATTACCGCCAAAGTGGGGGGCCCCCACTGCCGAAGACCCCAGGTGCCCGGAATCCTCTGTGCGGCCCTGGCCCCACACACTGCGGCAGACTGCAGTATCAGCCACTCAGCACTGGCAAGGTAATAATAATAATTGGAGATATACCAATCTCCTAGAAGTGGAAGGGACCTTAAAAGGTCATCGAGTCCAGCCCTGTGCCTTCACTAGCAGGACCAATTTTTGCCCCAGATCCCTAAGTGGCCTCCTCAAGGATTGAACTCACAACCCTGGGTTTAGTAGGCCAATGCTCAAACCACTGAGCTATCCCTCCCCCCAAGGCAAGGGTGGGTCTGGACCTGCTGCCTTGACCTATCCCTGGGCTGCCCCCTGTAACCCCCAGTACCTGTTAGCCCTCTGGTAGGCTGCAGCCTGGGGCTTTCCAGGCTGGAGCTCCCCAGCTCCTCTGCCTGTCCCCAGCCCTGCCCCACTCAGGTACCCTGTGTCCAGCTCCCTGCAGCCAGGCCCTTCTCCCTCTATAGATGGAGAGAGACTGACTGGGCTTCTGGCTTCCCTGGCCTTCTTATAAGGCCCTGTTGCTCAGTTTGAGGCGTGGCCCCAGCTGCAGCCACTTCCCCAATCAGCCCAGCCTAAAAGCTGCTTTCTCCAGCCACAGCCCCTTCCCATGGCTGTTTTTAACCCTTCAGGGCAGGAGGAGGAGTCCACCCTGTTGGTGTCATCAGGCATCTGTATTAGGCCTGAATGAACCAAAGTTATTCTATGCTTTCCCAGAGTGCCTCCATGTTAAACTCTAATCGACCTTACAGGCCAGTAACCGAGAATGGAATGTGTAGCAGCAAGTTATCAGTGCAACACTGATACCAGGAGGCAATAATGAGGCCTGCTTGCACCTGGCTAAGGGGGGCAGGATAACAAATCAAAGGGAGTAAAACAAAATAACCAGTCAAGAAAAAGTCACTAACGAGATGAATTGTTTGCTGCCAAGAATGATTTAACCTGCTTAGTGTAATTGCTAGCTGCATAATGTATCTGCTATATGGGAAATAGGAGGGAGGGGAGTAGAGGGAGTGGGGAGTAGTGGAGGTAATGGGAATGCTTAGCTGAAATCATGTATAAGAAGGGAAAAGTTGCTTGCAGCTGTGTGCTTGATTTGAGACTTGTCTGTCTCCAAGCATCGCGCTTTGAGATCTCAAATAAAATTTATCTGCTTCTCCACCTTGGTGTGTTTATTGGAACGAAGCACACCGGGCAATGAACCACTGTTTGCTGCCTCGGGCCTTTTGGGCCGGCAACAACCCTGCTACAAATCCTAAAATAATAGTCAGTGTATGTATCTATCCAGTGTATGTGTGTGCGCACTGTCTATATGTACTCTCTCTCTCTCTGTATATATATATGTGTGTGTGTGTGTGTGTGCGCGCATGTATGTAAAGTACAGAGCCATTTACGCACAACCCGTTTACGCGTGAATCCACTTAACACGCTGTAGCGCCATGCCTCCCCGTGGTACCTATTTAACACACGAAACTCGTTAACACGCGGTACAGGAACTTGCTATGTAGCGCTACAGATTTGCTCACTAACTCACTGACATAGAAATCGACAGAACATACGGAGCGGAATCGTGTTGTACATTTTTACCCATGTTCGTAAAGACGTATCACGCACGCTTAGTCATTGCCACGCTAGAGGGCAGAGGGCAAGCGTCAGCGTTCCTACAGTGGAGAAGAAAAGCTGCTGCAATACATCAAGCAAATAGCAGAGAAACCCAGGCCAAAGTTTCAAAAGACATTGGGATTGTCGAATCTGCTCTCCGAGGATGGCTAAAAACCGAATTTAAACTGAACGGCTTTGAACAAAATATCGATTCTGCCGCAGGGCTTAAGTGAAAACGTGTGCGCTATTCAGCAAAACCCACGATAGAGAAAACCATGCATACGTGGTTTGCTCAAGAAAGGCTGAAAAAATGCCGCTAAAGGGGCTAATTCTTAAAGCCCAAGCGACAAAATTTGGAAATTTAAGAGGGGATGAATCATTCCAAGCCAGCAAGGGGTTTATAAGTCGTTTTAAACAGTGTCATGGCACAGCACAGGGGTCGATTTCTTTTGGCACATGCTAATACAATCCTGCATCTCCAGTGGAGTATCTCTTGATCCCTGATCACACTTGCTCTTCCTAAGTTGAGAAACATATGGAAATAAAAAGTGAGTGTTATTCCTATTTGCAACTCTGCCGTTGCTTGGTCCCAAGCCCAAGATGTGAAAGGAGGAGGGTTGTGCATTGGGCTGGCAACCCACCACGTAAAAAAAAAAAAACGCCACAGAAACATCAACCAAATCTCCAGAAATTCACAAAATCGTGGGTAGCCAGCCAGAGATGCCAAATCAGATATTTGTATTACGTATGATAATGGAACAACCCCTTGAATGGAACTCGCCACTGTTCATTAACTACCTTGATTTCGAGAAGGCATTTGATAGCGTCCACCATCCATCTCTCTGTAATATCCTAAAAATATATGGATTCCCTCCGAAAGTGATTAACATCCTCAAAGATATGTATGCCGATAATAAGTGTTGTGTTCACCATGAAGGACAGCAGAACGAGTGGTTCCATGTGAGAACGGGAGTTAGACAAGGATGTGTTATTTCGCCCATCCTATTTCTTGTGGTTATAGACTGGGTGAAGCGGAAAGCCACCGAAGATAGGCAAAGAGGGATCGCATGGGGACCCTCTGGTCATATTGAAGATTGTGACTTTGCGGATGACATCGCCCTGATTTCAAGCTCTCAGATGGACCTCCAAGAGAAGACTGATAGAGTAGGCAGAGCAGCAAGGTGCGTGGGATATCCACGCCGGTAAGAGCAAAACAATGAAAGTAAAAACTGCCAGATCGACGAAGATAGTAGTATGTGACGTAGAATTGGAGGAGGTGAACGATTTTAAATATCTTGGTAGTTACATATCGGCTGATGGTAATATTCAGAAGGAGATATCTACCAGAATCGGTCTTGCAGCAACTGCATTCTATAGACTTCAGAACATTTGGAGGTTGGCCATCTTGCAAATGAAAACCAAGGTAGAGATCTACAGGTTGAACATCCGCTCTGTGTTGCTTTATGCGGCAGAAACATGGAGGACCAACAAGAAGATAGAAAGTCAGCTTCGGGGTTTTGAAGGAAGGTGTCTTAGGCGAATTCTTAACATACACTGGCCGCAGTGTATCACCAATGTTGAAGTGAGCCGATTAACGGGCATTAACAACATAGTGGATGAAGCCAAACAACAAAGATGGAGATGGTTGGGGCACGTGTTGAGAATGGGTGCTGATAGACACATGGGAATGAAGTGGGATGAAATTTGCTGCCTCGCTCAAGAACGAAATGAATGGAGGAGAATGGTTGATGCCTTATGCTCCACTGGGAGTGAATAAGAGGAAGAGAGAGATTCCTATTTGCAAGTTTGCAGTTTCTGTGATTCTCTGACATTTCTAGAAACCAAGGATTCTGCTGCGCTTGGACCAATCTGAGCACATAGTAGGTGCTACTGTAACAAAAGACAAACACAATCGATTCAGCATTTCTCAAAGACTGAACACTTGCTTTCACGCTAAGATCTGGCTTTGTGGTAACTTCATTGTCTTGCAGGGATCAGTAACTAGCATCACCTGCTCTGCTCTGGTCTCGCAGGGGGTCTCAAACTTCATTGCACCATAACCCCCTTCTGACAACAAACATTACTACACAATCCCAGGATGGGGGATCGAAGTCTGAGTGCACCAGATCCCAGGCAGTGAGTCTTGGGCTTTGGTCCCAGGCTACAGCAAGTCTAAGCCAGCCTTGGTGACCCCATTAAAATGGGGTTGTGACCCACTTTGAGGTCCTGATCCACAGTTTGAGAGCCACTGCTCTAGATGGTATTGTACCGCGCTCGGCACCAGGGTATCTGAACGCCTTGCAGACATCACAAAAAAAATGAAAAGTAATCCAGGGCTGGCCTTAGCCATGGGTGAACGGGGCTGTAACAGGTTCGGTCACAGAGTCCCCCTTGGGACTGTCACCTGATGTGCTGACACTACCTCAGAGCACACTTCCCCTGCCAGTTTGGGACTGCAGAAACCTGCCTTGTTGAGCCAGACACGCCAGCCTGCTGCAACACAGACCCAGGGTCTGAACCACACCCCCAAAGCTGCAGACTTAAATGAAAATGGCTTAGCATGTGCTCCTGTCTCCAGCACCCAGACACCCAGTTCCCAATGGGATCCAAACCCCAAATAAATCCATTTAATTCTGTATAAAGCTTATCAAGGGTAAACACATCAATTGTCCACCCTCTCTAACACTGATAGAGAGATATGCACAGCTGTTTGCTCCCCAGGTATAAATCACTAACTCTCGATTAATTAATAAACAAAAGTGATTTTATTAAGTCTAAGAAACAGGATTTAAATGGTTTCAAGTAATAACAGGCAGAACAAAGTAAATTACCAAGCAAAATAAAACAAAACATGCAAGTCTAAGTCTAATATATCAAGAAACTGAATACAGGTAAATCTCATCCTCAGAGATGTTCCAATAAGGTTCATTCATAGACTAGACTCCTTCCTAGTCTGGGCCCAATCCTTTCCCCTGGTTCAATTTTTGTTAGCTCCAGCTCAGGTGTTACGTAGGGATTTCTTCATGACCAGCAGCCCCCATTGTTCTGTTCCATCCCCTTTTATATCTTTGGCACAAGGAGGGAATCGTTAGTCTCTCCTTCGTTCCCACCCCTCCTTCTAACTGGAGAAACACCAGGTTAAAGATGGATTCCAGGTCAGGTGACATGATCACATGTCCTGTGAGCCCCCCTCCATTCCTCCAGGACTGGCCCGCACTTATGCAGTGGAGACTTGCAGGTAAATAGAGCCATCTAGAGTCAATTGTCCTAGTCAATGGGAGCCATCAAGATTCCAAACCACCATTAATTGCCCAGACTTTGCATAATTACAGTAGGACGTCAGAGTTATGCTCCATATTCCTAGATTCAGGTACTAGAATGATGCATTCATACAAATAGGATGACCACACTTAGTAGATTATAAACTTTGTAATGATCCCTTACATAAGAACATAGATATAAACATAAGAACGGCCATACCGGGTCAGACCAAAGGTCCATCTAGCCCAGTATCCATCTACTGACAGTGGCCAATGCCAGGTGTCCCACAGGGATCTTTTGCATAAAGCATATTCCAGTTACGTTATATTGACACTTATACACATATTTTTATAAAGCATGATGGAGTGCAACGTCACAGGGGCGCCTCTGGAGCAGGGGTGCCCCTCCCCCTGCTGGCTTCTGCAGCCCTGTGGCTCCTGTCCCCTGCCTTGGAGCCGCCCCTGGCCAGCTGCTCCTGGAAGCTTCCTCTGCTGTAAGGAGCAGGGGGAGGGGCTCCAATGTCAGCCTATTCCCTGTCCTGCCAATGTGCCCCATCTCCGCAGAGCAGGTGGGGTGGGGGACAGGGCTCACCCACAGTGGGACTGCGCTGCTGTGTCTCAAGGAGCTTTCCTTCAGCCTGCAAAGAGCTGCTCTCTTAAAGGGGCAGCATGCGGTCTCGCACACATTCCCCCAGCTCACACACACTGTCTCTTTCACACTCACTCCACCCAACACATACTTATCTTGCTGTTGTTACTTGTTACTTCCTGCAATGCACATACATGCTCTGTAATTTTATTCTTTCAAAGTGCCGTTAGTTGAGTTTTTTGACTGGTCTCTGCATTTCATAATTTTATTTCTCCCTTACGCTCACACTGAATTCTTTGCATAGTGAGTTCTAAACTGCCTAACCTGTCCTTGAAGGAGTAATTATCATTATTATTGTTGTTATCATATTGTGCTTTATCATTCATTGGGTAAAGTAGCACAATCAAATAATAGCATCCTCCTAGAATGGTATTGTAGCTTGTACTCACTTTAGGAATTTCAGTTTAAAAAATATTAGCTAAACACAGAACTTTAGACACTGCACAGATGAAAGTCGCTTATTTTCAAATTGTATTTTTAGTTATAGCTGTAAATTAACTTAACATTTGCATGAAAATAACTGCAGTTCCAACTGTGATACCAATAGCAATGATGGAGTCAAATTTTAGTGAGTCATATACATGATTGTGGTCGGTAAACATAAATGCAAAAATAATTAGAAACATTAATTCTCTTTCTTAATAAAAGAGAAAAAAAACCTCAATCACATATGTTAAAATTATGTTTTTAGTGAAAAACAATTGACTAAAATAGAGGAGACAATGGCAGTAACACACTGTCTCTTAGACAAAGTAAGACGATATTTATTTTTATTTATCTCTACTAAAGATTGTGTGTGAAGTCTCATAGGTGTGTTTCTGATAGCTGCGTTAAAGCTTCAGAACTGATACCTCATGGCTTGGGATTGGGAATATCTTGCTGTATTATCTCCTGATTCTTCTAAATTTACATATAAGATTTAAACGTGGCTTTAATTGGCGTTTGTATATATTTTTTCTTTCTTTATATAACAGCTAGATACAGTGCTCCTGTCAGCGATTTGCTAAGTTATTATCTGCAAAGCCCCGAGAGTTTTCAGGTGCCTAAGTAGTCCCTGGAATCATGGCTAAAGTTTCCTCCCCCCACCCCAAATCTGAACTGGTGCCCCCGCCCCGCGTGAGCCAGGAGTGGCCAGGGGGCTGCGGGAGGCCGTGGGCTCTGGCGAGATGCAGCCCACATGTGACAGCGCGAAGCCTTGAGCCACATCCCGAGCATCAGGCACCACAAGCTCCAGCAGCAGCGCAGGAGGGTGGCAACACCCCAGGTGCCAGGCCCCCCTGACTTCTGCGCTGCTGCTGGCGGTGGCGCTGCCTTCAGAGCTGGGTGCCCGGCCAGCCCCCGCCAGTATCAGGCCACCCTGCCGGGGCTTAATTTGAGTCACAGCTGAGCTCTGGCATCTCTTTCAATACAAATTAAACACTGTGGGAGGCAACAGGGCCCATTGGCCTCACCCGGGGTGGCAGTTCCCCCAGCTGAGGTCTCATTCTCTCTTTCCTCAGTCCCATGAGTTTCTAATTCCTTGTTGGCTCTTCGGTGGCTGAGGAACGGCCTGATCTACACACCGGACTCGGGCACCGTGGATTCCCTGACCCCCGTCCTGTCCTTCCTTCTGCTTCCACGACAGCAGCAGAGTGTCCTGAGAGAGAGAGAGCCAGAGAGAGATTCTGGGATATGTAAGTGGCTGACACTCGAGGTAGAGAGATAGTTAGAGAGAGAGATAGATGGGTGGGTGGGTGAGTAGATACCTAGGCCTGGTGATAGGTGGGTACATGGGTACATAGGTGGGTGGGTAAGTAGTTAGTTAGTTGATGTATAAAGGGAATGGTAATAACCTTATGTATGAAGTAACATAAATCCCTCCTGGCCAGAGGTACAGAATCACTTACCTGTAAGGGGTTAATCAGTTCAATTAACCTAGTTGGCACCTGACCAGAAGGACCAACAGGAAAAGAAGATACTTCCAACAGGAAGGGGGGAGGTTTTGTTTGTACTTTTTCTGTTGTTCTCTCTCAAGGCAGAGAGAGGGACCAGGCAGAAAAATAAACTCTCCTCAAGCCCGACCTGGAATAAGCATCTAAAATTACAAAAATAGCAAGGAAATGCATTAGATTATCTTTTGTTTTAGCTTGTGAATTTTCCCAATGCTAAGAGGTAATTTTATTCCTGTTTTGTAACTGGAATGCAGAGTCAGAGCAGAATTTTCTGTGTTTTGAATCTTTTTATTTACCCTGTGAAGTTATCGTCCATCCTGATTTTACAGAGGTGCTTCTTTTACCTTTTTTCTTGAGAATACAAGTCTTCTTTTAAGAACCTAATCGATTTTCAATGTCCTTAAAAACCAGGGATTTGGTCTGTGCTCATTGGTTTAAGATATTGGTTGGTACATTATTCTCAAGCCTCCCCAGAAAGCAGGTGAAGAGGCTTGGGGGGATATTTGGGGAGGGGGGGGATAGGGCTCCAAGTGATGCCTCCCTGAATGTTTGTTTAAATCACTTGGTGGTGGCAGCAATACCGTCCAAGGACAAGGAAAGGAATTTGTGACTTTGGGAAGTTTTTAACCTAAGCTGGTGGAATATAAGCATAGGGGGTCTTTCATCTGTACCCCAGAGTTCAGAGTGGGGAGGGAAAGCTGACAGTTGGGTGTGTAGATAGATAGGAGGTAGGTGGGTGCGTAGGTGGGTAGGTCAGTGGGTGGTTGGGTCAGTGCGTTGGAAGCTAGGTGGGGTAGTAGATAGCTGGGTGGGTCAGTAATTACATAGTTAGGACGGTGGGTATGTAGAGGGTGGGATGGTAGGTGGGTGGGTGAGTAGGATGGTAAGTTCACAGGTAGGTAGGTGGGGTGGTAGGAGAGTAGATGGGTGGGTCAGTGGGTTGGTAGCTAGGTGGGTACATAGGTGGGTAGGTATATGGGTAGGGGGGTAGATGGGTGTATGGGTAGGTTGGTAGGTGGGTCAGTAGCTGAGTTACCATCTGTAATAGAGCAGGGTGAGGTAATAGGCCAGGAAGAATCCAGTCACCACGAAGACGAGTTTGCAGCTGATTTCGATCAATGCCCGAGTGAGGCCACCTGTGGGAGCCAGAACAAGCTGAGAGTCTGGGATAGATCCCTGCAACCCTGCCCCGAACCAGCCAGCCCCCGGCCTGGGGCTGACTCAGAGCTAGCGCCCCCTAGAGGGGAAAAGCCCTGTACCCCATTCCCTGCCCCCAGAAGAAGCCAATCCCTCACCCTCAGACCAACTCAGAGCTGGCACCCCCTAGAGGGGAAGGACTTTCACCTGTTTCCGGTGGGCTCAGCGGTAAAATATAGAACCCGTGAAGGTTGGAACCGAGGCAAAAGATCTGATGGCCTCCATCAGCGCTCCCCGTCCAGCTCAGAGTGCTGACGCCCTCGTCCCCCTGGACCCAGGAGCTGACCTGCAGGCCCCCTCGTGAGCCATTCCCAGCCAGGGGCTCCCCGTCCACTTGCCACTGGAGCTGGGGTGGGGGGTGGGAGCGCAGGGAGCAGCTGCAGCTGACGCTGGGCCCCTGGCGCTGGCAGGATGAGTTCAGCCTGGTTCCCGGCCGGGGGCTGTCTGGGAAGAGCAGGAGACAAAGCGACAGGAGTCAGAGAGATAAAACCAGGGGCAGGGAGTCCTCTCGGTTAACCTCACTCAGACTCGACGAGCAGCCGGCACTCGTGCCCCTTGGCCTTGGCTCTGCTCCCAACCTCACAGCCCAGACTCAGGGAGTCACCCTCCCGGGTCTCCAGAGACACAATGTTGTGCTCAGCTCCGAATGGGGCCAGCACTGGAGGAGAGGAACAGACAGGTTTTGCCCACCCCCCAGGGATCCTCTGCCAAGGAACCGAGATTCAGCCATCTCTGGGGTGGGAAATGGGGGCTGTTTACACGAGGAGCCCTCACCCAGTGTGGAGACGTAGGCGCTCTGCGGTCGGAGCACAATCCTGGTGACTTTCCATGGCAGCCGGTCTCTGTCTCAGAGACTGGTCCATGACTGATCTCATCCCCACTGACCAGCACCCCCAGGGTCTAGAGGCAGAGGGAACTGGGCCTGCTCCCCCACCACCCTCCCCACAGTCCTCGGGCTCTCCCCTCCAGTCACGGACCAGCCTGGCCTGGCTGAGCCTGGGGCCTGGCCCTGAGCGTGGGCAGAGGGTGACTAGGAGGCGCTCGCTGATTCCCGGGGCTCACAGCACGGCCTCTCACTGGGGCGTCCGTTCCTGGTCTGGGTCCCGGTGATGTTGGGGGGCCAGGGCGGATCTGTAACACAAACCAGACAGGGGGGATCAGGGGGACTGGACAGCACCGGGGGGGGGGGTCAGTAGTGATTACTGACCCTAGACATGGCCCCTCACTGTGAGCTCATCTGGGAGACAGGAAAGTCCCTGAAGTGACACAAGGCCCGTGGGCGGGGAAGGGAAGTGATAGACCCGACTGAGCCCCACCCAAGAGGCGCCCGACGGAACCCAGAGGCCAGGTTAGGGCCGCACCGGGGAACCAGAACTGTGGAAAATGGAAATGCAAGGGACTAAAACTGGTTGGTCAAAATTGGGCCTAATTGGCAGAGTCACTAACGAGGGGCCGGGCTGCTCCGGGGTACCTGAGTGAGCATCCACAGCCCCACTGTCTGCCAAGTGCCAAGACGTTCAGTGTCTGGCTTCTCAAACGTGTCCTCCTCAGGGTGGGCCAGAGCTGGGGGTCTAAATTACCCCACTCCCATCCCCACCCCAGACCCAGCCACCACCAGGGACATCAGACACCCCCCTTGTGGGTCCATTGCCTTCCCCACTCAGTTCATCCTTCCCCAGCCCTCTCCTTTTGTCCTCTGGCTTAGCCGGCCAGGCCTGGGTATTTTGCAGCCCAGCTGCGCCCAGTGAGGTGGCTAAAAGGAACGCCTGGAACAGCCGGATGCTGGTACCGGCTGTCCAGGCCTGGCAGGGTCTGTCCACGCTGCCCTCAAAGCTCTGTGGTGCCGAGGCTCAGAGCCTGGGTCCGTTGGGTCGGGCTTGCAGGGCTCGGGCTGTGGGTCTCTGATTGCAGCGCAGACATTTCCTCTGAGTTCTGTGTAGACGTTCAGGGTCGGGCTGGGGCCTGGGCTCAGACACGGGGGTGGGGAACTGGAGGGCGGGTTCCTTCTAAATCTCCCTCCGGCTGACAGGAACAAGGGCCATCCTTACACAGATGCCAGATTTGATCCTTCACCTCGCAAAGGCGGCGGGTGATTTCCCCTCTGCCCTGGATCTGCAGCGCGAGGGTCACAAGGCATTTAACGGGGGTTTGCCCTGGGACAGGGCGGGCCGAGGTCTCTGGGCACTGACCCCGGAGTGTGTTTAGTGCAGGATAGTGACTGGGTCCCGTTAACCCTCTGCCCCATATAGAGCATCCACCGATCCTGGCAGAAAGGGGAGGAGGGGAGGAGACATGAGGTGACAGCCTGGGGGGATCTCAGGGGGAACTGGGGTGGCTGGTGTGAGGGGGGGAATGCCAGGAAGGGGGCACTGGAATGGGGGGGTGGATCCCGGAACAGGAGGCTTCCGGGGGCCGGGCAGGTCGGGGGTAGAGAGGATCCCAGAAGAGAAGGGCCTGGGGTAAGGATGGGGGAGCCATAGCCAAGGGGGCAGGAAGGGGTGAAGATCCCAAGGGAGAAGGGGCTGCACGGTGTGGGGTGAAGGGGCCTGGAGTAGAATTGGCTGAGGGTGCCTGGTGTGGGGTGGGGATCCCAGCATAGGGCTGACTTGGGGGAGGGGCTGGAGGCCAGGGCTGGGGATCTCAGGGGTGGGGATCCCAGAGGGGGCTGGGGGCCGGCATGGAGGCGTTGTGGGGGGTCACTCACTGGTGACGTGGAGCCGGACGGTTCTGCGGGTGGAAGGTCCCCGTGGTGGCCTGTAGGTGACGCTGCAGACGAGCTCTTTGCCGTGGTCCCCCGGGCCGGGCGTGAAGCTGAGCGCGGAGCTGTGGGCCCAGGTGCCGTTCGCCAGCTGGGCTGAGACGTCCCGGGCTGTGTCGCTGAACGGCCCCATCCAGGTGACTCGGGGAGGGGGCCCGGAGCAGTGCCTAGGGGCCGTGCAGGTCACAGTCACCGGCTTCCCGGCCAGCAGCGTCCCTGGCAGCCCCCACGCCGGCGAGATCTGGATCTCTGGCTCCTCTGTCAGCCCTGAGACACGGGGAGAGGGGAGAGAATCGCTTAGGGAGATGAGATGAGCGACATGGGGCGTTTGCTCTTTAGGGGCGCAGCTCCGATCTGGCCCCAGGGCGGGGACTGACTGGCTCAGGGGGGCTGCTGAGCGGTGTCATAAATTTAGAGGGAAGAGTAACAACTCTCTGTGTGCAGTAGCATCGAATCCCTCTGTGGCAGCTGTACTAACTCGCCTTCCCTGTAAGTGGTTAATCAGATCAGATAACCTAGTTGGCACCTTATCAGAAGGAACGAGGGAAGAAGAAACTTTCAAATCTGGTGGGGGAGGGGGAGAGGATTTGTTTGTTGCTCTCTTTGTTGTTCCCTCTCTGGACGGAGGGAGAGACCAAACAGGTACAACATCTCCTGCAAATATACTTGGAAGAATAGATCTAAATCCACAGACATTGTAAGCAGGCAAGGAAAGGCGTTAGGTTATCTTGTGTTTTAGCTTGTGAATTTTCCTAGGCTACAGATGTAGTTTGATTTCTGTTTTTGTAACTGGAAGCTGAGCCAGAGGGGAATCCTCTGGGTTTTAAATCATTTATTTACCCTGTGAAGTTACCTTCCAAACCGATTTTGCAGGTGTGATTCTATTTCTCTCTCTCTCTATATAAAATTCTTCTTTTAAGAACCTGATTGATTGTCAGTGTCCTAAAGAAAAAGAGTCTGGTCTGTGCTCACATTGCTAACCAATTGGTTGGTACATTATTCTCAAGCCTCCACAGGAAAGGGGGTGAAGGGGTTTGGGGGGATATTTTGGGGGGACAGGGATTCCAAGTGAATCTTCCCTGGATTTTTCTATAAATCACTTGGTGGTGGCAGCAATACCGTCCAAGGACAAGGGAAGGAATTTGTGCCTTGGGGAAGTTTCTAATCTAAGCTGGTAGAATATAAGCTTAAGGGGTCTTTCATGCAGGTTCCCACATCTGTACCCCAGAGTTCAGAGTTGGGGGGAAACTCTCCCAAGCGGTGACTGCAGCTGCTCTTACCTTGCACAGAGATCGTGAGCGCAGGGTCAGCGCCATCGGAATTGGAGTGGTAAGTGTGATCTAACAGGCCTTTCTCTATGTTAAGGAAATATCTCCCCGCATCCGTCCATCGGGCATCACTGATTTGCAGGGAGCAGTCGCCGCGCGCTGGATCCCCCGTCAGCCGGAACCGGCCCTGGGTCTCCTGCGACAGCCCCAGGCTGGAGACACTGCTGGCCACGGCAGGATCCTGGCCCCCAGTAGCAGGCTCCTTGTACCACTTTCTGTGGAGCTGGGCCGAGGGATTGTCGGTGTCGTACGAGGCTGGGTACGTGAAGGTGCAGGGGACGAGAACGCAGAGACCCTCCTGCACCGACACCGACTGCGGCACCGTCAGGGTAAATCCGGGCAGCTGGGACAGGGACCCTGCAGGGGACGGGGAGGGATTGAAGTGGGGCCCATAGAGAGCAGAGACCCCCCCGAGCTCCCCCCAGACAGGGCCGGCTCCAGGCACCAGCCTGCCAAGCTAGGGAGGGGGCGGCACTCGGGGTTTGTTTTTGTTTGGCCGGGCGGCGCTGGGGGGAGGCGGGGCTTAGGAGGTGGGTGCCCTGCTGGGGGGGCGGGGACTTGGGCAGCGCGACACTCGGGGGATGGGACTTGGGTGACGCGACGTTCGGGGGGCGGGGACTTGGGCGGTGCGACGCTCAGGGGGCTGGGACTTGGTAAACGCGACGCTCGGGGGGGCGGGGACTTGGGCGGGGCGATGCTCAGGGGCGGGGACTTGGGCGGGGAGATGCTCGGGGGCGGGTCTTGTGTGACGCTCGGGGGCGGGGCCTTGCATGGCGTGACGCTCGGACGGGGGCGGCGCTCCTTGTTTTTTCTTCGGGCGCCAAAAATGTTAGAGCCGGCCCTGCCCCTAGAGCTCTGCCGGTGCCCCTCACTCCCGACCTGGAGCCCCATGCGAGCCCAGCCCTGGGTCCTTGACCAATTCTCACTCCATTTAGTTTCCATCCCTCCCTGCATCGAGCCCCCTGCCCCCACTCCCTGTCACTCAGCGCCCCCTAGCACCACACTGGGGCACTGGGCTCCCCTCCCCCTCTGGCCAGTCTCCCTTCCAAGTCCTGGGACAGACCTGGCCCCGCTTAGCACAGGTTCTGCCCTTCCCCCTGCCCTGGGGCTGCAGGTGCTGCTTACTTACCCCTCCAGAGCAGGGCGAGGATCAGGACCCTCAACATGGCAGGACCCCCTGCTCTCCAGGGGGGGCCCTGAGGCGGGAGCTCCCTTTCCCTGGCGTCATGCTGTGGCATCGGGGCTCTGCCCATGTCTGGAGCGCTGGCTGGGACAGACCTAGAGACAGACGCAGAGTGGGAAGTGTGAGAGCAGAGGCTGTTTGGGGACACAGATCTGCCTGGGGGACCATCAGTGCTGCTGGGTTCTGCAATGGGCAGATCTGGGGCTGCTGGCAGCACAGTGACCTCCCCCTCCTCAGAAAATCCCAAATCACCAGACGATCCTGAGAGATCGTGGGCTAAAAATTCCTTAAATTGGTGACAAAGGCTGAGATTTTCCTCTAAGAATCATGATAGCGGCCAAAAAATCCTGATCTGGTGACAGAAGATGGTCAGAAGACAGTACTGATCAGTGCCTGCTTTGCTTCAGTGTAAAACAACATGTGAGCAGGCAACCAATGAAGTTACCACAGACAACAAAGGGGAAGGGCGGCAGATTGGGATCAGTAAAGAACACGTCAGAGATGTTCCGGCCAATTTGAATGAATTCAGATCAGTGGGGCAGGAAGCTGTTCAACCCAGGGGGCTGAAGGAATGAGTCGAAGAAATCTTGGAGACACTGGCGATAATATTTGCAAACTCATGGATGCCAGGAGAGGTCCCAGAAGATGGGGGAAGGGCTATCAGAGGGGCCATCTTAAAAAGGGGAAAAGAGAGGAGCTGGGGAACTATAGACCTGTCATCCTGACGTCAACAAATGGAAAGCCACTAGAACAACGTATAAAACCTTCAATTTGTGAGGACGAAAGTGTGATCACCAGCATGGATTTACCAAGAACAAATCCTGCCAAACCAGCTTGGTTTCCTTCTTTGACAAGGTAACTGGTCGGGGGCTAGGGGAAAGCAGTGGGCATAACATACCTGGATTTCAGCAAGGCTTTTGATACAGTCCCACATGACATTCTCATAAGGAAGCTGGAGAAGACTTCTGACGGAACTCAAATGTGAAATTGCAGAACTACTAACTCTCATTTAAATCAGCTTCTGTACCAGATGACTGGAGGAGAGCGAATTTGACACCAATTTTTAAAAAAGGCTCCAGGGGTGAACCTGGCAATTGAAGGCCAAGAAGCCTAACTTCAGTGATGGGCAAAATGGTTGAAATTATAGTAAAGTGAAAGTATAGCAAAGAGCAGAATGATCAGATGCAGAGATTTGTTGGGGAAGACTCAATATGGTTTTTGTAAAGGGAAATCATGGTTCACCAAACTCCTAGAATTTTTTGAGGGAGTCAACAGCATGTGGACAAGGGTGACCCAGTCCATGTACTTAGATTTTCAGAAAGCCTTTGACAAGATTCCTCCCAAAAGGCTCCTATGCAAAGTGAGCTGTCATGGGATAAGTGGGAAGATCCTCTCCTGGATCAGTGATTGGTTAAAAGATAGCAAACAAAGGACAGGAATAAATGGCTAATTTTCACAGTGGAGAGAGGTGAATAGTGGTGTCCCCAGGGGTCTGTACTGGGACCAGTGCTGTTCAACATGTTCATAAATGATCTGGACAAAGGGGTAACCAGTGAGGTGGAACAATTTGCAGATGATACAAAACTTCTCAAGATAGTTAAGTTCAAAGCTGACCGCAAAGAGCTACAAAGGGATCTCACAAAACTGGGTGACTAGGTAACAAAATGGCAGATGAAATTCAATGCTAATAAATAAAAAGTTATGCACATTGGGAAACATAATCCGAACTATACATATAAAGTGGTGGGGTATAAATTAGCTGTTAACACTCAAGGAAGAGATCTGAGAGTCACTATGGATAGTTCTCTGAAAACACCCACTCAATGTGCAGCTGTCATCAAAAGAATTTTTTGGGCATCATTAAGAAAGGGATAGATAATAAGACAGAAAATATCATATTGCCTCTATAGAAATCCATAGTAACACTCAAATCTTGAATACTGTATGCAGTTCTGGAGGCCCCATCTCAAATTGGAATTAGAAAAGATTCAGAAAAGGGCAACAAAAATGATGATGGGTGTGGAACAGCTTTCACAGAAGGAGAGATTAATAAAACTGGGACTGTTCAGCTTGGAAAAGAGATGACTAAAGGGGGATATGATAGAGGTCTGTAAAATCCTGACTAGTGTGGAGACAGTAAATAGGGTGGTATGATTTACTCCTTCCCATAACACAAGAATTAGAAGTCCCCAAATGAAATGAATAGGCGGCAGGTTTAAAAGAAATGTAAGGACGTATTTCTTCACACAACGCACAGTGAACTCTGCAGACAGGGTGGGGCGCTAATGCTGCACTCTCTGCCCCACAGCTGCATTCCCCCCTCCCCCGCTTCACCCTGCTCCTCCTGCAGCTGGGACTCTCCTCCTTGTCAGTGTTACGGACCCTCCATCCTCTTCATTCTTGTGAGAATGGTGGTGCCCACTCCCGCCTTCCCCTCCTCACATTTGAATTGGGCCACTCACACCTTCCCCCCGTCTTTACCTGTTAAAATGGTACAGGCCTCTAACTCCTCCCTCTCCCTCCCCCATCCACTGCAGTGAGCTGGGAGGGTCTCAGCTTGGATCCCCCATGGCCCATGCACCATCCCCTGCCAGAGCAGAGTGGGTCGGGCCCCGTTGCCCAGGGCTGGAGGGGAAGGGACCGGCCCCGAGAGATCCAGACTCCACCCCTAACCCTGGGGGGCTGCCCTGCCCCTGTAGAGTATCTGGGAGCCCCAGAGGGTCTGTGCCCCACAGATACACCCCACTTTGCCCCCCATGGAGCTGGGTCAGCACAAAGAAGTGAGCACAGTTGAACTATTGGTGAGAAGTTTGCACGTATGTGCTCAACCTGGGATATCTATAACTACCCCCTCTGCAATACCTGCCCTCCCTGCCACCCAAATCCACCCATGTGGGGAAGGGGAAACTCCCAGAAGTTCCATTTCCCATCATCCCTCTGATGCCCTCAGATATTCTCAGGAAGGAGGCTGAGAGATGGGAGCTGGGGAACCCCCTGCTGTAAGTGGCCCCCGGAGACGACGCCTCCAGTGTGGTCCCCCATGGGGAGCCCTGGGGCGAGACCCTGCTCAGGCTGGAGGGGCCACGGCAGAGCTGTGGGAGTGTGGAGCCCAGGGCTGGGATAGCAAGGGGCTGCGGGTCGGGAATGAGGGGCAACCCAGTCTCCACAGACCATCCAGCTCCCTCCCCCTCATTTCCACTCACCCCTACACCTGCAGAGGGGGGCTCAGCACCCGGCTCTCCGACCCTGCAGCCTGGGTTCCTCAAGGTTTGTGACTCGGAGCCTGGGGAAGCAGCATGCGCCGGAACCTGAAAGCAGAATTGGGCACTGGCAGGGGCCATTGGGGGGAGATGCTTTCTCAGAAACCCCTGAATCAGCATCTGCCAACTTCCCCTCTCTCTGGCTGTCACTGCCTGTGGCTTCTGTGCAGGAGGGGCAGGCTGCATATTGCTTGTGGGGCTGGAAATAGAACCCAGGAGTCCTGGCTCTGAGCCCTGCTAAACCCCCACGCTCCTCCCAGAGCTGGGACAGAAATCGGGAGTCGTGATTCTCTGCCTCCACTCGCCACTGTAACCGAATAGACCCTGTTCCCCTCCCAGAGCTGGGATAGAACCCAGGAGTCCTGGCTCCCAGCCCCCACTGCTCTAACCTGCCAGACCCCCCTCACCTCTAGAGACAAGGACAAAACCCAGTAGTGGGGGGGGGGGGAGCCCAGCCCCTGCATCCGCTCTAACCCTTTATTTCTGCTGTCTCCAGTTACCAAACAAAATTTTAACACTAGCAGTTTGCACCTCTTATCATACTGTATGGGCTGCAGATCCTAATCACTTACCCAGAGCTGAGATGCGTTCGCCTCTGGGGTGGGACAGCTGCAAAGAGCTCACTGGCGCCACTCAGAGAATCCTTCCTAAATAAAAAATGCTAAATCCTAAAATACTGAATTAACTTTAGGAAAAACAAAGAAATATGCACAGATCCATGTCCGTCGGATGCACGAAAGCTCATGCTCCAAAACGTCTGTTAGTCTATAAGGTGCCACAGGACTCTTTGCTGCTTTTACAGATCCAGACTAACACGGCTCCCCCTCTGATATATAAACAGGGGGCTTTGCCATGAAACTTTGGGTTCATCCTGCCAACACTTCCCAGGAGCATCATGTTGCGACCAACAGAACCGGGCTCCTCCCTACCCTTGATCAACCTAGCTGTCATTCATTTATTTAGGGGGTTTTGAAGACTCAATAATAAAATAATGTTCAGTTCTCTCTATTCTTTCCTGGACCTGTACAGAATAGAGACACAAGTAAGGGGCTTTGAACGTTCCTGTCTTTTGTTGTTGTTAGTATTTTTTCCCATGGATGTTCCAGCCTGGGAGCACCCACAGAGTCGGTCCCTGAGCTTTTTCCAGCCTCCCAGCTAGCTCCTAAGTCTGCTGGGAAAAGAGACAAACATACACGTATCCCTTCTCCCAGCAGACTGACTCAGCCCCAGAAGTGCAGGGCACAAATTAATCCCCGGATGGGGAGGTGGGTAGGGAGGCAGTGGGGGCCAGGGGTGATGGGGGGATGGATGGGGTGCTTGGAGAGGCAGTGGGAGCTGTGGGTCATTGGGGGGTGAGCCTGGGCCAGAACCTACTGCTGCATGGCGAGGGTCCAGGGCCAGAGCTCACCACTGAGTGGCCATGAGAAAGAGCCCAAAGCCCACAGGATGGGGCCCAGGGATGGACTATGGGGCCTGGAGTTAGACCCCCAAACCTCACAGCTGGACCCCACCCCCGCAGGGCTGAAGACCGACCCCACCACCCCTGGGAAAGTGGGGAACTCACTGGCCCCCTGCTCCTCCAGTGTTTGTGTATCCAGATGGGGCAGGGCCAAACCCCTGCTTGTGGGCCTGGGAGAGGGGCCTCTGCTTTGCCCCCTCACCCCCTCAATCACCACTGGGGAGGCTCTGGGTGCAGGAAAAGCCACATTTGAGAAACACGTCCCTAGAACGTCTTGCACAACCTGGCTCCAGTGGCTGGAGATCTCATGATAAATATAATAATTGGAGATACACCAATCTTCTAGAACTGGAAGGGACCTTGAAAGATTGAGTCCAGCCTCCAATAGCAGGACCAATTTTTGCCCCAGATCCCTAAGTGGCCTTCTCAAGGATTGAACTCACAACGCTGGGTTTAGCAGGCCAATGCTCAAACCACTGAGCTATCCCTCCTCCCTGATCTTGGTGCTATCGATGCAAGGAGAGAGATTGTCCCAGACACAGGCAGCTTCTGACCCCACCATAGGGGGTGGGCTGTGGGGAGGGGGAATGGGACATGGGCATTTCCCCTCTGGGGTCTCCTAGCAGGGGAAACGTCAGAAGATCAGAACTGGTCTATTGAGCGCAGACGTTTGTTTTCTGTCTCTCGGTTCCTCAAACGCCTCCCAGGTCCCGGGTCACTGAGGATTCCCTAGTGATCAGAGCTGGGGCAGCAGGTCTCAGCAAAGGCAGCTGGATTCCAGGGGCCGCTGACTCCAGCCTTCGATTGAAGAGCTGAGATGCAGCTGAATCTGGGTTGGGGCTCAGGGGTTGTTTATACAGGGATCCCTTGCTCTGTGCTGAGCTGCAGAGGTGTCTGGGAAAAACCTATAACTAAGGAAATGCAGCGCCCCCTAGATGGATGCATAGAGACCAGCCCTGGTGGCTGGGCCCTCCCAAGTCTCCCACCCTAGCCCGGTCTGCCCCAGGCCAGTGGCACATCAGCTCTGTGCCCCTGCATGTGGGCATCAGTGGCTGTGCTGGGAGGCTGGTTGCTTAGCGGATCTCATACAACAGGAAGTTTTCAGTCGGTGAGTTTGCTCCACCTCCGGCCGATCGGCCCCAGAGAGCAGGTGAGCGGGTGTGATGAAACAGGGATTTTTGTTTTGTTCTTTCAATGGTTTGCATGCAGAGGATGTGGGATGCAGTTTCCTTGAGTGTTACTGGTTTAGCAAGTTGGTGGGTGAGGGAGTTTGTCATTACAGGGGGCCAGCGACTGGCCTGGAGAACAGATACCACAGTGACTGGTGACCTGGTGAGCGGGAGGCCCAGCTCGGGAGCCACAGGCGGTTCTGGCCAGTGGGAGAACAATGGGCTGTGGAGAGAGAACCGCAGTGACCTGACCAGCCGGTTCCAGTCAGAGGGGACACAAAGGACAGATAGATTCATAGACTCATAGGCTTTAAGGTCAGAAGGGACCATTATGATCATCTAGTCTGACCTCCTGCACAACGCAGGCCACATAATCTCACTCCCCCACTCCTGTATCAAACTCCTAACCTACGTCTGAGTTATTGAAGTCCTCAAATCATGATTTAAAGACTTAGGCCTGGTCTACACTACGACTTCAAGTTGAATTTAGCAGTGTTACCTTGATTTAAGCTTGGACCCTTCCACATGACGAAGCCCTTTTTTTCAACTTAAAGGGCTCTTTAAATTGATTTCTTTACTCCACCTCCGACGAGGGGATTAGCGCTGAAATCAGCCTTGCCGGGTCGAATTTGGGGTAGTGTGGATGCAATTCGACGGTATTGGCCTCCGGGAGCTATCCCAGAGTGCTCCATTGTGACCGCTCTGGACAGCGCTCTCAATTCAGATGCACTGGCCAGGTAGACAGGAAAAGGCCTGCGAACTTTTGAAGCTCATTTCCTGTTTGGCCAGCGTGGCAAGGTGCAGGTGAGTGCAGATCTCATCAGCAGAGGTAACCAAGATGGAGTCCCAGGATGGCAAAGGAGCTCCGGCATGGAGCGAACGGGAGGGACGGGATCTGCTCGCCATATGGGGAGACGAATCTGTGCTAGCTGAACTCCGTTGCAGTAAATGAAATGCCAAAACATTAGAAAAAGTCTCAAAGGGCATGAAGGACAGAGGCCATAACAGGGATGCACAGCAGTGCAGCGTGAAAATTAAGTAGCTAAGACAAGCCTACCATGCAACCAGAGAGGCAAACAGCCGCTCCGGATCAGATCCCTGAACATGCCGCTTCTACGCTGAGCTGCATGCCATGCTAGCGGGTGCAGCCACCAGTACCCCAACCCTGTGTTTTTACTCTGTCAATGGAGAATCACACAACAAGGAAGTGGGTTTTGGGGACGAGGAAGATGATGCTGAAGAGATTGAAGATAGCTCGCAGCAAGGAAGTGGAGAAACCTGTTTCCCCAACAGCCAAGATATGTTTCTCACCTTGGACCTGGAGCCAGTACCCCCCGAACCCACTCAAGAGGTGCTCCCGGACCCAGCAGGCGGAGAAGGGCCCTCTGGTGAGTGTACCTTTGTAAATATTACACATGGTTTAAAGGCAAGCGTGTTTAATGATTAATCTAGCCATTGTCATCTCCTGGGTGCTCAGCAGAAGGAGTCTGCCCAGGCACCTATAACTGACCTCACCAATGTCAGTTAAAAAAGCACCCAGGAATACGATGACGACGGCTACCAGTTGTAATGCACCATCTGCTGCCAAAAGGCAAGGAGCTGCTGCTGTGTAGGAATGCTGTCCCACGTCTGCCAGCACCCAGGAGACGTACGGTGATGGTGAGCTGTGCGGGCTCCATGCTTCCCGTGGTCTGACGTCTGCACAGGTAACCCAGGAAAAAAGGTGCAAAATGATTGTCTGCCATTGCTTTCATGGAGGGAGGGAAGGAGATGGGGGCCTGATAACATTTACCCAGAACCACCCGCAACACTGTTTTTGCCCATTAGGCAATGGGATCTGAACCCAGAGTCCCAATGGACAGCGGCAACTGTGGGAACTGTGGGATAGCTACCCACAGCTACCCACAGTGCAACGCTCGGGAAGTCAACGTGAGCCTCGGTACTGTGGACGCAGTCCGCCGACTTAATGTACTTAAAGTATTTTGTGTGGGGACACACACAGTCGACTGTATAAAAACGATTTTTTAAAAACCCACTTCTATAAATTCAACCTCATTTCGTAGCATAGACATGCCATAAAAGTTCAGAGAATCCTCCAGCAAGTGACCCATGCCCAATGCTACAGAGGAAGGTGAAAACCCCGCAGCGCCTCTGCCAATCTGCCCTGGAGGAAAATTCCTTCCTGACCCCAGATATGGTGATCAGCTAAACCCTGAGCATGTGGGCAAGACTCACCAGCCAGCACCCAGGAAAGAATTCTCTGTAGTAATTCAGATCCCACCCCAGCTAACATCCCATCACAGACCATTGGGCATACTTACCACTAATAGTCAAAGATCAATTAATTGCCAAAATTAGGCTATTCCATCATACCATCCCCTCCATAAACTTATCAAGCTTAGTCTTGAAGCCAGATATGTCGTTTGCCCCACTGCTCCCCTTGGAAGACTGTTCCAGAACTTCACTCCTTTGATGGTTAGAAACCTTCATCTAATTTCAAGTCTAAACTTCCTGATGGCCAGGTTATATCCATTTGTTGTTGTATCCACATTGGGCCACATTAAATTATTCCCCTCTCTCCCTGGTATTTATCCCTCTGATATATTTAGAGAGAGCAATCATATCTCCCCTCAGCCTTCTTTTGGTTAGGCTAAACAAGCCAAGCTCTTTGAGTCTCCTTTCATAAGACAGGTTTTCCATACCTCGGATCATCCTAGTAACCCTTCTCTGAACCTGTTCCAGTTTGAATTCATCCTTCTTAAACATGGGAGACCAGAAATGCAAACAGTATTCCAGATGAGGTCTCACCAGTGCCTTGTATAATGGTACTAACACTTATCACTACTGGAAATACCTCGCCTGATGCATCCCAAGACCACATTGGCTTTTTTCACGGCCATATCACATTGGCGATTCATAGTCATCCTGTGATCAACCAGTACTTCAAGATCCTTCTCCTCCTTTGGTAATTCCAACTCATGAGTCCCCATCTTATAACACAAATTCTTGTTATTAATCCCTAAATGCATGTCCTTGTACTTTTCACTATTAAATTTCATCCTATTACTATTACTCCAGTTTACAAGGTCATCCAGATCTTCCTCTATGATATCCCAGTCCTTCTCTGTGTTAGCAATACCTCCCAGCTTTGTGTCATCCGCAAACTTTATTAGCACATTCCCACTTTTTGTGCCAAGGTCAGTAAGAAAAAGATTAAATAAGATTGGTCTCAAAACCAATCCCTGAGGAACTCCACTAATAACCTCCCTTTAGCTTGACAGTTCACCTTTCAGTATGACCCGTTGTAGTCTCCCCTTTAACCAGTTCCTTAGCCACCTTTCAATTTCATATTGATCCCCATCTTTTCCAATTTAACTAATAATAATGCCATTTGTTATTGGAACTCATTTGCAAAACTTTTCTTAACATTACATGAATATATTGACTCATACTATAGAATTAGAATTTATAATCCCTATTCCATGATGAGATATTTTGGTGCTATAATGTATTTTAATTAAAATGATTTTTAGATAAAATGCCTTTTGAGGAAAAAATATAAAAAAATCTAATTAAAATAAAAACAATCCAATTTTTTTATTTTTTTAAAAATATCATTGATTTTTATCCACCCAGTTTTGTATTTTAAGCAAATACATAGGTGTGAGTGAGAAAGTTGGTGACGTTAAGATTTGTAAAAAGTTTTTCCCCTTAATCAGGCATGTGCAGCTCTCCTGACAATGCTGTAGTTGGAGCTACAGGGACACCTTCACCGGAACAGCCAAAGAACCAGGAATCTGCTTTGAGACCTTTAATGACACCAATACAACACAGCACAAGAGTGCAGGTGAAGCCTCAGAACAGTCCACACCTCCTATACGTCAAACCCAAGGACAAAACAAAAGACTGTGGTAAAAACCAACCAAGCAAACACATCTCCAGTTCCTCAGTGGCCACCACCACACCAAGCCCTGAGAAAACTGTGAGTGAAAACACCCACATTCACACACCCAGAACACGCGCCTTAGGGGTTGTGAATAAAAAAACAAGGACTGACAAACCATTCTCCCAACACCATAAGCTCATCACAGCTCCCACATATGCTTGTATTTCAGAAAAGTAGGATGCTTTGTTCAGAATACTGGTGGACGCTGTGTCCTTAGGGGGTCTAAAAGAAAGGAGGGCTGGAAACGACATCAAAAATGCAAAAGCTCTTGCTGGTGACTTTTGGAAAAATATTTCAATTTTTCCAAAGGGAGGCTCTGAGCAGGTGTGACGAGTAGTGGAAAGGGGCGTGGGTAAAAGGGGCACCCTCAAGGGTACACATCAGCTCAGGTGTAAACAAAAGGGGGACAGCACTTGGGGGGTAAACAGATGGCTGCCCAAAAGTTCCAGGCCAGGATTGCTGTAAAATTTTTGAAAAAGGCTAAAGAAGAAATAAGGAGAAAAAAAACACAAAAAGAGATGCTCCCTAGCGGAGGCTCATCTGAAAATGGGGAGGCAGAATCTGACCTGCGGGGTGGTGGTGACTCTCACACAAAGTCTGATTTAGAAAATACCCCCAGACGACTCTCTAGAGGGGTCCCTGTCTGCTCCTCATGATCCTCGCAGAGGCCCCTCGAAGTCTGACTCTCAAATAGCTTCTGATGTAGAAGATGACGCTGATGGTCCCATAGAGGACCCCCCAAGTAAACCTGAAAATGCAGAGGTGTATCTGGAGAGAGTGAGAAGTTGGCAACATGAATTGCCTAGATTTGAGGGGTCGATGTATTGTGAGGAATTTTGTTTTGTCAGTCTTGAGCGAATACATTCAGCTCAGCAGGTTGTTGAAGCTGTACCCAGGGGGAGACAGTAAGTTGTCAATTACGTTGATGGCTGGGTAGACCCTGATGATTATGTTCAGTGGCGGTGATATAATATCCATCGCCGTCCGTAGGAAGTTTCACTTGGCACCACACAACATTTTGATTAAAAAACTAGAAGGATACAAAATTACTGTGTGTCACAGGCTCACAGATTGTGCCCAATCGTGGCCCCATATGGTCTGTGGGGGGTGCCCCTTTCAGTGCGACAGCCCTTCTCGGGGGTCCACTCTCTCCCGGGGTCAGGCGCCTCCACCTCCCGGAGCCGCACCTCTCTGAGCCTCAGCATGTCTGTCTCTCGCCGTGGCCCCCTCAGGGAGTCCCCTCGCTCTAGACTCCAGGGGCCTCCACCCCCCGAAGGGGTTGATGCCCCCTGTTCTCTAGCCCGGAGCGACTCTCAGCCAGCGTAACACAGGAGGGTTTATTGAGAGCTGAACCCAGTGCAGGAAACTCTCAGGGCCTCAGACCTGGCCTCCCTCAGCATAGCACATCCCAGTCCCCCTGCATCCAGGTGGGCTCTGTCTGTTCCCCCTCTCCAGCCCAGAGCCCCCCTGCTTCCCACCTGGGCCTCCGATACCCCTTCCCCAAACCCCGCCTCTGTCCATTGTCTTCTCTCCAGGTAAACAGGGTCGTAAACAGGATGGCCTGGGTATCCTCTCCTCTCAGCCCTCCTCTGGCTGAAACCGGCTGGTCTGGTCACCGGGGTCCTCTCTTCACAGCCCATTGTCCTCCCACTGGCCAGAATCATCTGTGACTCCTGAGCTGCGTCTCCAGGTCACCAGGTCACCAGTCGCTGGAGTCTCCATCCTCCAGGCCATCGGCCGGGGTCTCAAGTTCCCTCTCCGGTCCTCTGTAACAACAAACTCCCTCGCCCCTCCCCTCATTAAACCAGTAACACCTCGGGACACTGAGTCCCCCTCCCTCTGAATGCAACCCACTGGAAAACACAGAAAAAACAAGAACCCCCCCCCCGACTCCATCACACCGTGACCCAGATTTAAAACTGGCTAACTGTTAGCGAGGATGAGTCCTGTGAGTCCATGACAGCTGGGAGCTGCCCAGACACAGCAAGAGACAGACCTTGCCCCAGCTGGGATCAGGGCTGTCAGGGTTCCCTCCCCACCCTGACCTCTGGGGTACAGATGAGGGGACATGCATGAAAGACCCCTAAGCTTATTTCTACCAGTTTGTGTTAAAAATTTCCCCAAGGCACAAATCCTTCCTTTTCCTTGGACGGTATTGCTGCCACCACCAAGTGATTTAGACAAAGATTCAGGAAAAGGACCACTTGGAGTTCCTGTTCCCCCAAAATATCCCCCCAAACCCCTTCACCCCCTTTCCTGGGAAGGCTTGAGAATAATATACCAACCAAATAGGTGAACAAGGTGAGCACAGACCAGATCCTTGGGTTTTAGGACACTAAAAACCAATCAGGTTCTTAAAAGCAGAACTTTATTATAAAGAAAAAAGTAAAAGAAACACCTCTGTCAAATCAGGATGGGAGGTAATTTTACAGAGTAATAAGATTGAAAACACAGAGGATTCCCCTCTAGGCAAAACTGCAAAGTTACAAAAAACAGGAATAAACCTCCCTCTTAGCACAGGGAAAATTCACAAGCTAAAACAAATAGATAATCTAAAGCGTTTCCTTGCCTTTACTTACAATTTTTGTAACCTGAGATGCTTATTTCAGGTAGGGGTTTAGGAGAGGTTTTTTTCCTGCCCTAGTCCCTCTGCATCCCAAGGGAACACACAAACAGGTATCAGAGGGTAGCCGTGTTAGTCTGGATCTGTAAAAGCAGCAAAGAGTCCTGTGGCACCTTATAGACTAACAGACGTACTGCAGCATGAGCTTTCGTGGGTGAATACCCACTTCGTCGCATGCATCCGACGAAGTGGGTATTCACCCATGAAAGCTCATGCTCCAAAATGTCTGTTAGTCTATAAGGTGCCACAGGACTCTTTGCTGCTTTTACATACAAACAAAACCTCCGCCCCCTGATTTGAAAGTATCTTCCTTCCCCATTGGTCCTTCTGATCAGGTGCAAACCAGGTTATTTGAGCTTCTTAAACCCTTAGAGGTAAAGAAGGGATTTTATCCTCCCGTTAGCTGTATGTTTATGACAAGGGCCCTATTGTGCCAGGTGCTGCTCATACGCAGCGAGAAACAGACCCTGCCGCAGCTGGAATTGGGGCTGAGTTATGCCCGGCCCTGCCCAGAAACCAGCTGCAATCAGGGCCTTCCAGGGGAAAGCCAGATGTGAAAACTGATTCTTTACTGGACACAAATAAGTCTTAGTTGTTAGTGGCCCTTTGTTAAAAAAAGTAGCAGTGACAAAAATGACACATGAAAATCTATTTCAAGTAACAGCTTGTAAACAGGGAATTTTACAATCAGATGCTTTTGGCTTTGGAATGAACAAGTTACCTTTAATATAACATCGTTATTAAGAAGTTATAATCATGTGGCACTGATTGACCTCGACAGAGACAAGGGTCCCGTTGTACCAGGCGCTGCTCAGACACAGCGAGAGACCATCCCTGCCCCTAAGAGTTTATAATGTAACTAGCCCAGGGCACCATTATTATCCCGATTTTGGGGGGTAAGGAAACTGAGACTAGACAGATGCAGCAACTGGACCAACCTCACCCTACAGCATTTTTTAGCAAAACAGAGGTTAGAACCCAGAGTACCTGGCCGGCAGCTTAGACACAAGCCCATCCCTCCACTCCCTCCAGCTGCTGCCCCTGAGAATGACCATCCTGTCCACCTATGAAACGAGTTGTTGAGGACTCAGGCAGGGTAGAAGAGAAACTGTCTGTGACTGAGGGGTGAGAGATTATTTCCCCCGGGGGCAGTGGGGTTTGGGAGGGGACAAGCTTTGGGACCCAGCTGCAGGGGACTCTGGGATACCTCCCCTCAATGCAGCGCTCCAGCATTTCCAAGGCCTAGTTGACTCTGCCCTGAGTCCAGGCCAGAGCAGGGATTTGCACCCAGGTTTCCCATGTCGCGGGTCCAGCCCTGGGCAGACCCCTTCCCCCTTCCCTCCACACTGTGATCCCCCTGCACTGGATGGGCTGGAGACGCCCAGCCTGGGCCCATGGCGCAAGGGGGCTATTTGCGCCGGACCTCGCAATATTCCGTGCCTGGGGCCTCTGAAGGCTCCCCCCCTTTGCGCTGCAGCTTGGAGAATTCGACAGAGGCGTAGTGCAGCTCTTCCGGCTTCCCGGGGCCTAGCGGGGCCTGTGCTGCTGCAGCCCCGTCCTGGATGCCTTTGGTCCGGCGGGCGGCTGGAGTCTTGTGATGCTGAATGAGAAGCAAGGCAGAGACACCAGGCAGAGACTTGCATCCACCCTGATTGCATGGGCTTCCCCAGGCCTCGTTTCCCCCACCCTCAGTGCAAAGGCATTTCTGGCATTGGGCATGCACTAGCAAGAGGCGTGGGATTGGTGTGTTTCACACTCTGCACGCATAAGCCAATCCCATACCAGAACCAGCTCAGTTAATGCATTCACTGCCTCACCTGCACAGGCCACACATTAGCAACATGTGTGTGGGTATGTTCATTTCATGCACTACGAATGCAGGATTTCATCGCCTGCATCTCATCGTAGAACAGGTTCAGGAAAGGTATTTTCTGCATTTCATGCACCGAGCACTTGGGGCAGCACTGGTTAAGTTAATGCATTATCTGCATTGCCTGCACTGGCCATACATTAGCAATATGCAAGGGGTTGTGTACATTGTATGCACTGTGAATGCATGATTTGATCCCATGCATGTTGTCGTTCCATATACGATGCTGATGCGTTCATTGCATTTTCTGCAGGGTGCATATATTTGGAACAGACAAGGTGCACCCTGCATGCATTATCTGAGCATATGTCCCTAATAACATAGCAAGCAGCAGCAGAAACGTATTTCTTGCCCAGCTGGTGCATTCGGGAGATGCCCCAGGGATTGGCAGCATTGCAGCCCCAATCTAGTCCCGTGCACTTTGTGAGTGCACATGAATGCATTCGCTGCACGTCCTCTCCTCTGAGCAAGACCCGAGGGATGAGGTGCATTTTCTGCCTGCAGGAGCCGATCCCACACAGTTCAGGGAGCCCAAGCTGGTGGCAGGGGTGCATTTATTGCACCAGGCACACGTGGGGGTCATGTGCCCTGGTGAATGCCTGGTTTATATTCATGCATTGGTTATAGGGGTGGGAAGGAGAAGAAGTGAAGGGGGCAGAGACGGGTCGGGTTGGAAGGGCAGGTCGGCTTGGTCCCCCGTTTCCCCCAGGTACATACCATGGGGATGCTGGTGACGGTACTGTAGATCACGCTGGCCTCGTTGGCTGTCTCCCCGACCTCGGGGCTAGGGGGCGCCGGCGCCCAGCCCCGCAGTCTGCAGGGAAACGTATCAGGACAGATGCATGAGCCTGGGAGGAGGGGCGTAGACTAGCCCATGGGGAGGGAGAAAGGGGGGACACCGGTGTGGGAGACTAGAGTGCAGGGGACTGGGATAGGTCAGGGGAGGGGAGATCTTACTGGGGGCGGGAGGGGCAGTTGGGGGTCAGTGTGGGAGGACTCAGACTTACTTGATCACATAGAGCCCAAGAAGGAGTAAGCCAATGAGGACCACCAGCCCACAGGCCATCCCGATGATGACCCGCTTGACAGTCTCCTCTGAACCTGCAAAAACACAGAGCATGGGGCATGGCTGGAAGAGAACCCAGGAATCCTGGCTCCCAGCCCCACCCATTCCCGTCCCAGAGATGGGGATAGACTCTAGGAGACAAAGGTCTGCAGGGGGCAGAGTTCAAAGTGCAGGGTGGCGTAGCTCCCATGAGGGTTGGAGCCAAGGGAGAAGTCCCGGAGGCCCCTGTCCCCACTCCTAGTCCAGGTCAGGGCAGAATCACAGAATCTCAGGGTTGGAAGGGACCTCAAGAGGTATCTAGTCCAACCCCCTGCTCAAAGCAGGACCAATCCCCAACGAAATCATCCCAGCCAGGGCTTTGTCAAGCCTGACCTTAAAAACCTCTAAGAAAGGAGATTCCACCACCTCCATAGGGAACCCATTCCAGAGCTTCATCACCCTCCTAGTGAAAAACCTAAGCCTCCCCCACTGCAACTTGAGACCATTACTCCTTGTTCTGTCATCTTCTACCTCTGAGAACAGTCTAGATCCATCCTCTTTGGAACCCCCTTTCAGGTAGTTGAAAGCAGCTATCAAATCAGCCCTCACTCTTCTCTTCTGCAGACTAAACAATCCCAGTTCCCTCAGCCTCTCCTCATAAGTCATGTGCTCCAGCCCCCTAATCATTTTTGTTGCCCTCCCCTGAGCTCTTTCCAATTTTCCACATCCTTCTTGTAGTGTGGGGCCCAAAACTGGACACAGAACTCCAGAACATCTTTCAATTTACTTATACAACCCAAAATGCCGTTAGCCTTCCTGGCAACAAGGAAACACTGTTGACTCATATCCAGCTTCTCATCCACTGTAACCCCTAGGTCCTTTTCTGCAGAACTGCTGCCTAGCCATTTGGTCCCTAGTCTATAGCAGTGAATGGGATTCTTCAAGTGTCCTTGTTGAACCTCATCAGGTTTCTTTTCACCCAATCCTCTAATTTGTCTAGGTCCCTCTGTATCCTATCCCTACCCTCCAGCATATCTACCACACCTCCTAGTTTAGTGTCATCTGAAAACTTGCTGAGGGTGCAGTCCACACCATCCTCCAGACACTAATGAAGATATTGAACAAAACCAGCCCCAGGACCAACCAGGGCCACCGAGAGGATTCAGGGGGCCTGGGGTCTTCAGTGGCAGGGAGCCCCCGCCGCTGAAATGCTGCTGAAGACCCGGAACTTCGGCGGCGGGTCCCAGGGCACAAGGACCCCCCCACCACCGAATTGCCGACGACGATCCGGAGCGGAAGATGCTTCAGGGACCCGGGTCGTGTGAGAGTTTTCTGGGGCCCCCGGACCGAGTGAAGGACACTGCTGCAGAGCCCCCAAAAATCTCTCGTGGGGGCCCCTGTGGGGCCCGGGGCAAATTGCTCCTCTGTCCATTCCCCCGGGCGGCTCTGGGACCGACCTTTGGGGCACTCCGCTTGATAGCGGCTGCCAACTAGACATGGAGCCGTTGATCACTACCCGTTGAGCCCGACCATCTAGCCAGCTTTCTATCCACCTTATAGTCCAATCGTCCAGCCCATACTTCTTTAACTTGCCAGCAAGAATACTGTGGGAGACCATATCAAAAGCTTTGCTAAAGTCAAGGAATAACATGTCCACTGCTTTCCCCTCATCCACAGACCCAGTTATCTCCTCATAGAAGGCAATTAGATTAGTGAGGCATTACTTGCCCTTGGTGAATCCATGCTGACTGTTCCTGATCACTTTCCTCTCCTCTAAGTGCTTCAAAATTGGTTCCTTGAGGACCTGCTCCATGGTTTTTCCAGGGACTGAGGTGAGGCTGATGGGTCTGTAGTTGCCCAGATCCTCCTTCTTCCCTTTTTTACAGATGGGCACTACATTAGCCTTTTTCCAGTCATCCGGGACCTCTCCCGATGGGCATGAGTTTTCCAAGATAATGGCCAATGGCTCTGCAATCTCATCTGCCAACTCCTTTAACACCCTTGGATGCAGCGCATCTGGCCCCATGGACTTATGCTCATTCAGCTTTTCTAAATAGTCCCAAACCACTTCTTTCTCCACAGAGGTCTGGTCACCTCCTCCCCATACTGTGCTGGCCAGTGCAGCTGTCTGGGAGTCACCCTTGTTCGTGAAGACAGAGGCAAAAAAAGCATTTAGTACATGAGCTTTTTCCACATCCGCTGTCACTAGGTTGCTCCCCCATTCAGTAAGGGGCCCACACTTTCCTTGACTTTCTTCTTGTTGCTAACATAGCTGAAGAAACCCTTCTTGTTACTCTTAACATCTCTTGTAGCTGCAACTCCAAGTGTGATTTGGCCTTCCTGATTTCACTCCTGTAGCCTGAGCAATATTTTTATACTCCTCTCTTTTCATTTGTCCAATCTTCCACTTCTTGTGAGCTTCTTTTTTGCGTTTAAGATCAGCAAGGATTTCACTGTTAAGCCAAGCTGGTCGCCTGCCGTATTTATTATTCTTTCTACACATCGGGATGGTTTGTTCCTGCAACCTCAATAAGGATTCTTTAAAATACAGCCAGCAATCCTGGACTCCTTTCCCCTTCGTGTTATTCTTTCAGGGGATCCTGCCAATCAGTTCCCTGAGGGAGACAAAGTCTGCTTTTCTGAACTCCAGGGTCCATATTCTGCTGCTCTCCTTTCTTCCTTGTGTCAGGATCCTGAACCCGACCATCTCATGGTCACTGCCTCCCAGGTTCCCATCTGCTTTTGCTTCCCATACGAAGGCCTGGTCTACACTAGGACTTTAATTCGAATTTAGCAGCGTTAATTCGAATTAACCGTGCACCCGTCCACACCAGGAAGCCATTTAATTCGACCTAGAGGGCTCTTTAGTTCGAATTCTGTACTCCTCCCCGATGAGGGGAGTAGCGCTAAATTCGACATGGCTATGTTGAATTAGGCTAGGCGTGGATGCAAATCGAACTTAGTAGCTCCGGGAGCTATCCCACAGTGCACCACTCTGTTGACGCTCTGGACAGCAGTCCGAGCTTCGATGTTCTGACCAGCCACACAAGAAAAGACCCGGGAAAATTTGAATTCCTTTTCCTGTCTGGACAGTTTGAATCTCATTTCATGGTTGGACATCGGGGCGAGCTCAGCAGCACCGGCAGCAATGCAGAGCTCTCCAGCAGAGGAGTTCATGTAATCTCTGAATAGAAAGAGGGACCCAGCATAGACTGACCGGGAAGTCTTGGATCTGATCGGTGTGTGGGGCGAGGAGTCTGTGCTTTCGGAGCTGTGCTCCAAAAAATGGAATGCAAAGACCTACGAGAAGGTCTCCAAAGCCATGAGAGACAGAGGATACAGGCGGGATGCAACGCAGCACCGCGTGAAAATCAAGGACCCCAGACAAGGCTACCAAAAAATCAAAGCGGCAAACGGACGCTATGGAGCCTGCCACCACTGCCCCACCAGTGACCGTGGACTCTGATGATAGGACAGTGTCGACAGACAGTTCCTCGGCGATGTTCATGCACAGGTAAGATGAGGAAGGATTTGTGGAGGATGAGGCAGGTGACAGCGCTTACAACGCTGGTTTCCCCGACAGCCAGGATCTCTTCATCACCGTCACGGAGATCCCCTACCAACCCTCCCCGGCCGTTAACCCGGACCCTGAATCAGGAGAAGGAGCAGTCGGTAAGTGCTTTAAACATGTAAACTTTTATTCTTAATATAACAGGAATCTGAAGTATGTGAAAAGGAGGTCTCTCTATATATGGGGATAGAACAGAAATCCTTCTGGGAGATCTCCACGAAGCTCTCCTGGAGGTAATCGAAAAGCCTCCGCAGGAGGTTCCTGGGGAGAGCTGCCTTATTGGATGCTCCGTGGAAGCACACTTTTCCGCGCCAGGCTTTCATGAGGTACTCAGGGAGCATTGCCTCCCCGAGCACGGCTGCATAGGGCCCTGGTTTGTGCTGGTTTTCACGCATCATGCGCTCTCTATCTCCAGTGACCACCCTCAGGGTGATCTCGCTCGGAGACTCCTGCATCTAATTAGGGGAATTACTGTAATGTTACGCCTGGTCCAAAGTATTTTTAAAAAATCTCCGGACAGACAGCGTAGCACAGACTCAGCACGCTGCTACGTGACAAGCATAACGGAAAGCCAAAGAATCAAGTGGACACTCATGGAGGGAGGGGGGACTGAGGACGCAAGGTATCCCACAGTTCCTGCAGTCTCCGAAAAGCATTTGCATTCTTCGCTGAGCTCCCAATACCTGTATGGTCAAACACATTGTCCGCGGCGGTTCAGGGTATAGCTCGTCAATGTACAACCACCCCCCACCCCCAGAAGGAAAAGGAAAAAGCCCGTCTCTTGACTCTTTTAAATGTCACCCTACGTGTACTGAATGCTGCTGGTAGACGCGATGCTGGAGCACTGTACTGTAGCATCCTCCCCCCCCCTTATGGGTGGCTGACGGTGCAATATGACTGATATCCATCGTCATCATCATCAGCCTTGCTGTAGATGGTGTAGTGCAATACGACTGGTACCCGTCCTCGTCATCAGCCCATAAGTAGATGGCCTGCTAACCATCTTCATCATAGCAACAGGGGGCTGAGCTCCATCAGCCCTCACCCTTCCTGCGTAAAGAAAAGATTCTGTACTGCCTGGACTGTCATAGCAGCAGGATGCTGTTTTCCTCTCCCACACATTGCTTAATGTCCTGTCTGGACAATCATAGCAGCTGGAGGCTGCCTTCCCCTTATTTCATTTCAGTAACAAGTCACTGTTTCTTATTCCTGCATTCTGTATTACTTCAGCACACAAATCAGGGGACACTGCAATGGTAGCCCGGGAAGGCTGGGGGAGGAGGGAAGCAACAGGTGGGGTTGTTGCAGGAGCACCCCCTGTGAATGCCATGCAGCTCATCATTCCTGAAAAATCTGACACGGAGCGGCTGTGCTCTCTGGTTCTCTGAAACACTGGATCTCTACTACACTAGCCCCATATTCTATGCAGGAATTATTCTATTTTTAGATACCATAAAGGAGGGATTGACTCAGGGAGTCATTCCCAGTTTTGTCTTTTGCGCCCCCGGCTGATCTCAGCCAGGGGCATCTATGACAGCAGCAGAAGGTATAATGCAATACGACTGGTAACCATCATCACCTTGCCAATTTACAATGGCATGGTAGATGGTACAGTATGGCTGATAACCATCTCTGCTATCATGCAAAAGCAAATGAATGCTGCTGTGTAGTGCTGCTGAATAGCCTCTGTCCGCGGCATCTAGTACACATACGGTGACAGTGACAAAAGGCAAAACATGCTCCATGGTTGCCACGCTATGACTTATGCCAGGGCAATCCAGGGAAAACGGGCTCGAAATGATTGTCTGGCGTAGCTTTCCCGGAGGAAGGAATGACTGACTACATTTACCCAGAACCACCCGCGACAATGAAATTTGCACCATCAGGCACTGGGATCTCAACCCAGAAGTGAAAGGGTCAGGGGACACTGCGATGGGGTGGAACAGGGGCAGAGTTTATGCTTTCAGGATTGCCTGCTGCAGGAGTGCGGACAAGATAGTTGCTGTGCATGGAGTTGTTCACAGACACAGACTAGACTCTGTTCATTGTTCGCAAAAATGTATCTTTGCAAGGAATTCACTCCCTTTCTCCCATCACACAGCTTCGACTGTCTCCAGACCTGCCTCAGCATCCCCCTCACAGAGGCTGGCAAAGATTAGGCTGCGAAAAAAAAAGACATGGGATGAGATGATCGCTGAAGTTATGGGGTGCTCCCGAGCCAAGGCGGCCCAGCAGAGCCAGTGGAGGGAGAACCTCTCTCAGTACCAGTGCTCACACAGCGAACGGGAGAAGAGGTGGCGTGAGGAAGACAAGCAGGCGACTCAAACACTGCTTGGACTAATGAGGGAGCAAACGGACACGCTCCGGCGCCTTGTGGATGTTCTGCAGGACCGCAGCCAGGAGGACAGAGCCCCCCCGCAGTGTATCTGCAACTGCCCTCCCCCGCCACAAAGTCCCATACCTCCCGTCTCCCAAAGTAACCAGAAGGAGTGGCGCCAGGGGCCGTGAAAACTGTCACTGCACCCCAGCAGAGTGCTCAAGTACCCAAAAGCTCTCATACCCTAATTTTTGAGAATTCCTTCCGTTCCTGACTCACCCAGGCCCCAATCCCAGTTTCATCCCCTTTGCTGTTAATTACTTTGCTGTTAATTACTGTTTCCATCATGCTTTTTTACACAACGCTGTGTTTGAAGGGGTGGGTGGGTGGGTGGGGAAGGGGGTAGGGTATTGCATAGGACAGTCACCTTTAGCAGGGTACCGAGACGGGGGCAGGATCAGCAGCAGGTCACACACACAGTGCAGTCAGTAGGCACCCTGGTCGGTATGGGAGGTGGTTTGCAGGTTCTGTGTGGGTGGGGGGGTACGTGATTTTGTAGCGGGTGAGGGGGGTTACAGATCTCATGCAACGGTCCCTGTCCTGGACCACAGAGCCACGCAGCAGAGGAATCTGTATCCGTCCTCTCCCGCCGCAAGGCCACATAGCCCCCGCACACAGAGTCCCAAAAAGGAGGGTTGGCAGGCTCTGTTGAAACAACCAGTCTGAGAGCAGGAGCCTGTCATTCCTCGAGTTTAGAGGCGGTCTTTACATCACCGCACACCCTACCCAGCACAGTCTGCGTCCCAGTTTCAACCCTTTAACGCAAAGTCATCAATAAAGAAACCTTTGTAAAGTCACAGTGGAACATGTGTTTTATTTTTAAATGTGTGTTGGAAGTGGGGGAAGCGGGGTGGACGGGGTATGTAACTGCAGAGGATAGTCAACAGTAACTTGGTAAAGAAACAGGGGCAGGTTCAGCTTCTCTGTAAAGAAACTGAACAGTCACAGGTCACGCTGCTCGCTGGTACTTGAAGTGTTCCTTGTCGCTGTGCAAGGTGCCTGCACAGAGCTTCATGAGCCAGTGCTATTAGCGGGTAGGCTGGGTCCCCGAGGATCACTATAGGCATCTGCACATCCCCAAGAGTTATTTTGTGGTCCAGGAAGAAACTACCTTCCTGCAGGCATCTCAACAGACCAGAGTTCCTGAAAACACACGCGTCATGAACCTTGTCCGGCCACCTGACGTTGATGTTGGTAAAACGTCCCCCATGGTCCACCAGTGGGGTGCCCAGCTCAGAGGGGATGGGCTCAGAGGTGGACGATAAGGTGCGAGGAGTTGACAATGGCCATAACTGCAGTGGGCTCCCTGCTCACAGTGCTTTGGCGCCCGCGCTGTCACTGAGCAGAAAAGTGAATGAACAGATTGCCCGCAGGCGCTTTCGGGGAGGGAGGGAGGGAGGGAGGGCGTGATTGACGGTTCAATGATGACAGTTACCCAAAGCTGGCCCCGTTACTGTGGACTCACACAGTCAAATTAGTGTATTTAGTGTGGATACATAAATTCAACTTCATAAGGTCGATTCCACAAATTCGACTTAAGTTGATTCGAAATAGTCTTGTAGTGTAGACATACCCTAATTCTTCCCGTTTCGTTAGCAGCAGGTCTAGAAGAGCTTTGCCCCTAGTTGGTTCCTCCAGCACTTGCACCAGGAAATTGTGCCCTAGACTTTTCTGACATTCTCATTCCCCTGGGCCCATGAGCTGAACTGCAGGGGCCCCTGTGAGCCGTTACCAGCCAGGGGCTCCCCGTCCACCTGCCGCTGGAGCTGGAGGAGGGGGGGAGTGCAGGGAGCAGCTGCAGCTGATGCTGGGCCCCTGGCGTTGGCAGGACGAGTTCAGCCCTGTCCCCAGCCGGGGGCTGTCTGGGGAGAGCAGGAGACACAGTGACAATAGTCAGAGAGAGAAATCCAGTGGCAGGGAGTCCCGTGGGTTAACCCCACTCACACTCAACAAGCAGCTGGAACATCCCCTGGGCAGAGCTCTCCTCTCTCTGTGCCCAGCACCCATACAGCCCCCCATCCTCAGCTATCACGTTGGGCAGCTCCAGCCACAGCTGATTCTCCCCCATGGGGCAGGCACCCTCGACGGCTCGGCCCCCCATCACCCAGCCCAGCGCAGCGGGGGGGCGCTGCTGGCGACAGAGCAGAGGAATCGCAGGGAGTCGCCCTCCCGGGCCGTGAGCTCTGACCTGTTTACCACCAGGGTGCTGGGATTTGGGAACAGGAATAACAGAAGCCACTCGCACACTGAGCCATCCAGTCCCTGTCCTGGGGCCAGATTGCGTCCAGAACCCACTAGAGGGGAAAGTCCCCGTGTCCCACTCCCCACCCCCTAGCAATACATCGGAATAGCTGGGGGTTGGTCCTGTTAGCTTTGGAGATGGTGATTTGCAGAGTCCTCACTGGAGCTGAAATACCCACGGCAACATATTAGCTTGGAGAGAGTCCCCCACTGACTCCCTGATCCGCAGCCCAGCAGCCCCCAATGCCCCCTTGCCACACTTCAGCACGGCGCCCCTAGCATGGAATTCTTGGCTCAGCATCGATACTCCCCAGCATCGCCTCTGCTGAGATTCGGCAGCTCCATACGCCCAGCCCCTCAATGGCCAGGGCTCAGGGACTCGTTCCCCTTGGCCCAGCTCAGGGTGGCCTCAGTTCTGCTCCCAGCCTCACAACTCAGACTCAGGGAGTCGCCCTCCTGGGTCTCCAGAGACACAAGGTCAAGCTCAGCCTTCAATGGGGCCGGCATTGGAGGAGACGAGCAGGCAGGTTACACCCCCTCAGAGATTCTCTGCCAAGGAACCGAGATTCAGACACCTCTGGGGTGGGAAACGGGGGCTGTTTACACGAGGAGCCCTCGCAGTGTGGAGACGCAGCAGCTCTGGGGTCAGAGCACACAATCTTGGTGACTTTCCATGGCAGCAGGTCTCTGTCACAGAGATCGGTCCCTGACCCATCTCCTCCCCACTGCCCAGCGCCCCCTAGTGCCATCCCGGGGTCTGGAGACAGAGGGAACCGAGTTCGTCCCCTCACCACCCTCCCCACAGTCCTGAGGCTGTCTCGGGCTCTCCCCTCTGGGCACGGACCAGCCTGGCCCGGCTGAGCCTGGTGCCTGGCCCTGAGCGCGGGCAGAGCGTGACTAGGAGGCGCTCACTGATTCCCAGGGCTCGCAGTGTGGCCTCTCACCGGGGCGTCCATTGCTGGTCTGGTTACCAGTCATGTTGGGGGGCCTGGTTGGGTCTGTAACACAAACCACACAGGAGAGATCAGGGGGGCTGCACAGCACCAAGGGGGGTTCGCTAGTGATCACTGAGCCTAGACATGGTCCCTCGCTGTGAGCTCAGCTGGGGGACGGGAAATTCCCTGAGGTGACACAAGACCCGTGGGTGGGGAAGGGAAGCGACAGACCCGACTGCGCCCCACCCAAGAGGCGCCCGACGGAACCGAGGGGCCTGGTTAGGGTCACGCCGGGGAAACAGAACTGTGGGAAATGGAAACCCAAGGGACCAAAACTGGTTGGTTAAAAAATGGCCTAATTGGCAGAGTCACTAACAAGGGTCCGGGCTGCTTCAGCCTGGGTACTTAAGCGAGCGTCACCAGCACCACTGTCTGCCGGGCACCTGGGCATTTAGCATCCTGCTCCCCAAACGTGTCCTCCCCAGGGCGGGACAGAGCCAGGGGTCTAAATAACCCCACTCCCACCCCAGACCCTGCCACCATCAGGGACATCAGACACCCCCGTCATGGGTCCTTTGCCTTCCCCCCTCAGTTCATCTCTCCCCAGCCCTCTCCTTTTGCTCACAGGCTTGGCCGGCCACGCCTGGATATTTTACAGCCCGGCTGCACGCAGAGGGGCATCTGAAATCAACACCCAGAACAGCCGGATGCTGGTACCATCTGGCCAGGCCTGGCAGGGTCCGTCCACGCTGCCCTCAAAGCCCCGAGGCGCCGAGGCTCAGAGTCTGGGTCTGTTGGGTCGGGCTCGCGGGGCTCGGGCTGTGGGTCTCTGATTGCAGCGCGGACGTTTCCTCCGAGGTCTGTGTAGACGTTCGGGGTCGGGCTGGGGTCTGGGCTCAGACACGGGCAGGGGACGGGGGGGTCGGGTTCCTTCTAAATCTCCCTTCGGCTGAGGGAACAAGGGCCGTCCTTACACTGATGCCTGATTTGATCCTTCACCTCGCAAAGGCGGCAGCTGATTTTCCCTCTGCCCTGGATCTGCAGCGCAAGGGTCACAGGCCATTTAACGGGGGTTTGCCCTGGGGCAGGGCGGGCCAAGGTCTCTGGACATGGAGTGACAGCCCGGAGGGATCTCAGGGGGAACTGGGGTGGCTGGTATGAGGGGGGGAATCCCAGAAAAGGGGGACTGGAATGGGGTGGTAGATCCCAGCACAGGAGGATTCTAGGGGCAGGGCAGATTTGGGGTAGAGGGGGGAGCCATAGCCAAGGGGGGGGGCAGGAAAGGGTGAAGATCCCAAGGGAGAAGGGGCTGCACAGTGTGGGGTGAAGGGGCCTGAAGTAGAATTGGCTGAGGGTGCCTGGTGGGCGGTGGGGATCCCAGCACAGGGCTGAGTTGGGGGAGGGGCTGGAGGGCAGGGCTGGGAGCCGGGGGGGAATCCCAACAGAGGGGGCTGAGGGCCAGCGTGGAGGGGCTTGGGGGGGGTCACTCACTGGTGATGTTAAGCCGGATGGTTCTGTGGGTGGAAGGTCCCCGTGGTGGCCTGTAGGTGACATTGCAGATGAGATCTTTGCCGTGGTCCCCCGGACTGGGCGTGAAGCTGAGAGCGGAGCTGTGGGCCCAGGAGCCATTCGCCACCTGGGCTGAGACGTTCTGGGCTGTGTCGCTGAACGGCCCCATCCAGGTGATTCGGGGAGGGGGCCCGGAGCAGCTCCGAGGGGCCGTGCAGGTCACAGTCACCGGCTCCCCGGCCAGCAGCGTTCCTGGCAGCCCCGACGCCGGCGACATCTGGATCTCTGGCTTCTCCGTCAGCCCTGAGACACGGGGAGAGGGAAGAGAATTGCTTAGGGAGATGAGATGTTTGCCCTTTAGGGGTGTGGCCCCAATCTGGCCTCACGACAGGGACTGGCTGGCTCAGGGGGGCTGTTGAGCAGTGTCATAAATATAGAGGGAAGAGTAACAACTCTCTGTGTGCAGTAGCATCGAATCCCTCTGTGGCAGCTGTACTAAATCGCCTTCCTGTAAGGGATTAATCAGCTCAAATAAACTAGTTGGCACCTGACCAGGCCCAATGAGGAAAGAAGAAACTTTCAAATCTGTGGGGGTGGGGGGAGGATTTGTTTGTTGCTCTCTTTGTTGTTCCCTCTCTGGATGGAAGGCGAGACCAAGCAGGTACAACAGCTCCTGAAAATATACCTGGAAGATTAGGTCTAAAACCACAGACATTGTAAGGGGGCAAAGAAAGGCGCTAGGTTATCTTGTGTTTTAGCTTGTGAATTTTCCTAAGCTACAGATGTAGTTTGATTCCTGTTTTTTGTAACAGTGAAGCTGAGCCAGAGGGGAATCCTCTGTGTTTGCAATCTTTTATTTACCCTGTGAAGTTACCTTCCAAACTGATTTTAGCAGGTGTGATTCTTTTTTTACACATTTTAAGAGTCTGGTCTGTGCTCACATTGCTAAACAACTGGTTGATACATTATTCTCCAGCCTCCACAGGAAAGGGGGTGAAGGGTCTTCAGGGATATTTTGGGAGGAGAGGGATTCCAAGTTACCTTTCCCTGCATTTTTCTATAACTCACTTGGTGATGGCAGCAATAGGGTCCAAGGAGAGGAGAAGGGATTTGTGCCTTCGGGAAGGTTTAACCTCAGCTGGTAGAATATAAGCTTAAGGGGTCTTTCATGCAGGTCCCCACATCTGTATCCCAGAGTTCAGAGTGGGGGGGACCCTCACAAGTGGTGACTGCGTCTGCTCTTACCTGCAGGGCCGGTTCTAGGTTTTTTGCCACCCCAAGCAAAAAAAATTTGGTTGCCCCCCGCCCCCAGACATGAGCCCCCCCCACCCACCAGTGCCCCCCACTCACACCCCCTGTTGCCCCCCCCCAAATGTGGGATCTGCTACCAGCTGTGGGGGATGGGGTCGGGGGTGCCCAGCTCAGAGGGGCTGGGCTCGCAGCTGGGGGGTCAGGGCTGTGGGGGATGGGGTCGGGGGTGCCCAGCTCAGAGGGGCTGGGCTCAGAGCTGGGGTTCAGGGCGGTGGGGGAATGGAGTTGGGGTGTCCGGATCAGAGGGGCTGGGCTCAGAGCTGGGGGTCTGGGGTGGAGGGGGATGGGGTTGGGGGGTGCCCAGCTCAACGGGGCTGGGCGTGGAGATGAGGGTCAGGGCTGTGGGGGATGGGGTTGGGAGTGCCCAGCACAGAGGGGCTGGGCTCAGAGCTGGGGGGCAGGGCTGTGGCGGGAATGGGGTCAGGGAGGTGCCCCGCTCAGAGGGGCTGGGCTCGGAGCTGGGGGTCAGGGGTGTGGGGATGGGGTGAGGGGTGTCCGGATCAGAGGGGCTGGGCTCAGAGCTGGGGTCAGGGCTGTGGGGATGCGGTCAGGAGTGCCCAGCTCAGAGGGGCTGGGCTCGGAGCTGGGGGTCAGGGTTGTGGGGGGAATGGAGCCAGGGGTGCCCAGCTCAGAGGGGATGGGCTCAGAGCTGGGGGTCAGGGCTGTGAGGGGGATGGGGTCAGGGTGGTGTCCGGCTCAGAGGGGCTGGGCGCAGAGCTCGGGTCAGGGCTGTTAGGGGATGGGGTCGGGGGCCCAGCTCAGCGGGGCTGGGCTTGGTGATGAGGGTCATGGCTGTGGGGGATGGGGTCAGGGTGCCCAGCTCAGAGGGCTGGGGTCAGAGCTGGGGTTAGGGCTGTGGGGAATGGGGTCAGGGGTGTCCGGATCAGATGGGCTGGGCTCGGAGATGGGGGTCAGGGCTGTGGGGGGAATGGGGTCAGCGGGGTGCCCAGCTCAGAGAGGCTGGGCTCGGAGCTGGGGTCAGGGCTGTGGGGATGGGGTGAGGGGGTGTCCGGATCAGAGGGGCTGGGCTCAGAGATGGGGTGTCAGGGCTGTGGGAATGGGGTCAGGGTGCCCAGCTCAGAGAGGCTGGGCTCGGAGCTGGGGTCAGGGTTGTGGGCGGAATGGGGTCAGGGGTGCCCAGGTCAGAGGGCTGGGCTCAGAGCTGGGGGTCAGGGCTGGGAGGGGATGGGGTGAGGGGTGTCCGGATCAGAGGGGCTGTGCTCGGAGCTGGGGTCAGGGCTGGGGAGGATGGGTTTGGGGGTGCTCACCTCAGAGGGGCTGGGCTCGGAGCTGGGGGTCAGGGTTGTGGGGGGAATGGGGTCAGGGGTGCCCAGATCAGAGGGGCTGGGCTCAGAGCTGGGGGTCAGGGCTGTGGGGGGAAAGGGGTCAGGGGTGCCCAGCTCAGAGGGGCTGGGCTCAGAGCTGGGGTCAGGGCTGTGAGGGGAGGGGGTGGGGGGTGTCCGGATCAGAGGGGCTGGGCTCAGAGCTGGGGTCTGGGGTGGAGGGGGATGGGGTTGGGGGGTGCCCAGCTCAACGGGGTTGGGCTTGGAGATGAGGGTCAGGGCTGTGGGGGATGGGGCCGTGGGGGTGCCCAGGTCCGAGGGGCTGGACTCGGAGCTGGGGTTCAGGGCTGTGGGGGATGGGGTCGGGGGATGCCCAGCTCAACGGAGCTGGGCTTGGAGATGAGGGTCAGGGCTGTGGGGGGAATGGGGTCAGGGAGGTGCCCAGCTCAACGGGGCTGGGCTTGGAGATGAGGGTCAGGGCTGTGGGGGATGGGGCCGTGAGGGTGCCCAGGTCCGAGGGGCTGGGCTTGGAGATGGGGGTCAGGGCTGGGCCTGTGGGGTAATGGGGTCTGGGGGTGCCTGACAACCACCTCCCTGAGACCCCCCCAATCCAACCCCCCTTCCCTGGCCCCTGACCGCCCCCCCACAGAACCTCCGCCCCCTCCCTGCCCCCTGAGTGTCCCCGGGACTCCCTACCCCTTAGCCACCCCTCAGCCCCGGCCACTCATCCCCGGCTCCCCTCGCGCCTCGAGGAGCGGACCCGCCCAGCGCGGCAGCCGCGTGGCTCCGGAGGGAGCTGAGCTCTTCCCCGCTCAGAGCTGCGTGGTCAGGGGAGGAGCTGCTCGGCCCGGAGCTCGCAGCCCAGCCCCCTGACCACGCAGCTCGGAGCGGGGTGGGGCTCAGCCCCCCCGGAGCCAGGCGGCTGCAGCGCTGTGTAGGACCCGGGCGCGAACAAGCGGAGGAGGAGCAGCCCGTCCCCTGCAGCCAGGCGGGGCCGCGCTACCGGTCAGGGGCCGCCCCTCTCCCCCAAGCAGAGCCGGGAGCGTGGCCCTGCCCTGGCTGAGGGGACGGGCTGCTCCTCGGCTCGCAGCGCCGGGATGACTGGGGCTCCAGCCTTATGCCGCCCCCTATATTTTGCCGCCCTAGGCATCAGCTTGTTTATCTGGTGCCTAGAGCCGCCCCTGCTTACCTGGCACGGAGATCGTGAGTGGAGGGTCAGAGCCATCGGAATTGGAGCGGTAAGTGTGTTCAAACAGGCCTTTCTCGATGTTAAGGAAATATCTCCCCGCATCCGTCCGTCGGGCATCACTGATTTGCAGGGAGCAGTCACCGTGCGCTGGATCCCCCGTCAGCCGGAACCGGCCCTGGGTCTCCTGCGACACATTCACGGCAGGGACACTGCTGGCCACAGGACGATCCTGGCCCACAGTAGCAGGCTCCTTGTACCACTGTCCGTAGAACTGGGCCGAGGAATTGTTGGTGACAGACGAGGCTGGGTACGTGAAGGTGCAGGGGACGAGAACGCAGAGACCCTCCTTCACCGACACCGACTGCGGCACCGTCAGTGTAAATCCGGGTTCCAGGGCCAGGGACCCTGCAGGGGATGAGGAGGGATCGAAGTGGGACCCATAGAGAGCAGAGCCCCCCCCCAACTACCCCCACAGCTCTGCCGGTGCCCCTCACTCCTGACCAACAGCCCCCTGCGAGCCCAGCCCTGGGTCCTTGACCAATTCTCACTCCATTTACTTTCCATCCCTCCCTACATCGAGCCCCCTGCCCCCACTCCCTGTCACTCAGTGCCCCCTAGCACCACACCGGGGCACTGCAGTCCCCTCCCCCTCTGGCCAGTCTCCCTTCCAAGTCCTCGGAGAGACCTGGCCCCGCTTAGCGCAGGTTCTGCCCTTCCCCCTGCCCTGGGGCTGCAGGTGCTGCTTACTTACCCCTCCAGAGCAGGGCGAGGATCAGGACCCTCAGCATGGCAGGACCCCCTGCTCTCCAGGGGGGGCCCTGAGTCGGGAGCTCCCTTTCCCCGGGGTCACGCTGTGGCAGCAGGGCTCTGCCCATGGCTGGGGCGCCGGCTGGGACAGACCTAGAGACAGAAGGTGGGTGAGACTTGTGAGAGCAGAGGCTGATTGGGGACACAGATCTGCCTGGGGGACCATCAGTGCTGGGCTCTGCAGGGGCCTGATCTGGGGCTGCTGGCAGCGCAGTGACCTCCCCCCCCCACAGAAAACCCTAAATCACCAGACTGTCCTGAGAGATTGTGGTCTAAAAAAAATCCTTAAATTGGTGAAAAAAACCTGAGATTTTCTTTAAGAATCATGAGATTGGCCAGAAAATCCTGAGCTGGTGACAGAAGATGGCGGGAAGGCAGCGCTGCTCAGTGCCTGCTTTGCTTCAGTCTTCCCACAAAAAACAACATGTGAGCGGGTGACCAGTGAAGTTACCACGGACAACAAAGGGGAAGGGCTGCAGATCGGGATCAGTAAGGAACACGTCAGAGATGTTCCAGACAATTTGAATGAATTCAGATCAGTGGGGCAGGAAGCTGTTCAACCCAGGGGTCTGAAGGAATTAGTGGAAGAAATCTTGGAGCCACTGGCAATAATATTTGCAAACTCATGGATGATCGGAGAGGTCCCAGAAGATGGGGGAAGGGCTAACAGAGTAGCCATCTTTAAAAGGGGGAAAAGGAGGAGCTGGGTAACTATAGACCAGTCAGCCTGACCTCGACACCTGGAAAGCTACTAGAGCAATGTATAAATCCTTCAGTTTGTGAGGCTGAAGGGCTGATCACCAGCATGGATTTACCAAGAACAAATCCTGCCAAACCAGCTTGGTTTCCTTCTTTGATGAGATAACTGGTTGGGGGTTGGGGGAAAGCGATGGATATAATATAAGTGGATTTCTGACAGAACTCATGTGAAATTGCAGATGACTGGAGGATAGCTAAAAAATTCTCCAGATGTGTGTGACGTTATTGATATAATCTGGGATCACATTGAACATGGTTGCAACCAAGGTCCTGTAGTGGCACCAAATCTTATGTAAAGGGGGTCATATAAGGTGTCTAAGACCAGGTTATGGGTTGCTGGTTATGATTATGTTGTCTGTCTGTATGTATCATTTTGTAGTTGAAGTTATGAGTATTGGCTCTATACTGTCTGTATTTCAAATTTGTGCTGTGCTTCTGGGTAACATCACAGACAAGTTGGTGTTAGCTCTGCCTAGCCTGCATGATGGCCCATTAAGGACCATCAGCTACACAACTGACCCATTGAGAGGAGGCAGATATGCCTTGTAACTCAGCAAAGTGCAGGGAGTTGCCCATGTGACTCCAGACTCCATTTTGCTGTAATTTTCCACAGTAAGGACAAAGAGGTTCTTACACCTGGAAAAACCTAGAAATGGCTGATGCCTCATCTCCATCTTGTCTTCAATCCTGCTTCTTACCTCTGGAGGGACTTTGCTACAAACTGAAGCTCTGAACAAAGGACTGATGACCCATCCCAGAGGGGGATGTTCTCCAGAGACTTGATTTGAACCTGCAGTTTACTTCATCACTGCTACAAGCCTGAACCAAGAACTTTGCCATTATTGTATGTAATTGATTCCATTTAACCAATTCTAGCTCATCTCTACCTTTTTCCTTTTATGAATAAACCTTTAGATTTTAGATTCTAAAGGATTGGCAACAGCGTGATTTGTGGGTAAGATCTGATTTGTATATTGACCTGGGGCTTGATTCTTTGGGATCAAGAGAACCTTTTTCTTTTATTGAGGTGTTGGTTTTCATAACCATTCATTCCTCAGGACGAATGGCTCTGGTGGTGATACTGCGAGACTGGAGTGTCTAAGGAAATTGCTTGTGTGACTTGTGGTTGGTCACTGGGGTAAAACCAAAGTCCTCTTTGTCTGGCTGGTTTGGTTTGCCTTAGAGGTGGAAAAACCCAGCATTGGGCTGTAACTGCCCTGTTTAAGCAATTGGTCTTGAATTGGCACTCTCAGTTGGGTCCCACCAGAACCGCATCGTCACAAGGTGATCCCAGCAGTTGAAGGCCAATAAGCCTAACTTCAATGACGGGCAAACTGGTTGAAATTATAGTAAAGTGAAATTATAGCAAAGAACAGAATGATCAGATGCAGAGATTTGTTGGGGAAGACTCAATATGGTTTTTGTAAAGGGAAATCATGGTTCACCAAACTACTAGAATTTTTGGAGGGAATCAACAGCATGTGGACAAGGGTGACCCAGTCCATGTACTTAGATTTTCAGAAAGTCTTTGACAAGGTTCCTCCCCAAAATACTCTTAAGCAAAGTGAGCTGTCCTGGGATAAGTGGGAAGGGATCAGTAACTGGTTAAAAGCTAAGAAACCAAGGATGGGAATAAAAGGCTAATTTTCACAGTGGAGAGAGGTGAATAGTGGTGTCCCACAGGGGTCTGTACTGGGACCAGGGCTGTTCAACATGTTCATAAACGATCTGGAAAAAGGGGTAAACAGGGAGGTGGAAAAATTTGCAGATGATGCAAAACTACTCAAGAGAGTTAAGTTCAAAGCTGACTGTGAAGAGCTACGAAGGGATCTCACAAAACTGGGTGACTGGATAACAAAATGGCAGATGAAATTCAATGTTAATAAATGCAAAGTTATGCACATTGCAAAACATAATCTGAACTATACATATAAAGTGATGGGGTATAAATTAGCTGTAACTACTCAAGGAAGAGATCTGAGAGTCACGATGGATAGTTCTCTGAAAACATCCACTCATTGTTCAGTGGCTGTCAAAAAACCTAACAATGTTGGGAATCCTTAAGAAAGGGATAGATAATAAGACAGAAAATATCATATTGCCTCTATATAAATCCATGGTACGTGCACATCTTGAATACTGTGTGCATTTCTGTGGCCCTATCCCAAATTGGAATTGCTAAAAAAGTTCAGAAAAGGGCAACAAAACTGATTAGGGGATGGAACAGCTTCCGTATGAGGAGAGATTACTAAGACTGGGACTGTTCAGCTTGGAAAAGAGACGACTAAGGGGGGATATGATAGAGGTCTGTAAAATCATGACTGGTGTGGAGACAGTAAATAAGGGAGTGTTATTTACTCCTTCCCATAACACAAGAACTAGGAGTTCCCCAATGAAATTAATAGTCGGCAGATTTAAAAAAAATGTAAGGAAGTATTTCTTCACACACAGTCAACCTGTGGAACTCTTTGCCAGAGGATGTTGTGAAGGCCAAAACTCTAACAGGGTTCAAAAAGAACTGGATAAATTCATAGAGGGTAGGTCAATCAATGGATTATTAGCCACGATCTACAGTGATAGTGTCTATAGCGTCTTTTTGCCAGAAGCTGGGAATGGGCGACAGGGGACGGGACACTTGATGATTCCCTGTTCTGTCCATCTCCCTGGGACACCTGGCATTGGCCACTGTCAGAAGACAGGATACTGGGCTAGATTGTCCTTTGGTCTGACCCAGTCTGGTCGTTCTTATGGAGAAATGTAGACTTGGTGGAACTACCATTAAGTGGATACAGAACTGGTTAAAGAACTGCAAACAACAAGTAACTGTTAATGGAACAATGTGGGATTGGAGGGAGGCCCCAAGTGGGCCTCCACAGGGATTTGTTCTAGGTCCCATGTTGTTTAACATCTTTATCAATGACGTGGATGTAGGACTAGGGAGCAGACTGATCAAATCTGCAGAAGACACAAAGCTGGGAGGAGTTGCCAACACTTTGGAAGATGGAGCTAAAATTCAGAAAAAAAAACAGGAGTACTTGTGGCACCTTAAAGACTAACAAATTTATTGTAGCATGAGCTTTCGTGAGCTAAAGAGGAATCTTGATAAATTGGAGAATTGGTCTGTAGCTGACAAATGAAATTCATCAAGGACAAACGGAAGATGCTCCACGTAGGGAAGAAAAACCAAATGCACAAATACAAGATGGGGAAGAACTGGTTTGGCAGCAGCACTGCTGAGAAGGAGCTGGGAGTTGTGGCGGATCACAACCTTGACAGGAGTCAGCAATGTGATGCTGTTGCAAAAAAACCCCCAAACAAATGCAATGTCAGGTTGCATGAACAGAGGCAGAGCATGCAAGTCAGGAGAGGTGACAGTACCGCTCTATGCCTCAGCTGGAGGACTGTGTCCAGTTTGGTCACCAATGTATAGAAAGGGATGTAGAGAAATTGGAAAGGATTCAGAGGCGAGGGATCAAAGGGATGGAATGGAAGCTCTAGGGGCACAGCCTGAAGGAACTGGGTATGACTTGTTTGGAAAAGAGATTGGTGGGGTGAGAGGGGACATTATCATAGTTTTCAAGTACAGGACAAGCTACCATAGAGAAGCTGGAGAAAAGTTGTTCTCTCTCACCCCAGAGAGCAGGAAAAGAGCAGTTGGACAATGGAGCAGATGCCCAGGGAGGTGGTGGAAGTGCCTTCACTGGAGGGTTTCGAGAGGGGGCTGGACAGTATCTGTCTGGAATGGGTTAGACCCAACAAATCCTACATCTTGGCAGGGGTTAGACTAGGTGATCCCTGTGGTTCCTTCTCACCCTGTGGGTCTGTGATTCTAGGATTCGCTAAAAAATCCCAAGATTGAATGTGAACATGACAACCCCAACCCCTCCCTGAAATTCAATGATAAATCCTGAGGTTTGCTTTAAAAATCCTGAGATTGGCCAAATATTGTGAGATTTGCTCCCAGAATCCTGACTTTGGCTTTTAAAATCCCCATATTTGTGCTTTGTCTCCCTGCACCCGGTTCTTTGCAGCCCTTTGCCTCATCCACCCCACCTGGGTGCTGGTGCAGTGAGCTGGGCGGGTGTCAGCCTGGATCCCCCATGTCCCATGCACCAGCCCAGAGCATGGTGGGACGGGCCCTGCTGCCCAGGGCTGTAGGGGCAGGGGCCGGGCCCGTGAGATCCAGCCTCCATCCCCATCCCTGGGTCGGGACCCTGCTCGGCCTTGAGGGGCATCGGCAGAGCTTTGTGGGCAGGGAGCCCAGGGCTGGGATAGCAAGAGGCTGCAGGTGGGGATTGAGGGGCACCCCAGTCTCCACAGACCATCCAGCTCCCTCCCCCCTAGTTCCACTCCCCCCTAGACCTGCAGAGGGGGGCTCAGCACCTGGCTCTCCGACCCTGCAGCCTGGGTTCCTGACTCAGAGTCTGGGGAAGCGGCAAGCACAGGAATGTGAAAGCAGAAGTGGGTGCGGATGGGAGGGGGTTGGGGGGAGATGCTGTCTCAGAAACCCAGCACAAGCATCCTGCTGACTTCCCCTCCTTCTGGCTGGCCCTAACCACGGCTTCCCTGCAACAGAGGCAGGCTGCATATTGCTTGTGGGGCTGGAAATAGAACCCAGGAGTCCGCACGCTGAGCCCTGCTAACCCTCACTCTCCTCCCAGAGTTGGGATAGAGCCCAGGAGTCCTGACTCCCTGCCTCCACCCTCCACTGTAACCCACTAGACCCTGCTCCCCTCCCAGAGCCAGGGACAGGAAAGGAGACCTGACTCTGAGACCCTCTACACCCCACTCTGGTCCCACAGTTCTGGATGGACCCAGGAGTCCTGGCTCCAAGCCCCACTGTTATGACCATTCCCCTCCCAGAGTCGGGAATAGAACACAGGAGTCCTGGCTACCTGCCCCCCATCCCAGATCTATCCCTTTATTACTGGTTTTCCCCATCACACAATAATATTTGAAGACTAGCAGCTCACACCTCTTATCGTATTGTACATGCAGCAAATGCTAATCACTCACCCCAAGCTGAGATGCAGCCGCCTCTGGGGCGGGGCGGCTGGGAACAGCCACACAGCGACACTGCCCAGGGGTTGCTCACCCGGAGCTGAGATGCGTCTGCCTCTGGGGCGAGGTGTTGGGAACAGCGCACTGGAACAGCAGATGTCCGGTTAGGACGGCTAGTGAATCCCGACTCCAATGGGAAGAACCGGGTGCGTGAGGAGACCTGCCTGGGACTGAGCAGGCCCGAGTGTCAGGGCGAGGGCTGTGGAGAGATGTGAGATTTCAAGACAGGAAAGGGAAGTCAGGGCGTGAATCTGGCCCTAGAGCGTCTTGCAGAAGCCGGTTCCAGTGGCTGCAGATCTCGGTGCCATCGACGCAAGCGGGAGATTGTCCCAAATACAAGCAGCTCCCACGGACAGCCGGCTTCTGACCCCACCGCATGGGGGTGCGTACTGGCTGGGGGGACTGGCTGGGAGGGTAATGGGGCACAGGGCCCTTCCCCTCTATAGGGCGCTGGCTCCAATCTGCCCAGGGTGAGTTTGACACTCTGTATCTCAGGGAAACAACCTACACCCCCATTTTTATCGTTAGAAAATGACCGTGTGTATCCAATGCAAAGTTTGTCATTTTGGGTGTTTTCAGAAGGCTTGTGAGGCACTGAGCATTGCTCCCTCCAGCCAGGCCCATCTCCTTCTATAGATGGAGAGAGACTGACTTGGCTTCTGGCTTCCCTGGCCTTCTTATAAGGCCCTGGTGCTCAGTTTGGGGCGTGGCCCCAGCTGCAGCCACTTCCCCAATCAGCCCAGCCTAAAGCCCCTTCCCAGGGCTGTTTTCAACCCCTTCAGGGCAGGAGCAGGGGTCCACCTTGCTACATATCCTAAAATAATAGTCAGTGTATGTATCTATCCAGTGTATGTGTGTGCACATTGTCTATATGTACTCTCTCTCTCTCTGTATATATATGTGTGTGTATATGAGTGTGTATGTGTGTGTGAGCATGTACGTACGGTAGAGAGCCATTTACGTACGACCCGTTTACGCGCGAATCCACTTAACACGCGGTAGCGCCATGCCTCCCCGTGCTGCCTAATTAACACGCGAGACTTGTTAACACGCGGTACAGGAACTTGCTATATAGCGCTACAGATTTGCTCACTAACTCACTGAGATAGAAATCGACAGGAACTGCGGAGCAGAATCGTGTTGTATGTTTTTCCCCATGTTCGTAAAGACGTATCACGCACGCTTAGTCATTGTCACGCTACAGGGCAGAGGGCAAGAGTCAGCGTTCCTACAGTGGAGAAGAAAAGCTGCTGCAATACATCGAGCAAATAGCGGAGAAACCCAGGCCAAAGTTTCGAAAGACACTGGGAATGCCGAATCTGCTCTCCGATTATGGAAAAACAATGAATATAAACTGAACGGCTTTGTACAAAATATCGATTCTGCCACGGGGCTTCAGTGAAAACGTGTGCACTATTCAGCAAAACCCATGAGAGAGAAAACCATACGCACGTGGTTTGCTCAGGAAAGGCTGAAAGAAATGCCCCTAAGGTGGTTCAACTCTTCAAGCCCAAGCGACCAAATTTGGAAATTTAACAGGGGATGAATCATTCCAAGCCAGCAAGGGGTTTATAAGTCGTTTTAAAAAGGATCATGGCACAGCGCAGGTATCGATTTCTTTTGGCACGTGCCAAAAAGTGAGTTTTATTCCTATTTGCAAGTTTATAGTTTCTGTGATTCTCTGACATGTCTAGAAACCAAGGATTCTTCTTTGCTTGGACCAATCTTAGCACATAGTAGGTGCTACTGTAACACAAAGACAAACACAATAAATTCAGCATTTCTCAAATACTGAACACTTGCTTTCACGCTAAGATTTGGCTTTGTGGTAACTGCATTGGCTTGCAGGGATCAGTAACTAGCATCACCTGGTCTGCTCTGTTCTCGCAGGGGGTCTCAAACTTCATTGCACCATAACCCCCTTCTGACAACAAACATTACTACATGACCCCAGGAGGGGGGATCGAAGTCTGAGCCCACCGGAGCCCAGGCAGTGAGTCTCGGGCTTTGGTCCCCGGCTACAGCAAGTCTAAGCCAGCCTTGGTGATCCCATTAAAATGGGGTAGTGACCCACTTTGAGGTCCTGATCCACAGTTTGAGAGCCACTGCTCTAGAGGGTATCGTACTGCGCTCGACACAGGGGTATCTGAACGCCTTCTAGTCATCACAGAGCAAATGAAGTAATCCAGGGCTGGCCTTAGCCACAGGCGAACGGGGCTGTAACGGGTTGGGTCACAGAGACCCCCTTGGGACTGTCACCTGATGTGCTGACACTACCTCAGAGCCCATTTTCCCTGCCATCTTGGGACTTCAGAAACCTGCCTTGTTGAGCCAGACATGCCAGCCTGCTGCAACACAGACCCAGGGTCTGAACCACACCCGCAAGCCGCAGACTTAAATGAAAATGACTTAGCACGTGCTCCTGTCTCCAGCACCCAGAGACCCAGCTCCCAATGGGATCCAAACCCCAAATAAATTTGTTTTACTCTGTATAAAGCTTATCAAGGGGAAACTCATGAATTGTCCACCCTCTCTAACACTGATAGAGAGAGATACACAGCTGTTTGCTCCCCAGGTATAAATCATTAATTCTGGGTTAATTAATAAACAAAGGTGATTTTATTAAGTATCAAAAACAGGATTTAAGTGGTTTCAAGTAATAACAGACACAACAAAGTAAGTCACCAAGCAAAATAAAACAAAACACGCCAGTCTAAGCCTAATACATCAAGAAACTGAATACAGGTAAATCTCACCCTCAGAAATGTTCCAATAAACTTCTTTCGCAGACTAGACTCCTTCCTAGTCTGGGCCCAATCCTCTCCCCTGTTTCAATTCTTGTTAGCTCCAGCTCAGTTGGTACGTAGGGATTTCTTCATGACCAGCAGCCCCCTTTGTTCTGTTCCACCCCCTTTTATATCTTTGGCACAAGGAGGGAATCGTTAGTCTCTCCTTCCTTCCCACCCCTCCTTCTAACTGGAGAACCACCAGGTTTAAGATGGATTCCAGGTCAGGTGACATGATCACATGTCCCGTGAGCCCCCCCTCCATTCCTCCAGGACTGGCCTGCACATATGCACTGGAGACGTGCAGGTAAACAGAGCCATCCACAGTCAATTGTCCTAGCTAATGGGAGCCATTAAGATTCCAAGCCACCATTAGTGGCCCACGCGTTGCATAATTACAATAGGACCTCAGAGTTATGCTCCATATTCCTAGATTCAGGTACAAGAATGATACATTCATACAACTAGGAGGACCACACTCAGTAGATTATAAGATTTGTAATGATCCCTTACAAGAGACCTTTTGCATAAAGCATATTCCAGTTACGTTATATTCACACTCATACACATATTTTTATAAAGCATGATGGAGTGCAATGTCACAGGGGCGCCTCCGCAGCAGGGGTGTCCCTCCCCCTGCTGGTGTCTGCGGCCCTGTGGCTCCTGCCCCCTGCCTTGGAGCCACCCCTGGCCAGCTGCTCCTGGGAGCTTCCTGTCTGCTGTAAGGAGCAGGGGGAGGGGCTCTGATGTCAGCCTGTTCCCTGTCTTCCCAATGTGCCCCATCTCCGCAGAGCAGGTGGGGTGGGGGACAGGGCTCACCCACAGTGGGACTGCGCTGCTGTGTCTCAAGGAGCTTTCCTTCAGACTGCAAAGAGCTGCTCTCTTAAAGGGGCAGCATGCGGTCTCGCACACATTCCCCCAGCTCACACACACTGTCTCTTTCACACTCACTCCACCCAACACATACTTATCTTGCTGTTGTTACTTGTTACTTCCTGCAATGCACATATATGCTCTGTAATTTTATTCTTTCAAAGTGCCGTTAGTTGAGTTTTTTGACTGGTCTCTGCATTTCATAATTTTATTTCTCTCTTATGCTCACACTGAATTCTTTGAGTAGTGAGTTCTAAACTGCCTAACCTGTCCTGGCTGGAGTAATTAGCATTATTACTGTTAGTATCATATTGTGCTTTGCCATTCATTATGTAAAGTGGCACAATCAAATAATAGCATCCTCCTAGAATGTAACTGTAGCTTTTACTCACTTTAGTAATTCCAGTTTCAAAAACATTAGCTAAACACAGAACTATAGACACTGCGCAGATGAAAGTCGCTTATTTTCAAATTGTATTTTTAGTTATAGCTGTAAATTAACTTAATATTTGCATGAAAATAACTGCAGTTCCAACTGTGATACCAATAGCAATGGTGGAGTCAAATGTTAGTGAGTCACATATAAATACACGATTCGGTCGATAAACATAAATGCCAAAAGAATTAGAAACAGTAATTCCCTTTCTTAATGAAAGAGAAAAAAAAAACCCTTAATCACATATGTTAAAATTATGTTTTTAGTGAAAAATAATTGACTAAAATAGAGGCGATTTGGCAGTAACACAGTGTGTCTGTTTCAGAAAGTAAGACGATATTATTTATTTTTATTTATCTCTACTAAAGATTGTGCACAAAGTATCAGACGTGTGTTTCTGATAGCTGCGTTAAAGCTCCAGAACTGATACCTCAAGGCTTGGAATTGGGAATATCTCGCTGTATTAGCTCCTGATTGTTCTAAATTTACATATAAGATTTAAACGTGGCTTTAATTGGCATTTGTATATATATTTTCTTTCTTTATATAACAGCTAGATACAGTGCTCCTGTCAGCGAATCGCTAAGTTATTATCTGCAAAGCCCTGAGAGTTTTCAGGTGCCTAAGTAGTCCCTGGAATCATGGTTAAAGTTTCCTCCCTCTGCCCCAAGTCTGAACTGGTGCCCCCCCCCGCCCCCGGGTGAGCAAGGAGTGGCCAGGGGGCTGCGGGAGGCCGTGGGCTCTGGCGAGATGAAGCCCACACGTGAGAGCGCGAAGCCTTGAGCCACATGCCGAGCACCAGGCACCACAATCCCCAGCAGCAGCGCAGGAGGGTGGCAACACCCCATGTGCCAGGCCCCCCTGACTTCTGCGCTGCTGCTGGCGGTGCCGCTGCCTTCAGAGCTGGGTGCCCGGCCAGCCCCCGCCAGTATCAGGCCGCCCTGCCGGGGCTTAATTTGAGCCACAGCTGAGCTCTGGCATCTCTTTCAATACAAATTAAACACTATGGGAGGCAACGGGGCCCATTTGCTCACCGGGGGTGGCCGTTCCCCCAGCTGAGGTCGCATTCTCTGATTCCTCAGTCCCTTGAGTTTCTAATTCCCTGTCGGCTCTTCGGTGAAGATCTACACGCCGAACTTGGGCACTGTGGATTCCCTGACCCCCGGCCTGTCCTTCCTTCTGCTTTCATGAGAGCAGCAGAGTGTCCTGAGAGAGAGAGAGAGACAGAGAGAGATTCTGGGATATGTAAGTGGCTGACACTCGAGACAGAGAGATAGATAGATGGGTGGGTGGGTGTGTGAGTAGGTAGCTAGGCCTGGTGATAGGTGGGTACATAGGTGGGTGGGTAAGTAGTTAATTAGTTGGTATCATAAATATAAAGGGAATGGTAATAACCCTATGTATGCAGTAACATAAATCCCTCCTGGCCAGAGGTACAGAATCACTTACCTGTAAGGGGTTAATCAGTTCTATTAACCTAGTTGGCACCTGACCAGAACGACCAACAGGAAAAGAAGATACTTTTAAAACTGGGAAGGGGGGAGATTTTGATTGTGCTTTTTCTGTTGTTCTTTCTCGGGGCAGAGAGAGGGACCAGGCAGAAAAATAAACTCTCCTAAAGCCCGACCTGGAATAAACATCTAAAATTACAAAAATAGCAGGGAAATGCATTAGATTGTCTTTTGTTTTAGCTTGTGAATTTTCCCAATGCTAAGAGGTAATTTTATTCCTGTTTTGTAACTGGAGTGCAGAGTCAGAGCGGAATCCTCTGTGTTTTCAATCTTTTTATTTACCCTGTAAAGTTATCATCCATCCTGATTTTACAGAGGTGCTTCTTGTACTTGTTTTCTTGAGAATACAATTCTTCTTTTAAGAACCTGATTGATTTTCAGTGTCCTTAAAAACCAGGGATTTGGTCTGTGCTCATTGGTTTAACCAATTTGTTGGTACATTATTCTCAAGCCTCCCCAGGAAAGTGGGTGAAGAGGCTTGGTGGGATATCCTGGGGGGGGATAGGGCTCCAAGTGACACCTCCCTGAATGTTTGTTTAAATCACTTGGTGGTGGCAGCAATACCGTCCAAGGACAAGGAAAGGAATTTGTGACTTGGGGAAGTTTTTAACCTAAGCTGGTGGAATATAAGATTAGGGGTCTTTCATGTGGGTCCCCACATCTGTACCCCAGAGTTCAGAGTGGGTAGGAAAAGCTGACAGTTGGATAGACAGATAGGAGGTAGGTGAGCGCGTAGGTGGATAGGTCAGTGGGTGGTTGGGTCAGTGCGTTGGTAGCCAGGGGGGTAGTAGGAAGCTGGGTGGGTCAATGGTTACATAGGTAGAAAGTTGGGTATGTAGGGGGGTGGGATGGTGGGTGGGTTGTTGAAGTTTGTAGGAAGGTAGCTAAGTGGGGTGGTATATGGGTAGATGGTTGGGTCAGTTGGTTGGCAGCTAGGCAGGCTGGTAAGTTGGTAGATTGGTGGATCAGTGGGTTGGTAGCTAGGTGGGTACATAGGTGGGTAGGTCGGTAAGTGGGTCAGTAACTGAGTTACCGTCTGTAATAGAGCAGGGTGAGGTAATAGGCCAGGAAGAATCCAGTCGCCGCGAAGACGAGTTTGCAGCTGATTTCGATAAATGCCCGAGTGAAGCCACCTGTGGGAGCTGGAAGAAGCCGAGAGTCTGAGATAGATCCCTGCAACCCCTGCCCCGAGCCAGCCAGCCAACCCCCACCCTGGGGCTGGATACAAGCCAGCGCCCCCACCCCTTCTGCCTGAGGCCCCACTCCCACTGGAGCCACAGCCCCCCTGACCCAGTCTTGGGCCACCAGAGAACCCCAGCCCCAGAACACTGGGCAGGAGGGAGGCGCAGCACTAGCCTCCTGGAGTCCCGGGATGCAGGCCAGCCCCCTGTACCCCTAGCCCCAGCCCCAGCGCTGCCATGGGGCAACAGCGTGGGCAGGAGAGGACCTGGGAGCAGAGCATGGGTGGGGCCACATAGGGCTGTTTGGGGAAGCTCAGCCTCCCCTGGCCTGCGATACCCGTCGCCCATGAGCCTGGCCCGCCTGAGCCTGGGCCCTGGCCCTGAGCGCGGGCAGAGTGTGACTAGGAGGCGCTCGCTGATTCCCGGGGCTGGCAGCACGGCCTCTCACCGGGGCGTCCGTTCCTGGTCAGGGTCCTGGTGATGCTGGGGGGCCCGGGTGGGTCTGTAACACAAACCAGACACAGGGGATCAGGGGGCTGGACAGCACCGGGGGTGGGGGGTGTCACTAGTGATCCCTGAGCCTAGACACGGCCCCTCGCTGTGAGCTCAGCTGGGGGACGGGAAAGTCCCTGAGGTGACACAAGACCCATGGGCGGGGAAGGGAAGCGACAGACCCGACTGAGCCCCAACCAAGAGGCGCCCGACGGAACCCAGGGGCCAGGTTAGGGCCACGCCAGGGAACCAGAACTGTGGGAAATGGAAACCCAAGGGACCAAAACCAGGGGGGTCAAAACTCGGCCTAATTGGGGCAGGCACTAACGAGGTGCCTGGGTACTTGAGCAAGTGTGACCAGCGCCACTGTCTGCCGGGCGCGTGGGTATTCAGCGTCCTGCTCCCCAAACGTGTCTTCCCCAGGAAGGGACAGAGCCAGGGGTCTAAATAACCCCACTCCCACCCCTAGCCCAGGCCCAGCCACCACCAGGGACATAAGACACCCCCGGTCATGGGTCCTTTGCCTTCCCCCCTCGGTTCATCTCTCCCCAGCCCTCTCCTTTTGCCCCTGGGGCTTAGCCGGCCAGGCCTGGGTATTTTGCAGCCCGGCTGCCCCCAGAGGGGCAGCTGAAACCAACACCCGGAACAGCCGGACGCTGGTACTGGCTGGCCAGGCCTGGCAGGGTCCGTCCACGCTGCCCTCATAGCCCCACGGTGCCGAGGCTCAGAGCCTGGGTCCGTTGGGTTGGGCTCGCGGGGCTCGGGCTGCGGCTCTCTGATTGCAGCGCGGACATTTCCTCCGAGGTCTGTGTAGACGTTCGGGGTCGGGCTGGGGCCTGGGCTCAGACATGGGGGCGGAGGACTGGGGGGCGGGTTCCTTCTAAATCTCCCTCCGGCTGAGGGAACAAGGGCCGTCCTTACACTGAGGCCTGATTTGATCCTTCACCTCACAAAGGCGGCCGCTGATTTCCCCTCTGCCCTGGATCTGCAGCGCGAGGGTCACAGGCCATTTAACGGGGGTTTGCCCTGGGGAAGGCCAAGGTCTCTGGGCACCGAGCCGGAAGCGTGTTTAGTTCCGGACAGTGACTGGGTCTCGTTAACCCTCTGCCCCATATAGAGCATCCACTGACCCCGGCAGAAAGAGGAGGGGGTGGAGGAGACACAGTGGGACAAATCGGGGGGATCTCAGGGGGAACTGGGGTGGCTGGTGTGAGGGGGAATCCCAGCAAGGGGGGATTCGAATGTGGGGGTGGATCCCAGAGTACGTCGATTCTCGGGGCAGGGCAGGTTGCGGGTAGAGACGATCCCAGAAGAGAAGTGGGTATCTGGGGGTGTGGATGGGAGGGGGAGCCATAGCCAAGGGGGGCAGGAAGGGGTGAAGATCCCAAGGAAGAAGGTACTTCACGGTGTGGAGGGAAGGCGTCTGGAATAGAATTGGCTGAGGGTGTCTGGTCGGGGGTGGGGATCCGAGCACACGGCTGAGTTGGGGGAGGGGCTGGAGGGCAGGGATGGGGATCCCGGAGGTGGGGATCCCAGCAGAGGGGGCTGGGAGCCGGCGTGGAGGGGCTGGGGGGGGTCACTCACAGCCGACGTGGAGCCAGAGGGTTCTGCGGGTGGAAGGTCCCTGTGGTGGCCTGTAGGTGACGCTGCAGATGAGCTCTTTGCCGTGGTCCCCCAGGCCGGGCGTGAAGCTGAGCGCGGAGCTGCGGGCCCAGGTGCCGTTCGCCAGCTGGGCTGAGACGTCCCGGGCTGTGTCGCTGAACGGCCCCATCCAGGTGACTAGGGGAGGGGTTCCGGAGCAGCGCCCAGGGGCCGTGCAGGTCACAGTCACCGGCTCCCCGGCCAGCAGCGTCCCTGGCAACTCCCGCGCCGGCGAGATCTGTATCTCTGGCTTCTCCGTCAGCCCTGAGACATGGGGAGAAGGGAGAGAATCACTCAGACACGGGGTCTTTCCCCTCTAGGGGCGTGGCTCCGATCTGGCCCCAGGGCTTGGGCTGGCTGGCTCAGGGGGGGCTGATGAGCGGTGTCATAAATATAGAGGGAAGAGTAACAACTCTCTGTATTCAGTAGCATCAAATCCCTCTTTGGCAGCTGTATTAAATCGCCTTCCTGTAAGGGATTCATCATCTCAGATAACCTAGTTGGCTCCTTACCAGAAGGACCAACGAGGAAGGAAGAAACTTTCAAATCTGTGGGGGTGGGGGGAGGATTTGTTTGTTGCTCTCTTTGTTGTTCCCTCTCTGGATGGAAGGCGAGACCAAGCAGGTACAACAGCTCCTGAAAATATACCTGGAAGATTAGGTCTAAAACCACAGACATTGTAAGGAGGCAAAGAAAGGCGCTAGGTTATCTTGTGTTTTAGCTTGTGAATTTTCCTAAGCTACAGATGTAGTTTGATTCCTGTTTTTGTAACTGTGAAGCTGAGCCAGAGGGGAATCCTCTGTATTTGAAATCTTTTATTTACGCTGTGAAGTTACCTTCCAAACTGATTTTGCAGGTGTGATTCTATTTCTCTCTCTCTATATATAAAATTCTTCTTTTAAGAACATGATTGATTTTCAGTGTCCTGAAGACAGGTCTGTGCTCACATTGCTAACCAATTGTTTAGTACATTATTTTCAAGCCTCCACAGGAAAGGGGGTGAAGGGGTTTGGGGGATATTTTGGGGGGACAGGGATTCCAAGTGAACCTTCCCTGGATTTTTCTATAACTCACTTGGTGGTGGCAGCAATAGCGTCCAAGGACAAGGGAAGGAATTTGTCCCTTGGGGAAGGTTTAACCGAAGCTGGTAGAATATAAGCTTAAGGGGTGTTTCAGGCAGGTCCCCACATCTGTACCCCAGAGTTCAGAGTGGGGGGAACCCTCACAAGCGGTGACTGCGGCTGCTCTTACCTGGCACGGAGATCGTGAGTGCAGGGTCAGTGCCATTGGAATTGGAGAGGTAAGTGTGATCTAACAGGCCTTTCTCAATGTTAAAGAAATATCTCCCGGCATCCGTCTGTCGGGCATCACTGATTTGCAGGGAGCAGTCACCGCGCGCTGGATCTCCCGTCAGCCAGAACCGGCACCGGGTCTCCTGCGACACCCCGAGGCTGGTGGCACTGCTGGCCATGGGACGATCCTGGCCCACAGTAGCAGGCTCCTTGAACCACCATCTGTAGAGCTGGGCCGAGGGATTGTCGGTGTCGAAGGAGGCTGGGTACGTGAAGGTGCAGGGGACGAGAACGCAGAGACCCTCCTGCACCGACACCGACTGCGGCACCGTCAGGGTAAATCCGGGCCGCTGTGCCAGGGACCCTGCAGGGGACGGGGAGGGATCGAAGTGGGGCCCATAGAGAGCAGAGACCAACCCTGAGCTCCCCCCAGACAGGGCCGGCTCCAGGCACCAGCCTACCAAGCACGTGCTTGGGGCGGCACCTTGGATGGGGCGGCACTCGGGGTTTGTTGTTGTTGGGCCGGGGGGCGGTGGGGGGCGGCGGGGCTCAGGAGGCGGGGTGCCCTGTTGGGGGGGCGGGGACTTGGGCGACGCGACGCTTGGGGGGCGGGGCCTTGGGTGGGTGACGCTCGGAGGGGGGCGGCGCTCCTTGTTTTTGCTTGGGGTGCCAAAAATGTTAGGGCCGGCCCTGCCCCCAGAGCTCTGCCGGTACCCCTCACTCCCGACGTGCAGCCCCCTGAGAGCCCAGCCCTGGGTCCTTGACCAAATCTCACTCCATTTAGTTTCCATCCCTCCCTACATCGACCCCCTGCCCCTGCTCCCTGTCACTCAGCGCCCCCTAGCACCACACTGGGGCACTGCGCTCCCCTCCCGCTGTTGTCCAAGTCCTGGGACAGACCTGGCCCTGCTTAGCGCCGGTTCTGCCCTTCCCCCTAAGGTGGGAGCTCCCTTTCCCTGGCATTCTCCTGTGGCACCAGGGCTCTGCCCATGGCTGGGGCGTTGGGCTGGGACAGACTTAGAGACAGAAGGGGGGTGGGAAGTGTGAGAGCAGAGGCTGTTTGGGGACACAGATCTGCCTGGGAGACCATCAGTGCTGCTGGGCCCTGCAGGGGGCTGATCTGCGGCTGCTGGCAGTGCAGTGACCTCCCCCTCCTCAGAAAATCCCAAATCACCAGATGATCCTGAGAGATCGTGGGCTAAAAAAATCCTTAAATTGGCAAAAAAAAAAAAACTGAGATTTTCCTCTAAGAATCATGAGAGCGGCCAGAAAATCCTGATCTGGTGACAGAAGATGGTCAGAAGACAGAACTGCTCAGTGCCTGCTTTGCATCAGTGTAAAACAACATGTGTGCAGGCAACCAGTGAAGTTACCATGGACAACAAAGGGGAAAGGCTGCAAATCGGGATCAGTAAAAAACATGTCAGAAATGCTCCGGCCAATTTGAATGAATTCAGATCAGTGGGGCAGGAAGCTGTTCAACCCAGGGGGCTGAAGGAATTAGTCGAAGAAATCTTGGAGCCACTGGCAATAATATTTGGCAACTAATGGATGATAGGAAGGGTCCCAGAAGACGGGGGAAGGGCTAACAGAGTTGCCATCTTTAAAAGGGGGAAAAGGGAGGATCCGGGGAACTATAGACCAGTCAGCCTGACCTCGACACCTGGAACGCTACTAGAGCAATGTATAAAACCTTCAATTTGTGAGGCTGAAGGGGTGATCACCAGCATGGATTTACCAAGAACAAATCCTGCCAAACCAGCTTTGTTTCCTTCTTTGCTGAGTAACTGGTTGGGGGCTGGGAGGAAGCTGTGGACATAATATACCTGGACTTCAGCATGGCTTTTGACAGAGTCCCACATGACGTTCTCATAAGTAAGCTGGAGAAGACTTCTGAATGAACTCAAATGTGAGATTGCAGAACTACTTACTGTGGTATGTAACCTATCAGTTAAATCAGCTTCTGTGCCAGATGACTGGAGGAGAGCTAATGTGACACCAATTTTTTAAAAAGGCTCCACAGGTGACCCAGCAATTAGAGGCCACTAAGGCTATGTCTACACTACCCGCCGTATCGGCGGGTAGCGATCGATTTTTCAGGGATCGATATATCGCGTCTCATCTAGACACGATATATCGATCCCCGAACGCGCTTCTATCGATTCCGGAACTCCACCGCCGCGAACGGCGGTGGCGGCGTCGACATGGAGAGCCCCGGACATCGATCCCGCGCCGTGAGGACGGGTAAGTTATCGATATAAGATACTTCGACTTCAGCTACGTTATTCACGTAGCTGAAGTTGCGTATCTTATATCGATTTTCCCCTTAGTGTAGACCAGCCCTAAGCCTAACTTTAGTGCCGAGGAAATTGTTTGAAACTACAGGAAAGAACAGAATGTTCAGATGCAGAGATGAACACGATTTGTTGGAGAAGAATCAGCATGGTTTTTTAGAAAGAGAAATCATGTCTCACCAAGTTAATAGAATTTTTGAGGGAGTCAACAAGCATGTGGACAAGGGTGACCCAGTCCATGTACTTAGACTTTCAGAAAGCCTGTGCAAACGTCCCTCCCAAAAGGCTCTTATGCAAAGTAAGCTTGCATGGGATAAGTGGGAAGTTTCTTTCCTGGATCAGTTACAGGTTAAAAGATAGGAAGCAAAGGGTAGGAATAAAAGGTCAGTTTTCACAGTGAAGAGAGGGAAATAGTGGTGTCCCCAGAGATCTGTATTAGGACCAGTGCTGTTCAACATATTCATAAACGATCTGGGAAAAGGGGTCAACAGTGAGGTGGCAAAATTTGCAGGTGATGCAAACGTAGTCAAGATAGTTAAGTTGAAAGCTGACAGCAAAGAGCAACAAAGGATCTCACAAAACTGGGTGACCGGGCATCAAAATGGCAGATTAAATTGAATGTTAATAAATGGATAGTAATGCACACTGGAAAACATAATCCCAACTATATATATAAAATGAGGTGCTACCACTCAAAGAAGACTATAATAGGGTTTAAAGGAGAGCTAGGTATATTCATGGAGGGTAAGTCCATTAATGGCTATTAGCCAGGCTGTGTAAGTAATGGTGTCCCTAGCCTCTGTATGTCAGAGGGTGGAGATGGATAGCAGGAGAGAGATCACTTGATCATTACCTGTTAGGTTCACTTCCTCTGGGGAACCTGGCACTGGCCACTGTCAGAAGACAGGATACTGGGCTGGATGGACCTTTGGTCTGACCCAGTCTGGTCATTCTTATCTTTTTATGTTCTTATGTTATCTTGGAGTCATTGTAGATAGTTCTCTGAAAACATTCACTCAATGTGCAATGGCCGTCAAAGGAGTGAATAGAATGTTGGGAATTATTAAGAAAGGGATAGTTAATAAAACAAAAAATATCATATTGCCTTTATATAGAGACATGGCACGCCCCCATCTTCAATACTGCATGTAGTTCTGTGGCCCTATCGCAAACTGGAATTGGAAAAGGTTCAGAAAAGTACAACAAAAATGATTAGGGGATAGAACAGCTTCCATATGAGGAGAGATTAGTAAGTCTGGGACTGTTCAGCTTGGAAAAGAGACGACTAAGTGGGGATATGATAGAGGTTATTTACTCCTTCCCATAACACAAGAACTAGGAGTCCCCAAATGAAATTAATAGGCAGCAGGTTTAAAATAAACAAAAGGAAGCATTTCTCCACACAACACACAGTCAACCTGTGGAACTCTTTGCCAGAGGACGTTGTGAAGGCCAAAACTATAACAGGATTGAAAAAGAACTGGATAAATTCATGGAGGACAGGTTATTACCTAGCAGCTCTGTGTTCTTGTGGAACCAGGGTGCAGTACCCAGACTGTCAGACTCATGAAAGACAGAAGGCCCCCCTCGTGGAAGAGAGATTGGCAGGGTGGGAGGAGACACGATCACCGTTTTCAAATACTTTAAAGGCTGCCATAAATAGGATGGAGAAAAGTTGTTGTCTCTTGCCCCAGAAGGCAGGACAAGGGGCAACGGGTTCAAACTACAGCAGAGCAGATTGAGATTAAATCTCAGGGAAATTTCCCCAGCTGTGAGAGCAGTCGGACAATGGACCAGATGCCCAGGAAGGTCGTGGAAGCTCCTTCACTGGAGGGTTTCAAGAGGAGGCTGGACAGCATCTGTCTGGGTTGGGTTAGACCCAACCAATCCTGCATCTTGGCAGGGGTTAGACTGGGTGACCCCTGCGGTCCCTTGTGGGTCTGTGATTCTAGGATTCGCTAAAAAATCCTGAGATTTAATGTGAACATGATGACAACTCTCCCCTTCCCCGCCCCCCACCCAGTATTCACTAATAAATCCCAACCTTTGGTATAAGAATCCTGAGATCCTAAAATACACAGATTTGTGTCTTTGCAAACCTTGTTTTTTGCAGCCTGTTGGCTCCCCACCCACCCACGGGTGTTGGTGTCACCCCCCCTCCCCCGTACGGTGAGTGGCTCAGTTCTGCACGGATCCAGTGGAGCCAGATGGCCCGGATGTGGGTAAAGCATCCCAGGAAGAGGAGGAGGGGAGTGCAGAGAGCTGATGGCTCCCCCTTCTGCAGCCAGGGTGGGGCACTAATCCTGCCCTCCCTGCCCCACAGCTGTCTGCCCCACCCCTACTCGACCCTGCTCCTCCTGCAGCTGGGACTCTCCTCCCCCCACGTTTGAAAATGGTATTGGCCAATCCCCCCTTCCCACCTGTTAATATGGTTTGGGCTGTTCCCTCTTACCCTTTCCTCACCTATGACAATGGTATGGGACTCTCACTCATCCCCCCCTCCCGCATCCACTGCTGTCAGAATGGTATGGGCCACTCACTGCTCTCCCCTCCTCCCCTATTGTGATGGAGTAGGAAGCACAGACGGTCTGTGTGGGGGAGGGGAGAGCCAGAGGTTTAGGTGAGATGCAGGAATTCAACCTGTGAGCTGAGCTTGGCCTGGGGGAGGGGAGGTGACACCTCTGGCCAGGGGAGACAAAGGAAAGAGGCGGAGGAGAGAGGAGGGGCCGGAGAGGACTGGGAGATTGGAGTGGGCTGGAGAAGAGAGGGGAGGCAGGGAGACCGGGCTCTGATCCCCGGGGGGGCTGGGAGGCCCCCAAAATGGACCTAGCCGGGGGATCTGTTTATCTGTGCCTGCAAGACCTGTGTTGGACTGTATTCCTGTCGTCTAAATAAACCTTCTGCTTTACTGGCTGGCTGAGAGTCCTGGTGAATCGCAGGGCGCCTGGGGGTGCAGGGCCTGACTCCCCCACACTCCGTGACACCTATGAAAATGGTGTGGACTATTTACCCCTCACCCCTCCTTGCCTTTTAAAATGGTATGAGCCACTCCCCTCCAACCCCATTCCCCTTCTGTGCAAATGGTACAGGGCAATGGCTCCTCGCACCCCCATGAAAATGGTATAGGCTGCTCCCCCTTTCCCTCCCTTACCTAAAAACTCCTCTCAGCTCCTGTGGGGGGAGCTGCCTCCCTCCTGCGGCACTCCTGATTGGCTGCCCTTCTCCAGAAGGTGGGGCAAGTGGTCAGGGCAGCCAGTCAGAGGGGGTTTCAAGGATGGAGTTCTGCAGCCTTGGGGCCAGTCACTGGTGTAGTGAGCTGGGCGGGTCTCAGCCTGGATCCCCCATGGCCCATGCACCATCCCCTGCCAGAGCAGTGTGGGACGGGCACTGCTGTCCTGGGGCTGGCCATGAGAGTTCCAGTCTCCATACCCATCTCTGGGGGGCTGCCCTCTGCAATGCCTGCATTCCCTGCCCCCCAAAACCACCCCCATGGGGAAGGGGGAAACGCCCAGCAGTTCCATTTCCCACCATCCCTCTGCTGCCTTCAGGTGTTCTTGGGAAGGAGGCTGAGAGATCAGGCTGTACGTGGCCCCGTGAGCCGACGGCTCCAGTGTGGTGCCCATGGTGGGGGAGCCCTGCGGCAGGACCCTGCTCAGGCTGGAGGGCCACTTGCAGATCTGTGGGAGCAGGGAGCCGGGGGCTGGGATGGGAAGGGGCTGTCAGTTGGGATTGAGGGGCACCCCAGTCTCCACAGACCATCCAGCTCCCTTCCCCATTCTATTTCCACTCACCCCTAGACCTGCAGAGGGGGGCCCGGCACCTGGCTATCAGACCCTGCAGCCCGGGTTCCCCAGGGTTTGTGATTCGGAGCCTGGGGAAGCGGCAAGCACAGGAATGTGAAAGCAGAAGTGGGTGCTGAGGGGGGCGGTGGTATATGCTGTTTCAGAAACCCCAGCACCAGCATCCTGCCGACTTCCCCTCCCTGTGGCTGGGGCTGCCTGTGGCTTCCCTGCAACAGGGCCAGGCTGCATATTGCTTGTGGGGCTGGAAATAGAACCCAGGAGTCCAGGCTCCGAGCCCATCTACACCTCACTCCCCTCCCAGAGCTGGGGATAGAACCCAGGAGTCCTGGCTCCCATCCCAGCTCTATCCCTTTATTACTGCTTTTTCTAGTCACACAGTAATATTTGAACACTAGCAGCTCACACCCCTTATCATGTTTTACATGCTGCAGACACTAATCACTTACCCCGAGCTGAGATGCAGCTGCCTCTGGGGCGGGGCAGCTGGGGAACAGCCACACAATGACATTACCCAGGGGTTGCTTACCTGGAGCTGAGATGCATCTTCCTCTGGGGTGGGGCAGCTGGTAACAGCGCACTGGAACAGCAGATACCCGGTTAGGACGGCTAGTGAATCCTGACTCCAATGGGAAGAGCTGGGTACGTGAGGAGACCTGCCTGGGACAGAGCAGGTGCGAGTATCAGAGCAAGGGCTGTGGTGAGATGTGAGATTTCAAGACAGGAAGGGGAAGTCAGCATGTGAATCTGGCCCTAGAACATCTTGCAGAAGGTGGTTCAAGCGGCTGGAGATCTCGGTGCCATCAAAGCAAGAGGGAGATTGTCACAGACACAGGCAGCTCCCACGGACAGCCAGCTTCTGGCCCCCCGCGGGGGGGCTGGTTGGGGGTACGGGAAATGGGGCACGGGATCTTTCCCCTCTAGGGGGCACTGGCTCTGATATGCTCCAGGGTGGTGCTCTGGCTGGGTCTGGGGGGTGGGAATGGGACCTGGGGTCCTTCCCCTGTAGGGTCTCTCAGCAGGGCAGATGCCAGTAGATCGGAACCTGTCCACTGAGCGCAGATGTTTGTTTTCTGTCTCAGTTCCTCAAATGCCTCCCAGGTTCTGGGTCACTGAATCTGGGGATTCCCTTGTCCTGAGACCCGAGTCATCGGCTGGATCAGGAGAGGCAGCTGGATTCCATGGCCCAGCACAAACACCGTCCTTTGATTTAAGAGCTGAGACACAGCTGAATCTGTCCTGGGTCCTGGGGGCTGTTTACACAGGGACCTCTCCCCAGTGCTGAGATGTGTCTGCCTCTGGGGTGGGGCACGGGGGCTGTTATACAAGGACTCCTTGTCCGGTGTTGAGATACACAAGGGTTTGGGAGAAACCTAGAACTAAAAGAAGCACAGTGCCCCATAGGTGCATTGGGACCAGCCCCGATGGCCGGGTCCTCCCATGTCTCTCACCCCAGCCAGATCCTGATCTGCTCTGCCACAGGCCAGTGGCATGTCAGCTCTGCCCCCTGCTTGTGGGCACTGCGGCTGTGCTGGAAGGCTGGTTGCTGAATGGATCTTCCACAACAGGAAGTTTCCAATCGGTGCATATGCTCCTTCTCTTGCCGGTCGGCCCCAGTTTGGGGCTGGGCGAGAGCCACCGAGAGCAGGTGACAGAGTCCCATTGAACACAGGGGTGTGGCCGCTTGGACATAGATCCCCAGCCAGTGGCAGAAGGGGCGAGCCCGGGGCAGATTCCTGCTGGGACAGTGCCTGCCAGGTCTAGTGGGTTAGAACTCGCTGCGCTGGATCCATGCGGATCAGCGCAGACCCCTGGTCCTTCGAGTGAGATCCAGGGCAGGAACCCCGGTGTCTGGGCTGGCCCCTACTTGGCATGGTACATTCTGCCTTTGGTTAATCCCCATTTGGTTTCAGACTTTTTTTAATTGGGTGCCGGGGAAGTTTCCCTCAGTGGTTGTTAAACAGATGCCCCACCTAGAGGTGGCTGCATCTCACCACCAGCCGGGCAAGGAATCCTTATAGAAACAGCTCTCGCACCCCACTCCAGATGCGGCTGCATCTCAGTGCTGGGCAAGGGATCTTTGTGCATTGTATTGAGCTCAGTATTTGGCTCGGTGTTTTTCCTGGGTCTTGGGAATTACGAGGTTCAGATGCAGGAAAAAAAAGAGATTCAGTGGGAAACCAGAATTGCTGACTCATTGCCGAGGCCAGTATACAGGCTAATGCATGGGACACATTTTCTTGTATTGATTCCATAGTCCCTGCTAACAATAACAAATTCTTTTTACCTTTCGCTTGCCATACTGGCAGCATTTTAGAAAATAATTGTTGACCCATTCCTAACGTTGATACGGCTGCAGGGATGGACTTTCCCAATTCCTGTATTTCAGCTGTAGCATAACAGTTTATTTGCCATTACTTCTATGTTAGAAGCATCCAGTACTCCAACTCCTAATCCAGTTTTACCCAAAGCAGTTCAATACATTTCATGGGAGCCTTTTCTTTAGGGTACCCACCCCTCCTGGCTGCCAGGTATATCCAATAAATTTCAGTAGTTCACACTGAGATAATATTAGGGCAGGTCTACCTTCACTGGGCCTCTACCGTACTGCCCCTTGTAGTAATCAGAGAAGGTGTTGTAATGGTCTCTCTTTCCTTACATCCAATTTAATACAACACACAGGTGCATTCAGCTGGGCTTGCAGGCTGGAAGTTGATAAAGACTTGCCCATTATTACTGATTTCCCCTCCCCCCCACAAGAAACCAATGATTTCACATACCTTTTTTCCCCTTGGTTATTTCACTTTGTTTTTCTTCTTCTTTTAATGTTTATTCTTCCATTCCCACCAACAGATACACCTTGTGTCTTATGCATATTTTGTCTTTTAATTTGCCTTTTAGCACGTAAGGATGTTTCCCTGTTAACAGACTGGCATTCCTTGACCTCTGCTTTTCTGCAACATTGGTTTCTGTAAATACAGTTAGAATGCTTATTAATCCTTTTCTGCCTAATGCAGTATCTTCCCTTTTGTAACACAATACACAACAATGCTAGCAACAAGACAAACAACATAAGACAAAACAAACACAAAACACAATCTTTGTTACAACAGTAGATTCATGGTATTCTGGGTTGCTCTTCAGCTGGTACCAGCTTTTCCTGATTTTCTGAAAGACAAAAAGAACATGTTTCTACCCCCTTTGTGGTGGCAGATTATTGCTTAAAATATCCCTTCCTTTTACAAATACCCTTGCTGATTGCAGGCAAAACAGAGCAATTACCCCCATACTTTCTTGTGTTTTGTTCTATAGGCAGGACAGGTTTAATGGCTTTTACCCTTTAAGGGTTTAGGGGAAATTATCCCACTGTTCACTCATGACATTCATGAAGTGGTGTACGTCAGTTTCCCTTTTTATACAGAAGACCAGGTATGTAATGTTTTTTTCTGCTGTGCTAAGCTTTAAGTTTATTCACAGGTAATAGCTGAGAAACATCACCAGATGACCTTAAAGGTTTTTTTTCCAAAAATCTTAGACACTATACATTGTTACAGGGGTACTTATTAACAGCAAGTTTAGCCCAATTTTTAATATTAACAATATCAGTAGTATACTGCTCGATAGTATTCATCACCATGCATTTTTTGACAGGTTGCCACGTCCCATTTAGGGCTTATGTCCTGCCTTCCCACCTGTTTCTGTTGGAGCCAAAGTTTGGTGCCATCAGCCATTTTGAAAATTTGAGTGTGTGTATTTGACTAGGGGAAGTGTTGGGTGTGTTTGTGATTGGGTACATGGAAAGAAAAAGGTTGACAGAAGAGAGTGTAAAGATGAAAAAGAGCGTGGGTAAGGTTTAGAGAAAAAAGGAAAGAAAGGTTATTGGATGTGACTGAGTAAGGAGAGAGGTTGGTAAAGGCAGGTTATTCAAGAATAGAAAAATAGAATTTAAAGAAAAAAGGAAATATTTGTTTTTAAAGTTTTAGTTTAAGAAAAAAGTTAAATAATATTGAAAATTAGGATTAAAAAGAACCCATATAGCCAAAAAATTGAATTTAATAAGGCCAGTCTGTTTAGTAAGCCCATGGCCAAAAACTATAAAAGGTGGCTAAGAAAAACACAATTAAACTATTTACTATCAGGGTAGGTTAAGAAAAAAGCATTTAAAAACAATAATATTAAAAACTAGGTTTAAAAATATTAAAAACAATAAAAATAGGTTTAAAAAGGGAATTTACAGAGACAGAGCCTGTTTGGTAAGCACAGGGTAAAAAAGTGAATAAAATGCATTTAAACTATTCAATACCAGTGTAGGTTAAGATAGAAGAAAGGTTAAGAGAAAGAACAGGACAAAAAAAAAGAGATAGACAGCACATGGAGTGGAAATCCATCAACCTCATGAAGAAACTTGCACAAATACAGATGGATATCATCTTCCTTTCCAAATGTAAACGGATGGACATCATACCTAATGGACTAAAGGTAAAAAATCCACTGCTATCTACATACTACACAGACCACAGTGAGAGATTATGCCGTAGTCTATCAAAGAAACTGCGGAACCACCTGATCAGCATCCTATACAGCAAACAGGAAAACATCAAATGTCTGTTAGTCTATAAGGTGCCACAGGATTCTTTGCTGCTAGCACATGGTGGAATCAGAATGAGAGAGAATAAGAAAGAGAAGCAGGCAGAGACTGTTTAGTGAGCACATAGTAGAAAAGCATCTAGTATCAGGGTAGGATAAGAAAAAAAGAGGTTAAAAGAAAGAACAGGGCAAGAAAAGGGAAAAGAGAGCCCCTTTGCAAAGGGAAAAGATAGACAACACATGGCTGAGTCAGAGAGAGAGAGAGAGAGAAAGAGAAAAGGTGTGAGACAGAATTCTCACCTTTTAAGTCTTTCTGTAGAATGAGGCAACTTCCCTGGTTCAGATCCTCTCAGACTTGTTCTCACCACCTTTGGATTGGACCAATTAGAGTTTGTTCTACAACAGCATCATAGAATTATTTTTCCTGAACCAATTCTAGAGTCCCAAGATTTTAAATAAGAGCCATCTCCCTCCTCTTTTCCCTCCCCTCCTCTCTTCCCCCCCCACCAACTGTCTTATTCTTATCTAAAGAAACAGACCTTCAGCATTTTCCCCCACCCTGTAGCCCTTTTACAGAGGGGTTTTTATAAAAGTTAAACCATAAGCTTTTAGTAACAAGCAAATTTTAAAAGTTTTCCCCTAGGTTTTAGACTAATGTGTTATTTTTTAGTAAGCACCATGTGAAGCTGCAGCAAAGCGCCTGTTAGCAAAGCAGCCTCTGTGAGTTAGTGGATCAGAGATAAGAAGGCTGCTTCTTCCCCCAATTTTTTAACACATGCAAGTAAAAGTTACATTAAATTTTGCAAAGGTATAATTACTTGAAAAGACAAAGCTATATGAAGACACATCCCTTTATTTACAAGTGTGTTGTAATAAAATAGAGCAGGCAGAAACACCCCGGTTTAAAACCCCAGGTCCTTAGTAACAGCCAGTTTATATTCCCCTTATTCTGTAAACCAATGGATTAGAGAGAAGAAGTTTGTTTCTTTCCCCATTTTTTTTTTAAAAAGAGAGAGGTGAAAGTCTTGGAAAGGTTGAAAAGACAAGTCTATGTGAAGACATTTTTTATTTAGCTCCTTAGGCTTAAGTGTTTGAATAAAATGTAAGTATGCAGAAACAGTTCAGGGTTTAAAAACACAGAAAACCTGTTTATAAAAGTAATGTATAGTGATAAAAAAGTTTCTTCCTAGGTTTTATACTATCATGGGTTATTTTTAGTGTATGTGTATATATATATATATATATATATATATATATATATATATATATATATAATAAATTTAGTAAGAGCCCTGCTTTTCTCTTATCTAAACAATTAGGACCCTGTAACAAAAGCTGAACAACACATACTATAAACAATTTTAAAATGCATTTTTAAAGTAATGTCTAAAACGCCCTCTTTTTAACTTATTAAATAAACACATGAAATAAACCTACCTGAAGACACATTCCTTTATTTGTAGGGGCATTTAAATAAAAAAAGAGCATGCAGAAGCACCCCAGACCTAAACCCACAAACCCTTACTAAGAAAAAGTTTTTCCCACAAGGTTTTTAGTGAGAACCACTTGAAACAGCCTTTTGAAGGTAGTGGATTAGAAAAGAAGAAGACGCCTTTGAAAAACAGGCTACCTGAAGACACTTTTTTAAAAAAAATTAGCCTCCATTGGCATAAAGTGTTTCATTAAAATGTAAAAGAGCAGGCAGAAGCACCCCAGGTTTTTAGTAACAGACAGTTTATATACCCCTTATTTTGTTAACCATTGGATTAGAGAGAAGAAGTTTGTTTCTTTTCCCACTTTTTAACAAAGAGAGGTGAAAGGTTTGGAAAGGAATAAACACTTGAAAAGACAAGTCTACCTGAAGACCCATACCTTCCTTTAGCCCCTTTGGCATAGGTGTTTCAATAACATGTAAGTCTGCAGAAACAACCCAGACTTAAAAACACAGAAAGCCAGTTTATAAAAGCTTTCCCCTAGGTTTTAGGCTAGCACTGGTCTTTTTTTTTTTAGTAAGGACAGCAGGCTTTTGCAGCAAAGCAGCTATCAGCAAAAACAGCCTTTGTAAACCAGTAGATCAGAGATAAGGCTGCTTCTTTGCCTGCTTTTTAACACATACAAGTGAAAGTTATTATTAAGTTTTGTAGAGGAATAAACACTTTAAAAGACAACCCTATATGAAGACAGAGCCCTTTATTTAACATTTTTACATGCGTGTTTCAATTTAAAAAAAGAAAGCATGCAGAAAACATGCCAGAGTGAAAAACTACAGAACCTTCATAACAGCTAGTTTATATCCCCCTTATTTTGTAATCCAGTGGATTAGAGAGAGGTTTATTTTCCTCCCCACTTTTTAACAAATCCATGTGAAAGTTATAGTAAGCTTTTATTTTCCTAGGGCTTTTAGATTTAAGTATGAATTTTTTGTTGCATTATTAGAATGTCTTTGTTTTTAAATGTTTGCAACCCGTGCACTGAGACACAGGTACAAGCCCCTGTTTGTTTTGGGTCCATAGATTTTAGTAAAATAATACAATACAGGCTGGAGATTTCTTTACATTTTAAAAACAGATAAGACTAATTAGGCTAGCCAGTGCTTCATGCACTATAGTCTGCCTTAGCAAGGCTCTAGGGGTCACTCCCCCAGTTTGCTTTTTTTTTACACAGACTTCTTAAACTCTGTTAAAGTTTTAAGAAATGGTGAGATTGCTTTGAAAGATACTTTATGAAAGTTATAACAAGTATTTTATTCCATTTACTGATTGTAAAAGACAAAAACCACCGCTTTGTGACTGCATGAAGCTCAGAGATAGCCTATCTGAAGAATACCCTCACCCCTTGACTTTCCCCCCTACTTTTAACACTTGATAAACATGCAGTGTTTCATTATATAAAGGTTTTTAACATTTAACACGAAAATACAGAATTGACTGAGCTGTAACATAACATGACCTTTTAAAAGGATATTCTGTATGCAGTGAGGCCTATTTGAAGCATTGTTCTATGTTTTTAAAGTTTATTATGAACCAGGGAAGTTGCCTCATTCTACAGAAAGACTTAAAAGGTGAGAATTCTCTCTCACACCTTTCTCTCTCTCTCTCTTTCTCTGTCTCAACCATGTGCTGTCTATCTTTGCCCTTTGCAAAGGGGCTCTCTTTTATCTTTTCTTGCCCTATTCTTTCTTTTAACCTCTTTTTTTTCCTTAACCTACCCTGATACTAAATGCTTTTCTACCATGTGCTTGCTAAACAGACTGCCTGCTTCTTGTTCTTATTCTCTCTCATTTTGATCCCATCATGTGCTGTCTTTCTTTTCATCTCTCTTCTTTCTGAACCTACACTGGTATTGAATAGTTTAAATGTATTTTTATTCACTTTTTAACCCCTTGATTACTAAACACGCTCTGCCTTTGTAAATTCCCTTTTTAAAGCTATTTTTATTGTTTTAAATATTAATGTTTTAAAGGCTTTTTTCTTAACCTACCCTGATAATAAATAGTTTAATTGTGTTTTTCTTAGCCACCCTTTATAGTTTTTGGCCATGGGCTTACTAAAGAGGCTGGCCTTAGTAAATTCCCTTTTTTGGCTATATGTGTTCTTTTAAAACCTAGTTTTTAATATTATTTAACTTTTTTTCTTAAACTAACCCTTTAAAAACAAATATTTCCTTTTTTCTTTAAGTTCTAGCTTTCTGTTCTTGAATAACCTGCCTTTACCAACCTGTCTCCTTACTCAATCACATCCAATAACCTTTCTTTCCTTTTTTCTCTAAACTGTGCCCACACTTTCTTTTTACATCTTTACACTCTCTTCTTTCAACCTTTCTCTCTCCTTGTACCCAAGCACAAACACACACAACACTTCCCCATGTCAAATATATACACACACACACATTTTCAAAATGGCTGATGGCGCCAAACTTTGGCTCCAATGGAAATAGGGTGGGAAGGCAGGACATAAGATACCTAGAATAGGTTTGATGCTGATGTTAGTAGTATACTCCTCGATAGCATTCATCACCATGCATTTTTGACAGGTTGCCACACCCCATTTAGGGCTTGCCGACCTGTCAAAAATGCATGGTGATGAATGCTGTCGAGCAGCGTACTACTACTATCAGCATCAAATCTATTCTAGGTATCTTGTTATATCATTAATTATATCCTTGGGGTTCTGTGAGTTAAAAGGTAGGGGGTATCATGCCTATAAGCAGACCCCTTTTGTACCTGTCTTCAGATTTCAGCACTGCACACACAAAAATATTTTCTACTTAGGGTTAACCTGTCCCTTTCTTATTCTTAGGTTTGACTCCTTTTTTTTCTCCTTACTCTTGAGGAGTCAGAATTTGAGCCTTTAGGTTTCAGGTAGTTTGTTTGCTGACCAGGTCTGTCCTTTATCTGAGGCTCCTTTGTGCTGCCATTTATGGGCAGTTCTGGTTACCCATTCTTGGAACCAGCCAAGAAATAACCACAAACCAAGGTCGAACTCAATTAGTATTGGGGCTTGATTTATTACTTGCTTCCCTTATCTGCACAATTATACTCACACACACGTTGAATTCATTCTACTGGCAGACTGCAAGTGCAGATGTTGTTTTCAATCTTAGGTGACTGGCGGTGATCAGGCTCCAGCTGCCCAGAGATTGAACCACTAAGTGATGAGAATCCCTGGAGTCTCTTTGTATCTGCAGGAGGGCTCCACTGCTTCCTGTCTGGTCCCGAGTTCTTGCTGTCGTGGATTACATCTCTCTGTTGGCTGCTACTGCTGGAGGTTTTTATATTGTCCCATGTACACCTGGATTACCCTTACACGGTAATATTTGCGACTGGTTTCTTACACTCATACTGTCTCAGTCTCTCCTAACATATTGATTACATATTCATAAGCACAAATACAATTGGTGATATAGCTTTAAGCAAGCACCTCACATCAGCAAGCACGTCTGCTGTTTGTAGTTCAGATAGAAAACTGTGCAAACCGCACTTTAAGAGCAAGGTAACCAGTAAAACAGGAAACCTACAGGGACCCAGACTGCATTTGGAAGAGTAAAAAGAGAGGGAGTAGATGGGGAAGAAAAGGGGGGCACGTGCATCAGGGCATGTGGGGACCATGTCCGGCTACAGTTCTCTCCTTCCTCTATGAGTTAGGTAATTTGCATTAACACAGAGGCTTTCTGGCCAGCTTTTGGATCCAAAGCTATCAGCAGCTCAGAGACTCTGTCTTAAAAGGGACACAGTCAACTTCCACCAGATTTAATTAAGTAGCATGTTTTGTTTGCATTTCTTTTACCCATTCTACAATATACACTGCACATGTCCTGGGAAAAATGCACATTCCTTCCACAGTTTAACTTCTAGAACAGGGATAGGCAACCTATGGCACGTGTGCCGAAGGCGGGACACAAGTTGATTTTCAGTGGCACTCACACTGCCTGGGTCCTGGCCACCAGTCCGGGGGCTCTGCAGTTTAATTTCATTTTAATGAAACTTCTTAAACATTTTCAAAGCCTTATTTACTTTACATACAATAGTTTAGTTATATATTATAGACTTATAGAATGAGACCTTCTAAAAACGTTAAAATGTATTACTGGCACGCGAAACCTTAGATTAGAGCGAATAAATGAAGACTCGGCACAGCGCTTCTGAAAGGTTGCCGACCCCTGTTCTAGAACATTATATTAGCCATATCAATTTTTACATACGGCGTAACTGTTTCTTTTGTGCTCAGGAGTTTTCATGTACCCTTATCAAAGTGACAGTCTGATTACTCAGAGCCACCTTAAGGCTCAGTGTTCCGAATGTTGCATTTTTTGTGCACCTCACCCCTACTGTTGCTCCAGAGGGATGTTGTCATTTTTTTAAATTTATTTCTTATTCTTTTACTACAGCTCTTCTCTGCTATTTTGTTACCAGAAAAGGAATCCAGAACCTTTCCCCATTCTCCTGAGTTTGACTGCCCTGCTGCAGCCTCCCCTTTGGTCTTTAAAAAGATTTTGAACTTTATAAAGCATTGAGGTACCGTAAGGGTTAAATGCTCAATACCAAACCCAAACAACACAAGTTACCTGTGTCTGGCAAACAGTGTCTGTCAGTTTTGCAACTTTGGATGAGAGAGTCAAATGGATTTTTAGTAGTATTATTGAAAAACAGAAACAAGAAGTTAATCTTAAACCCACAAAACGGAGTTTTACAAACCAGGAGTTTTGGTTTAGGTCCTAAACACTCCACATATTTACACAATATATTTATACACACACACACACACACACTCTTTTGCTTAACATCCCTCTACACTACTTTAATTTTTACACAGCTGTACATAGTTTACATTTGTATACATTTGGGGGCAGTTACGTTCCAATAGAAACCCCTTATGTTCTTTTAGTGCATTTGACTAAATTGTTCCTAGTCAAATGATTTAAATCAGATTGTCTCTTTGCCTGGCTTATTTACAGACCTTCCTTTGGAAAAGGGCCCATTTTCCCTTCAGAATGGCTAAAAAACAACCAAAAATTCTCTTTATATAACACTTAAAAAAACATTTTTACAATGTTCAGCTACTTAATTCCCTCCAGCCTCTGCAGAGTTAACGTCTCACTCTCTTTCCTTAAATCACTTGCTTATCTCCCAAACTGACACCTCCATCAGCCCAGATATCACCCTTCCTAGTATTGTCCCAGGGATCTGAATTCCCCATGCCTGCACGTACTCCTCCCCTTACTCCTGCCACTCTGCCCTCAGGGCTTTCAACCTGTTCTCCAATCTCATTCTCTGTTGCCTGCCTGCTTGTCTGGGCCTGATCCTGCTTTCCTCACAGATCCACCCCTTCCTGTGGGCACAGGCTTTGTCCCAGGAACCATTTAGCCAGGAGGGGGCGCTCCTAAGCAAGCCTCCACCCCTCCTAATCCTTTTTCTTTGTTCCCTTTCTCTCTTGTTACTGGGGGGGGGTAGTGACCCGTCCTGACAGCAGGCACAGGCACTCTGCTATTATTTATAGTGTTAGACTCTATCAGTTCAGTCCAAAAGACCGTAGGCTGCCCAGGCATTCACCACCAAATTGTTACCCGCACAAAATTCTCTGTTACTCACACATTCAAGGGCACCTGCCCTTACCCCGTTCCTAGGGCTCAAGGCGTCACCTTACAACGTAGGGCCACCTTACCTTGTTTCTAGGGCTCAGGCAGAACCCTGCGGGTTTGCAGGCCTTTTTACCAGTGAAAGAGCCTTACACAGTAATATCCTACCTAGCCTCTATTTATTAACAATCACCCAAACCAGACTGCACACACTACACATAGAATATCAGAGTTGGAAGGGACCTCAGGGGGTATCTAGCCCAAACCCCTGCTCAAAGCAGGACCAATCCCCAGACAGATTTTTGCCTCAGATTCCTAGATGCCACCCCCAAGGATTGAACTCACAATGCTGGGTTTAGCAGGCCAATGCTCAAACCACTGAGTTATCCCTCCCCCACACAGTGCTCACCACTCCCTGGAGGGGGAGGGGCTGCAGAAAGCTCATGGCTCCCCCCTCTGCAGACAGGGTGGGGCACTAATGCTCCCCCCACCTCTCAGCTGCATTTCCCTCCTTTCCCCTCCTCACATGTGAATTAGGCCTCTCACTCCTCCCTCCCCCTCCCCCATCCACTGCAGTGAGCTGTGCGGGTCTCAGCCTGGATCCCCCATGGCCCATGCACCATCCCCTGCCAGAGCAGGGTGGGATGGGCCCTGCTGCCCAGAGCTGGAGGGGAAGGGGCCGTCCCTGAGAGACCCAACCTCCACCCCCATCCCTGGGGACCTGCCCTGCCCCCGTGCAGTGTCTGTGCCTCACACTGGAGGATGAGGGAGAAATTTGACCTCTCTGCAATGCCTGTCCTCCCTGTTCCCCAAACCCACCCCCATGGGGAAGGGGAAACCCCCAGCAGTTCCATTTCCCTCCATCCCTCTGCTGCCTTCTGGTGTTCTCGGGAAGGAGGCTGAGAGATGGGAGCTGGGGAACCCCCTGTTGTACGTAACCGCCGGAGCTGATACCTCAATGTGGTCCCCATGGTGGGGGAGCCCTGGGGTGGACCCTGCTCGGGCTGGAGGGGCACCGGCAGAGCTGTGGGGGCAGGGAGCCTAGGACTGGGATAGCAAGGGGCTGTGGGTCGGGATTGAGGGGCACTCCAGTCTCCACAGACCATCCAGCTCCCTCCCCCCTATTTCCACTCACCCCTAGACCTGCAGAGGGGGGCTCAGCACCTGGATCTCAGACCCTGCAGCCCGGGTTCCCCAGGGTTTGTGACTCAGAGCCTGGGGAAGCAGCAAGCACAGGAACCTGAAAGCAGAAGTGGGCGCTGGCAGGGGTGGTTGTGGGGAGATGCTCTCTCAGAAACCCCAGCACCAGGATCCTGCCAACCTCACCTCCCTCTGGCTGGGTCTGCCTGCAGCTTCCCTGCAACAGGGGCAGGCTACATATTGCTTGTGGGGCTGGAAATAGAATCCAGGAATCCGGGCTCTGAGCCCTGCTAACCCCGACTCTCCTCCCAGAGCTGGGACAGAACCCAGGAGTCCTGACTCCCTGTCTCCACCCCCAACTGTAACCCACTAGACCCTGCTCCTCTCCCAGAGCCAGGGACAGAACCCAGAAGGGACAGAGCTCCCGGCCCCTGCATCCGCTCTAACTCTTTATTACTGCTGTCTCCAGTTACTAATATAGATATTTTAACGGTAGCAGTTTGCATCTCTCATCATATTGTACATGCTGCAGACACTAATCACTTACCCGGAGCTGAGATGCGTCTGTGTCTGGGGTGGGGCATCTGGGTACAGCACACAGGAACAGCAGGTGCCATGTTAGGATGGCTGGTGAATCCCGACTCCAATGGGAACAGCCAGGTGCTTGTGGAGACCTGCCTGTCAGGGAGCAGGTGCGAGTGTCAAGGCGAGGGCTGCGGCGAGATGTGAGATTTCAAGACAGGAAGGGGAAGTCAGGGCGTGAATCTGGCCCTAGAACAGGGATTGTCACCACACACATTTTCTGGCTGGTAGCTGCTTGGAGAATTCTTCCTGAAATACTGAATCAACTTTATTAAAAACAAAGAAATATGCACAGATCCATGTCGAAATCATTGTCATTCATTTATTTAGGGGGGTTTTGCAGACTCAATAATAAAAATAATGTTCAGTTCTCTCTAGTCTTTCCTGGACCTGTACGGAATAGAGACACAGATAAGGGGCTTTGAACATTCCTGTCTTTTGCTGTTAATTTTGCTTTTTTAGTCCTGCTGGCGAATGAGTCTGCTGCTGTGTAAAGTGATCCCTGTATGTCGTTATCTCTTTCCACCATAGGCGCAGACTTTTATTTTTCCCCAGGGAATGCTCCACCCCGGCTCCGCCCAAGGCCCTGCCCCCACTCCACCCCTCTCTCTGCCCCCTCCCCCAAGGCCCTGCCCTCGCTGCACCTCTTCCTGCCCCCAAGGCTCTGCCCTCACTCCAACCCCTTCCCCTGAGGCCCCCTCCCCCGCCTGCTGCTGCTCTCCACCATCCCCCAAACCCTTTCCTGAGCCACCAAACAGCTGTGATTGGTGGGTGCTCAGCACCAACTATTTTTTTCCCATGGGTGTTCCAGACCGGGAGCACCCACAGAGTCGGCCCCTGACTTTCTTACAGCCTCCCAGCTAGCTTCTAAGTCTGCTGGGAAAAGGGATATTAACAAACATAAACGTATCCCTTTTCCCAGCAGACCTACTCAGCCCGGCGCTCCAGGGGACAAGCCCTGGATGGGGAGATGGGTAGGGAAGCAGTGGGCGGTGGGGGTCAGGGGTGATATCGGAAATGGATGGGGAGCTTGGGGAGGCAGTGGGGGCCATGGGTGATTGGGGGAGTGAGTCTGGGGCCGAAGCCTACTACTGCATGGCCAGGGACTGGGGCCAGAACTCGCCACTGGGATGCCAGGAGACAGAGCCCAGAGATGGACCCCAGGCCCAGAGATGGATCCCAAAACTCCCCAGCTGGAGATCACCACCCCAGGGCTGAAGCCTGACCCCACCACCCTTCGGAAGGTGGGGAACTCACTGGCCCCTGCTCTGCCAGTGTTTGTGTATCCTCAGGGGGCAGGGACAAGCCCCTGCTGGCGGCCCTAGGGGAGGGGCCTCTGTTCCCCCCCCCCCAAGTCACCACCCAGGAGGCTCTGGCCGCAAGAAAACTGCATTTGAGAAACGCTGCCCCAGAACGTCTTGCACAACCTGGATCCACTGGCTGGAGATCTCAGCAGCCAACGATGCAAGGAGAGAGATTGTCCCAGAAACAGGCAGCTCCCACAGACAGCCGGCTTCTGACCCCACCATGGGGGAACTGGCTGTGGGGAGGGAGAATGGGACACGGGTATTTCCCCTCTAGGGTCTCTTAGCAGGGGAAACGTCAGCAGAGCGGAACTAGTCCATTGAGCGCATACGTTTGTTCAGCTGACGAGGGGAATTTCCCAGTGGCTCCTTCCTCCAGCATTGGCCTGGCAGGACCCGAGGGACCTGGGATGTCAGACCCCTGTGTGCCACTGCCTGACCCTCAACGTGCAGTGACTTGGCTGGTGCTCAGACCCATTCCCAGCTGCGCACAGGCCCATGGTGTAACTGCACCCTTGGCACCAGCTGGCTCCATCTTTCACAGAAAGGCCTGCTGTGACTCGGTTTCCCTGCACTGTGGTGGGGGGAAGAGGCGGTGCATTGTGGGGTGCCTGTGTGTGAAATCTGCTGTGTTTCTCACCCTCTGGAAGGTGCTTCACAGTGGCCCCACCACCAGTGTCTATCTATATACAAGCTTTACAGGATCAGTCACCTCCTTTACAGGCAGAGCCAGGCTCCAGTTCCCTCCCTGACTGACTTCTCCCTGGCTGCCCCCTGCCTCCTTGCTCCCTCCCAGCCTTTATAGCCCTGGGCTTGTCAGGCCACCAGGTGTTGCTAATCCTCAGGCCAGCATGAGGCCTTTTCCATCAGCCCCAATCTGTTTTCCCTTATTGGATCTGACTGGGCAGGGGCTAATTAGGTGCTTTTGCACCAGCACCCTGCTACAGCTTGTTTTAAGCCATGAGGACACATTTTCAGCCTCATAACTACGTACACAAAATTACAATCTATTACAACAATGCTCAGTGCATCATGAGCCTTCCGAAGACACCCAACATGACAAACTTTGCATTGGATCCCACACAATCATATTATAAGGATGAACATGGGGGTGCAGGGTGTTCCCCCAAGGTACAGAGCATCACAGATTGAATAACAAAATGGCAGATGAAATTTAATGTTAATAAATGCAACGTAATGTATGTTGGAAAACATAATCCCAACTATACATATAAAATGAACTGTTACCACTCAAGGAAGAGATCTTGGAGTCATTGTGGATAATTCTCTGAAAACATCCACTTCCCTTCACAAATATTATGGAGCATACAGCACGTGGCTATTAGCCTAGGGATATTGTCATTGGCCATGTCCAGTTTCCCATACAGGCATCGCCAGCAGGCTTTTACAGCCAAATGCACACTCCATAGTCATTCTGCACTTGCTCAGCCTGTAGTTGAACCACTCCTTGCTGCTGTCAAGTTGCCCCGTTGCTGCTGTCAAGTTGCCATGGCATTAAGGGGTCGGCAAAATGCCCAGGATCACAAAGGGCATTTCGACTTTCCCTACATGGATCTTCGGGTCCATGAAGAAAGTCCCTGCTTGCAGCTTCTTAAACAGGTCAGTGTTGCGAAAGATGCATGTGTCAGGGATCAGGGTTAGAACCCAGAGCACCAAGCCAGCACCTTAGCCACAAGCCCTTCTCTCCACTCATGTTAGTTGGTGCCCCTGAGAGTGAAAAACCCTGCCCATCTGTGAAACGAGTGGGTGAGGGCTCAGGCAGGGTAGAAGAGAGACTCTCTGTGGCTGGGGTGTGAGAGGCTCTTTCCCCCGGGGGCAGTGGGGTTTGGGAGGGGGCAGGCTTTAGACCTGGCTGCAGGAGACTCTGGAATACTTCCCCATGATGCAGCGCTCCAGCATCTCCAAGGCCTAGTTGACTCTGCCCTGAATCTGTCACAGTTCCAGCCCTGGGCCGACTCCTTCCCCGTTTCCTCCTCACTGTGACCCCCCCGGCCCCACACTGGATGGGCCAGAGATGCCCAGCCTGGGCCCATGGTGTGAGGGGGCTATTTCAGCCGGATCTCAGAATATTCCATATCCGGGGCCTCCAGAGGCTCCCCCTCTTTGTGTTGCAGATTGGAGAAGTCGATGGCGGCGTAGTGCAGCTCCTCTGGCTCCCCAGGGCCTAGCGGGGCCTGTGCTGCTGCAGCCCCATCCTGGATGCCTTTGGTCCAGTGGCCGGCTGGAGTCTTGTGATCCTGAGTGAGAAGAAAGGCAGAGACACCAGGCAGAGACTTGCATCAACCCTGCTGAGCTGATTGCATGGGCTGCCCCAGGCCTCATTTCCTCCACCCTCCACGCAAATGTATTTCCTGCATTGGGTATGCACTAGCAAGAGGTGGGGGAATGGGTGTGTGTCACACTCGCTGCACGCATGTGCCGATCCCATGTCAAAACCAGCTTGGTTAATGCATTCACTGCATCACCTCCACAAGCCGTGAATTAGCAAGATGCATGGGGGTGTGTGCATTTCATGCACCACACATGCAGGATTTCATCCTATGCATCTTGTCACAGCACAGGTTCAATAAATGTATTGACTGGATTTCATGCACCAGGCATGCATTAACTGCTCCCATGCAGCTTGAGGCAGCACTGGATACGTTAATGCATTTAATGCATTGCGTGCACCAGCCACACATTAGCAAGACACATGGGCTTCTGTGCATTTTACACATTGTACATGCATGCACTGATCTCATGCATCTTGGGGCAGCACCGGTTAAGTTAATGCATTCTCTACATTCCCTGCACCGGCCACACATTAGCCAGATGCATGGGGTTCTGTGCATTTTATGCACTGTGCATGCATGATTTGATCCCATGCATCTTGTGGTTGCAAAGTCTATGCTGATGCATTCATTGCATTTTCTGAAGAGTGCAACAGACACAGAACACCCTGCATACACGGTCTGAACACAAGCACCTGATACAATAGCAGGCAGCTGCAGAAATGCATTTCTTCCCCGGTTGGTGCATGCAGGAGATGCCAAGGGATTGGCAGCATTCCAGCCCGAATCTAGTCCCGTGCACTTTGTGAAGGCACATGAATGCATTCGTTGCATATCCTCCCCTCTGAGCGAGACCCGAGGGATGAGGTGCGTTTATGCATGCAGGAGCTGATCACATGCAGTTCGGGGAGCCCGGGCTGGTGGCAGGGGTGCATTTCTTGCACCGGGCAGACATGGGGAGTTGGGTGCCCTGGTGAAAGCCTGGCTTATAGTCCTGCATTCATTAAGGGGGTAGGAGCGGGGCAGGGAGGGGACAGAGTTTAGAAATGGAGGGGAGCAGAGATGAGGTGGGAAGAGCAGGTGGGCTTGGTCCCCCGCTACCCCCAGGTACATACCATGGGGATGGTGAGGATGTTACTGTAGATCAGGCTGGCGTCGTCGGCCGTGTGCTCGGCCTGGCTCCTGTTAGCCATCTCCCCAGCCTCGGCACTGTGGGGCACCGGCTCCCGGCCCCGCAGCCTGTGGGGAGACAGATCAGGACGACTCATGAGACTGGGAGGGGTTAGAATAGCCCCGTGGGGTGGAGGAAGGTGGCAGCCCAGTATGAGAGTCTAGAGCACAGGGGACTGGGATAGGCCAGAGAGAAATGGGTTGGGGGAGGGATCTCACTGGGTGGACGGTTGTGGGGGGAGATGGCAGGGGATCTCAGGAGGATCTCAGTGGGGGGCAGAGGGGGAGGCATCAGACTCGCTTGATCACACAGAAGCCGAGAAGGAAGAAGCCAATGGCGACCCCCAGCCCACAGGCTGCGCCGATGCCCAGCAGCTTGACAGGCTCCTCCGCACCTGCGAAAACACAAAAAATGGGGCATGGCTGGGAGAGAACCCAGGAGTCCTGGCTCCCAACTCCCGTATCTCCAACTCCAAGACCCCACTCTTCTTCCAGGGCTGGGGACAGAACCCAGGAGTCAGAGTGTCTCACCTCTCCGTGGGGGGCTGTGTTCAAAGTGCAGGGCGGTGTAGCTCCCATGGGGGTTGGAGCCGAGGCAGAAGATCCGGGGGCACCTGTCCCCGCTCCCCGTCCAGCTCAGGGTGCTGATGGCCTCGTCCCCCTGGGCCCAGGAGCTGACCTGCAGGGCCCCTCGTGAGCTGTTCCCAGCCAGGGGCTCCCCGTCCACCTGCCACTGGAGCCAGTAACAGGGCATCCTGTGGGTTCTTCTGCCCTGGGGTGTCTCTTTGGCCGTCCCCTGGGCGCTGATCTGCCCCGTCCTCAGCCAGCTGCACTTCACACCAACCCACCTGCTTCTCCACCCTCAGCCTGGGCGCTCACAGCCCTTATAGACAGCCAAGAATTCTGTTCAAGCCTCAGTTGCACCCCTCAAAGCAGCTAATTAACTATGGCACGGCCGGGGGTGTCAGCGTCCCAGGGGTTAACCCCACTCACACTCGACGAGCAGCTGGAACGTCCCCTGGGCAGAGCTCTCCTTGTTCTGGGCCCAGCACCCGTACAGCCCCCCGGCCTCGGCCGTCATGTTGAGCAGCTCCAGCTGCAGCTGATTCTCCCCCATGGGGCGGGAACCCTCGATGGCTCGGCCCCCCCTCACCCAACCCAGAGCAGCAGGGGGGCTGCTGGCGACGGAGCAGAGGAACCGCAGGGAGTCGCCCTCCCAGGCTGCGAGCTGTGACCCGTTCGCCACCAGGGTGCCGGGATCTGGGAATAGAAATAACACAGAGCCACTCGCACCCTGAGCCAGCCAGTCCCTGCCCAGGGGCCGGATCGGGGCTGGCGCCCCCTAGAGAGGAAAAGCCCCGTGACCCACTCCCCGCCCCCTAGTGATACCTTGGAATAGTTGGGGGTCGCTCCTGTTAGCTCTGGAGACGGTGATTTGCAGAGTCCTCACTGGAGCTGAAATACCCACGGCAACATATTAGATTGGAGAGAGCCCCACACTGACCCCCTGATCCGCAGCCCAGCACCCCCCACTGAGCCCCGCCCTGCTCCCTACATCCCAGCACCCCCTGCAGCCCAGTACCCTCCTCTTTCTGCCATGACACCCCCTAGAGCCTTACTCTGCACGTGCACACGCAGGGCCCAGTGGCCGACTTGTAGGAATTCTTGGTCCAGCACTGATACTCCCCAGCGTCCCCTCTGCTGAGATTCGACAGCTCCAGGCGCCCGGCCCCTCCCTCGCCAGGGCTCAGGGACTCGTTCCCTTTGGCCCAGCTCAGGGTGGCCTCGACTCTGCTCCCAGCCTCACAGCTCAGACTCAGGGAGTCACCCTCCTGTGTCTCCAGAGACACGACGTCGCCCTCAGCTCCCCACACATCTGGCACTGGAAGAGACGAGCAGGCGGGTTTCATCCCCCCAGAGATTCCCCACTAACAAGCCGAGACGCAGCCACCTCTGAGATGGGGAATGGGGGCTGGTTGCAGAGGCACCTGTCGCCCAGCGCTGAGATGCAGCCCCTCTGGGGTGGGCGCACAATCTCGGAGCCTTTCCACGGCAGCACGTCTCCGTCACAGCGATCGCTCCCTAACTCATCTCCTCCCCGCTGCCCAGCGCCCCCTAGTGCTGCCCCGGGGTCTGGAAGCAGAGGGAACAGTACCTGTTCCCACCACCACCCTCCCCACAGTCCTGTGGCTGCCTCGGGCTCTCCCCTCTGGGCATGGATCAGACTGGCCCGGCTGAGCCTGGGGCCTGGCCCTGAGCGTGGGCTGAGCGTGACTAGGAGGCACTCGCTGATTCCCGGGGCTCGCAGCACAGCCTCTCACCGGGACGTCCATTCCTGGTCAGGGTCCTGGTGATGTTGGGGGGCGTTGGCGGGTCTGTAACACAAACCAGACAGGGGGGGATCAGGGGGCTTGAGTCTAGACATGGCCCCTCACTGTGAGCTCAGCTGGCGGATGGGAAAGTCCCTGAGGTGACACAAGACCCGTGGGCAGGGAAGGGAAGGTGGCTGGCATGAGGGGGGGGGAATCCCAGCAAGGGGGGGACTGGAATGGGGGGGTGGATCCCAGCACAGGAGATTTCTGGGGGCAGTGCAGGTTGGGGGCAGAGAAGATCCCAGACGAGAAGGACCTGGGGGTGGGGATGGGGAGGGGAGTCATAGCCAAGGGGGGCAGGAAGGGGTGAAGATCCCAAGGAAGAAGGGGCTGCACGGTGTGGAGGGAAGGGGCCTGGAGTAGAAGTGGCTGAGGGTGCCTGGTCGGCGGTGGGGATGCCAGCACAGGGTTGAGTTGGGGGAGGGGCTGGAGGGCAGGGCTGGGAGCCCGGGGATCCCAGAGGGGGCTGGGGGCAGCATGGAGGGGCTGGAGGGTCACTCACAGCCGACGTGGAGCCGGAAGGTTCTGCTGGTGGAAGGTCCCTGTGGTGGCCTGTAGGTGACGCTGCAGACGAGCTCTTTTCCGTTGTCCCCCAGGCCGGGCGTGAAGCTGAGCACGGAGCTGTGGGCCCAGGTGCCGTTCGCCAGCTGGGCTGAGACGTCCCGGGCTGTGTCGCTGAACGGCCCCATCCAGGTGACTCGGGGAGGGGGCCCGGAGCAGCGCCCAGGGGCCGTGCAGGTCACAGTCACCGGCTCCCTGGCCACCAGCATCCCTGGCAGCCCCTGAGCCGGCGAGATCTGGATCTCTGGCTCCTCCGTCAGCTCTGAGACACGGGGAGAGGGGAGAGAATCACTCGGGGACACGGGGCCTTTCCCCTCTAGGGGCGCGGCCCCGATCCGGCCCCAGGGTGGGGACTGGCTGGCTCAGGGGGGCTGCTGAGCGGTGACTGCGGCTGCTCTTACCTGGCACCGAGATCGTGAGCAAAGGGTGAGTGCGATCGTTATAGGAGCGGTAACTGTATTTAAAGTTTCCTTTCTCGACTCTAACGAAATATCTCCTTGCATCCGTCCGTCGGGCATCACTGATTTGCAGGGAGCAGTCACTGTGCGCTGGATCCCCCGTCAGCCGGAACCGGCCCTGGGTCTTCAGCGACCTGGGGTCACTGCTGGCCACAGGTCGATCATTCCACAAATCAGCCTTATCCTTGTACCAGTATCCGTAGAACTGGGCCGAGGGATTGTCGGTGTCGTACCGGGCTGGGTACGTGAAGTTGCAGGGGACGAGAACACAGAGACCCTTCTGCACCGACACCGACTGCGGCACCGTGAGGGAATAGCCAGACTCCAGGGACAGGGACCCTGCAGGGGACGGGGAAGGATCAAACTGGGACCCATAGAGAGCAGAGACCAACCCTGAGTTCCCCCCACAGCTCTGCCGGTGCCCCTCACTCCCAACCTGCAGCCCCCTTTGAGTCCCCTCTCTGGTCCCTTTTGCTCAGAGCCCCCTAGCACCGCACTGGGGCACTGCGCTCCCCTCCCCCTCTGGCCAGTCTCCCTTCCAAGTCCTGGGACAGACCTGGCCCTGCTTAGCGCAGGTTCTGCCCTTCCCCCTGCACTGGGGCTTACTTACCCCTCCAGAGCAGGGCGAGGATCAGGACCCTCAGCATGGCATGACCCCCTGCTCTCCAGGGGGGGCCCTGAGGGAGGAGCTCCCTTTCCCTGGCATCATGGTGTGGCAGCAGAGCTCTGCCCATGGCTGGGGCGTTGGGCTGGGACAGAGCTAGAGACAGACGGGGGGTGAGAAGTATGAGAGCACAGGCTGATTGGGGTGGGGGACAGATCTGCCTTGGGGACCATCAGTGCTGCTGGGCTTTGGAAGAGGCTAATCTGGGGCTCCTGGCAGCACAGTGACTTCCACCCTCAAAATCACCAGATGGTCCCAAGAGATCGGGCGACCAGTGCAGTTACCACAGACAACAAAGGGGAAGGGCTGCAGATCAGGATAAGTAAAGGACACGTCAGAGATCTTCCGACGAATTTGAATGAATTCAGATCAGTGGGGCAGGAAGCTGTTCAACCCAGGGGGCTGAAGGAATTAGTTGAAGAAATCTTGGAGTCACTGGCAATAATATTTGCAAAGTCATCAATGCCAGGAGAGGTCCCAGAAGATGGGGGAAGGGCTAACGGAGTGGGCATCTTTAAAAGGGGAAAAGGGAGGAGCCAGGGAACTATAGACCAGTCAACCTGACCTCGACACCTGGAACGCTACTAGAGCAATGTATAAAACCTTCAGTTTGTGAGGCTGAACGAAGGGGTGATCACCAGCATGGATTTATCAAGAACAAATCCTGTCAAACCAGCTTGGTTTCCTTCCTTGCCGAGGTAACTGGTTGAGGGCTGGGGGAAAGCAGTGGACATAACATACCTGGACTTCAGCAAGGCTTTTGACACAGTCCCACATGACATTCTCATAAGGAAGCTAGAGAAGACGTCTGACGGAACTCTAATGTGAAATTGCAGAACTACTAACTGTGGTATGTAACCTAGCATTTAAATCAGCATCTGTACCAGATGGCTGGAGTATAGCTAATGTGACACCAATTTTTAAAAATGGCTCCAGAGGTGATCCCAGCAATTGGAGGCCACTAAGACTAAATTCAGTGCCGGACAAACTGGTTGAAACTACAGTAAAGAACAGAATTATCAGATGAAGAGATAAACACAATTTGTTGGGGAAGAGTCAACATGGTTTTTGTAAAGGGAAATCATGCCTCACCAATTTAGTGGAATTTTTGAGGGAGTCAACAAGCAAGTGGACAAGGGTGATCCAGTCGATGTCCTTAGATTTTCAGAAAGACTTTGACAAGGTCCCTCCCAAAAGGCTGTTTAGCAGAGTAAGCTGTCATGGGATAAGTGGGAAGATTCTTTCCTGGATCAGTTACAGGTTAAAAGATAGGAAGCAAAGGGTAGGAATAAAAGGTCAGTTTTCACAGTGGAGAGAGGTGAATAGTGGTGTCCACCAGTGTTCTGCATTGGGACCAGTGCTGTTCAACATATTCATAAACGATCTGGAAAAAGGGGTAAACAGTGAGGTGGCAAAATTTGCAGGTGATACAAAACTACTCAAGATAGTTAAGATTAAACCAGACTGTGAAGAGCTACAAAGAGATAACAACATGGCAGATGAAATTCACTGTTAATAAATGCAAAGTAATGCACATTGGAAAACATAATCCCAACTATATATATAAAATGAGCTGTTACCATTGAAGAAAGAGATCTTGGAGTCACTGTGGATAGTTCTTTGAAAACACCCACTCAATGTGCAGCGGCCATCAAAAAAGTGAACAGAATGTTGGGAATCTTTAAGAAAGGGATAGATAATAAGACAGAAAATATCATATTGCCTGTATATAAATCCATGGTACGCCCACATCTTGAATACTGTGTACAGTTCTGTGGCCCTATCCCAAACTGGAATTGGAAAAGGTTCAGAAAAGGGCAAAAAAATGATTAGGGGATGGAACAATTTCCATATAAGGAGAGATTTATAGGACTGGGACTGTTCAGCTTGGAAAAGAGACAACTAAGGGGGGATATGATAGAGGTCTATAAAATCATGACGGTTCTGGAGACAGTAAATACGGTGGTATGATTTACTCCTTCCCATAACACAAGAACCAGGAATCCCCAAATGAAATTAATAGGCCGCAGGTTTAAAGGGAATGTAAGGACGTATTTCTTCACACAACGCACAGTCAACCTGGGGAACTCTTTGCCAGAGGAAGTTGTGAAGGCCAAAACTATAACAGGGTTCAAAAAAGAACTGGATAAATTCATGGAGGACAGGTCCATCAATGGCTATTAGCCATTTCCTTAGTCTCTGTTTGCCAGAAGCTGGGAATGGGTGACAGGGGATGGATCACTTGTTGATTCCCTGTTGTGTTCATTCCCTTTGGGGCACCTGGCTTTGACCACTGTCGGAAGACAGGATACTGGGTTAGAGGGACCTTTAGTCTGACCAGGTATGGCCATTCTTATGGAGAAATGTGGGCTCAGTGGAACTACCATTAAGTGGATACATAACTAGTTAACCAACCGCAAACAAAAAGTAACTGTTATTGGAACGATGTGGGATTGGAGAGAGGTCTCAAGTGGAGCTCCACAGGGATCTGTGCTGGGTCCTGTGTTGTTTAACATCTTTATCAATGACTTGTATGGAGGACTAGGGAGCAGACTGATCAAATCTGCAGATGACACAAACACTTGCGAACACTTTGGAGGATGAAGCTAAAATTCAGAGGAATCTCGAGAAATTGGAGAACTGGGCTGTAGATGACACAATGAAATTCATGAAGAACAAATGGAAGGTGCTCCACTTAGGGACGAAAGACCACACAAATACAGGATGGGGAAGAACTGGCCTGGCAGGAGCACTGCTGAGAAGCAGCTGGGAGTTGTGGTGGATCACAACCTCGACAGGAGTCAGCAATGCAATGCTGTTGCAAAAAAAAAAAAGCAAATGCAATTTCAGGTTGCATTAACAGAGGCAGAGCATGCAAGTCATGAGAGGTGACGTTACCGCTCTACTCACTATTGGCTAGGGCTCAGCTGGGGACTGTGTCCAGTTTTGGTCACCAAAGTATAGAAAGGATGCAGAGAAACTGGAAAGGATTCAGGGGTGAGGGATAAAGATGATCAAAGGGATGGAATGGAAGCCCTAGGGGCACAGCCTGAAGGAACTGGGCATGGGTGGTTTGATATAGAGATTAAGCGAGGGGGACATGATCGCGGTTTTCAAATACTAGAAAGGCTGCTATAGAGAAGCTGGAGAACAGTTGTTCTCTCTCGCCCCAGAGGGCAGGACAAGGGGATCCCCCATGGCCCATGAACCATCCCTGCCAGAGCAGGGTGAGACAGGCCCCACTGCCGAGTGCTGTAGGCATAGGGACTGGCCCTTAGAGATGCAGCCTCCATCCCCAACCCTGGGGCGGGACCCTGCTCGGACTTGAGGGGCATCAGCAGAGCTGTGGGGGTGGGGAGCCCGCGGCTGGGATAGCAAGAGGCTGAGGGTAAGGATTGAGAGGCACCCCGAGACCATCCAGCTCCCTCCCCCACCCTAGTTCCACTCACCCCTAGACCTGCAGAAGGGGGCCCAGCACCTGGTTCTCCGACCCTGCAGCCCGGGTTCCCCAGGGTTTGTGATTTGGAGCCTGGGGAAGCAGCAAGCACAGGAATGTGAAAGCAGAAGTGCGTGCGGACGGGAGGGTGTTGGGGGAGACACTCTCTCAGAAACCCCAGCATCCTGCCAACTTCCTCTCCTTCTGGCTGGGGCTGCCTGCGGCTTCCCTGCAACAGGGGCACGATGCATATTGCTTGTGCGGCTGGAAATGGAACCCAGGAGTCCGAGCTCTGAGCCCCTCTACACCTCACTCTCATCCCAGACCTGGGATAGAACCCAGGAGTCCTGATGCCCTGCCTCCAACCTCAGCTCTAACCCACTAGACCCTGCTCCCCTCCCAGAAGCAGGGACAGAACCCAGGACTCCTGGCTCTGAGACCCTCTTCACCTCACTCTGGTCCCAGAGCTCTGGATGGACCCAGGAGTCCTGGCTCCCAGCCCCACTGTTATGACCACTCCCCTCTCAGAGTCGGGAATAGAACCCAGGAGTCCTGGCTACCTGCCCCCCATTCCAGGTCTATCCCTTTATTATTGTATTTTCCAGTCACACAATAATATTTTAACGTTAGCAGCTCACACCACTTTTTGAGTCTGTCACTAATATATATATATATGCATAGATATACAACAACATATTAAAATAGATATAGCTACACACACACACACATATATGTATATAAAGAGAGAGAGAGAGGTAGGTACACAGCTACATAAAAATACTGAACACAATCAATCCAGCATTTCTCCAAAGACTTAACACTTGCTCATGCACTCAGATTATGTCTGGCTTTGTGTAACTGTGCCATCCGGTGGTTCCCTTCAAAATAGCCTGTTGCTCCCATCCCATCTCTTTTATGAAGGATTCTTTGTGAGAGCCCACACCTGGGCCCAAGGGTCCCAAAATTGGTGTGAGCCTGGGTAGGTCTTTGCTTCATTATCCCCTGCATACTCAGGCCACTGATGGGGCCGAGATTGGATGGGGGGATCTGTGGGCCTTGGTTCATTGGGTAAAGCAGACATCTTCTGGGGGAATCCTGTCACTGTGAACATCCCCTACCAAGAGGTGTTGGGGGAGGTGTGGGGCCACTTCTAGATGCTGGGGTACCTGGAAAAGGGGGGCTGCACCTTGGGCATCGAGGACGTGTGAGCCAGGGATGGGGGCTGCTATTATCCGCACATCACCAAGGGGAAATTGTTCAGCACAGCTACCGAGCAACACAGCCTGCACTCATTGTCACAGGTATCCCACCTCTGCCACCCGAGCCAGCCAGTCCCCTGCCCTGCGGCTGGATCCAAGCCATCGCCCACAAGGGGGGAAAGGCCAGTAGCCCATTCCCCGCCTGGCTTGTGGCTTGAAACAAAAAATTGTCAAAAAATTTTAGCAAACAGAAAACTGTTTGGGTTGAAACAAAAAGAAAAATTGTTGAAATTTTTGGCAAACCAAACATTTGAAAAAAAATATTGGGGCCTCAATCTGAAAGCATAATTTGATACATTTTGAGGGAACCAAAAGTCAGGGGGGAAACATCTTTTCATGTAAAACTGAAAATGAAAATTAGTCTCAACATTTTCAGCGAACTACAAGGTCAGAAATAGATTTGGTTTGCGGATGAAACTTTTCTTCCCACTTTTAGCATTTGAGATATTTTTAATTAAAAAAATAAAATTACACGAAATTTCAACCCATACAGTGGTTTTGAATAAAGAAAGTGAAATGTTTCTTTTTGATAATGCCTAAAAATATCTTTGCATTTTGGGGAATTTGGGGAGTTTTTTCCCCGAAATGAACAATTCAGCAAAATTGACCTGGATTCATGCACTTTTGGTGTTGCCGAATTTCCATTTTGCACCAAAAAAAGTTTCTCTGTGAAACTTCCTCCCCGCGCTGGCTGGGAATGGCTGTCAGAGCTGCTGGGTTGGGTGTTGTCTTGTAGGGACAGGTAACTAACATCAGCTGGTCTGCTCTGTTCTCTAGAGGGTCTCAGACCGTGATTGTCACCGGGGTATCTGGGTGCCTTGGGGTCATCACAGAGTAAACAAAGTCATAACCACCAGGGCAACAAACCCATCATCTACTGGTCTGTAATGATGCGGCCTCTGGCGGGACACAACTGAGAGTATCAGTTCAGGATAAATGCTTAGAGCAGGGCAGCCATAGGCCAAGGATGGGTTCCTTTATTACCAAGGCAAACCAAACCAGCCAAACAGAGAGGACTTCGGTTTTACCCCACTGGCTAACCACAAGTCACACAAGCAATTTCCTCAGACACTCCAGTTTCCCAGTATCACCACCAACACCACTCTTTATGGGGATGAATGGTTATTTAAACCAATACCCCAGCAAAAGAAAAAGGTTCTCCTGATCCCAAAGGACCAAGCCCCAGACCCAGGTCAATATACAAGTCAGATCTTACCCACAAATCATGCTGTTGCCAAGCCTCTAGAATCTAAAATCTAAAGGTTTATTCATAAAAAGAAAGAAATACAGATAAGAGCTAGAATTGGTTAAATGGAATCAGTTACATACAGTAATGGCAAAGTTCTTGGCTCATGATTGTAGCAGTCTCTGGAGCACATCCCCCGCTGGGATGGGTCATCAGTCCTTTGTTCAGAGCTTCAGTGCAGCAAAGTCCCTCCAGAGGTAAGAAGCAGGACTGAAGACACAATGGAGACGATGCAGCTGCCTTTTATAGTCCTTTTGCCATGTGGCTTGTGCTTCCTTTGTTCCAAACACAAGCTGCCCAGCACAGAAAAACTTTACAGCTCTGTCCCTAGGCAGGTCCCTGCCTTGCTGAGTCACCAGGTGTCCCTGCCTTCTCTCAATGGGGCAGTTGTACAGCTGATGGTCCTCAATGGGCCATCAAGCAGGCTAGCTAGTGCTGATGCCAAATTGGCTGGGGTGTTACCCAGAAGCCTGGCACAATATTGAAACACAGACAGGATAGAGCCAATATTTATAATCATAACCAGCAAATCCTAACCTTTTCATAGACACCTTCCTTGGCCTCCTTTGTACACAATTTGATGCTACTATATGACCTTGGTTGCAACAATGATCTATACCATCATAGTTCATATTAATAATGTCACATGGTCATATAAATATTACAGGCAATTTCCACGTGCTTCTCAAGCCCATGAGTTTGATTCAGAGGGGTAGGGAGGGGGCAGAATATCAGGCTAGATGGGCCTGTTGGCCGCACCTTGGGGGGCAGTTCCCCCAGCTGAGGTCTCATTCTATGTTTCCTCAGTCCCGTGAGATTCCAATTTCTCGTCAGCTCATCGGTGGCTGAGGAACGGCCCGATCTACACACCGGATTCAGGCACCGTGGATTCCCTGGCTCCCCATTGGTCCTTTCTTCTGCTTCCATGACAGCAGCAGGGTCTCCTGAGAGAGAGAGATTCTAGGGTATTTATGTGGCTGGCAGTCTGGATAGATAGATAGATAGATAGATAGATAGATAGATAGATAGATAGATAGATAGATAGATAGATAGATAGATAGATAGGTGGGTAGGTGGGTAGGTATATGGGTAGGGGGGTAGGTCGGTAGGTGGGTCGGTAGCTGAGTTACCATCTGTAATAGAGCAGGGTGAGGTAATAGGCCAGGAAGAATCCAGTCGCCACGAAGACGAGTTTGCAGCTCATTTCGATAAACGCCCGAGTGAGGCCATCTGTGGGAGCTGGAAGAAGCCGAGAGTCTGGGATAGATCTCTGCAACCCTGGCCTGACGCCAGGTTGGAGCCAGCGCCCCCTAGAGGGGAAATTCCCCAGCCCCTGAGCCACCCAGCCCCACCCTGGGGCCCTGGGGCCAGATTGTAGCTGACGTTCTCTGAGGGAAAAAGTCCTGTGGCCCAATCCCCGCCCCCCCCCAAGCAAGCTAATCCCCACTCTGGGGCCAGTTCGGAGCTCGCGCACCCTAGAGGGGAGGGGTTCTCACTTGATTCCGGGGGGCTCAGCAGTACAGCGTACATCTTATGGGGGTTGAAGCAAGGCAGAAAATCTGGGGGCCACCATCCCCACTCCCCATCGAGCTCAGGGTGCTGATGGCCTTATCCCCCTGGGCCCAGGAGCTGACCTGCAGGCCCCCCCCCATGAGCCATTCCCAGCCAGGGCCTCCCTGTCCACCTGCCATTGGAGCTGGGGGTGGGAGCGCAGGGAGCAGCTGCAGCTGATGCTGGGCCCCTCGCACTGGCAGGATGCGTTCAGCCTGGTCCCCAGCTACCCAGTGGCAGGGAGTCCCACAGGTTAACCATACTAATACTCAGGGGCTGGGAGTCCTATAGATTAAACTGCTAATATCCAGTGGCAGGGAATCCCGTGGGTTCTTCTGAGCTCAGGTGTCTATTTGGCTGCCCCCCCAGGCACTGATCTGGCCCCATCCTCAGGCAGCTGCACTTCACACCAACTCACCTGCTTTTCCATCCTCAGCCTGGGCACTCACGGCTCTTGTAGATGGCCCAGGAGTCTGTTCAAGCCTCAGCTGCCCCCCTTGGGGCTGCCCTCGAAGCAGCTAATTAACTATGGCACCGGAGTGGGTGGCTCTGTCTCCGTTTACAGGAGCCAGGCACCTGTGATACCTGCTAGTACTCAGTGGTGAGGAGTCCCACGGATTAACACTGCTACTCTCCAGCATCAGCGTCCCAGGAGTTAACCCCACTCACACCCAGCAGCAGGGAGACTGGCAGAGGTACCCCACTCACGTTTGCGGAGCAGCTGGAACTTCCCCTGGGACATTCCACCATAGACTCCTGCCCCGCTGCCTGCAACACAGCATCACCTATGGACGCCCTGCCCGACCCCCTGCAGGACAGCACGCCCCACTGAGGCCCCACCCTGCTCCCTGCAGCACAGCGCCCCCTAGAGCCTTACACGGCATGTGCACAAGCAGGGCCCGGCTGGCCCACCCATAGGAATTCTTGGCCCAGCATCGATACTCCCCAGTGTCCTCTCTGCTGAGATTGAACAGTTCCAGGTGCCCGTCTCCTCCCAGACCAGGGCTGAGGGACTCATGCCCCTTGGCCCAGCTCAGGATGACCTCGGCTCTGCTCCCAGCCTCACAGCTCAGGCTCAGGGAGTCTCCCTCCTGGGTCTCCAGAGACAAAACGTTGCCCTCAGCTCTCCACGCATCTGGCACTGGAAGAGACGAGCAGGCAGGTTAGACTCCCCCGATAGATCCCCCAACGAGGCACCGAGATGCAGCCACCTCTGGGGTGGGCTGTTAGGGCTGGTTATATAGGGACCCGCCACCCAGCATGGAGATGTATACAACTCTGGAGTGGGCGCAGCAGGTCTCCATCACAGAGATAATTCACTAACCCATGTCCTCCCCACTGCCCAGCGCCCCCTAGTGCCACCCCGGGGTCTGGAGACAGAGTGAACTGGGCCCTCCCACCCCCCACACCCTCCCCACAGTCCTGAGGCTTCCTCAGGCTCTCCCCTCTGGGCACAGACCAGCCTGGCCCGGCTGAGCCTGGGGCCTGGCCCTGAGCACGGGCAGAGCGTGACTAGGAGGCGCTCGCTGATTCCCGGGGCTCTCAGCGCGGCCTCTCACCGGGGCGTCCATTCCTGGTCAGGTTCCCGGTGATGTTGGGGGGCCCGGGCGGGTCTGTAACACAAACCAGACAGCGGGGATCAGGGGGGCTGCACAGCACCGGGTGGGGTGTGTCGCTAGTGATAACTGAGCCTACACATGGCCCCTCGCTGTCAGCTCAGCTGGGGGACGGGAAAGTCCCTGAGGTGACACAAGACCCGTGGGTGGGGAAGGGGTAGAGTAGAGAGCAGTGTCCTTTTAAATCTCCCTCTGGCTGACAGGAACAAGGGCCGTCCTTACAGTGAAGCCTGATTTGATTCTTCACGTTGCAAAGGCGGCCGCTGGTTTTCCCTCTGCCCTGGATTTGCAGCGCGAGGGTCACAGGCCATTTAATGGGGGTTTACCCTGGGGCAGGGCGGGCCGAGGTCCCAGGGCACCGAGCCTGGAGCGTGTTTCATGCCAGACAGTGACTGGGTCCTGTTAACCCTCTGGCCCATATAGAACATCCGCCAATCCCGGCAGAAAGGGAAGCAAGTGGGACAGCCTGGGGGGGATCTCAGGGGGAACTGGGGTGGCTGGCATGAGGGGGAGGGGAATCCCAGCAAGTGGGAACTGGAATGGGGAGGGTGGATCCCAGCACAGGAGGATTCTGGAGGTAGGGCAGGTCAGGGTGTTGTAACAGCCAGGCAAGGTAGTAACAAACTTCAACAGGACTTTATTTTTAAAGTGGAAACCTCTTTACCAAGCTGCTGCTGCACCCTCTGTAACTCTCACTCTGCCTCCTCAATTCCTCCCGCTCCTTCCTGTCCTTTCAGGCTCCCAACAACCAGTGCTCCCAGTTCTAATAATTACAAGCAACATCTAAACACCACATTCCCTCCTCTCTTAAGAAACTCTCCCAATTAAAATAAACATTTTTGTTCTAATCACAGGAACAACTAGGAAACAAGACACTATGCTATTGGCAGAAATATTACACTGAAAACACTGTAGATACTACATAACATAGTCTCTAGTCCAAACAGGTGGTCGTCTGGGTCTGGCAGGCTGTCTCTCAAGCCCCGGTTCCAGTGCAATGTCTTGTTGTGTTGATACTATGGTGAAGTCATCCAATGCAGACTGGGTGTTGGCATAATCTCCTCTTGGTGCATAGGCAGGTGCAAGATAAGAAGCATGCCATACCCGCCCATCAGAAAGTTGATAGGTGTAAGGTCCCTTCTTCTCGATGATTTTAAGAGGAGCTGTGAATTCATGGCCCCTTTGTGTAAAATTCCAGGTTTTCATATTCTAACAAAGGAACCACACTCAAACTTTGGTTCCTTAGCACCCCACCGCTTGTCTGTGAAAGCCTTATACTTTGCTTGGTTCTGTTCAACTGTTTTTCTCACATCATCCTCGGTTGGGGCCTCAGGTTGTGCCTTTAATAATCCAGCAGTGTTCAGTTCAGTATTCATCTGTTTCCCATGCAGTGACTCTGCGAGTGATCTTTGCATTGTGGCATGTCGTGTAGCCCAGTATGCTTGCAAACAATCAGTAGTGAAGTGTATCCACAATCATCTTTCCAGTTGAGCCATTTGAAAACTCTCTTTCAAACTTCTGTTAAACTGTTTGATTTCCCCATTGGCTTGAGGGTAATATAGGGATGACCTTCAGTGTAAAATGTTCCTCTCTGCTAGAAAAGTTTCAAACTCCAGGGAAGTAAATTGACCACCATTATCTGAAACCCGTTCTTTGGGGTTATCTTCCCTGCTAAAAAACTGAAGAGAGGATCTTAATTACTGTAGCAGAAGAGATTTGAAATGTAAACGCTACCTCAGGCCATTTACTGAAATAGTCTATTAAAGTGATGGCATAACGACAGTCAATTGGAGCAGTATCAAAATGGTCCTACAATGTCAATCGCCACTTTTTCCCATTCAGATTCAGGAAGAGGAACAGGCTGTAATGGAGGGGTACATGTCACTGCTGTCTTATCATGCATTTGGCAAATGACACAGGATTTTATGAATGCTTCAGTTTGAGAGTCCATCCCTGACCACCAATACAGATCCTGTAGTCGTTGTTTGGTTTGGACAATTCCTTGATGAGTATGGTGTGCCAGGTGTATGAGTTTTGACTGTAATTCTTCTGGCACAAGTAGCCGGTGTGTACCTCATAGCACACAGCCATCGAGCAAAGAAAGTTCATCCCAAACTCTAAAGTAAGGCAACAAAACTGGGTCAAGGTTTTTAGGGTTACTGGGCCATCTCTTTGTCAGAAATTCCTGTAGTTTTTGTTGAATTGGACACACTAAACAAGCAGCTTGAAATTGTTCTCTTGTAACTGCAGTAAGAGTGCTTGTAATAAGCGCAACTACTACATCCTCATCCTCCGGTGGACCAGCTGGTGAAGGCAAAGGCAGGCGAGAAAGGCAATCAGCTACCACATTTTTGTTTCCAGGCTTATATTCCAGTTCATAACTGAAAGAGAGTAGTCATGCAGATCATCTAGCAATACGACATCCTGCTCTTCCCAGTCCTTTCGTGGTGAGCAATGTCGTCAAAGGGCTGTGGTTTGTGCGCAACTTGAACATGCGGCCCCACAGGTAAGTTCTCCATTTTTCAGTAGCCCAGACACAAGCAAGTGCTGCTTTTTCTACTGCAGAATATTTTCCCTCAGCATTACTCAGTGTCCTTGAAGCAAATGCAACAATCCTCTCTGTGTTGTCCTCATGAAGTTGTGTGAGGAGAGCCCTAAGTCCATAATCAGAAGCATCAGTAGTTACAAGACTGAATAGTGCAGTACTGGACTATGTACAATCAAGTCTTTCACCGTCTCGAAACTAGCTTGTGTGTCCATTGTCCACACTAAGGTTGAACTTCTCCATAGTAATTCTCGTAATGGTTCAATGACAGAAGCATGATTGGGAATGAATTTTGCATACCAGGAGGTAAGGCCCAAGAAGGAACGTAAGGTTTGCAAATCTGTTGGAGGAGGAGCATTTGAAATTGCCAGGATATGATCTGGATCAAGTTTTAGTCCAGCCTGTGAAATTGTTGGCCTCAGAAAGGAGAGTTCAGTTTGTCTAAATTTGCATTTGGACCTATTCAGCTTGAGGCCTGCTTTGCTGATGCAGTTTAGTACAGACTGCAGGTTATTGTCATGCTCCTCAGTAGTATTTCCAAACACGATAATATCATCCAAATAGCACTGAACTCCATGTTGATTCTTCAGAATCAATGACATCATTTTTTTGGAAGGCACTTGGGGCTGATGTGAGACCATATGGAACATGTTCAAAATGAAATAGTCCCTCATGTGTAATAAATGCTGTGAGGTCTTGGCTATCTTCATGCAACATAACCTGGTGGCATGAACTCTGCAAGTCAAGAGTAGAAACAATCTTTGCTCCACGGAGTTGTGCAAATACTTCTTCTATATGAGGAAGAAGATGGCTGTCCATCACAATAGCTTTATTTGGCTCCTTAAAGTCCACACAAAGGCGAATGCCTCCACCCTTCTTCTGCGTCACCGCTATGGGTGAAACGCATTCCGAGGAGTTCATCTCTTCAATAATGTCCTTTTGAACAGGTTTTCTAAGTTCCTCTGAAACAGCTTCCCGGACTGAAAATGGTAAATGCCGTGAAACTGGTGTGTGTACCGCAAGAGTGCTTTGCTGAGGAAGATCAATTCGTCCATTAACGACCCTGAGATTTAAAGCAGCGAGTAAATCTCTGCCAAGGATAGGAGTGCCTTTGTGGACAACGTAGAACTCTGCAGTTGCACAGCAATCACCAAAAGTAACTATTGCTGGCAGGCAGCCATGTACTGGGATATGGTTTTTCAAATAGCACCCCAACTGAAGTTTGGGTTCAGTAAGAGGCACATCTTTAAAGTAATGCAAATAAATGGAATCAGGTAGTATAGATACTGCTGAGCCAGTGTCCAGCATTAGCTGAAGAGAGTGTGATTTGCCTGAGGGTATGGCAGAAACATTTAAAGTGCACTATATCTGTTCTGGAATATGTGCAGTAGTGATTTTGTCCACGTCCAGCACAGTAACATCTGGTATTGTAACTGAATGCACCTGTTGATTGGACTGGCTACTGCGACATACTTTAGCAAAATGGCCAATCTGTTTGCAATGATTGCACTGAGCAACTTTTGCTGGACATCCTGTGTAGCTTGCAAGGTGTTGTGGGATCCACAGTGAAAGCTTTACTGTATTTTGCATTTGCTGGTTCAGCGGCTTTTCATGAGTTTTCCTCTTGCAATTGCAGCAAAGAGTCCTGTGGCACCTTATAAACTAACAGATGTATTGGAGCCTGAGCTTTCGTGGGTGAATACCCACTTCGTCGGATGCATGTAGTGGAAATTTCCAGGGGCAGATATATATATGCAATTGTTTGTCTGCAGCAGGGAACTTTTCTGCAAAGGAGTCAAAGCCTGGACTGTGCCTCCTGTATCCCTGCTCATCATTTTGGCTTCAGCTGTTGCTGACTCAATCTGAGTAGCAATGGTTATTGCTTTTTCTAGTGTAAGTTGTGGTTCTAGAAGTAAGAATTCTCTTACACGAAGCATGCTTGTTTTCTCAATGAGCTGGTCTTGAATCATCTCACCTGCCATATTCCCAAAGTCACAAGTTACAATCAGACTCCTCAGGGAAGCAATACACGGCATTATAGTCTCCTCGGGTTTCTGCTCACGCTGGCGAAATCTGTAGCGATTAGCTACTACATTCACTTTTGACACAAAAAAATCTTTAAAGCAGATAATGCATATTTATCATCTGCAAGGGGAAAATTGTAAAATATACGCTGCCATTCTGCTCCAAGGCAGTGGATTAGCAGAGCACGCTTTCTTACTTCAGAAATCTCTGTAGCACTGACGGAAAGATAAATCTCAAACATATGGATCCAGGTAGTAAAAGTAGGCTCACCTGGGTTTTCCAGAAAGGGTGCAGGTGGGTTCAGAGGCAGAAGATCGACCCTTGACGCCCAAATGTTGTAAGAACAAGGCAAGGTACTAACAAACTTCAACAGGACTTCATTTTTAAAGTGGAAACCACTTTACCAAGCTGCTGCTGCACCCTCTGTAACTCTCACTGTGCCTCCTCAACTCCTCCCCCTCCTTCCTGTTTCCTGCCTTTCAGACTCCCAACAACCAGTGCTCCCAGTTCTAATAATCACAAGCAACATCTAAACACCACACGGGGGTAGAGAAGATCCCAGAAGAGAAGGGCCTGGGGATCTGGGAGTGAGTATGAGATGGGGGAGCCACAGCCCCGGGGGGCCGGAAGGGGTGAAGATCGCACGGGAGAAGGGGCTGCACAGTGTGGGGGGAAGGGGCCTGGAGTAGAATTGGCTGAGGGTGCATGGTGGGGGTGAGGATCCCAGCAGAGGGGCTGGGGCGGCGTGGAGGGGCTGGGAGGGTCACCACAGCCGACGTGGAGCTGGACGGTTCTGCGGGTGGAAGGTCCCCGTGGTGGCCTGTAGGTTACGCTGCAGACGAGACCTTTGCCGTGGTCTCCCGGGCCGGGCGTGAAGCTCAGCGCGGAGCTGTGGGCCCAGGTGCCGTTCGCCAGCTGGGCTGAGACGTTCTGGGCTGTGTCGCTGAACGGCCCCGTCCATGTGACTTGGGGAGGGGGCCCGAAGCAGCTCCCAGGGGCCGTGCAGGTCACAGTCACTGGCTTCCCGACCAGCAGCGTCCCTGGCAGCCCCCGCGCCGGCGAGATCTGGATCTCTGGCTCCTCTGTCAGCCCTGAGACATGGGGAGAGGGGAGAGAATCACTCGGGGACATGGGGCCTTTCCTGTCTGGGGCTGCAGCTCCGATCCGGCTCCAGGGCAGGGACTGGCTGGCTCATGGGGCTGATAAGCGGTGTCATAAATATAGAGGGAAGAGTAACAACTCTCTGTGTGCAGTAACATCAAATCCCTCTTTGGCAGCTCTACTAAATCGCCTTCCCTGTAAGGGATTAATCAGCTCAGATAACCTAGTTGGCCCCTGACCAGAAGGACCAATGAGGAAAGAAGAAACTTTCAAATCTGGGGGGTTGGGAGGAGGATTTGTTTGTTGCTTTCTTTATTGTTCTCTCTCTAGACAGAGGGAGAGACTGAGCAGGTACAACAGCTCCTGCAAATATTCCTGGAAGAACAGATCTAAAACCACAGACATTGGAAGTAGGCAAGGAAAGGCGCTAGGTTATGTTGTGTTTCAGGCCTGGTCTACACTAGGCGTTTAAATCGGTTTTAGGAGCATAAAACCGATTTAACGCCAAAACCGTCCACACTAGGAGGCACCTTATATCGATTTTAATGGCTCTTTAAACCGGTTTCTGTACTCCTCCCTAACGAGAGGAGTAACGCTAGTATCGGTATTAACATATCGGATTAGGGTTAGTGTGGACGCTGATCGACGGTATTGGCCTCCGGGAGCTATCCCACAGTGCACCAGTGACCGCTCTGGACCGCAATCTGAACTTGGATGCAGTGGTCAGGTAAACAGGAAAAGCCCCGCGAACTTTTGAATATTTCCTGTTTGCCCAGCGTGGAGCTCCGATCAGCACGGGTGGCGATGCAGTCCGAAATCAAAATAAAAAAAGAGCTCCCGCATGGACCATGCGGATGTGATCGCTGTAAGGGCAGGCAAATCCGTTCTATCAGCGCTCCGTTACAGAAGATGAAATTCAGAATCCTTTTTTAAAAATCTCCAGACAGACGCCATAGCAGGGACTCAGCGCACTGCAGCGTGACAAGCGTAACGGAAAGCCAAAGAATCAAATGGATGCGCATGGACTGGAGGACTGAAGCTATCCCACAGTTCCTGCAGCCTCCGAAAATTATTTGCATTCTTGGCTGAGCTCCAAATGCTTCTAGGGTCAAACACAGTGTCCGCGGGTCAGGGCATAGCTTGGCAATCTACTCACCCACCCCCCACCCCAGAAGCGAAAGGTAAAACAATCCTCTGACTCTTTTACATGTCACCCTATCTTTACTGAATGCTGCAGATAGACGCGATAGTGCAGCACTCAACACCAACATCCTTGCTCCCCCCCCGCCATGGGCGGCTGATGGTACAATATGATGGAAATCCATCCTCATCATCAGCATAAGCTGATCGTACAAAAAGCTGGAAATCCATCCTCATCATCAGCCTATTGGCCCTAATTTTTTCTGGTGGATGGATGGTACAATATGGCTGGTAACCATCCTCATCATAGCAACAGGGGGCTGAGCTCCATCAGCCCCCACCCTTCATGTGTAAAGAAAAGATTCAGTTGCCCCTGGACTAGCAGTGGGATGCTGGGCTTCTCTCCTACACACTGCTTAATGTTCTGTCTGGACTATCATAGCAGCTGGAGGCTGCCTTCCACTCATTTCTCACTAACAAGTCAGTGTGTCTTATTCCTGCATTCTTTATTAATTCATCACACAAGTGGGGGGACAATGCTACGGTAGCCAAGAAAGGCTGGAATCAACAGATGGGGTTGTTACAGGAGCACCCCCTGTGAATAGCATACAGATAATAATTTCTGCAGGCTCTGACACAGAGCAGCTGTGCTCTCTGGTTCTATGATACGGTGGTTCTCTAGCACACTTGCCTATATTAGGCAGCACTGATTCTATTTTAGATACCAAAAAGGAGGGATTGACTCAGGGAGTCATTCCCAATTTTTGCTTTTGCGCCCCTGGCTGATCGGCCAGGGGCACTTATGACAGCAGCTAATGGTACAAGACGATGGAAGGTGCAATATGGCTAGTAACCAATCTTGGCTTTTGCGCCCCTGGCTGATTGGCCAGGGGCACTAGCAGCAAATGGTACAAAAGGACTGGTAGCCATGATCATCCTCAGTTCCAATTTATGGAAGGGTTTGGATGGTGCAATATGGCTAGTAACCATCTCTGCTGTCATGCAAAAGCAAAAGCATGCTTCTGTGTAGCGCTGCTGAATCGCCTCTGTGAGCGGCATCTAGTACACATACGGTGAGAGTCACAAACTGCAAAACAAGCTCCATGATTGCCATGCTATGGCATCTGCCAGGGCAATCCAGGGGAAAAAGTCGCGAAATGCTTGTCTGCCATTGCTTTCACAGACGAAGGAGTGACTGACGAGATTTACCCAGAACCACCCGCGACAATGATTTTTGCCCCATCAGGCACTGGGATCTCAACCCGGAAGTTCCAAGGGGCGGGGGAGGCTGCGGGAACTATGGGATAGCTAGGGAATAGCTACCCACAGTGCAACGCTCCAGAAATCGATGCTAGCCACGGACCATGGACGCACACCACCGATTTAATGTGTTTAGTGTGGCCGCGCGCACTCGATTTTATAAAATCTGTTTTACAAAACCGGTTTATGCAAATTCGGAATAGTCCCGTAGTGTAGACGTACCCTCAGCTTGTGAATTTTCCTATGCTACAGATGTAGTTTTAATTCTGTTTTTGTAACTGTGAAGCTGAGCCAGACGGGAATCCTCTGTGTTTGAAATCTTTTATTTACCCTGTGAAGTTACCTTCCAAACTGATTTTTGCAGGTGTGATTCTTTTTATATATATAAGTTCTTCTTTTAAGAACCTGATTGATTGTCAGTGTCCTGAAGGGTCTGTGCTCACATTGCTAACCAATTGGTTGGTACACTATTCTCAAGCTTCCACAAGAATGAGGGTGAAGGGGCTTGGGGGGATATTTTGGGGGGGGGACAGGGATTCCAAGTGACCCTTCCCTGGATTTTTCTACAAATCACTTGGTGGTGGCAGCAATAGCGTCCAAGGCGAAGGGAAGGAATTTGTGCCTTGGGGAAGGTTTAACCGAAGCTGGTAGAATATAAGCTGAAGGGGTCTTTCAGGCAGATCCCCACATCTGTACCCCAGAGCTCAGAATGGGGGGAACCCTCACAAGCGGTGACTGCGGCTGCTCTTACCTGTCACAGAGATCGTGAGCGCAGGGTCAGCGCCATCGGAATTGGAGCGGTAAGTGTGATCTAACAGGCCTTTCTCGAAGCTAAAGAAATATCTCCCTGCATCCGTCCATCGGGCATCACTGATTTGCAGGGAGCAGTCGCCGTGCGCTGGATCCCCCGTCAGCCGGAACCGGCCCTGAGTCTCCTGCGACAGCCCCTGGCTGGAGACACTGCTGGCCACGGGAGGATCCTGGCCCACAGTAGCAGACTGCTTGTACCACATTCCATAGAGCTTGGCCGAGGGATTGTCGGTGTCGTACGAGGCTGGGTACGTGAAGGTGCAGGGGACGAGAACGCAGAGACCCTCCTGCACCGACACCGACTGTGGCACCGTCAGGGTAAATCCGGGCGGCTGGGCCAGGGACCCTGCAGGGGACGGGGAGGGATCGAAGTGTGGCCCAGAGAGAGCGGAGACCCCCCCCGAGCTCCCCCCAGACAGGGCCGGCACCAGGGACACTCGGGAGGAGGGGACTTGGCCGACGCGACGCTCGGGGGGGCGGGGACTTGGGCGACGTGACGCTCGGGGGGCGGGGACTTGGGCGACGTGACGCTCGGGGGGCGGGGACTTGGGCGACGCGACGCTCGGGGGGTGGGGACTTGGGCGACGCGACGCACGGGGCGGGGATTTGGTCGACGCGCACCTCGGGAGGCGGGGACTTGGGCGACGCGAACCTCGGGGAGGGGCTTGTGTGACACTCGGGGCGGGACCTTGGGTGGTGTGACGCTTGGAGGGGGGTGGCGCTCCTTGTTTTTCAGCCGGCTCCAAAAAATGGGACCCGTAGAGAGCAGAGCCCCCCCCTGAGCTCCCCACAGACAGGGCCGGCTCCAGGGACACTACTAGAGAGCAGAGACCAACCCTGAGATGCAGCCCCCAGCTCTGCCGGTGCCCCTCACTCCCGACCTGCAGCCCCATGTGAGCCCAGCCCTGGGTCCCTGACCAAATCTCACTCCATTTAGTTTCCATCCTCCCACATCAACCCCTGCCCCACTCCCTGTCACTCAGCGCCCCTAGCACCGCACGGGGCACTGCGCCCTCCCCTCTGGCCAGTCTCCCTTCCAAGTCCTGGGACAGACCTGGCCCCGCTTAGCGCAGGTTCTGCCCTTCCCCCTGCCCTGAGGCTGCAGGTGCTGCTTACTTACCCCTCCAGAGCAGGGTGAGGATCAGGACCCTCAGCGTGGCAGGACCCCCTGCTCTACAGGGGGGGCCCTGAGGCGGGAGCTTCCTTTCCCCAGCATCACGGTGTGGCAGCAGGGCTCTGCCCATGGCTGGGGCGTTGGGCTGGGACAGACTTAGAGAGAGAAGGGGGGTGGGAAGTGTGAGAGCAGAGGCTGTTTGGGGTCACAGATCTGCCTGGGGGACCATCAGTGCTGCTGGGCCCTGCAGGGGGCTGATCTGGGGCTGCTGGCAGCACAGTGACCTCCCCCTCCTCAGAAAATCCCAAATCACCAGATGATCCTGAGAGATCATGGGCTAAAAAATCCTTAAATTGGCAAAAAAAAAAAAAAACACCTGAGACTTTCCTCTAAGAATCATGAGAGCGGCCAGAAAATCCTGATCTGGTGACAGAAGATGGTCAGAAGACAGAACTGCTCAGTGCCTCCTTTGCTTCAGTGTAAAACAACACGTGAGCAGGCAACCAGTGAAGTTACCATGGACAACAAAGGGGAAAGGCTGCAAATCGGGATCAGTAAAGAACACGTCAGAGATGCTCTGGCAAATTTGAATGAATTCAGATCAGTGGGGCAGGAAGCTGTTCAACCCAGGGGGCTGAAGGAATTAGCTGAAAAAATCTTGGACCCACTGGCAATAATATTTGCCAACTAATGGATGATAGGAGGGGTCCCAGAAGACGGGGGAAGGGCTAACAGAGGGGCCATCTTTAAAAGGGGGAAAAAGGAGGAGCCGGGGAACTATAGACCAGTCAGCCTGACCTCAACACCTGGAAAGTTACTAGAGCAATGTATAAAACCTTCAATTTGTGAGGCCGAAGGGGTGATCACCAGCATGGATTTACCATGAACAAATCCTGCCAAACTAGCTTCGTTTCCTTCTTTGACGAGGTAACTGGTTGGGAGCTGGGGGAAAGCAGTGGACATAACATACCTGGACTTCAGCAAGGCTTTTGACACAGTCCCACATGACATTCTCATAAGGAAGCTGGAGACGACTTCTGACGGAACTCAAATGTGAAATTGCAGAACTACTAACTCTCATTTAAATCAGCTTCTGTACCAGATGACTGGAGGAGAGCGAATGTGACACCAATTTTTAAAAAAGGCTCCAGGGGTGATCCTGGCATTTGAAGGCCAATAAGCCTAACTTCAGTGATGGGCAAACTGGTTGAAATTATAGTAAAGTGAAAGTATAGCAAAGAGCAGAATGATCAGATGCAGAGATTTGTTGGGGAAGACTCAATATGGTTTTTGTAAAGGGAAATCATGGTTCACCAAACTACTAGAATTTTTGGAGGGAGTGAACAGCATGTGGACAAGGGTGACACATTCCATGTACTTAGATTTTCAGAAAGCCTTGGACAAGGTTCCTCCCAAAAGGCTCCTTTGCAAAGTGAGCTGTCATGGGATAAGTGGGAAGATCCTCTCCTGGATCAGTGACTGGTTAAAAGATAGCAAACAAAGGACAGGAATAAATGGCTAATTTTCACAGTGGAGAGAGGTGAATAGTGGTGTCCCCAGGGGTCTGTACTGGGAGCAGTGCTGTTCAACATGTCCATAACTGATCTGGAAAAGGGGTAACCGGTGAGGTGGAACAATTTGCAGATGATACAAAACTTCTCAAGATAGTTAAGTTCAAAGCTGACCGCAAAGAGCTACAAAGGGATCTCACAAAACTGAGTGACTGGGTAACAAAATGGCAGATGAAATTTGATGTTAATAAATGAAAAGTTATGCACATTGGGAAACATAATCCATAATCCGAACTATACATATAAAGTGGTGGGGTATAAATTAGCTGTTACCACTCAAGGAAGAGATCTGAGAGTCAGTATGGAGAGTTCTCTGAAAACACCCACACAATGTGCAGCGGCCATCCAAAGAATTTGTTGAGCATCATTAAGAAAGGGATAGATAATAAGACAGAAAATATCATATTGCCTCGATATAAATCCATGGTAACAATCAAATCTTGAATACTGTATTCAGTTCTGGAAGCCCCATCTCAAATTGGAATTAGAAAAGATTCAGAAAAGGGTAACAAAAATGATGATGGGTGTGGAACAGATTTCACAGAAGGAGAGATTAATAACACTGGGACTGTTCAGCTTGGAAAAGAGACGACTAAGAGGGGATATGATAGAGGTCTGTAAAATCCTGACTAGTGTGGAGACAGTAAATAGGGTGGTATGATTTACTCCTTCCCATAACACAAGAACTAGAAGTCCCCAAATGAAATGAATAGGCGGAAGGTTTAAAAGAAATGTAAGGCCGTATTTCTTCACACAACGCACAGTGAACTCTGCAGACAGGGTGGGGCGCTAATGCTGCCCTCTCTGCCCCACAGATGCATTCTCCCCTCCCCCGCTCAACCCTGCTCCTCCTGCAGCTGGGACTCCCCTCCTTGTCAGTGTTACGGACCCTCCATCCTCTTCCTTCTTGTGAGAATGGTGGGGCCCACTCCTCCATCCTCCTCAAATGTGAATTGGGCCACTCACACCTTCCCCGTCTTTACCTGTTAAAATGGTACAGGCCTCTCACTCCTGCCTCCTCCCCAACCACTGCAGTGAGCTGGGCGGGTCTCAGCTTGGATCCCACATGGCCCATGCACCATCCCCTGCCCGAGCAGGGTGGACGGGCCCCGCTGCCCAGGGCTGGAGGAAGGGACCAGCCCTGAGAGATCCAGACTCCATCCGCATCCCTGGGGGCTGCCCTGCCCTGTAGAGTATCTGGGAGCCCCAGGGGTCTGTGCCCCACACACACACCCACGCTTTGCCCCATGGAGTTGGGTCAGCACAATGGAGTGAGCGCAGTGGGACTATGGGTGAGAAGTTTGCACGTATGTGCTCAGCCTGGGGTATCTATAACTGCCCCTCTGCAATACCTGCCCTCCCTGCCCCCAAAAACCACCCATGTGGGGAAGGGGAACCCCTGGCAGTTCCATTTCCCACCATCCCTCTGCTGCCCTCAGGTGCTCTCGGGAAGGAGGCTGAGGGATGGGAGCTGGGGAACCCCTGCTGTACGTGGCCCCCTGAGCCGACGCCTCCAGTCTGGTCCCCATGGTGTGGGAGCCCTGGGGCGGGACCCTGCTCGGGCTGGAGGAGCCACGGCAGAGCTCGGGCTGGAGGGGCCACATTTCCACTCACCCCTAGACCGGCAGAGGGGGGCTCAGCACCTGGCTCTCCGACCCTGCAGCCCGGGTTCCCCAGGGTTTGTGACTCGGAGCCTGGGGACGCAGCATGCGCAGGAACCTGAAAGCAGAAGTGGGCGCTGGCAGGGGCTGTTGGGGAGATGCTTTCAGAACCCCAGAATCAGCATCTGCCAACTTCCTCCTCTGGCTGGCACTGCCTGCGTCTTCCCTGCAACAGGTGCAGGCTGCATATTGCTTGTGGGGCTGGAAATAAAACCCAGGAGTCCTGACTCCCCACCCCCATCACCCACTCTAACCCACAAGACCCCACTCTCCTCCGAGAGCTGTGACAGAACTCAGGAGTTGTGATTCTCTGCCTACACCCCACTGTAACCCAATAGACCCTGCTCCTCCCAGAGCCAGGGACAGAACCCCAGAGTCCTGCCTCCTGCCTCCCCTACTTTAACCTGCCAGACCCCTCACCTCCAAGAGCCAGGGACAGAACCCAGCAGTGGGGAGCGCCTAACCCCTTCATCCGCTCTAGCGCTTTGTTTCTGCTGTCTCCAGTTACAAGACAATATTTTAACACTAGCAGTTTGCACCTCTTATCATATTGTACAGGCTGCAGATCCTAATCACTTACCCGGAGCTGAGACGCGTTCGCCTCTGGGGTGGGGCAGCTGCAAAGAGCTCACTGGCGCCGCTCAGAGAATTCTTCCTAAATCCTAAAATACTGAATTAACTTTAGGAAAAAGAAAGAAATATGCACATATCCATGCTGAAATCACTGTCAGTCATTTATTTAGGGGGTTTTGCAAACTCAATAATAAAATAATGTTCAGTTCTCTCTATTCTTTCCTGGACCTGTACAGAATAGAGACACAAATAAGGGGTTTTGAACGTTCCTGTCTTTTGTTCTTGTTACTATTTTTTCCCATTGGGGTTCCAGCCCGGGAGCACCCACAGAGTCGGCCCCTGAGCTTTTTCCAGCCTCCCAGCTAGCTCCTCAGTCTGCTGGGAAAAGGGACAAACATACATGTATCCCTTTTCCCAGCAGACGTACTCAGCCCGGAGGTGCAGGGGACAAATTAAGCCCCGGATGGGGAGGTGGGTAGGGAGGCAGTGGGGGCCAGGGGCAATAGGGGAACTGGATGGGGAGCTTGGAGAGGCAGTGGAGCTGTGGGTTATTGGGGGTGAGCCCGGGGCCAGAACCTACTGCTGCATGGCGAGGGTCCAGGGCCAGAGCCCACCACTGAGTGGCCAAGAGAAAGAGCCCAAAGCCCACAGGACAGGGCCCAGCAATAGACTATGGGGTCCGGAGTTAGAGCCCCAAACCCCACAGCTGGAGCCCACCACCCCAGGGCTGAAGACCGATCCCACCACCCCCGGGAAGGTGGGGAACTCACTGGCCCCCTGCTCCTCCAGTGTTTGTGTCTCAAGATAGGGCAGGGCCAAACCCCTGCTTGTGGGTCTGGGAGAGGGGCCTCTGCTTTGCCCCCACAATCACCACCCAGGAGGCTTTGGCCACAGGAAAAGCCACATTTGAGAAACACGTCCCTAGAACGTCTTGCACAACCTGGCTCCAGTGGCTGGAGATCTTGGTGCCATCGACGCAAGGAGAGAGATTGTCCCAGACACAGGCAGCTTCTGACCCCACCACGGGGGTGGGCTGTGGGGAGGGTGAATAGGACATGGGTATTTCCTCTAGGGTTTCTTGGCCGGGGAAACGTCAGCAGATCGGAACTGGTCCATTGAGCGCAGATGTTTGTTTTCTGTCTCTCAGTTCCTCAAGCGACTCCCAGGTCCCTGGTCACTGAGGATTCCCTAGTGATGAGAGCTGGGTCAGCGGGTCTCAGGAAAGGCAGCTAGATTCCAGTGGCTGCTGACTCCAGGCTTTGATTTAAGAGCTGAGATGCAGCTGAATCTGGCTTGGGGCTCAGGGACTGTTTATACAGGGATCCCTCGCCCGGTGCTGAGCTGCATAAGTGTCTGGGAAAAACCTATAACTAAAGGAAATGCAGCACCCCCTAAATGGATGCATTGAGGCCAGCCCTGGTGGCTAGGCCCTCCCAAATATCCCACTCTGGCCTGGTCTCCCAGCCAGATCCCAGTGGCACATCAACTCTGTGCCCCTGCGTTTGGGCATCAGTGGCTGTGCTGGGAGGCTCATTGCTTAGTGGATCTTGTAAAACAGGAAGTTTTCAGTCAGGGAGGTTGCTCCACCTCCGCCCGATCGGCCCAAGAGAGCAGTGATTGAAGGGGAGGGATCATTTTCTGCCAAAAGGCAATGAGCTGCTGCTGTGTAGCAATGCAGTCCCATGTCTGCCAGCACCCAGGAGATGTACGGTGATGGTGAGCTGTGCGGGCTCCATGCTTCCCGTGGTATGGCGTCTGTACAGGTAACCCAGGAAAAAAGGCGCTAATCGATTGTATGCTGTTGCTTTCATGGAGGGAGGGACCGAGAGGGGCCCCGGACAACATTTACCCAGAACCACTCGCGACACTGTTTTTGCCCCATCAGGCATTGGGATCTGAACCCAGAATCCCAATGGGCAGCAGTGACTGTGGGAACTGCGGGATAGCTACTCACAGCTACCCCCAGTGCACTGCTCCGGAAGTCGATGCGAGCCTCGGTATGCTGGACGCAGTCCGCTGACATAATGCACTTAGAGCATTTTGTGTGGGGACACACACAGTCGGCTGTATAAAACTATTTTTAAAAACTGACTTCTATAAATTCAACCTCATTTCGTAGTGTAGACATACCATAAAAGTGCAGAGAATCCTCCAGCAAGTGCCCCACGCTGCAGAGGAAGGCGAAAAACCTCCAGGGCCTCTGCCAATCTGCCCTGGAGGAAAATTCCTTCCCAACCCCAAATATGGTGATAAGTTAAACCCTGAGCATGTGGGCAAGATTCACCAGCCAGCACCCAGAAAAGCATTCTCTGTAGTAACTCAGATCCCACCCCATCTAACATCCCATCCCAGACCACTGGGCATACTTACCACTAATAGTCAAAGATCAATTAAGTGCCAAAATTAGGCTATCCCATCATACCATCCCCTCCATAAACTTATCAAGCTTAGTCTTGAAGCCAGATATGTCTTTTGCCCCACTGCTACCCTTGGAAGGCTGTTCCAGAACTTCACACCTTTGATGGTTAGAAATCTTCATCTAATTTCAAGTCTAAACTTCCTGATGGCCAGCTTATATCCATTTGTTCTTGTGTCCACATTGGGCCACATTAAATAATTCCTCTCCCTCCCTGGTATTTATCCCTCTGACATATTTATAGAGAGCAATCGTATCTCTCCTCAGCCTTCTTTTGGTTAGGCTAAACAAACCAAGCTCTTTGAGTCTCCTTTCATAAGACAGGTTTTCCATTCCTCGGGTCATCCTACAAGCCCTTCTCTGTACCTTTTCCAGTTTGAATTCATCCTTCTTAAACATGGGAGACCAGAACTGCACACAGTATTCCAGATGAGGTCTCACCAGTGCCTTGTATAATGGTACTAACACTTATCAGTACTGGAAATACCTCGCCTGATGCATCCCAAGACCACATTGGCTTTTTTCACAGCCATATCACATTGGCAGCTCATAATCATCTTATGATCAACCAATACTGCGAGATCCTTCTCCTCCTCTGGTAATTCCAACTCATGAGTCCCATCTTATAACAAAAATTCTTGTTATTAATCCCTAAATGCATGTCCTTGTACTTTTCACTATTAAATTTCATCCTATTACTATTACTCCAGTTTACAAGGTCCTCCGGATCTTCCTGTATGATATCCTGGTCCTTCTCTGTGTTAGCAATACCTCCCATCTTTGTGTCATCCGCAAACTTTATTAGCACATTCCCACTTTTTGTGCCAAGGTCAGTAAGAAAAAGATTAAATAAGATTGGTCTCAAAACCAGTCCCTGAGGAACTCCACTAATAACCTCCCTTCAGACTGACAGTTCACCTTTCAGTATGACCCGTTGTAGTCTCCCCTTTAACCAGTTCCTTAGCCACCTTTCAATTTCATATTGATCCAATTTAACTAATAATAATGCCATTTGTTATTGGAACTCATTTGCAAAACTTTTCTTAACATTACATGAATATATTGTCTCATACTATAGAATTAGAATTTATAATCCCCATTCCATGATGAGATATTTTGGGGCTATAATGTATTTTAATTAAAATGATTTTTAGATAAAATGCTTTTTGAGAAAATAAACCTATAAAAAATCCAATTAAAATAAAAAAATCCATTTTTTTATTTTTTTTAAAATATCATTGATTTTTATCCACCCTGTTTTGTATTTTAAGCAAATACATAGGTGTGAGTGAGAAAGTTGGTAACGTTAAGTTTTGTAAAAAGTTTTCCCTTAATCAGGCATGTGCAGCTCTCCTGACAACAGCTAACTGTTAGCGAGAATGAGTCCTGTGAGTCCGTGACAGCTGGCTGCTGCCCAGACACAGCAAGAGACAGGCCTTGCCCCAGCTGGGATCAGGGCTGTCAGGGTTCCTCCCCACTCTGATCTCTGGGGTACAGATGTGGGACCTGCATGAAAGACCCTAAGCTTATTTCTACCAGTTTGGGTTAAAAATTTCCCAAGGCACAAATCCTTCCTTGTCCTTGGACGGTATTGCTGCCACCACCAAGTGAGTTAGACAAAGATTCAGGAAAAGGACCACTTGGAGTTCCTGTTCCCAAAATATCCCCAAACCCCTTCACCCCCTTTCCTGGGAAGGCTTGAGAATAATATACCAACCAAATAGGTGAACAAGGTGAGCACAGACCAGATCCTTGGGTTTTAGGACACTAAAAACCAATCAGGTTCTTAAAAGCAGAACTTTATTATAAAGAAAAAAGTAAAAAACACCTCTGTCAAATCAGGATGGAAGGTAATTTTACAGGGTAATAAGATTGAAAACACAGAGGATTCCCCTCTAGGCAAAACTGCAAAGTTACAAAAACAGGAATAAACCTCCTCTTAGCATAGGGAAAATTCACAAGCTAAAACAAAAGATAATCTAATATGTTTCCTTGCCTTTACTTACAATTTTTGTAACCTTAGATGATTATTTCAGGTAAGGGTTTAGGAAAGGTTTTTTCCTGCCCTGGTCCTCTGCATCCTGAGGGAACACACAGACAAAGAAGTATCAGAGAGGAGCCGTGTTAGTCTGGATTTGTAAAGCAGCAAAGAGTCCTGTGGCACCTTATAAACTAACAGACGTATTGGAGCATAAGCTTTAGTGGGTGAATACCCACGTGGTCGCATGCATCCGACAAAGTGGGTATTCACCCACGAAAGCTCATGCTCCAAAATGTCTGTTAGTCTATAAGGTGCCACATGACTCTTTGCTGCTTTTACACACATACAAAAGCTCCTCCCCTCCCGCCCCCCTGATTTGAAAGTATCTTCCTTCCCCATTGGTCCTTCTGGTCAGGTGCCAACCAGGTTATTTGAGCTTCTTAACCCTTTAGAGGTAAAGAAGGGATTTTATCCTCCCGTTAGCTGTATGTTTATGACAAGGGCCCTATTGCGCCAGGTGCTGCTCATACGCAGCAAGGACAGGCCCTGCCCCAGCTGGAATTGGGGCCATGTTATAGCTGGCCCTGCCCAGAAACCAGCTGCAATCGGGGCCTTCCAGGGGAAAGCCAGATGTGAAAACTGATTCTTTACTGGACACAAATAAGTCATAGTTGTTAGTGGCCCTTTGTTAAAAAAGTAGCTGTGACAAAAACGACACATGAAAATCTATTTCAAGGAACAGCTTGTAAACAGGGAATTTTACAATCAGATGCTTTTGGCTTTGGAGTGAACAAGTTACCATTATTATCCCAATTTTGGGGGGTAAGGAAACTGAGACTAGACAGATGCAGCAACTGGACCAACCTCTCCCTACAGCATTTTTTAGCGAAACAGAGGTTAGAACCCAGAGTACCTGGCCAGCAGCTTAGACACAAGCCCATCCCTCCACTCCCGCCAGCTGCTACCCTTGAGGATGACCATCCTGTCCACCTGTGAAACGAGTGGGTGAGGGCTCAGGCAGGGTAGAAGAGAGACTCTCTGTGGCTGAGGGATGAGAGGCTCTTTCCCCCGGGGGCAGTGAGGTTTGGGAGGGGGCAGGCTTTGAGACCTGGCTGCAGAGGACTCTGGGATACCTCCATTCAATGCAGCGCTCCAGCATTTCCAAGGCTTTGTTGACTCCACCCTGAGTCCAGGCCAGAGCAGGGATTTGCACCCAGGTTTCCCACGTTGCAGGCCCAGCCCTGGGCCGACCCCTTCCCCCTTCCCTCCACACTGTGATCCCCCCTGCACTGGATGGGCCAGAGATTCCCAGCCTGGGCCAATGGTGCGAGGAAGCTATTTGCGCCGGACCTCGGAATATTCTGTGGCGGGGGCTTCTGCAGGCTCCCCCCCTTTGCGCTGCCGCTTGGAGAACTCGACGGAGGCGTAATGCAGCTCTTCCGCCTCCCCGGGGCCTAGCGGGCCCTGTGCTGCTGCAGGCCTGTCCTGGACGCCTTTGGTCCGGTGGGCGGCTGGAGTCTTGTGATGCTGAGTGAGAAGCAAGGCAGAGACACCAGGCAGAGAGTTGAATCCACCCTGCTGAGCTGATTGCATGGGCTGTCCCAGGCTTTGTTTCCCCCACCCTCGGTGCAAATGCATTTCCTGCATCGGGCGTGCACTAGCAAGAGGCGTGGGATTGGGTGTGTTTCACACTCTGCACGCATGAGCCAATCCCATGCCAGCACCAGCTCGGTTAATGCATTCACTGCCTCAGCTGCACAGGGCACACATTAGCAACATGCGTGTGGGTATGTTAATTTCATGCACTATTAATGCAGGATTTCATCTCCTGCATCTCATTGCAGAACAGGTTCAGGAAAGGTATTTTCTGCATTTCATGCACCGAGCACTTGGGCAGCACTGGTTACATTAATGCATTCTCTGCATTGCCTGCACTGGCCATACATTAGCAATATGCAAGGGGTTGTGTACATTGTATGCACAGTGCATGCATGATTAGATCCCATGCATGTTGTGGTTCCACAGACGATGCTGATGTGTTTGTTGCATTTTCTGCAGGGTGCATATATTTGCAACAGACAAGGTGCACCCTGCATGCATTGTCGAGCATATGCACCTAATACCATAGCAGGCAGCTGCAGAAATGCATTTCTTGCCCAGCTGGTGCATTCGGGAGATGCCCAGGCATTGGCAGCATTCCAGCCCCAATCTAGTCCTGCACTTTGTGAATGCATATGAATGCATTCGCTGCATGTCCTCCTCTCTGAGCGAGACCCGAGGGATGAGGTGCATTTTCTGCATGCAGGAGCCAATCCCACGCAGTTCAGCGACCGCAGGCTGGTGGCAGGGGTGCATTTCTTGCACTGGGCACACGTGGAGGGTCAGGTGCCCTGGTGAAAGCCTGACTTATATTCATGCATTGGTTATGGGGGTGGGAAGGAGAAGAAATGGAGGGAGCAGAGACGGGGTGGGAGGGCAGGTGGGCTTGGTCCCCTGCTCCCCACAGGTACATACCATGGGGATGCGGGTGACGGTACTGTAGATCACGCTGGCCTCGTTGGCTGTGTGCTCCACCTGGCTCCCGTTATCCGTCTCCCCGGCCTCGGCGCTGGGGGGTGCTGGCTTACGGCCCCGCAGTCTGAAGGGAAACGTATCAGGACTGATGCATGAGCCTGGGAGGAGGGGCATAGAATATCCCCGTAGGGAGGGAGAAAGGGGGACACCGGTGTGGGAGGCTAGAGTGCAGGGGACTGGGATAGATCAGAGGAGGGGAGATCTTACTGGGGACTGGGGTGCTGGAATATCCCAGCGGAGATGTCAGGGAAACTCAGTGGAATCTAGGAGGGGCAGTTGGGGGTCAGTGCGGGAGGCCTCAGACTTACTTGATCACATAGAGCCCAAGAAGGAATAAGCCAATGAGGACCCCCAACCCTCAGGTGACCCCGATGATCATCCAATTGTCAGGCTTCTTTGAACCTGCAAAAACACAGAGCATGGGGAACGGCTGGAAGAGAACCCAGGAGTCCTATTTCCCAGACACCCCACTCTCATCTCAGATCTGGGGATAGAATCTAGAAGTCCTGGATCCCAGCCCCGCCCCCAACTCCTCCCTGAGCTGGGGCAGAATCCAGGAGACAAAGGTCTCACCTCTCTGCAGGGGGCTGAGTTCAAAGGGAGAAAATCCAGAGCCCCCGTCCCCACTCTCAGTCCAGGTCAGGGCAGAATCACAGAATATCAGGGTTGGAAGGGACCTCAGGAGGTATCTAGTCCAACTCCCTGCTCAAAGCAGGACCAATCCCCAAGTAAATCATCCCAGCCAGGGCTTTCTCAAGCCAGACCTTAAAAACTTCTAAGGATGGAGATTCCACCACCTCCCTAGGGAACACATTCCAGTGCTTCGTCACCCTCTGAGTGAAAAAGGTTTTCCTAATATCCAACCAAAACCTCCCCCACTGCAACTTGAGGCCATTACTCCTTGTTCTGTCATCAGGTACCACTGAGAACAGTCTAAATCCATCCTCTTTGGAACCCCATTTCAGGTAGTTGAAAGCAGCTATCAAATCCCCCCTCATTCTTCTCTTCTGCAGATTAAACAATCCCAGTTCCCTCAGCCGCTCCTCCTAAGTCATGTGCTCCAGCCCCCGAATCATTTTTGTTGCCCTCCGCTGGACTTTCTCCAATTTTTCAACATCCTTTTTGTAGTGTGGGGCCCAAAACTGGACACAGTACTCCAAATGAGGCCTCACCAGTGCTGAATAGAGGGGAATGATCACATCCCTCGATCTGCTGGAAATGCCCCTACTTACACAGCCCAAAATGCCATTAGCCTTCTTGGCAACAAGGGCACACTGTTGACTCATATCCAGCTTCTCGTCCACTGTAACCCCTAGGTCCTTTCTGCAGAACTGCTGACCAGCCATTCAGTCCCTAGTCTCTAGCAGTGAATGGGATTCTTCCGTCCCAAGTGCAGGACTCTGCACTTGTCCTTGTTGAACATCATCATATTTCTTTTGGCCCAAGCCTCTGATTTGTCTAGATCCTCTGTATGCTCTCCTACACTTCAGCATATCTACCACTCCTCCCAGTTTAGTGTCAGCTGCAAACTTGCTGAGGGTGCAGTCCACGCCATCCTCCAGACCACTAATGAAGATATTGAACAAAACTGGCCCCAGGACTGACCCTTTGCGCACTCCGCTTGATACCGGCTGCCAACTAGACATGGAGCCGTTGATCACTACCCGTGAGCCAGCTTTCTATCCACCTTATAATCCATTCATTCACCCCATACTTCTTTAATTTGCTGGTAAGAATAATGTGGGAGACAGTATCAAAAGCTTTGCTAAAGTCAAGGAATAACATGTCCACTGCTTTCCCCTCATCCACAGAGCCAGTTATCTCCTCATAGAAGGCAATTTGGTTAGTCAGGCATGACTTGACCTTGGTGAAGCCATGCTGACTGTTCCTGATCACTTTCCTCTCCTCTAAGTGCTTCAGAATTGATTCCTTGAGGACCTGCTCCATGATTTTTGCAGGAACTGAGGTGAAGCTGACTGGCCTGTAGTTCCACAGGTCCTCCTACTTCCCTTTTTAAAGATGGGCACTAAATTAGTCTTTTTCCAGTCATCCAGGACATTCCCCGATCTCCATGAGTTTTCAAAGATAATGGCCAAGGGCTCTGCAATCACATCTGCCAACTCCTTTAGCACCCTCGGATGCAGCGCATGTGCCCCATGGACTTGTGCTCATCCAGCTTTTCTAAATAGTCCTGAACCACTTCTTTCTCCACAGAGGGCTGGTCACCTGCTCCCCATGCTGTGCTGCCCAGTGAAGTCATATGGGAGCTGCCCTTGTTCGTAAAGACAGAAGCTAAAAAAGCATTGAGTACATAAGCTTTTTCCAACTTCTCTATCACTAGGTTGCCTCCCTCATTCAGTAAGGGGCCCACACTTTCCTTGACTTTCTTTTGTTGCTAACATACCGAACACACCCTTCTTGTTACTCTTAACATCTCTTGGTAGCTTCAACTCCAAGTGTGATTTGGTCTTCCTGATTTCACTCCTGCAGCCTGAGCAATATTTTTATACTCCTCCCTAGTCTTTTGTCCAATCTTCAACTTCTTGTAACCTTCTTTTTTGTGTTTGAGATCAGCAAGGATTTCACTGTTAAGCCCATCTGGTCACCTGCCATATTTACTATTCTTTCTATACATCGGGATGGTTTGTTCCTTCAACCTCAATAAGGATTCTTTAAAATAAAGCCAGCTCTCCTGGACTCCTTTCCCCCTCATGTTATTCTCCCAGGGGATCCTGCCCATCAGTGCCCTGAGGGAATCAAAAGTCTGCTTTTCTGAAGTCCAGGGTCTGTATTCTGCTGCTCCCCTTTCTTCCTTGTGTCAGGATCCTGAACTCAACCATCTCATGGTCACTGCCTCCCAGGTTCCCAACCACTTTTGCTTTGCCTACTAATTCTTCCTGGTTTGTGAGCAGCAGGTCTAGGAGAGCTCTGCCCTAGCTGGTTCCTCCAGCACTTGAACCAGGAAATTGTCCTCACACTTTTCTGACAGTCTCATCCCCCTGGGCCCATGAGCTGAACTGCAGTGTACCCTGTGAGCCTTGACCAGCCAGGGGTTCCCTGTCCACCTGCCACTGGAGCTGAGGTGGGGGGTGGGAACGCAGGGAGCAGCTGCAGCTGATGCTGGGCCCCTGGCACTGGGAGGACGAGTTCAGCCCAGTCCCTGGCCAGGGGCTGTCTGGGGAGAGCAGGAGAACCAGCGACAATAGTCAGAGAGAAATCCAGTGGCAGGGAGTCCCGTGGGTTAACCCCACTCACACTCGACGAGCAGCTGGAACCACAGGGAGTCGCCCTCCCGGGCCATGAGCTATGAGCCGTTGGCCACCAGGGTGCCGGGATCTGGGAACAGTAATATCAAGAAGCCACTCGCACGCTGAGACAACCAGTTCCTGCCCGGGGGCTGGATCGGGGCCAGTGCCCCCTAAAGGGGAAAGTCTCCATGCCCCACTCCCCACCCCCTAGCGATAGATTGAAATAGCTGGGGGTCGCTCCTGTTAGCTCTGGAGATGTTGATTTGCAGAGTCCTCACTGGAGCTGAAATACCCACGGCAACGTATTAGATTGGAGAGCGCCCCCCACTGACCCCCTGCCACACTGCAGCACAGCGCCCCCTAGAGCCTTACTCTGCACGTGCACATGCAGGGCCCGGCTGGCCGACCCGCAGGAATTCTTGGCCCAGCACTGATACTCCCCAGCATCCCCTCTGCTGAGATTCGGCAGCTCCAGGCGCCCGGCCCCTCCCTGGCCGGAGCTCAGGGACTCCTTCCCCTTGGCCCAGCTCAGGGTGGTCTCAGCTCTGATCCCAGCCTCACAGCCCAGACTCAGGGAGTCTCCCTCCTTGGTGTGGAAGCAGGGAAAGCTTCAATAAGGATTTGAAGGGGATTTTAATGCGTGTCAGCCAGTTAGCAAGAGTCAGGCCATACTGTAACCCTAATGACGTGAGACTTGTAGGAGCAAAGATAGTGCGAGGCGACAGGACAAGAACTGTGTACAAAGTTATTACGACCTTGCAATCACTAACCGAAATGCAGGCTTGCTTTTCTTAGGAGTGAGACAAATAAGATAAGCCTTTCTGCTATGTATAAACAAAATGTATTTGTTGCTTTTTACTGTCTGTATTATTGCTAGAAATTGTCTGTAACAAAGGTATAAAGGCTTGCTGTGATTGTTTACCAGTTGAGAGACCTGTCCAGGACTGGGGCGACCCTGTGTCCTATGGCACTCTCTCCCTCCATTGTAATTACTGGAGAAATAATAAAGTATTTGATTTTGCTGCACCCAAACAAAAAGCGAGAACTGAGTTTTTCTTCGACAATTTGGGGGCTCATCCGGGATGGCAACGCCCACGGACCCACAGACGGCTACTACGGATCATTCCCCTTCGAACCCCATGGCGCCACATGAGAGGTATGAGACCTTTTGAAATCTCTATTGTGGTATCGGAGGAGGACTGTCAGTGAGGACGTCTGTCTCTGTTGGGCTCACGCCATCTGAACTTATTGACTGTGCAGCAAGATCAGATGCAGAGTGGTATTGGGGAAAGGCCCCAACAAGGTTAGTTATAGCAGTATTGGGAACTGCTGAGTTGGCCAACAAGGTAATGCATAAGGTAATGCATAGGTAAATGCATTAGAATGCACCAGTGCTGAGGGGTTTTTACCGCCTCAAGAGGGATTGTCATACCGCCTCATGGTATTGGTCCGGACCAGGTAAAGATGCATCGTGGTTGAAAAAAAAAAAAGAGATAAAAAAGGAAAGAAGAAAAAAGATGCCTTGGTGTGTGTGTGTGTGTGTGTACACCAGTGTGAGTGGCTGTTACCGGGCTAGCCCGGTAACTAGTGGATCTTTAGGAGATTCGACCCACGGTGGGCTGACTCGGCCTGGCATAGACCGGCGAGGAAGCTGCCTGGGTCTAGGGGTGTGTGAACCCATCTTCCCTCCCCTTTCCCTTCCGTGTGGACTACTGACAGTCTGATCATCTCACTGGATGCAATCAGAGTAAGCGGCGCTGTCTCCCAGAGACTAGCCGACGCTCTTTGCTGAAGGAAGGTGTAGGAGAGTCGTAGTCTTCCTTGTGAGTCTCTCCTGTGTGAGTGCCCTGTAGGGAAAGATCCTTAGTTTCTGAGCCGCTAGCGCGGACAGGGCACCCTCTCTCTGTGTGTAAGTGGAAAATGGGTAAGGGAAAGTCTAAACATTCCTCCTCACCCCCTAAGGGTACCCCAGCATATTACATGTACGTACATTATGGTCCTAAAACCTGCAGGTATTTAGAGAATTGGAATCTTCACACGCGTGAAAATCCATCTAAACAGTGCCCATTAGAAGGTATCTTCAATCTAGATAAGATCATATATCTCAGAGGAGCTTTTAATCACAAAGAAAAGCCTCTGACACAGTGTGAGCAATTTGTCTAGGAACGGGTTAATTTGAAACTCGGCTAACCCCAGAGATAAAGAGAAAGTTGCTCTGCGTACAAGGTCAAGAATCAGCACAGACTATGTTAAGTACAAAGAAAAACTGCTTTCAGCCCCAGCTGGTTGTGGAAAATAGAGACAGAGGCATACCAAAGGCAATACAAGTTACAGAACTGAAATTATATTTGCAAAGCTTAACTTTCCAGTGAGATTCAGCAGTGTGCTTCTGCGACCCTGTAGCTGGTGTGGCTTGGTGACACTGGAAAAGCCACAGGCAGCTGACCTGAACTGGAATCTCTGAAAGAGATGCCGCAGGAGACTCCAGGGTATAAAAGAACAGCCATCCCAAGAGCAGAACCATGTTGGAAATTCTGGACAAGCTGTATACAGGATAACCTCCCCGTCCACCTATTTCCCTTCTCTGAATATTATACACAGACGTGGCCAGTCTGGATATGTGTAAGTATTAAAGTGGCTTAAGGCTTGGAGCATTCATATTTTTCCTGAGTGATGTGGGAGTGTTCCCAACACTCCCCATTGTTGTTTTATTATTTTTAATGAAGCTTTAAAAGTTGGTTATATGGTGTGCTTTCTCTATCCACTGTCCCGCCCCCCTGTAACGGACAATGTAATAGAAGTGGAAAAATCTGGCTTAGACTGTAATTTTCTCTGCTCTCTGTGTAATTTTCTTTTTTGTTTAAGTGTCAGCAGACAAATGGGTGGGTCTCTGGGTAGACCCCCAAAGGGGTTTGGATTGTGTGTTAAGTAAATGGCCTTTACCCAATGGCCATGTATTTTTGCCCAGGTGGCAAGCCTTACTAGGGAGGACTCGGGTAGTCTTGTATCAGAGGGGTAGCCGTGTCGGGTAGTCTTGTAAGTAAAAATGTTTTAGGGAAAAGACCAGAAGGGTGGGGGCTAGTTGTGAAGCCCACCCTCCTAGACAAACTGGTAGTGGAACAAGTTTGTGCCTAGGATAAGGACGATTCAGCGAGAAAAGCAGGATCGGGCCCAGGTGGGCAGGCAACAGACAGAGAGATTGGAAAACAGGTTGGAAACTTTTGAGGGTGTAGTGGAAAGAAGGAGTAAGTGAATATAAGCATGAGGATTTCAAATACTCAGAAGGATATTTGGAATGGTGCTTTGAATTGGTAAAGTGGCTGTTGGAAGGGAAAAGCAAGTGATTTTTAAGGGAAAGTGAAAAAATTGACTCTGTAGTTGCTGGAGGGAACAGCAGTTGAACTTTGTAAAAATGCTAAAGAGAAAAGGTTTTGGTGTCTTTGAAATGTTTGTAAATAAATTCAGGCAAAGAAATTATTAGATTGCAATCATTTGGCTATGAACAATTTTGCTAAATCAGTTGAAGAATGTATACAGTGCTATGTAATGAAAATTTTATTAGGCTCTAAAGGCACTATAAGTGGTGATGTTTTCTTTCAGTGTTTAAAAGCAGGAGTTAAAAGTAAAAAAAGCAAGCCAGAAAGCATCTGTGTTAATGCAAATTAACTAACTGATAAGGTAGAGGCCGCTGAAACCAGGGCTGCCTATGAAACCCATACGAGAAAATATGGGATAATTCCCCTGTTTTGCCTGAAATCAACAAGAGTATTTGTATATTTTAAGCAATGATTGATTGCCCAGAAGGGGTGGACCTCTGTTTTTGTCTTTCAGATAATCAGAGAAAACTGATGCCAGCTGAACAGCATTCAACGTACCATGCATTTACTAGCACAATAAAAATTATGTTTTGTGTTCTATGTTCTGTCTTGTGGTGTTTGTCTCGTGGCCAGAATTGTTGTGTTTAATATTTTCATGAGATGGTCTGATTTGAAATCAAGCGGAAATGTTAGATTGAAATGCAGATACTTGTTTTGTTCAACTTAGAATACAAAGTGTTTGGTTACATCAGAAAAATGTGATATACTAAAGTCTAATACATTTTCTTATGTAAAAGAAAGAAACTACATTGGCCAAATCTTTTAATTTAGAATTGTTGTTAAAATTTGCATACCAACAGTCTTTGGAAGCAAGGACATGAAAAGTTAACCCACTCCCCATATTGTACAAGGGATCCTTCTGGCTACCTCAGACTTTTAGCCAGAGGGCTGGGGATGGTGGATAGCTATTGGACTAGAGGTTATATTAAGTGAACTTCTTAAAGTGGGTGTGCTTGTCCTGGCTTGTTATTCCAAAGTTCTGTAATAAGGTTATTTTAGTGAAAGGGTATATGTGGCATACATTGGATAATAAGACTAATGTACTGTATAACAGTAATGTTTATGTGTTCATGGTATAAAAGAAGGTGTATAAGTAGAGAGTAAAAGTTTCCTTTGTATGTTAACGAAAAAAAAAAAAGCCAAGAAGGGAGAAAAAGAGAATAGCTACCATGCTCAGTCTAGGAAAGGGGGGGATGGTTGCTGCAGTTATAAGGCGCTGGCCCCAGTCAAGGACACCGCTCACAGCTGACTTGGCTGACTACCAAGGAAAGGGGGGATGGTTGCTGCAGTTAAACGAGGTTGGTGTGCAGCGGGCAACCCACCCTCCTCCTTGGGGACCTTTTATAAATATTCAGATTGATTTTATTTAAATGTCTAAATGTTGTGGTTATGAATATGTATTAGTTTTGGTTGATGTATTTACCAATTGGGTTGCAGCTTTTCCCTGCAGGAAAGCAGATGTCAGGACTGTTGTGACATTTTGCTTGAAAATTTTGTACCACGTTTTGGCATCCCTGTGAGTATCAACAGTGATCGTGGAACTCATTTTACTGGACAGATTGTAAAGGAGTTATGTGCAGCTCACTGCCCTCACCACCCACAGTCTGCTGGGACAGTGGAACGCCAGAACGGGATTTTACAAAAAATAAACTGGCCAAGATTTGTGTTGAGACAAACTTGAAGTGGCCAGATGCCCTTTCTTTGGCACTGATGAGTATGAGAGCCATTCCCAATCGAAAGACTGGACTCAGCCCTCATGAAATTTTGACAGGACGCCCAATGCGACTACCAGCTGCACCCCCACTAACCCTAGCTCAGATGGACATTCATTTGATGGATAACATAATGCTTAAGTATTGTCAGGCACTAATGAAATGTGTTAAGTCTTTTTATACACAGGTGAAGGAAGCACTACCGAAGGATCCTATGCAACCTTGCCACTCCTTGAAACCAGGAGACTGGCTCTACATAAAGATCCATCAACGAAAGACTGCCTTGGCTCCACGCTGGAAAGGCCCTTTCCAAGTCCTGCTGATTACCAACACCGCTGTGAAGTGCCAGAGACTGACTGCTTGGACCCAGGATTCTCACTGCAAAAAGACCCCTCCACATCAGAAGAATTTTCCGGCTGATGATTAGCCTATTCTTCTTCTAGCTCTACTGTGCTTCTGGACAGCAGGGAAAAAGGACAAGGTGACGTACTGGCAACCTCTCCCTTGTCCACTGACAGACCAACTGTGCCTTTAGACTTTTCTAGAAAAAGCAAAGCCATTACAGGGTGATATGTGCTGGCAACCTCTCCCCTGTAGGATGCTAGACCACAATTGTTTTGGGAAAGAAGAAGAAACACTCACTCCACTGACATTGCCAACGTCCAGGAATTCCTGACTAAAAAAGACATTGAGAACTGACCCTGGTGAAGAAACAAAGAATTGTACACTGGCAGGAAGAAATTTATGGGACCCATGCTTGGGGATGTGGTATTAATTGGATTTTGGGGTTTGATCTACAGGCTGCGCCCTGTGTTTTGGATAAATCCTTCAGTATGTATTGCCCTCCCTAATTGGATTTTAAATGGCATTGCCCTTATCAGGTTTTCAAATCATTTCTACATACCCAGATTGCTCACACGGGGCTGCCATTCGATTAGCACAACAGAGGGCCTGGGTTATTTCCTCTGGAGAGAAAGAGAATTGAGCAGATCCCTGTGGGCTACGGCCAATATCTTAAAAGCCAAGAACATGATAAGAAATTGGGCCAACTGGAATAGGCTACTAGCCTTATTCTTGAAACTCAGCTATCTTAAGTACAGGCTGGAGTTGGTGAGTTACATGTCCTTTCCACCCTTAGTTCTATGACCCAGAAGTTACTGACAGAGATGGTATTGAATATCACTGAGGCTGGGAAGGCATTGCAGTGGGATCTAGACCGGACTTGGCCCACTGCCCTTACAGTCGCATCAGGAGTACCATCTGATCTGTGGTCATGGAGACATACTTGGACACTTTCTGAATGGAAGTGTGGACATTCACAGTGCTCCTTCAAAGCATATGGACCGGTTAGGGTGGGTGTGGGCTCCCACATACCGAATCCTGCTGGGTCCATGGGGAGGATGCATGTGGGACTGTAATTGTTTACCGAGACACCTGGGAAATTAGACCACCTGGTATATCCAACTGATTTCTAGACAGTACCCCTAGAATACCACCTGACATTTTGGATAAGAATAGAGAGTCAATGGATATTTTGGCCGTTAGAACCACCACAGCTCAGTGTATCTATAAGCTGAAGCCAGGGGAAGTTGTCACTGTTTATGACGATATTTGTTGAGAGGGTGGAGGTCAAGAAACTACCCTGACGGGACACCCACTTTTTCAAGCTAATGATAGCTGTGTGTACGTTAAAGCCACCACATTGCAAGATATACATATTAATCTTACCACTGCTGCAGGCAATTATATTATTTCCTGGCCTGCGGATAGAATGTTGCAAGTAGCTTTTAGATTTCAGGTATATTTTGATTGGTCTAGAGTAGTGCCTGATCGGTTTCAAAATTTGCTTTCATTGTTACCAAAGGTTCAAAGAATCTCTGAATTGCAAGGGCAAATTCACATGCTTTAGGGTATATATCAAGCTGAAAAGAATGCCTTTCATACAGCTTATAGAGTGTTTATTTTATGTACTAGGTATGATGTTTTGTGCTTTGTAACCAAAATTGTTCAACAGCCCCATTATATTATTCCTATGGGAATGTTATTGTTTGTAGTGTTGTTAGTTAGCTTGGGATTTATTGTTGTTGTTGTTGTAAAAAACGTAAGAATAGCACTACCTTTCATGTTCATGCTAATCATGCTTTGTCATTACATCCAATCAAAACCCCTAAGGTTGAAACATCTGATGTAGAATCTGAACTCCACGAATTAATGCAAATGGAGATTTGAAAATATTTGTTGTACTAGAAGTACAAAAGGGGGGAGTGTGGAAGCAGGGAAAGCTTCAATAAGGATTTGAAGGGGATTTTAATGCGTGTCAGTCAGTTAGCAAGAGTCAGGCCATACTGTAACCCTAATGACGTGAGACTTGTAGGAGCAAAGATAGTGCGAGGCGACAGGACAAGAACTGTGTACAAAGTTATTACGACCTTGCAATCACTAACCGAAATGCAGGCTTGCTTTTCTTAGGAGTGAGACAAATAAGATAAGCCTTTCTGCTATGTATAAACAAAATGTATTTGTTGCTTTTTACTGTCTGTATTATTGCTAGAAATTATCTGTAACAAAGGTATAAAGGCTTGCTGTGATTGTTTACCAGTTGAGAGACCTGTCCAGGACTGGGGCGACCCTGTGTCCTATGGCACTCTCTCCCTCCATTGTAATTACTGGAGAAATAATAAAGTATTTGATTTTGCTGCACCCAAACAAAAAGCGAGAACTGAGTTTTTCTTCGACATTGGTCTCCAGAGACAGAACAACGCCCTCAGCTCCCCAAGCATCTGGCACTGGAGGATACGAGCAGGCAGGTTAGGCCCCCCAGAGATCCTCTGCTAAGGAACCGAGATTCAGCCACCTTTGAGCAGGGCCGGTTCCAGGGTTTTGCCACCCCAAGTGCCAGGAAAAAAAAAAAGCCCCAATCGCGATCGGCAGTAGGTCTACCGCGCCACTTTCTCCTTCGGCAGCACATCCTTCCCTCCAAGAGGGACCAAGGGACCCACCGCCAAATTGCCGCCGAAGAGCCCTAAGTGTCACCCCAAGCACTTGCTTGCTGAGCTGGTGCCTGGAGCCAGCCCTGCCTCTGGGGTGGGAAACGGGGGCTGTTTACATGAGGAGCCCTCGCTCAGTGTGGAGACGTAGCAGCTCTGGGGTGGGTGCACAATGCTGGTGACTTTCCATGGCAGCAGGACTCTGTTGCAGAGATCGGTCCCTGATCCATCTCATCCCCACTGTCCAGCTCCCCATTAATGCCACCCCGTGGTCTGGAGACAGAGGGAACATGGCTGGCTACCCCCCACAATGACCAGCCTGGCCCGGCTGAGCCTGGCACCTGGCCCTGAGCGGGGGCAGAGCGTGAGTAGGAGGCACTCTCTGATTCCTGGGGCTCGCAGCGCAGCCTCTCACCGGGGCGTCCGTTCCTGGTCAGGGTCCCAGAGATGTTGGGGAGACCGGTCGGGTCTGTAACACAAACCAGACGGGGGGGATCATGGGGGCTGGACAGCAGCGTGTGTGTGTGTGTGTGTGTCATTAGTGATCACTGAGCCTAGACACGGCCCCTCGCTGTGAGCTTAGCTGGGGGACGGGAAAGTCCCTGAAGTGACACAAGACCCATGGGGGGGGGGAAGGGAAGCGACAGACCCGACTGAGCCCCACCCAAGAGGCACCCGACAGAACCCAGGGGCCGGGTTAGGGCCGTGCTGGGGAACCAGAACCGGGGGAAATGGAAACCCAAGGGACCAAAACTGGTTGGGCAAAATTGGGCCTAATTGGCAGAGTCACAAATGAGGGGCTGGACTGCTTCAGCCTGGGTACTGGAGTGAGCGTCACCAGCGCCACTGTCTGCCAGGCAGCCGGGCATTCAGCGTCCTGCTCCCCAAACGTGCCCTCCCCAGGGCGGGACAGAGCCAGGGGTCTAAATAACCCCACTCCCACTCCCAGCCTAGACCCAGCCACCACCAGGGACATCAGACACCCCAGTCATGGGTCCTTTGCCTTCCCACCTCGGTTTGTCTCTCCCCAGCCCTCTACTTTTGTCCCCAGAGGAGTGGCTAAAAGTAACACCCGGAACAGACAGACACTGGTACTGTCTGGCCAGGCCTGGCAGGGTCCGTCCCCGCTGCCCTTAAAGCCCCGCAGCGCCGAGGCTCAGAGCCTGGGTCCGTTCGGTCGGGCTCGCGGGGCTTGGGCTGCGGGTCTCTGATTGCAGCACGGACGTTTCCTCCGAGGTCTGTGCAGATGTTTGGGGTCTGGCTGGGGCCTGGGCTCAGACACATGTGGGGAACTGGGGGACAAGTTCCTGTTAAATCTCCCTCCGGCTGAAGGAAACAAGGGGACGTCCTTACACTGATGCCTGAATTGATCCTTCACCTTGCAAAGGCGGCCGCTGATTTCCCCTCTGCCCTGGATCTGCAGCGTGAGGGTCACAGGCCATTTAATGGGGGTTTGCCCTGGGGCAGGGTGGGCCGAGGTCTCTGGGCACCAAGCCCGGAGCGTGTTTAGTGCCAGACAATGACTGGGTCCCGTTAACCCTCTGCCCCATATAGAGCATCCACCGATCCCGGCAGGAAGGGCAGAGGGGGAGGAGACAAGGGAGAACTGGGATGGCTGGTGTGAGGGGGGGAATCCCAGCAAGTGGGGACTGGAATTGGGGGGTGGATCCCAGCACAGGAGGATTCTTGGGGGCAGGTTGGGGGTAGAGAGGATCCCAGAAGAGAAGGGCCTGGAGGTGCGGATGGGAGGGGTAGCCATAGCCAAGGGCGGCAGGACGGGGAGAAGTTCCCAAGGGAGAAGGGGCTGCACGGTGTGGGGTGAAGGGGCCTGGAGGAGAATTGGCTGAGGGTGCATGGTGAGGATTCCAGCACAGGGCTGAGTTGGGGGAGGGGCTGGAGGGCAGGACTGGGGAGCACAAGGCGGGCGGGAATCTCAGCAGAGGGGGCTGGGGGCCGGCATGGAGGGGCTGGGGGATCACTCACTCTCGACGTGGAGCCGGACGGTTCTGTTGGTGGAAGGTCCCCGTGGTGGCCTGTACATGACGGTGCAGACGAGCTCTTTGCCGTGGTCCCCCGGGCCGGGCGTGAAGCTGAGCGCGGAGCTGTGGGCCCAGATGCCGTTCGCCAGTTGGGCTGAGACGTCCCGGGCTGTGTTGCTGAACGGCCCCGTCCAGGTGACTCGGGGAGGGGGCCTGGAGCAGCGCCCAGGGGCCGTGCAGGTCACAGTCACCGATTCCCCGTCCAACAGCGTCCCTGGCAGCCCCCGCGCCAGCGAGATCTGGATATCTGGCTCCTCCGTCAGCCCTGAGACACGGGGAGAGGGGAGAGAATCACTCGGGGACACGGGGCCTTTCCCCTCTGGGGGTGCCGGCCCTGATCCGGCCCCACGGCGGGGACTGGCTGGCTCAGGGGGGCTGTTAAGCGGTGTCATAAATATAGAGGGAAGAGTAACAACTCTCTGTGTGCAGTAGCATCAAATCCCTCTTTGGCAGCTGTACTAAATCGCCTTCCCTGTAAAGGATTAATCAGCTCAAATAACCTAGTTGGCACGTTACCAGAAAGACCAATGAGGAAAGAAGAAACTTTCAAATCTGTGTGGGTGGGGAGAGGATTTGTTTGTTGCTGTCTTTGTTGTTCCCTCTCTGGACGGAGGGAGAGACTGAGCAGGTACAACATCTCCTGCAAATATACCTGGAAGAATAGATCTAAAACCACAGACATTGTAAGGAGGCAAGGAAAGGCGCTAGGTTATCTTGTTTTTTAGCTTGTGAATTTTCCTAAGCTACAGATGTAGTTTGATTCCTGTTTTTGTAAACGTGAAGCTGAGCCAGAGGGGAATCCTCTGTGTTTGAAATCTTTTATTTACCCTGTGAAGTTACCTTCCAAACTGATTTTGCAGCTGTGATTCTATTTCTCTCTCTATATATATAAAATTCTTCTTTTAAGAACCTGATTGATTGTCAGTGTCCTGAAGACAAAGAGTCTGGTCTGTGCTCACATTGCTAATCAATTGTTTGGTACATTATTCTCAAGCCTCCACAGGAAAGGTGGTGAAGGGGCTTGGGGGGATATTTTGGGGGGACAGGGATTCCAAGTGACCCTTCCCTGGATTTTTCTATAAATCACTTGGTGGTGGCAGCAATAGCGTCCAGGGACAATGTTATATCCTTGGGGGCAGCCAGTTTAGGAAGAAATCACTTGAGTCCAGACAGCAGACATCTAACAAACTACCATTTTATTTAGAGACACAGAGCTCACCCAACCGGCCGAAACCGGCTGGGCTATACCCTAATAATCTAACTCAGTTGCCATAGGAACAAAAACCATGATAACCAAATACACAACATATTCCTCCCCCCTAATAAGATCATCCCCTAAATAAAACACACACTAGACTAGAGAAGGAGGGTAGACTGCCTCCATTCCCGGCTAAACCCTGGGGATTATTTTGCCCCATAACCGTGGGTTCGCCCTAGCTAAAGATCCAGCCGATGAGGAGGCCTTCTGTCTCTAGGTGGATTACGGCGAACTTCTGGTGTTGTTGCACCCGAAAGTACCATGGGCTCTGGGTCCGCAGCACGAACAGGTGAGGAGGTGGTATCAGCTCGTGCTGGGCAAAGGGTGATCTCAGCCACTGGCATTAATGGAGGAGAACAGTCAGAAACAGGTGATTTGTGATTCGGTGTCTCACCAGAAGTGGTGAAGTCAGACCACTCAACTGCAGATGTGTCCTGAGGACTGGCATGACCTGGCAACAGCTGATCTACATGTCGCCGCCAGGTAAGATTCTCTGCAGTCCGGACTGTGTAGGAAACAGGTCCTGTTTGAGTGATGATTGTGGCAGGGACCCATTTAGCTCTGGAAGTATAATTCCGAGCCAAAACTGGCTGTCCCGGGCTAAAGGTTCGTTCTTTTGCTCTGGGTGCCCGTCTGATAACTTGATTTTGCTGCTGATGTTGCACAATTTGTCGGGGTTCAAAAGGTTTCAGCAGATCAAAGCAAGTGCGCAGCTGTCGTCCCATCATTAGAAAGGCCAGAGATGCATTGGTCGTAGCATGAGGTGTCTTTCTGTACGAAAGTAAGAAGGTATTCAGACGCTTTTGAATGGAGTGTTGTCCCCTTGCTGATTTCAAAGCGTGTTTCATCGTCTGCACAAATCTTTCAGCTAGTCCGTTGGTGGATGGATGATATGGTGCTGACGTGATGTGGTGTATCCCGTTTGCCTTCATAAAATTTTGAAACTCCTGAGAGACGAACTGCTGTCCGTTGTCGCTCACAAGTTGTTCTGGCAGACCAAAACAACTAAAGAGTCCTCGTAGTTTTTGGATAGTACTCTCTGCAGTAGTGGACTGCATTATAGAGACTTCTGGCCATTTAGAATGGGCATCTACTGCCACCAAGAACATGCTTCCTTCAAGGGGGCCAGCGAAGTCAACGTGAATACGTTGCCACGGGTTTTCAGGCCAGTCCCATGGGTGTAGGGGTGCCCACTGGGGTGCATTCCTGACACCCTGACATGACATACAAGCTTTTGCCTTCTCTTCAATAGCACTGTCCAATCCAGGCCACCAAAAATAGCTTCGTGCAATTTCCTTCATGCGCACTATTCCACAGTGACCGGAATGTAGCTGTTCTAACATCTGTGATCTCAGTGGTGGTGGAATAATGACACGTCTCCCCCACAACAAACAACCAGATTGGACCGATAACTCCGTCCTCCTGGACATGTACGTAACAAGGTCGGGTGAGACTGGAGAGGTTTGTCGAGATTTTCCATGCATCACCAGGTTCATAACTTGGGACAATACTGGGTCAACGCGAGTTGCCTTCTTTATCTGAGTAGCAGTGATGCGTGTATTCTCTACCTGTTCAAAGTAGAAGTTTTCCTTTTGGGCACTATCTTGATGTTTGACTGGCAAAGGCAACCTTGAGAGGCCATCTGCATTGCTGTGCAGAGTGGATTTCCGATATTTGATTTCATATGTGTGTGCTGAAAGTAACAATGCCCAACGTTGCATACCACTAGCAGCTAATGGGGGAATGCCTGTGTAGGGTCCAAAAATTGACGTCAGAGGTCGATGGTCTGTGAGAAGAGTAAACTTTCGCCCAAACAGGTACTGATGAAACTTCCGAATTCCAAAAACAATCCCTAATGCCTCACGTTCAATTTGGGCGTAGTTAGTTTCTGCTTTGCTTAGAGTGCGTGAAGCAAAAGCAATAGGTCTCTCTTCTCCCGAAAGCATAATGTGTGACACGACTGCTCCCACTCCATAAGGGGAGGCATCGCAGGCCAATTGTAGGGGTAAGGGTGGATCAAAGTGCGTTAGAACTTCAGAATTTAGCAATGCATCCTTAGCTTTGTTAAATGCAACATCACAGGCTTCAGTCCACTTCCAGGCCTTGTTCTGCCCAAGGAGCTCATGAAGGGGTTTTAGCAGTGTGGCTAACTGTGAGATGAACTTTCCATAATAGTTCAGTAGTCCTAGAAACGAGCGCAGCTGGCTTACATTTCGAGGTGGGGGAGCCTCCACAATAGCTTTAACTTTTGCAGGGGCCTTATGAAGACCTGCAGAATCAATGATGTGTCCCAAATATTCAACGAGGGCTTGAAGAATTCACACTTGTCTTTGCGAACTCGTAGGCCATACTCTTCCAGTCTTTGTAGGGTAGTCTCTAAATTCTTTAAGTGATCCTCTTCATTTCTTCCACTGACCAGGATATCATCCAGATAGCACTGAACTCCTGACAAGCCACACAGGATCTGGTTCATAGCCCTCTGGAACAGGGTGGGAGCAGATGTTATTCCGAAGGGTAGGCGGCAGTATCGATAAAGCCCCTTATGAGTCAGAATAGTCAACAGCACTTGGGACTTTTCATCGACGTGCATCTGTAAATATGCTTGACTCAGATCAATCTTACTGAACTTTTGTCCCCCAGCCAGGCCTGCGAAGAGGACATCGATGCGGGGAAGCGGGTATTGCTCTCCACACAACACTGGGTTGACAGTGACTTTAAAATCACCGCAAATCCGGAGACAGCCATCTTTCTTCACTATTGGAACGATAGGAGTGGCCCATGAGCTATGGGTAACTGGTATTAGGACTCCATTGGTGACCAGGCGCTCCAGGTCCGCTTCGACTTTCGGCCTGATGGCATATGGCACAGTTCGGGCTTTCAGATATTTTGGTGGACTGTCAGGTTTAATGTTCAATGTCACAGTGATTCCCTTCATACTTCCCAAATCATCTCCAAAAACAGCAGCATGTTTCCTTCCTTAGTATAGGGGTTAGACTGGTTTCTTCTTTAGTCATCCTGTGCACTTCTGCCCAGTTCAGTTGAATCTTCCCAAGCCAAGACCTACCCATTAAGGCTGGGTAGTTACCTCTCACCACAAACAGTGGCAATTTAGCAGCCTGTCCATTGAGCTCCACCTTAACATCAACAGTGCCCAACATGGGCACAGCTTCTCCCGTATACGTCTTCAGAACAGTTTTTGTTGCCTTAAGCGGAAGATGCTGTAGCTTTTCTTTATACACAGTCTCGGAGACCAGCGAGACGGCTGCACCGGTGTCCAATTCCATGTGTATAGGTTTGCCATCCAACAACAGGGTTACCCAGTATTCATGTGAGCCCATTGCCAAAGACAAAACATGCAGTGGTACTTCCTCTTGCGATGAGGTGTCACTTTGATCATCCTGGGTCTGCTCTAGGGTATGCAGGGTTCCTCTTTTTGTCAGCCAGACCACAGGCCTCTTTTTCTTTTGTTTACAGGCACACTCAATGTGTCCCTTTTTGCCACAGTGTCGACACACCAGGTCCTTACACCAGCATTCTGATGCCTGGTGACCCGGCTTACCAGAGCGGTAACATTCTTGACTCTCCACAGTTTTGTGGATCGGTTCTTGTGACACTTTTTGCACCCTAGGGGATGCACCGATGTATTGCGCCTCCCTTGTAGCCAGTTCCATGGAGACAGCAATATCAACAGCCTTCTGTAATGTAAGCTGAGCCTCTGTCAGTAGGCACTTCTGTATAGCTTCACTGTAGAGGCCACACACTAACCTGTCACGCAGGGCATCATTTAACATCTCCTTAAATTCACAGTGTTCTGCTAGCTTTTTTAAAATTGCTACAAATTGTACAACTGTTTCATCTTCCTTTTGGTCTCTTTTGTGGAACCTATATCTTTCAGCAATTACCAGTGGTTTGGGGGAAAAATGGGACCCCAGGATTTCCACAATGTCACTGTAAGATTTAGTCGCTGGCTTCACAGGGTGTAGTAAGCTGCGTAGCAGGGAGTAGGTTTTAGCCCCTACAACACTTAAGAATATTGGCACCTTCTTCGCTTCTGTAATGTCATTTGCAATAACAAAAAGCTCAAAACGCTCAGTATACACATGCCACTGCTCTATATTCTCATCAAAAGGTTCCAGTGGCCTGGTCAGAGTAGCCATGATTTTTAGTTTCACTTTCACAGTCAGTGCAAACAAGCAGCTTTTTTGTTTGTTTGTTTGTTCTTTACCTTGACTTCTATTTCCTTCTGTTACTGGAGCAGCACCAGAATCCCATC